>NW_023425362.1:1265000-1865000 GCF_014108415.1 Molossus molossus
AAGACCAGACTCAGCAGAAATCTCCAGTGGAAGACCAGACTCAGCAGAAATCTCCAGTGGAAGACCAGACTCAGCAGAATCTCCAGGGAAGACCAGACTCAGCAGAAATCTCCAGTGGAAGACCAGACTCAGCAGAAATCTCCAGGGGAAGACCAGACTCAGCAGAAATCTCCAGTGGAAGACCAGACTCAGCAGAAATCTCCAGGGGAAGACCAGACTCAGCAGAAATCTCCAGTGGAAGACCAGACTCAGTAGAAATCTCCAGTGGAAGACCAGACTCAGACAGAAATCTCCAGGGGAAGACCAGACTCAGACAGAAATCTCCAGTGGAAGATCAGACTCAACAGAAATCTCCAGTGGAAGACCAGACTCAGCAGAAATCTCCAGTGGAAGACCAGACTCAGCAGAAATCTCCAGTGGAAGACCAGACTCAGCAGAAATCTCCAGTGGAAGACCAGACTCAGCAGAAATCTCCAGTGGAAGACCAGACTCAGCAGAAATCTCCAGGGGAAGACCAGACTCAGCAGAAATCTCCAGTGGAAGACCAGACTCAGCAGAAATCTCCAGTGGAAGACCAGACTCAGCAGAAATCTCCAGTGGAAGACCAGACTCAGCAGAAATCTCCAGGGGAAGACCAGACTCAGCAGAAATCTCCAGGGAAGACCAGACTCAGCAGAAATCTCCAGTGGAAGACCAGACTCAGCAGAAATCTCCAGGGGAAGACCAGACTCAGCAGAAATCTCCAGGGGAAGACCAGACTCAGCAGAAATCTCCAGTGGAAGACCAGACTCAGCAGAAATCTCCAGTGGAAGACCAGACTCAGCAGAAATCTCCAGGGGAAGACCAGACTCAGCAGAAATCTCCAGTGGAAGACCAGACTCAGCCAGAAATCTCCAGTGGAAGACCAGACTCAGCCAGAAATCTCCAGTGGAAGACCAGACTCAGCCAGAAATCTCCAGTGGAAGACCAGACTCAGAACGGACACAGGAGACCCGGCGTCAGGACACACGTCGGGGAAAGTGCAGCAGCCGACACTCAATCAGCAAAGACCCGTCCTCAGCCGGCAAGGGCCGGGCTTGGCCCCGGCGCGGTCTCGCGTCCCGGGAGGGATGGGGGGAAAGTGCGAAATGATTGAGCAAGTTCCCGAGAAGCCTCGGAAATCCCAGGGTCAGGGTGCATGGGGCCCCCTTCAGAAAGAACTGCCCCAGTGTCACAAGCAGGGCGAGTCTGAGCCCACGCAACAGAAGGCTGCGTGCGCCCCGACCGCCCACGGGGACTCCACGTGGTCCAGGAAGAGGACTGCAAAGGACAAGTGTCTCAAGGCAGCAGGGAGGGGAGGAAGGGCACTGTGCCCGTCAGGGGAGGACACCAGTCCTGGGGGACAGCGACAGGAGGGCCACCTGCAGTGCAGGGTGGCCAAGATCAGGGCCTGGAGACACCCCCAAACCTGGGGCTGGGGGTGGGGAGGAGTCGAGATTTCTAGGAGGTGGTGGTAGTAGGGAGATGAGGCTAGAATATTCTGGAAATATCTTTTTTGTTTTTAAATACTTTTTATTGATATTTTAGAGAAAGAGGAAGGGAGGGAGAGAGAGAAATATTGATGAGAGGGAAACATCGATCGGCTGCCTCCTGCACGCCCCCTACTAGGGATCGAGCCCACAACCCGGGCATGTGCCCTGACCAGGAATCGAACCGGGACCTCTCAGTCCATGGGACGACGCTCAATCCACTGAGCCACACAGACCCAGCAATAGAAATATCTTGTTTGGAAGAAACAGGGAGTTAAGACCTCATTTTATTTATTAAAAATTTTGTTGTTGTTGTTGCTAATCCTCATTCAAGAATATTATTCCATTGATTTTTTTTTTTTTTTAAGAGAGAGTGGAAGGGAGGGAGGGAGAAAGAAACATCGATGTGAAAGAGAGACACATCAATCGGTTGCCTCCTGCATGACCCCAACAGGGGCTGGGGATCAAACCTGCAATCCAGGTATGTGCCTTGACCAGGAATCGAACCTTAAATTCTTCGGTCCATAGGCAGACACTCTAACTGCTAAGCCACACTGTCCAGGGCTTTTTATTTATTTTTTAAAGTAAGCCACTTAATTTTTTAAATCCGTACCCAAGGATGTTTATTGATTTGAGAGAGAGAGAGAGAGAGAGAGACATCAACTGGGTGTCTCTGCCTGTGCCCTGACTGGGAATTGAACCCCAAACCTTTTGGTGTACGGGACGATGCTCCAACCCACTGAGCGACCTGGCCACGGCAAGTCTTCACTTTTTAACCACTAAACAAGGGACCATTTTATTGAGGGAAACAGTACTAAAGTATCTCCTGAATCCTGAAGTAAAAAAAAACAGCATAAGGTCACAACTGGACCAAACTAATGTAATAATAATTATCATAATGAATTATAATTGCATTTTTAGGCATTACATTATCAAAATCAATATAACTATGGAATGATAAGAATAATTATAAGGCAAAGAGCAAGAAAGAAATCAGGTCTGTCAATAAGTAATGTAACAGGAGAAATACTGAATTTATCATTTGTTTACACTAAGTGTGAACAGACCAAACTCTCCCCTCCCAGGACAAGCCTGGGAGACTGTGTTTGATCAAAATGAAAGAAAACCGAATTAGACACCGCAGTGCATGAGATATATTTAAGAAAAACTTCGGTTGACATGAATGGAAATTCCTGGCCAAGGTGCAATTTTAGAATTTGTGGCGAAAAGTAGTAAAAACCACAAACGTGCCCTGGCTGGTTTGGCTCAGCGGTTGGAGCGTCGGCCTGCGGTACAGAGAGACCCGGGTTCGGTTCCCGCTAAGGGCACGTACCTCGGTTGCAGTTTGTCCCCGGCCCTGGTTGGTCGTGCGGGTGGCAGCCACTCGATGTGTCCCTTTCACATCGATGTTTCTCTCTCTCTCCCTCCCGCTCTATCAACAACAACAACAACAAAAAAAATGGAAAAATGTCCTCGGTTGAGGATTAAAAAACAAAAAACATAAAACAAAAACCACAAACGTGTTAAATGATAAGACACACCATTTCAAACGCGTATGTACCCGCAAAGGAGGCCGCTGCATCAGTGAAACAAAATGATCACCATCAGAATGTGGATGAAGGGAACAGGGAAACATTGTATCCGTTTCACAATCAGATATTCGCTGGACGGAAGTGAAGACAGAGAACTGAATTCCGCTGCAAGGTAACCGAGTCTGGGCGTCTTTCACATTCAGGGGTTCCCCGCACAATCAGTCCCAGCTGTCCCAGCACGGCCCCTTCCTCTCCTTCTCGCCAAGGGAAGTACAATCAGGCAACGGTGGGCAACGCAGGTCTCGCGTCCTTGCGGATGAGGACCCTTCCCGGACACTGGGCGGGACGGTGGGACACGCCGGAGTTCAGGCTCTGGCTCCCAAGCCGCCGCCCAGGCCCAGAGGGCGAGACCCCCAGGTGCGCGGGGCTGCGCCGGCGCCCGCCTGGGTCGAACACTCATAATTAGATATTGACCACGGAAGGGAGCAAATAGATGACAGAGAAAAGACCCAGTTGCAGAACAAAAATGAAGCTAATTAAACACAGAAGGAAGAAGATGATATAAATAAATCCAATAGCCATTTTCGAATAGATCCATAAATAGATGGGCCCCGCTGAGGCCGAGTCAGGAAACAGGAAAACCGAGGGGGGCTCGGTAAGAGGGTGACTGAGCCACCGCCCACACCTGACAGACCTCCGAGACTTCCCAGACCCCTTTTCCCGACCAGTGACCCCCACTGCACTGCTGGCTTCACGCCTGGAGGCCGCAGACCCCAGTGACGCCCACGCTCTGTCTCCTGAGCGCCCGCGTTGCCCTCACTGAATGCAGGACCCACCAAGGACATGGGCAAACAGTTTCCAAGTATAAATCAAACTCAGAAACACGCCTCCCATCCCAACAACTAGACCAAGGTCTGCTCAGACTCCGACCTCCCAGCAGTGTACCCCGCACACCGTGGGGTCAGTCGGGACCCCTCTTTCCTCAGCCGCTCTGCCCGCTCGAGGGCTCCTGCCCAAACACGGCGGCCACTCCAGGTGCTGAGTCCTGGGGGCCTCCCACCTTCCCCCGCTGCCCACGGACCCTGCGGCCGCCCAGCAGGACCACCTTGGCCCTGAAGTGGGGCATCTGCTGTGGGCACCCTGGGGCCTGGAAATCCGGGAATCAGGCTGGGGGGTGTCGCAGGCCCTCAGATAGACACTCACCTTGACCTGAGAACCCTGACCCCATGGAGGTGAGGCCACAGCTGGCCCAGAGCCAGCCCCAGAGAGGGAGGGGCCTGGCTCAGAGGGTGTGTTTGTGGACACGGAACTTGAGCTACCGAGGACACACTGGCCGGGGCAGACGTCCCCCTGAAACCTGATTTGGGAGCGGCAGAGACCTCAGAAGAGGCTTTGAGAACATCGGTTTCAATCACGTGCCAGGACGGACCGCTCTCACAGGTGAGGCCCGCCAGCTGCCCAGTGATCCCCGAGTGACCCGGGGTCACACAGCACACTCCGTAGGACGTAACCGGTGCCCATGCTCACCTGGGGCAAGGCTGACCGGAGTACCCCAGAAGCAGAGCCGGCAGGACCAGAGATGTCCGGACCCTACCAGGCGGGCAAAGAGAAGGCAGAGGCGCCCAAGGGCCAGAGCGACGTGGCCACGTAGGATTTATTCCAGAGACGTAATTTAATATCGAAATATTCACCAACCTCATTCATCCCAGAGATAAATTAAATGAAAAAGTAGAGTAATATATCAACAGATCTTGAAAAGACATTTTATTAAATTGGCAAGCAGGCTAATACATGATGTGTAATACAGGAATACAAAGACATTTCCTTCATGCAATTAAAACTATTTACTGAAGGCAACAGCAAATGGAATTTTAACAGGAAAACATTAAAAGCATTTCAATAAACGTTGGGACCGGTGATTAATCCTGCCGGTCACATCGCTCAGGAGTGTGGCACGTGGAGGAAGTCACTTTAAAAGGTGGCGTAAGCCGCGGGAAGGGAGAATGTCTCAGAAAAGTATGTTGCCGGTTCCGTAGTAGCCTCACGAGAGAAGCAAGAAAACGCAAGCTGCCCGCTGGCGCCGGGGTGAACCGTGGTGTGATCACACCCACCCACTCACAGATGGAGAAGAGGCCGCGCCTGGCTCAGAATGAGGACAGAGGCGGACGGCTTCCTGGGGCTCTGTTTGGAAAGAACGTCGCAGGAATAAACCCACACGTGTGCGGAGTGACCCCGCAGGATGCCGGGCTCTGGTTCCTGGGCAGAGGGCGTAGGCACGCCGCCCCGCCTGCCCCTGACCGAGCGGCACGGCTCTGAGAGGCCCTTGCAGCAGGCAGACGGGGGAGAGAACCACTGGACGTGAGCCCCGCCTCCTCTGCGCCTCCAGGGTCCCCTGGCCTGACCCAAGCACAGCCCCAAACGCAGGCCTGGACAGTGGTGACAGAGGGCAGGGGTCCCCTGGCACTCAGGAGCCGTGTAGGGATTCCCAATCATTGCTCTCTCTTCTCAGCTCTCCAACCCCCAACCAGACAGCGTCAGGGGTGCAGGGACAACGGCAGTAACAGACGTGGCAGAGGTGGTGGGGCAGCCACAACAGTCACGGCACCCACGGCACCCATGATACCCATGGCACCCACAGCACCCACGGCAGCCACAGCACCCACGGCACCCACGGCAGCCACAGCACCCACGGCAGCCACAGCACCCACGGCAGCCACAGCACCCACGACAACCACGGCACCCATGATACCCACGGCAGCCACAGCACCCACGGCAGCCACAGCACCCACGGCAGCCACAGCACGCACGGCACCCACAGCACCCACGGCAGCCATGATACCCACGGCACCCACAGCACCCACGGCACCCACAGCACCCTCGGCACCCATGATACCCACGGCACCCACAGCACCCACGGCACCCATGATACCCACGGCACCCACAGCACCCACGGCAGCCATAATACCCACGGCACCCATGGCACCCATGGCACCCACAGCCCCCATGGCACCGAGGGACAGTGGACTCCCCACCTGCCCTCAGACGCTCCGGGCAGGTGCTGGGGACAGCCAGGGACGTGCCATGATGATCGGTCAGCCCACTGAAGTCAAGACAATGCTGAATGGCTGAAAGTGTCTGTACCCAAAACAGCTTCAGAGTAGGTACAACCAAGACGGCGGCTGGACACGTGGACAGTGGGGAGCTCCAGCGCCCTCTCGGGGAGCTCCCACCCCGCAGTCTGAGGTCAGAAAGACCGTCACAGGCCGGGGTCCCTCTCGCCCGCTGGACCTCGCCGGCGCTGACAGAACTGGTCAGTACAGAGCACCGGCCCCCAGCGCCTGGGCACGGTCACCGACACCGACCGAACCTGGCTTACAAACAAACCTGCACACGATCTCAAGAACTGAAGTCACACGAAGTGTGTTCTCTGACCCCAAAGGAATTAAATGTCCAACTACAGGAAAATACCAACCACTCAAAAAGTAAACAACCCACTTCTAAATAATTCACGGGCCAAGAGACAGTCTCAAGGGAAACGAGAAAACACTTTGAAAGAAGAGGGAAACAAGTTAAAGTTGTAGGCTGTGGCCAAAGAGGTCTAAGCAGGAAATGTTTAAAGTTAATTTCTTCAGAAGAAAAATGGCCCCAAATCACCACATTTCCCCTTTAAGAAGTTGGGAAAATGAGCAGACGAAAGGCTTGGAAGCAAATGAAGCAGAGTGGACGGCGAGGATCAGACTCTGTGTGGACGGCGACAAAACGCTCCCACCGCGGTCATGGCGGACACATTCGCCGCAAGAAAGATGCCACGTTCCCCCCAAAGGGATCTGCAGGTTCACACGAAGCCCGGCTGGAACAGCAGCCGGTCTCCTGCAGACGTACACATGCGGATTCGAGACATTGGTGGAGACAGACGAGGGCTCTGGGAGAGCCAACCGATTCCGATGAGGAAGCAGGAACTCTGGGGGCGCCGTGAACCTGGCCGGCCTCAGTAACCGGGTTTCCGGCAAATCCACGAGGAGGCCCACGCAGAGCCACAGAGCCGTGAGAGCCAGACGTGGACCCGCGCGAGCCGACCCCTCTCCGGTGCGCAGACAAGTCAGCGGAAAGAATAGTCTTTCAACACAGGGGCTCGGAGACATGGGGTACCCACTGACACAAAAGCAAACCTCGACCTCAGTGTCACCCGTAAGCAAAGGGAACCCCGCTGAACCGCACAGGCATGGTGTGGACACGGTGAGCTGGTGGCAGGAAGGCTTGGAGAGAGCCGGCCGTGGGCGACAGTCCTGCTCGTGCCACCAAGGGCACCGTCCACAGGAGAAAGGAGTGGGCGTGGGAAGATGCCACGGGCACCGTCCGCAGGAGAAAGGAGTGGGCGTGGGAAGGCGCCACGGGTAATGCCTCGCTCACTGGCAGAGACCGGGAGGCCAGTGCAGACCCAGGTCACTGGCTGGGAGGGGTTGCCAGCGCACAGACACTGTTAGCTGTAACTGATGACGAACACTTGAAACTCAACAGCAAGAAAGTGAACAACCATTTAAAAATGGGCAAAGCCTTGAACGGAAGGTCCTCAGAGCGGACCCGGGGAAGCCCAGCCAGGAGGGGTGCTCACGCCGCTGCCGTTAGGTCGCGGCCCCAAGAGCCACGCTACCCGCCTGCTCAGTGCCCGAATGGCCAGGGCTGGACCCCCTGAATGGCCAGGGCCGGACCCCCAGTGCTCTCAGGACAGGAGGCCTGGGGTTGTCCCCACTGCTGGTGGGGACGAAACGGCATGGTTGCCCCGGAAACAGTTGGCAGCTTCTTATCGAGAGAGACAGAGGCTGGCCCGTTAGAACGGCTCCGGCACTTCCCGGGGGTGAGCCCCTGTCCGGTGGATGTGCCCACCAGTGCTCCAGTCACAGGCGACATCCGCGTGTCCCCAGCAGAGAGGGCACACTGGACGACCCCGAGGAAGGCAGGGAACCCGCAAGGGGCCGCAGAGTGGGTGGCCCTCAGCAGAGAGGATCGAGCAGCCACCGCGCAGGTCCGAGCGGAGTGCGGGACGCCGGTCTCAAGGCCGCACACCTCTGCGCGCCGTCCCCAAGGGTGCCCTGCAGGCGCAGGGCCGGAGAGCAGGGACGGGAGGGATGTCACCGAACGGAGCAGAGACACCCGGGGGTGGCGCCCTCTATCCTGCGGGGCCCAGGGATCGAAACACACGTGACAACGCATGGCTCTATCCGCATTTTTACAAAGTCTGTTTTACTGGGGGTCGTTTAGAAATAAACAGAGTCCAGTGGAGGCCCCACTTGGAAGGAGCTGGTCGGTGGGAACGGGAAGAGCATGTACTTGTACCGCACAATTTACTATCATCATTTCCATAAATTAATACGTCGATTAAAAGCTCAATAAACCAAGAGGCAATGTAAAGAAATTAAAAATAGGATAGAATAAAGATAAAGTCGCATGGGGTGCGAATCGGACACAGAAATCAATGGACTTGGAAATGAAGACCAACTGCTTCGAAGACAGTTCTCGGTGAGGACGGCAAATTCCCACCAACATCGGCCAAGCAAAAGGACTAAACCACAGTACACATTTTTTTTTTTTTTTTTTTATCCTCACCCGAGGATATTTTTCCATTTTTTGTACAGATAGAGTGGGAGGGAGAGAGAGGAAGGGAGAGAGAGAGAGAAACATCGACGTGAAGGGACACATCGAGTGGCTGCCACCCGCACAACCAACCAGGACCGGGGACAAACTGCAACCGAAGTACGTGCCCTTAGCGGGAACCGAACCCGGGTCTCTCCGGACCGCAGGCCGACGCTCTAACCGCTGAGCCAAACTGGCCAGAGCCACAGTACACATTTTTAGGAACCAAAACATCACACCTGCAGAAGCAGCCAAGATGAAAAAGTTGTAGTATAAAGATTTTACATCAGCCCAGCCAGAGTGGCTCAGTGGTTGAGCGTCGACCCTGCACCAAGAGGTCGCCGGTTCGATCCCAGTCAGGGCACATGCCCAGGTTGTGGGCCCGACCCCAGTGGGGGGCATGCAGGAGGTGGCCAGTCGATGTTCTCTCTCATCGATATTTCTATCTCTATCTCTCTCTAAAATCAATTAAGAAAAAGAAAAGGTGAATATAAACACTGAAAAAGTTTAATATGTTAATATTCTTAAATCTTAATTTACCTCTAAATATATCTGTAAAAAAAATTGTCTGAGGAAAGTAAACATTTGACTAATCAAAACATTTCTAATACTATCAAAGAATTCGCCGTACCAACAATAATCCAGGAAAACACACGTGAGACATTTTGGGAGAAAATGACAAAGTCTCTGAAAAAATCAGAAAGAGCTAAAAATGGGAAGAGATGAGCCGTGTGTGTGGACTGTGAGCTGCCATCATAAATATACCGATTTCCTTCAGAATTATAAAATCAATTTCATTCTCATTAAATCCTAAAATTAAAAAAGAAAATCCTTACCCGAGGACAAGTTTGTGTCAATTTTTGGAGAGCGGAAGGGAGAGAGAGAGCGACATCGATCGGATGTCTGCCGTACACACCCCGACTGGACATCAAACCCGACACCTGGGCAGGTGTCCTGACCAGGACTTGAACCAGCAACCGTCGGTGCCCAGGACGACGCTCCAACCCGCTGAGCCACCTGCCGGGGCAGAGCATTTGAGAGGAGTCCGGACCAACCGCTTTTCACCGGGAACAGGACAGAGAGGCTAGAAGCCGAGGTTCGTACAGTCGCTAGTAGAAGGGGCGTCACTCACCTCTCAGCGAGCCGGGCCCAGTCCCAGGGAGAACAAGGCGCTTCGGTCCCAGCTCACATCACGCACAGAAATGAGCTCTGTTCGGAGTCAAGACCCACGTGCATCAGGCCAGCCGGCGACGTTCATGAACACAGGGCCCCGGGTCGTGCCCCGGAGGGGAAATGCCTTCACAAGACCTCAGGGCACGACCCGGGCACCAGGGGTCTTCCTGTGTCAACACCACCGCGGGACCTGAGGCAGCCAGGCGCAAGGTGGAGGCCTCCCCGCAGGACACACCATGGACGCGGGTGAGGGCAGAAGGCACGCAGGAGGGGGGCTGGGTGATCAGTAAGTACTGCACACAATCACCCACCATTGTCCCAGAAAGGGGAAGGGAGGTGGAGCGAGAGACCGTGGCACACACTTGTGCACACATGGAGGTGGGCACCGGGCTGTCACCCCTGCTGTCAGAGCCCGAGGGCCCACTCCGACCCCGCCACACCCCGGGACGCGTGCCTCTCCTGCAGGCCGGAGACCCCTTCTCGCGGGTGTGCTGGAGGATCCGGTGTGTGCAACGAGACGCGTGTGGTGATGCACGCTACCGCGACGTCGGTGGAAACAAAACCGGAAGCCGTGTCCAGTCCGCCGCAGGAGGAGGGCCACCTCGGGGACGCCACAGCCCAGAGGCGAGAGGAGGTGGGGGACTCAGCCACGCCTCGCACGTGGACGGCGCTCAGAGACACAGAAGAAGGTCGCTGTGGACATGAACACCTGTCACGGCGGCTCCGTCCTTCGTGTACAACGACCTTATCTGAAAAGCAAGGGCCTGATGGACAGGGACGCGGGTGGTTTTAACCCCGTGTAGGAAGCAGCTCGTGGTCCCTGAGGGACCTGGGAAGCATGCGGGGGGGGGGGTCCCCGCAGATGGCGGTGCAGTCAGTCTTGTTACTGTCAGTACTCGTCCCCAGGCTGTGCCCGTGGCTACGGCCCCTGGCCACAAGCTGTGTCCCAGAGAGCAGCTCCCGGTAGCACAGCGAGCGCTGGACGCAGCGGGGGGCAGGGAGCCCTGGGATGGGTGCTGAGCGGGAGAAAAGACGGGTTCGCTGTCCTGGTGCCAGCGATGGATGCCCTCCCCGCCCCCACTCAGACAATATTCTGTTGAGCGACTGCTGAGCAAAAATGTAGCGAGACCCAATGCCTTGGCGCTGACATGGGGACAGTTTATTACACACAGAGCGCTTGAGGCCAGGGCTTCTCCGCTGTTGGGCCAGTGTGGGCCTTTGCTGCTGCCCCGCCCACCAGACCCCGCCCACCAGGCCCCGCCCACCCTGCCCCACCCACTGGGCCCCTCCCACTTGTCTTCAGAGAGGAGCAGGCAGAACCCTTTGCAAATCAATGAAATCAATGAAATCAATGCCTGTGAATCTGGGACTCAGCATCACCTCTGCTCAGGTCCCGGGGGAGTCAGGGCTGCGGTCGGTCTGCGGTGGCTGGGTAAAGGCTGCCCACCCGAATGTCCCTAGAAACACTGGAGAATCGCCCTGGGAGGAGTGTGTGACAGAGGGCGACGATTTTGCCAAGACCGGGTGGTTGTCATCTGGATTCAGCAAGGTCTGGGAAGGGAGACTCGCACAGGGGGCGTCCGAGGGTCCTGTGTGGGGACACCTGGAGACAGGAAGGCTGAAGGGCTGGTTGGCTTTGCCTGTGACACGTCGTGACAGGGCAGAGGTGATGGGAGCACCTGGCCACCTGGGCCACCTCGGCCACCTGGGCACAGGTGGATGGTGTCCTGTCTGTCCACAGCAATGGCCGCTTCTTGTCACCAGGTCTCAAAGACAGCGCAGGTCCAGGGTATGGGACACAGAGCAGGGTGTGTGCAGGTTGTGACCAGGAATGGAAAAGCCAGGGGTGTGCGTGTGTGTGAGCCCACGTACCTGCTTGTGTGTGGAGAGTGCAGAGTCACAGTGAATAGGGGCGGCTTCGTCCTGCGCCCTTGTGTGTGGACAAGCCTCTCCCCATCTCAGGCCTCGGGAAGGCTTCGTCGAGGGCCTGGGGACCATCTTTCCAGAACAATGTCATGGAGACGGTGCAGCCTCCCTGCTTTGGGAGGGGGGAGGGAGGACCCCTCTCTGTGGTCTGGTCTGCAGAGCCACCTCCTGTCCTGAGGATGTGAGGAGCCAGCCAGGTGGCCCCCCGATGCCATGATCACACTGGGGCGGACTGGTTACGGCGGTGAGAGCAGGTCCCGGGATGCACAACGGTCACCTGAGGACAAGGGTGGGGTGGGCTGTCTGTCAGGCACACTGAGTCCTTCTGTCTCTGGCTTCTCCGCAGATTCAGGAACAAACCCGTTTCCTTTCTCTCTCCCTGCCTAGTCTTCTGCTTTTGTTTTCAATTGTACTTCTCCAGTCCTGTGTGTGTGCATGTATGTGTGTGTGTCTCTCTGTGTGTATGTGTGTGCATGTATGTATGTGTGTGTGTATGTGTGTACAGGTGTGCCTCTCTGTGTGTATATGTGTACATGTATATACGTGTATGTATGCATGTGTGTATGTGTACATACGTGTATGTGTGTGCACATGTATGTTTGTGTATGTGTGCATGCATGTGTGTGTGTGTGCGTGCACATGTGTGTATGGGTGCGTATGTGTGTCTTTGTGTCTGTGTGTGTCTCTCTGTGTGTATATGTGTGTGTGTGTGTATGTGTGTGTGTGTATGTGTGTACAGGTGTGTCTCTCTGTGTGTATGTGTGTGTATGTGTGTGCACAGGCCTGTGTCCTCAGGATAAAACATGCTGCTCTGATACCCACCCCCCGGCCTGTGAGCTGTGGGCACTGGGAGGACGAGCCCTGGAGAGCTGGTGGGGAGCTGGTTTGCAGGGTGGGCTGGCAGGGACGCCCACCGAGCCTGGAGCTCTGGGCAGGCCGCAGGGACTCTGCCATCCCGTGTCCCTGGCCAAGCCTGGGCCTGCCCCCGTTCGGCATTTGGGAACAGCATTCAATGAACCCCTGAGGGCGCCCTGCACACGGCACGCCCCCCGCTCACTCACATTCGCCGGAGCCAGGCCGCCAGGGAAGCGATTTCAAACTAGACGAGAAGGGAGGGTGGCCCGCTGCTTGGCCCGACCTCATCAACGGGAGAAGGACCAGCGCAAACAAGTCTATCGCCCTCCAGAGAGAGTGATTGAATTCACGGCGTTGTGTGTGGCATCCGTCAGGGTTCGGGGAGGGATTGTGACGGATTTCAGGTGCACAGAGAACACAAGAGAAATGAACAGACTCTGGCCCCCCTCCCACCGCAGGCCGGCGCTCACCCCACGGGCCTTGGCGGCCACGCAGGAAACGGCGACCAGAGTTGTACACGTCACCACGCGTCTCCACGGGAAATTCATGTTAGACTTCAGTGCTTTGCATTCTATTTTGCTTTTTTAAATAGGTTTTTGTAGATTTTTTAGAGAGAGGAAGGGAGAGAGAGAAACACGGATGTGACCTCCTCCTGCACACTCCCTACTGGGGATCGCGCCCCAACCGGGCCTGTGCCCTGACCAGAGTTGAACCGGGACCTCTCAGTCCATGGACGATGCTCAGTGCACTGAGCCACACCGCAGGGCCGTGCTCTGTATTTTAAAATAAAGTACAGCCGCTTTGGGACTTGCCTCCCCCTGGAGGACAGGTGGTTGACCGAATCCTTTGTTGGATGGAGATCTGGGCGCCTGAGGTTGAACACGCAGCCCCGGTTCCTCCATCCTCTTGGGGTTCTGTCCCCTCGTTCTGCCCGGCCCTTTCCTGTAGCCGACATCCCTGCGTGTGGCCTGTGAGGGTGCAGCAAACGGTTCATTCTTCTTCCCCCAAACCTATAAAACAGCCTGGCTGGAGTGGCTCAGTGGTGGAGCATCGACTCTGCCCCAAGAGGTCGCCGGTTCGATTCCCGGTCAGGACACAGGCCCAGGTTGTGGGCTTGATCCCCAGTGGGGGGCGTGCAGGAGGCCGCCAGTCGATGTTCTCTCTCGTCGATGTTTCTATCTCTCCCTCTCCCTCCCTCTCTCTCTCAAATCAATGAAAACAAAACAAAACAAAAAAAGTCTATAAAACATCTCCCAAGTCTTAGGGTCAAAATCCAAGTCGGTGGCTGGTGCCCCAGGGCTGCGTGGCTGTGAATCGTGGCCTGTGGCTTGTGTAAAGGGGTCTGTGCCTTTTCTCAGGGCCGCGGTTGGCGTTCATCGAGATCAGGGGACACGCTAGGATTGCGAGGCCAGTCGTCACTCTCAGACCTTTTGGCCAACCGAAACCAACTAATACCAGAAAACCGACTTTCAAAAAGAATCCTAGCCCTGGCCGGTTTGGCTCAGCGGTTAGAGCGTCGGCCTGCGGTCCGGAGAGACCCGGGTTCGGTTCCCGCTAAGGGCACGTACTTCGGTTGCAGTTTGTCCCCGGCCCTGGTTGGTCGTGTGGGTGGCAGCCACTCGATGTGTCCCTTTCACGTCGATGTTTCTCTCTCTCTCCCTTCCTTTCTCTCCCTCCCGCTCTATCTGTACAAAAAAAAAAAAAAATGGAAAAATATCCTCGGGTGAGGATAAAAAAAAAAAAAAAAAAAGAATCCTCACCCGAGCTTATTTTTCCATTTATTTTCAGACAGAGCGGGAGGGAGAGAGGGAGAGAAACATCGATGTGAGAGAGACACATCGAGTGGCTGCCACCCAAACAACCCCAACTGGGGCCGGGGACCAACTGCAACCGAGGCACGTGCCCTTGGCGGGAACCGAACCCGGGTCTCTGGTCCGCGGGCCGACGCTCTAACCGCTGAGCCAAACTGGCCAGGGCAGAATCTGTGTTTTTAAAGCTACAGATGGATGAAGAGCAGTGAATGACCCAGTAGGGCAATGGCCCGAGCAGGCACTTCGTCGGGGGGCGTCCAGAGGCCCGCGGACACTGCAGAGGCTGGGGCATCGCGGGGGGGGTGGGGGGGTGCGGAGTAAAATGAAGGGCTGTTAGCGCTCCTCCCTCTCACCTTTCCCGTGTTTCCGGGGAGCCAGCCCGCTCAGGTCCCCGCACACCCCCTGGGCGGGGCAGCCACCGGCCAGGCCGGGCTTCTTCCTCAGGGGCAGAATGAACCGGGGAGAAATCTCAGACCCCCACCCCCCGTGCACACCCCAGGAATCCGCCCTGGAAGAATCGGGACAGGTTCCCCTCAGCCCAGGTGCTGGACGGGTGAGCGGCTGTGTCACGCGCACAGGCTCCGCCCACAAGCGGTGCCCTGCTCCGTGGAAGGAGGGAAACCACCCCCAGATCTCGGCCGGGAGAGGGGGGCTCGGGCAGCAGGTAGCAGGCCTCCCGCAGGCAGAAATTCAGGCAACTCCCGCTCCCGGCGCCAGCCACCGACAACTCGTTTTATCTGCTTTTAAAATCGTGATTCAGGGGAAGAAGGCGTATTTCCCCCCTTCTCCCTGCTGAGCACAACGGAGCACACGGGACAGCACACGTCAAACACCAGGAGACTGGAAGGCGCAGAGAACAGGCAGACCTGCCAGGGACCCCGGGAGCCTGGGTTTGCTTCTGTCTCGTGCGCCCCAGACTGGAGTCGGAGAAGCCGGCCCCCCAGAAATGCCAACCAGAGCAGCAGAAGGTCCCCCGAATCCACGTCCTTTAGCCGAAGGACCAGGACGGGGCAGTCTCATGAGGCTGGTTCAGTGCTTGGAAAGAAGTCCCACGTGGTCCTTCTACGCGTTGCTGACTTCAATGTGCTAATAGTTTACGAAGGACTTTAATCTGCATCAATGAGGGATGTTGGTGAGTGGTTTTCTTACTCGGACTGTCTCTGTGGTTTTCTTTAAAAACAGTTTTTTCTTTATTGATTTTTTAGAGAGAGAGCCTTCGATGAGAGAGAACATCCATTGGCCGCCTCCTGCGTGACCCCCACTGGGGATCTGGCCCACAACCTGGGCGTGTGCCCTGACCGGGACTCGAACCGGCGACCTCTTGATGCAGGGTCGATGCTTAACCACTGAGCCACACCGACCAGACTCTTTGTGGTTTTCATATCGGAGTTTTACCACCTTTGTGAGTGCTGCTTCTCCTTCCTTTTTCTGGGGAGATCAAGTAAAATCAGTGGGTACAGTTCTCCATGGAAACCACCGAGGCCCGGAGACCTTATTCTGGGGAGTGATTAAGTTGTGAACTAAGCTCCCTTGATGGTTAGTCAGTCATGCGTGTTGTTATTTCGTGTGCGGGGAGCTGTGGAGGAAGGGCCCAGCGTAGCCGTCCTCGGTGCGTGGGGGCTTTCTCTGTCATCTGCCCTCATGAGAGTTGTTTCCACGTCTGCCCGGGCTGCGGCGATGCCCGTGTCCCCGCTGCTGCTGACCACCCGGGTCTTGTCTGTTTCCGGGGCCTCCCTGGGGCCTCACACACCACGTTGTTCTGGTGAGAAAGCTGTTCTCTGGCCATCGATGTTCTCAGGGGCTTTCTGTTCTCCACTCCATCGATTTCTTCTTTTATCTTGATTGCGTGGTCCTCCTGCTTCCTTTGGGATCATCCGCGGGGCCTCTTGCGGGCCTCGAAGAGGAGGTCAGAGGCAGCCGGTGGGAGAGACGTCGCTGTGTCCCCATCCGAGAGCGGCGCTGTCCCCTTGGGGAGCTCAAGGCACAGACCCGAAGCGATTAGACGGTGGAATAAGCACCTCCCGGAACCAGGACAGGTGAGGGGCCCCGTAAGGTCGCAGGATGCGAGACAAGCCCGTGAACGTCATCTGCACACTCCTGTGTGAGCCATTGGACACCAGGACGTGCCAGTGCCGTCCACAGTCACTCGGGAAACGAAACGCGTCCTTGTAGGTCTGACAGAGCGCACAGCGCTCACGAGAGCCGGGGAGAGGCACCTTCGGGGTGTCAGGAAGTGCGGAGCATATGATGTCCGTGGACCCGAAGAGTCAACCCAGTAAGACGTCAGTTCGCCCCAAATTGACACACAGGCTTCACATACCTCTTATGAAGATTTCAGCAAGATTCCTTTTTTAAATCCTCACCCCAGAATATTTTT
This sequence comes from Molossus molossus, assembly GCF_014108415.1. NCBI lineage: Eukaryota > Metazoa > Chordata > Mammalia > Chiroptera > Molossidae > Molossus > Molossus molossus. The sequence continues at coordinate 1,281,814 of NW_023425362.1, forward strand.
CCATTTATCTTCAGATAGAATGGGGGAGAGAGAGACACCGGTGTGAGACACATCGACTGGCTGCCTCCCGCACCATCCCGACCAGGGCCGGAGACCCCACTGCAACCGAGGTACACGCCCTTGACCGGAATCGAACCCGCGACTCCTCAGTCTGCGGGCTGACGCTCTAATCACTGAGCCAAACCGGCCAGGGCCATCCCAGCAAGATTTTAGAAATAGATACAGACAAGGTTACTTTAAACTGTGTAAGGTAAAGCAAGGGAATTAAAATAGTCAAAAGCAAGGTTGAGGCAGAAGAACTCAGGGGCAGGAATAGGGTCCCCAGTTCAGGGCCTAGGCCGTGAGCACCAGGCTGGTGGGGCCCGGCGGAGGGGCAGACAGTCCGGTCACTGGGACAGAGGAGAGAACCGGAACAGACCCCTCCGTCTGTGCTCATTTTGACAAAGGTAAACAAGCAACTTAGGAGACGAACGTCAGTCTTTTTAACAGAAGAACATCTATGGGTTAAACATCGATCTTTGACCTAAATGACACGCACTTGTTTTTTTTTTTTCTGTTTAATCCTTATTCGAGGATATTTTTCCATTGATTTTTTTGTTTTTAGCCTCACCCAAGGACATTTTTGCATTTATCTTCAGCTAGAGAGGGAGGGAGAGAGGGAGACAGAGAGAAACATCAACGTGAGAGAGACACCTCGAGTGGTTGCCTCCCGCACAACCCCGACCAGGGGCAGGGACCGAACCTGCAACCCAGGTACATGCCCTTAACTGGGACTCGAACCCACAACCCACAGGCTGATGCTCGAACCACGGAGCCAAACCGGCCAGGGCAAATTCCACACACTTTGTGCCAAATCAACACGAAATGCACCATGGATTTACACGTAAAATGTAAAAACAGAAAATTTGGGGGTAAAAAGAGAAGATTTGGGGAACCCAGAACAGCGGGTCGTTTGGTGGGCACCCAAGACAACCTAGAAAGGAAACTCCTGGCCAGGGGGCTCATCAGGACGAGAACCTTGTGCCCCTCAAGGTCCCAGCTACGGGACGGGAAGACCGGCACCCACGGGAAGGAAATCATTCGTAAAATCCCAACCCAGCACAGCGCCGGGGCCCAGAATAGAAACAGGCTCTCGAGACCCAACAGTAAACACAAGAAAACCAATCAATCTAGATGGTGGGCGGACGCGCTCGCGACGGTTCACCCGGGAGGCCGGGCAGGTGCCCCGCGAGCTCGGGAGAAGCCTTCCAGCGCGGGCACCGTAAGGGAAATGCAAATGAGAGCCGCGAGGAGACGGGCACGTCTCAGAACGGTAGCATTTTAAACACGCTGTCACGGGGGCCGCGAAACTGGGTCACTCACACATCGCTGGTGTCAATTACAGATGGTGCAGGCATTTAAGGAGACAGCCGGGCGGTTTCTTAAAGCTCCAAACACACAGGTACGAGATGAGCGGGAGGCCCTACCCCTGCACATTTTCCCTGCCCGCACCCCCTCCCCGGTGGCCCCCGGCTTGTTCTCCGTGCCTGCGAGACCTGGTTCTGTTTTATTTTGTGTGTTCTTTCTGTTGTACTTCAGATCCCGTGTATAAGTGAGATCACAGGGTATTTGTCTTCCTTTGTCTAATGCATTTCGTTTAGCACAACACCCTCTAGGTCCATCCACGCTGTCGCCAGTGGCAAGTTCTTGTTCTTTTCGTGGATGAATAATGTTCGCCGGCCCTATGCCACGTCGTCGTTACCGTCCATCCGTCTGTGGACACGCCGACTGTCTCCCTAGCTGCTGTGAAGACGCCACAATGGACGCAGGGGTGCAGATACCTTCTGAATTAGCGTGTTTGTTTCTTCGGATACGTGCCCAGGAGTGGGATCGCTGGGCCATAAGGCAGGTCCGTGTTTAATTTTTTTGGGGGGGACTCCATGCTGTTTTCCACGGTGGCTGCCCCGGTCTGCATTCCCACCGACAGGGCCCGAGGGTTCCTCCCCACGCCCTCGCCACGCCGCTGTGTGTTGACCTACGGACGGCAGCCATTCTGCCAGGGTGAGGTGGTACCTCGCTGTGGTTTTACGTAGCGTCTCTGCTGATCAGCGATGTGGAGCGTGGTTTCCTATGTCTCTTGGCCATCTGTATGTCCTCTCTGCAGACGTGTCTATTCAGGTCCTCTGCCAGTTTTGTAAATCGATTGTTTTGGGTGGGAGTTGTACGTACTTTCATGTGTCCTGAACCTTTTATTGGATGTGTCACCGGTGACTCTTCACCGTGTGGTAGGTGGTCTTTTACTCTCCTGAACATTTATCCCAGAGAAACGAAGACTTCGTTCACCCCAAAGCCCGCCCGCCCGTGGTCACGAAGACTGTTCATCACCGCCCCACCCCAAGGCCACCCACTGGCCCTCGGGGCCCGGGGAGAGGACGAGCAGGATGAAGGGTCTTCTGGGATTAGACGCCGTTGCAGAGGGTCGTGGGGTCTTCGTGGTTCTCGCCGGCTGACTGTCTCTACCTCGCGAGGACCTGGGTCCAACCTCATGTCATGACACCGGCAGGGGTGGACCCCTGCCGACCCCTCCATCTCTGCTCCACAGAACGTGCCGATGATGCGTGAGCGTCAGAAATGTACGCGTGAAGCCAGGTCCCGTGGGCTGTGCTCTGTGCACGGCGTGTGCTCTGTGCTAGGAACTCCATCCCTCTGCTGTGGACGGCGTGTGCTCTGCGCTAGGAACTCCATCCCTCTGCTGTGCACGGCGTGTGCTCTGCGCTAGGAACTCCATCCCTCTGCTGTGCGTGCTCTGTGCTAGGAACTCCATCCCTCTGCTGTGGACGGGGGCGTGGGGACCCGTGAGCAGCTTCCCCCTCAGAACCCCTCACCGTCACCACCTCTGCCGCCGACTCCGTTCGCCTCGGCCGGGTGTCTTGGCACCATCCTGGACTTCCCTCCAGCCGCCCTTCCCCGGGAATCTACTGGAAGGAATCATGCAAATCTGCCTGCAGAACAAATGGAGATTGGGGCCGTTTCTCCCTCTTCCTGTGTCTGTGTCCCGGTCCAGGTCCCCGTGCTTCCTCGTCCGGAAACTAACAGCCCTCCTGACCGCCGCCGTCACAGTCGGCTCACCACCCGGCATCCTGTGACAGGCGGCACCCGCTGTCCTCTGCCTCCTCGGCGCGTCCCGCCCCAGGCCTCAGTCCTCAGCGCGGCTCGGGCCCCTGCCTGTGCTGGTTCACTGTCCGTCCTCATCCACCGGGCGGACGCTCCAGAGCCAGGCTGCCTCTGTTCACCGCGTGTCCCCGACGGCCAGGGCAGTGCCATCCGGCAGGCGCCCCCTGAATACCTGCTGCAAAGCAACTCGGAGGAAGGGGGGATTGTGCTTCCTTCGGCCTGGAGACCCCGGGGGATGAGACAGCGCTGCACGGGGCACACACAGCGGGTCCGAATGAAAGCAGGGGGTTTTCATTTCTGTTTCGATGGACACTCCCTGGACTGCCCGTCATCACAGAGAGGAAGAGGCCGGTGGCATCGCAGGGAGCCAAACGGGAGGCACACCGAGGGGGACAGTGATTCCGCTTGTTGCTGTAGACGGGCAACGAGTCCGTGTCACAACCACGCGTTTTGTGCTGGGATTTTAGGGAAACGTGTTTGACTCATGAAGGCGATGCCGTGGCGATCCCGTGGTGTTCCCCAGGTCAGAGGACGCGTTTGGACTGGAGAGCGAGTGCCCAGCACACTGGGGCCCCGGCCCCCACAGACCTCCGCTGTGTGACCAAGTGGAACTGAGGGTGTGAGCCCAGGGATATTCTTCCACTGCCCCCGTCGTGACCCCACCACACAGGGGCATTGGGACGCTGCTGTCCCTACCACCAGGCGGGCACCCCCAAAGGGAGCTGGTTTACGCCGCCGAGGGTGGCTCAGGAGTGAAGCCAAGTCTTACCCTCTGTGACTCTCATGGTGCCTGAGGAGTAATCTGTGGGCTCAGGGGGGTGCCCTGAAGCCAGAGCACTGGTGACTCACCTCTGAGTCACCCCAGTCGGAATGCTTGGCCAGCCGCTGTGTTACAGGGGTGACTGGCCTGGGTGATCGACAGCTGACGTGTGTGTTTTACATCAGGCAGTGGGACCCTGCCCCACCTCAGCTCCCAGGGACCAGTCAGTGGGTGACCCCCAGATCCCTGCCCCACCTCAGCTCTTGGGGACCAGTCAGTGGGTGACCCCCAGATCCCTGTCCCACCTCAGCTCCCAGGGACCAGTCAGTGGGTGACCCCCAGATCCCTGCCCCACCTCAGCTCCCAGGGACCAGTCAGTGGGTGACCCCCAGATCCCTGCCCCACCTCAGCTCCCAGGGACTAGTCAGTGGGTGACCCCCAGGACCCTGCCCCATCTCAGCTCCCAGGGACTAGTCAGTGGGTGACCCCCAGGACCCTGCCCCATCTCAGCTCCCAGGGACTAGTCAGTGGGTGGCCCCCAGGACCCTGCCCTACCTCAGCTCCCAGGGACAGTCAGTGGGTGACCCCCAGATCCCTGCCCCACCTCAGCTCCCAGGGACCAGTCAGTGGGTGACCCCCAGATCCCTGCCCCACCTCAGCTCCCAGGGACCAGTCAGTGGGTGACCCCCAGATCCCTGTCCCACCTCAGCTCCCAGGGACCAGTCAGTGGGTGACCCCCAGGGCCCTGCCCCACCTCAGCTCTTGGGGACCAGTCAGTGGGTGACCCCAGATCCCTGCCCCACCTCAGCTCCCAGGGACTAGTCAGTGGGTGACCCCCAGATCCCTGTCCCACCTCAGCTCCCAGGGACCAGTCAGTGGGTGACCCCCAGGGCCCTGCCCCACCTCAGCTCCCAGGGACCAGTCAGTGGGTGACCCCCAGGTCCCTGCCCCACCTCAGCTCCCAGGGACCAGTCAGTGGGTGACCCCCAGATCCCTGCCCCACCTCAGCTCCCAGGAACCAGTCAGTGGGTGACCCCCAGATCCCTGCCCCACCTCAGCTCCCAGGGACCAGTCAGTGGGTGACCCCCAGGGCCCTGCCCCACCTCAGCTCCCAGGGACCAGTCAGTGGGTGACCCCCAGGTCCCTGCCCCACCTCAGCTCCCAGGGACCAGTCAGTGGGTGACCCCCAGATCCCTGCCCCACCTCAGCTCCCAGGAACCAGTCAGTGGGTGACCCCCAGATCCCTGCCCCACCTCAGCTCCCAGGGACCAGTCAGTGGGTGACCCCCAGGGCCCTGCCCCACCTCAGCTCCCAGGGACCAGTCAGTGGGTGACCCCCAGATCCCTGCCCCACCTCAGCTCCCAGGGACCAGTCAGTGGGTGACCCCCAGATCCCTGCCCCACCTCAGCTCCCAGGGACAGTCAGTGGGTGACCCCCAGGGCCCTACCCCACCTCAGCTCCCAGGGACCAGTCAGTGGGTGACCCCCAGGGCCCTGCCCCACCTCAGCTCCCAGGGACCAGTCAGTGGGTGATCCCCAGATCCCTGCCCCACCTCAGCTCCCAGGGACCAGTCAATGGGTGACCCCCAGATCCCTGCCCCACCTCAGCTCCCAGGGACAGTCAGTGGGTGACCCCCAGGGCCCTGCCCCACCTCAGCTCCCAGGGACCAGTCAGTGGGTGACCCCCAGATCCCTGCCCCACCTCAGCTCCCAGGGACCAGTCAGTGGGTGACCCCCAGGGCCCTGCCCCACCTCAGCTCCCAGGGACCAGTCAGTGGGTGACCCCCAGATCCCTGCCCCACCTCAGCTCCCAGGGACCAGTCAATGGATGACCCCCAGATCCCTGCCCCACCTCAGCTCCCAGGGACAGTCAGTGGGTGACCCCCAGGGCCCTGCCCCACCTCAGCTCCCAGGGACAGTCAGTGGGTGAACCCCAGGGCCCTGCCCCACCTCAGCTCCCAGGGACCAGTCAGTGGGTGACCCCCAGGTCCCTGTCCCACCTCAGCTCCCAGGGACCAGCCATCACCCACTATAAACCTGACCTGCAGGCCAAGGGCAGCAGCCTCCGCCTCACCCGGCCCCCAACCCTCCCAACCCCTGACTCTGCCTGAGGGTCCCCCTGGAACCGTGGCCTCTCACCTCCCCAGGTCCGAGCAGGGGCTCTGCAGGTGACAACAGGGGACAGGGCTGAGGGCGGAGGCCTCTGAGTGGACTGGCCAGCCGGTCCCAGTCCTCACCGTCACCCTTGCACCCATCAGGGGACCTGGGACTGCGGGTGGGCCCCGCCTGGGGTGCGAGCAGAGCCCCTGCGGCGTGGCTCGAAGGTCTGCACCCCGTCTCCCCAGGACAGAGTGGTTCTGGGTTCCCCTGGAATGCGGTTCACGCTGAACTCCAGGTGAGGGCCAGGGGCGCAGGGAAGCTGCCACCACTCCTCCCCCTGGGACCACCCGACTGGACAGCTTGTGCTCGGCCGGTTTCTGAGGCCCTGTGGGCTGAGAATGAGAGAAGGTGTCCGGCTGGCGGGACCTCTGGCAGGACAGAAAGGCTCAAGGAGACCTCCACTCCCACGCCCTCCACACGGGCCAGGCCCCAGGGCTAGAGCCTCCTCGGGGCAGGTGGACTCTGCCGCATTCATGGTGCCTCCAGGTGGCCTGGACACAGGGGGATGTGCCCGGTGTGGCCAACAGGGGAGGGAGCCTGGACACAGGAGGCGGCGGAGGGCCCAGGTCAGCGGGTTCTCGAAGCTGAAGGAGACTTTGTGAATACCTCCCAGGGCCCATTTTGCAGATCGAGACACTGAGGCCCAGCACTTGCCCCCCCCCCAGTGCCCCGAGAGTGAGTGCCCCCCGGCCAGGGTGTGAGGTCGGCTCTGGGCCCCACCCTCCCCCTTGCCCTCTGTCTCCACCTCTGGCCCCGGCACCCCCTCACCCCCTTGACTCTCTGTGGCTGCACCCGGCCTGCACCTGCTGTGGAGCCCGGACTCCAGGTTCTCCCTGCGATGGAGCCCAGCTCGGCCTGTCTGCCCACCTCCCTCCCCTCGGGCCCTGCCCGCTGGTCTGCCGTGACCAAGGACGTCTGGTGTCCCTCACAGCGGTGAGGCAGGCCTCAGTGATGGGGTGGACAAGTCCGGGGGCTGAGACCCCCCTGATCTGCCGCCTGCATTCTGAGGGAGAGCCAGCCGAGAGAGAACAGGGGTCAGCCTGAGACCCCCCACAACACCCACAGAGCTTGGCTCACTGAGCACTGAAGGCCAGAATGACAGGGGCCAGGGACTTCTAGAGCCTAGAATCATGGACCACAGAGCAGGTGAGCGGAGGTGTTTTCTGGGGCCTGGAGCCCCAGAAAATGACGGGGGTTCTTCTGCTCCATGTGAGAAGCAGGTTCTTGTCGAGGAGTGTCCGCCCCGGCTTGTCCAACTGACGCTGGGTGCTGGGCAGGACCGGCAGCAATTTCTGAGTCTGACCCGAACAGCAGGGGGAGCTCTCTGTTCAGGGCGTCAGGACCGTCTTAGCTCAAATCACCCCTTAGAGATCTTCCAAGGGGACCGTGAGGGCGTGGGGTTGCTGAACCCCTCTTGCAATGGTCTTTTGTTCTTGGGGGGGTGCTTCATGCTCTGAGCTTGGCTGCAGGAGCCCAGCCCCAAACTTCCCCCCACCCTACGGCTTTCGAGGAGCCAACTGGAAAACCCGCTTGGCGGTGTCTCCGTGAATCTGCATTTTTGCCTTTGCCTGTGGGGGCTCCACGGGGCGGGGGCGGCCTCCGGGACGGTGTGGGGGCGGTTTCAAGGTCAGGAGAGCCTCCGCCTCCCCGGGCCCGCGGCAGCCTGGGAGCTCATCTCCGGGCCGCCCAGCCCCAACGGGGAGCTCTCTCAAGCATGAACTATCAAATTATCGTCAATTCCGCTGATTTTCTCGCAGACAATGGAAAACCTTCAGTCGGCTTCATCTGCGACTTTGATCCACTCTCTTATTTATTCACAAATCCCAGCGAAAGGTCACGAGCCCGGCACAGGCCGTCGGCCCTCTGTTGTTTATTGAGTTTTATGCCTGGTTAGACGTTGAGCTGCTGGGGCGGAAAGATGGAATGAAGGCGTCTGTGCCCTTCAGGAGCATCGGACACAGAGTGAAATCCTCATGAAAAGCAGAGAGAGCCGTCGGGGGCCCTCAGAGTGGATCAGGGGATCAGAGCGCCTGAGGGGAGCATTGGTCACCGGGGTGTCTCTGCCATTTGGAGCCATTACCCTGGGGGCCCCCAGCTTCTTCTCTTCCGCCGGGACACACACCCCCTTGGGTGCCGGCTGGAGGGCTGGACACGCGGGCATCACCTGCAGAGTGGTGGTGAGGTGGGTGGGGGGACCACAGAGGGTCCGGCACCCCCAGAGGTGGCCCTGGGAGTATCCGGATGGGTGCCCAGGAGGATGGCTGAGGGCTCACACACCTGCAGCCAGCATTCGGGGTGCAGGTGAGCAGGGTCAAGTGTTATTTTATCACAGGCTTGTGTCTGGGAGTAAAAAATAAACTTCTCATGGACTTTTTAAATTTTTTATCCTCACCCGAGGACATTTTTGCATCTATATTCAGATAGAGTGGGAGGGAGAGGGAGGAAGAGAGAGAGAGAAACTTCGATGTGAGAGAGACACATCGAGTGGCTGCCACCCACATGACCCCAACCAGGGCCGGCGACAAACTGTAACCGAGGTACGTGCCCTTGGCGGGAACCGAACCTGTGACTCTCTGGTCCGCGGGCCGACGCTCTAACTGCTGAGCAAAACAGGCCAGTGCTATTGTTATTATTATTTTTAAATCCTCACCTATGGACATTTTTCCAGTTATCTTCAGATAGAGTGGGAGGGAGAGAGAAGGAGAGAAAGGGAGAGAGAGAGACACATCGACTGGTGGCCTCCCGCACGACCCCGACCAGGGCCAGGGATGAACTTCAACTGAGGCACGTGCCCTTGGCCGGAATCAAACCTGTGACTCGAACCTGCGGGCTGATGCTCTACCCCTGGGCCAAACCGGCCAGGGCTGGTCAGACGTTATTAAAGATGGTTTGGCCTCTCTCTTAAATCCTCACCTGAGGACAAGCTCATTGCTTTGAGAGAGAGAAAGGGGGAGGGGGAGTGAGAGAGAAACATCAATCAGTTCCCTCCCTTATGTGCCCTGACCTGGGATTGAACCCACAACCTGGGCATGTGCCCTGACCGGGATCGAACGTGGGACCCTTCAGTGCGCGAGACAACGCTCCAACCGCCTGAGACACCCAGCCAGGGCCGGCTTGGCCTCTCTTGAGGAACGTCGATACCCCGGCCTGTGTCCCTGACACTCCCTCAGGCTGTTACATTAAAAAGGCGTCAAGAGGTCGAGCCAGACCGAGGGCCCAGAGAGGAAGGGGCAGCTGCAGACCAGCCAAGTCCTCAGAAGCGTCGACAGAGCATCAGCAAGCTAAAGCCCACGTTGTTAGGGGAACTGCGCACCGGGACCGAGCACCATTTCTTCTATGCATGCAAGGCTGGTTCGATATTAACAGAATCAATCACGGTAACCCACCAGGTCCATAGACTAACGCACGGGGAGGAAGAATCACATGGTCACATCAGCTGATGCAGAAAAATGCAGCAGCCATGCTGGTGAAACTCAGCAGGTCGGGGCGAGGGGCAGGATCCTCCACCTCCAGGAGCCCCACCGTCGTGAGTGGCGGGGCAGAGGCCCCCTGAGACGGGAACCAGGCAGGGCTGTCTTCTGTCTGCAGTACCGTCTGAGAAACAGACGCCAGGCACACACGTTGGAAAGGAGGAGGGAAAACGCTCCCTGTTTTCAGACAATGTGATGATGGTCCCGTAGAGAAAGGCAAGAACCCACCCAACAAGGCGCAAGTAGAAACGCCCCCCAGACCTGCTGGAACCTGAAACCGAGGTCAGCGACGTCCGAAGCCAGGTCAGCACAGATCAAATCACAGAAGCACCCACGTGTCTGCTCCCTGGAACGGGCGTGTGGAGACCCCGTGGCCTTCGCTGGTCTGCGCACCTGGGCAGACACTGGACGGGGCCGGAGTGGAATCTGGACGCTGGGCATCACACTTGCCAATGCCAGTTACGGCGCCGGGGACGCTCCCGCCAGCCTCCCCTACGGGCCCTCCTGCCCCGTCCTCTCCCCGGCCCAGCGGGCGGAAGGAGGGCTCTGGGTGGGGCTGAGGGCCTTTGGAGGTTGCTCAGCACAGTCCCCTCAAATCACTGTTTAAAAGCCATTTAAAAACCTGTTATTTCTAGCAACCTGGAGGGGTGAGCACAGCCCGGCACACGTGCCCAGCTGACAGTCACGCCCAGGCTGCGTCTGCTCAGTGTGCGATGAGCCCGCGGCACCGCGACGTGTCCCCGCAGAGCTGGTGACGCAAACCGGAGCAGGGCAGCGCCGTCCGCCGTCCGGAGAGCCGGTCAGGACAGGCTGGCTCCCAGCAGCGGGGGTCCAGGGAAGTGGCCGGTGGGGTGCCAGGGGGCAGACACGGAGACCGGTGACCAGGAGGGGTGGTGAACTCGGCCCTTCGCTGTGCTCTGAGCTTCTAAAAAGGAGGGGCTGGGGTCACAGAGGGGTGTGACCAGCCCAGCCCTTCATTTGGGTGGGGACGGGGCAAAGGGGCAGAAAAGAATCCCCCAGGCTCGTCCAAAGCACGGGAGGACGGGGGGCGAGGAAGGCCCCACGGAGAGAGCTCCACACTCCCGAGCAGGGGCTGTGTGCCTGTCCCTGGGGCCCGCGGCACCTGTGTCCCTCGGTGTGTCCTCAGGGCACACAGCAGTGTCTCTGGGTACAGCTGTCTCAGCGGAGAGCACCTGTGGGTGACCAGAGGGCCACCCAGGGCTTCCCTAAGGAGCCGGAGCGCCGGGCTGTCAGCACAGGGCTGGAGCGAGACGTCACACCCGGGTCCCAGGTACGAGGACAACTGCGCCTCTGACGGGCTGTGACCTGGATGGTCTGTGGCTGTGGGTGAGGGCTCCCCTTGGCGCTCCCCGGGCACGAACCTGGGAGCCCCTGCGATGCAGCCTGGGGTGAACGAGCTGCTGGGGACGGACGGTCAGCCGGGGCATGACTCAGGAAGGCACAGTGGGGGCCTCACCGTGCTGGGGCCCTGTGACCGTGTCTTCTCGGTCTCCTGGGCTCCCAAGAGGAGGGTCCCTGAGACCTGCCAGCCCAGGGACCGCACGCTTGGCAGGTGGCCCCGCGGTGGCTGGCAGACGGGGCCCGCACCGCACGGGAGAAGGGGTGCACCCGGCTAGCCTGGCGCTGCACTGTGTACACTGGCAGCCTTTCCCCTTGATGCAGTTGTGACTCTGCCTCGAGTCACAATTAATTATCCAAACGTTTCCCAAAGCAGTGGAGGCGCCTGGAGGTAATTCATCAATGTCCCACCTGGAGCCCCGCCCCCCCCGCCCGCAGCCTGGCCTGCAGTCTCCCTGGGAGGGGACAGCCAGAGCGGGGATGCTCCCAAGGATGGGCCCCCCAGGACGCTCACCCCAGGTGTCCCCTCGGCTCCTGACCGGCAGCCCTGCCAAAGCTCCCAAACTTGTGGAAGGATTTGAAGACCAGTTTTAAAGCCCAGCTGGCCCAGGTCCCCCCTGCCAGGGGATGGAGCTGCCACCACACAGACCTGGCAGAGGTGCGCGTCGGTCTCACTCACAACCAGAGCACCACTGGGCAGCCCGGCTGCTGCCAGGACACAGAGCTGGGGGTCCAGCACCTGCCTGGAGACACGGCAACAATGGACAGCCGGGCTGTGCCCCAGGCCGCCAGCCACCCCACAGCCCGATACTCACACCTGCCAGACCCCAGACGTGTCTCCAGCAAGCTGCCCGGCCCTGCCCCATGAGTACCCTGGGGAGGGACACGGGCAGACCTGGGGGCTGTGGTTGCACCAGTGGGGCTGTGGCTGTGCTTGTCCCTCTGCTCCAGCCCCTGTGCCCACCCTGTCCCTCTGCTCCAGCCCCTGTGCCCACCCTGTCCCTCTGCTCCAGCCCCTCTGCCCACCCTGTCCCTCTGCTCCAACCCTGTGCCCACCCTGTCCCTCTGCTCCAACCCTGTGCCCACCCTGTCCTCTGCTCCAACCCTGTGCCCACCCTGTCCCTCTGCTCCTGCCCCTGTGCCCACCCTGTCCCTCTGCTCCAGCCCCTGTGCCCACCTTCAGAACCTGTCGCATACCCACCACTCCTCTCAGCCTCACCCCACCTGCCACCATCACCCCCAGTCAGGTCATCAGCGACCCCTGCGGTAGCCACCTTGGCTGCCAGACTACCGCCCATCAGCTTAGAGCTGCCCGATGGGCCCGGCTGCTCTGGGAAAGCCCCCCAGGGGCTCCAGTCTGGGGACCTGACGTCAGCATCCTGCAGGGTCCTGTCGGCGGGGCTGCCCCAGCCCTTCGCCCCCTGGCCTCCCTCCTGCCCTCGCCTTGCCGTCCGCCCATCCGCGCTCTTGGTGGTAACAGGAGGACACGTGGCCGGAACTACGTCGTGTTCCGGTGACTGTCTCCTCTGTGTCCTCGGACATGCTCTTAAAGTCTGTCCACGCGTCTGTCTCTCTGCACAGTCATTGTTTCCTGATTGCCCAGCCGGACTCCCCACTGATGCACCCCTTTCTCCCGTCAGTGGTCAGCACCCCTGCACATCCGCTGCTTGAGGTGCAGGTGGGGAGCCCCTTGACCTCGGTTCAGGGACCAGGAGGACTCTAACTGCCTGCAAAGGTGAAGAAAGGTCCCAGGCTGAGTCACAAGCAAGTTCTCAGCCTGGGGTGGATGCGTGAACGCTGACACCTAGGCCCCTCCCCACTGCGCTCCAGCCAAGCTGTGACAGGGCCCTGGGGGGCTCACCTGAGACCTTCCCCTGTCTGCCTTGTGCTCTGCTGGGGATCGAACCGCTGACCCAAGGGTTGGATGGAACACAGCCCGTTGCTCCTCTCCTTTGCGTGAGAACCATCCCGTCGGCCTGGGCACTGATGGCAGAAGGAAAGAAGCCAGGTACTTGATGGAAGAACTGAGCTGCTGGATCAAACCAGTCCTGAAGCTTCCGCTCAGTCTTCTCTACGATGGCACCTTCCTCACTGTAGGTTTCTGTTGGGGTTTAGGAACTTGGAAAGCCGACTGTCCCCCCGGCAGGAACCGATGATTCTGGCCAAGTCCCTCCTCTCTGTGTGGCCGCGGCCTCTTCTCAGGACTGACAGCTGCAGAAAGACGGTTTCGGACACGACACGGCTGTCTCAGCCGGCCCGGGCGCCCTGGCCAGGCTGAGCGGGCACTTGGTGAAGTTCACGGCAGTGACAGGGCCTTGGACATTCCGTGTAGGTCATGCTTCTGTTGTTGGTTTTCCTCTGATTCCTTCACGGCACCCCAAAGGGCACTGCCTGTTATTTCCAGGCCAGGGGGCAGGGGCAGCCCCTCCCTCTCTCCGCCTGTCCGTCTGCGTTCCTTCCCTCCCGCCCAGCTGATCCCACGGACCTGCGCCCGCACGTCCTCCCAGTCCTCACGGCCCTTGTGAAGTCCACATTGCTCTTCCCACACGCTCGTCCCGCGTGGACCAGCATTGGTGCCGTTTGGAGTTTGTTCTGACCGTCCGCTCGAGTGTGTCCTTGAGGTCTGCGCAGGGCCCTCCGGGCCACCGCGTCCACTCCGCCAGCACTCGGTGTCCCCGTCCTGTCCCCGCAGCCCTGCACCCCACATCACAACACCGGCAGCTCAGGGATGCCGAGGACCTTAGCGCTCCCGCAATCGGTGACCTTGCCGTGGGTCCCCACCCACACCATCTCTGTCTCATGATGTTCTCCATTTCCCCAGTATGTTCACAGAATGTTCCTCTCGCTACTAATTGCTTATTAATTTTAGATTTCGCAAATCACCGTCTCAGTGTGTCACCTGCCTCTCAGACTTGCCCCGTGGGCTTCGCTGAGCAGAAACCCGTAATTCCATTGCCGACATGTCACGGGGGTTGCGTGTCATCACGGGCTGGTGGCGGGTTTGTGTGCCGGGCCCCACACTCCTGCCCGACTGGCCCCCAGGGGCTCGGGCGCACCCCTTCAAGCAGGCAGTTAGCGGGTTGGTGGGCTGTTCTGTGTGGGCCCCTCGGGCTGCAGCCCTGAAATGCTCCTTTGGGCCCCACAGGCTCTGCTGTTGGGTCCGGACCGTCTGAGGCACTGACCTTTGTTCTCAAGCCTGTGAGAAGGACGCCGGGCTGGCGAGGGGCGAGGATGCTGCAGGCCCCTGGATGGGGCTCCGGGCCCGTCAGAGGGAGACGCACCCGGGCCTGCGGCAGGGAGCTGGCTCCCCTGGGGGCTCAGCCACCGCCCACAGGCCCCCGGCCCTTCCCAGGCTCACTGCCTCCTGTTTCCGCCCAGAGCTTGGGGACAGGCGGAGGGGGCCCCTGGCTGTGGGTGGCAGGCAGGGCCCCAGGGTCCCCATGAAGGAGGCTTCACGAGCAGGGTCAGGGCGGAGAGGTCCTGGGTGTACCATGAAGGCGCCCAATGCCAGGAGGCTCGGCTCAGACCACTCTGACCCGGACTGAGCGCCCACTGTCTCCCAACATGGTTCCCGGACCCAGGGCTGGAGCAGGACCTGGCGGGGGAAGGACCTCGTAATCAACGTCAGGTAGCGACACCTGCTTTGGGAAGAATCCAGAGCAGGGAACAGGGACAGGAGGGAAGGGGCGGCTCTCTGGTCGGGTGGCCGGGCTGGTCTGCTGAGGTGACACAGAGCAGAGGTCTGCTGGGCAGGAGGAGGCCTTGCGGGGAGACTGCGGGTCCAAGAGCCAGCAGGGCTGTGAGGACCTCGGCCGTCTCCTGGGACCTCCGAGGAGCCGTCGAGGGAGGAACAGGGTGCAGGGGGGCTGCACTGGAGAAGGACCCTCCCCTCACTCTCCTGGGGGAGGAGGCATCTCCAAGAAAGGCAGGTGACAGGCTGGGGGGTGGACACCTGGCTCTCCTTCTCATAACTCAGCAATGAGCTGCCCCAAGTGAACGCCGTCCAGCTGTCCTGTCAGCTTCATTTTTTGTGTGTTAATTCTCACCCGAGGATATTTTTTTCATTGATTTTTAGAGAGCGTGGAAGGGAGGGAGAGAGATAAACATTGATGTGAGAGAGACACATCGGTTGGCTGCCTCCTGCACAGCCCTGACCAGGGCTGGGGATCGAACCTGCATCCCTGTCACACACCCTTGACCAGGAATTGAACCTGTGACCCTCCTGTCCACAGGTTGACTCTCACCTCTGAGCCAAACTGGCCAGGGCCATTTTGAAGGAGGGCACAGGGGGAGATGGACTCACGTTTATCCAGGAGCCTCCGGCTGCTGGGTTGAGAGTGGGTTAGAGGGACAGGGTAGAAGTGAGCACACAGGGGGGCAGAGATGTCCGTGCCAGCACCCCACCCCATCCTTGCCTCCCGGAGCCCCCCAGAACAGCCATCCACTTAGTCCCCTAGCCTGTCATTTCCATCATGGGTGCGTCCCCTGCAGGACATGGGCTCTGGAGGCGGCCGGTGTCCTCCCCACGGAATGTCCACGACTTGGCGCACAGCCCAGTGAGTGGTGTACGGTGGGTACAGGCGGACGTGGGGGGTGACTGGGGCCAGTTCAACACCTACCAGGGCCACACCATGGACACCAGGGTTGCTGTTCCGTGGGGCGCAAGGGGCACCTGGGAACCACTGGCATCCGCCAGAGACAGGCTGAGGGGGCTCCCAGGTCTCCAAGTCCTCCTGAAGGCCGCGAGAGAGCGCCTCTCTCGGACCACAGCCCCAAGCTGGCTTCAGGGACCCCCTGAGGGCTCTGTGGCCAGGGCCTGCAGAACTCATTCTATCAGAGGACCAGGCCCCAGGAGCCCTTCCTGCCTGGCTGCACCCCCCTGGCGCGGTTCAGCACCACGGACAGTCCCCGGAGCCATGAATTCCAGGGCCGGAGGCTGGCTTAGGGCTTCATATCTAACCGATGGAGTGACTACGTGACGAGAAGGAGGGACAGTGATGATCTGTGCACATGGCGCCATTTGCACAAACACAGGACAACAAAGCCAGTGCGCTGGTGAGGTCGGTGGCCCCGGGCTGCTTTGTAACGGCACCGAGAGTCAAGGGGTAACCCCGGAATGGAGCCGGAGCCAGGCACCCCCACTCAGGAGCCTGTGTGCGCCCCGTGACCAGAAAAGTGACGGGAATAACGGCCAACCCTGGGATCGGTACGCTGAGGCCGGTCTGTTCGGTTTCTCACACCCAGGGTGGCTTCATCACCCCACGTGTCGATCAGGAAGTTACGCCTGGGAGAAAACTCACAGATGCAGACACGCACGGGACCCCAGCACACGCGATGTGAGCCCAGAGGAGCCCCCCATGGCTGCCACGGGCCGACGTCTGGGGGTGCACCTGCCTAGAGGCTGAATTCCTCACCAGTGATGAACGGCTTAATCACACTTAGTAATGAAGCCTCCACAAAACACAAAGGGATGATGTTCAGAGAGTTTCTGGGCTGGTGACCAGGAGATTGGGGGGAGGGTCCACCCCTCAAGGGCATGGAGGCTCTGAGCCCCTCCCACCAGGTAGGCAGCCTCCGAGTCGAGCTGGGCTGCGGACACCCAGCCGGCGCCGCAGAGTCACCGGAGGGGAAGCTGCTCACACCGAGGGTCAGAAGCATGAGCTGGGCGTGTGTGAGAGTCAAGAGGCAGCGGCAGAAACAGCGGGCGCCAGGCCCGTGCACTAGGCGCTGCCACTTATTTACGGAGCTCAGGCCCTTTGATGTCTGGAAAACAGAGCAGAGACCGGGCTTCCTCCCAACATCTCTGAATCCCCCCCAGGGAGAGAGCTGATGGCAGGGCCTCAGGCTGTGGCAGAGCTAATGAGCTTCCGTGGCCCCTTCTCAGCAGCAGCAGCAGCAGAAGATGTGGGGTCAAGGTCCAGAGAGCTTGACGACTCTGCTTAAGTTCTCAGTTCTCCCGAGGTCTCTGCCCGGCACCCAGGCCATTAAGCAGGGGCTGCTCCCAGCTGGAGGTCAGAAGAAGAGCGACAAGCTGCCCAGTGCGGGGCGCTGGGGGGAGGAGGGCTACCTCAGGTCCCACCAGGACTGCAGGTTCTGCAGGCTGCTCATCACACCATGGTGTGTGAGCAAGCCCGGAGAGCGCCCACACAGGCGTATAAATTCTACGGCGATTGTTTGGCACAATTTCACAAGCTTTAATTGTCGGTCTGCAGATGCCCAACTGATCGCGGGTTAAAAGGGTGATGAAGACGCTGCCCACTGTTGGGGACCCCCAACCTGTCACCAGCCCTCCTGACATTGTTAGGGGTAACATTCCTTTGCAATGAGCTCTCTCTACACTAGGGAGGCATCCAATTTAGTTTCCTGGGGGAGGGAGCTGAGGGTATTTGGGTGTCGAGCGTTCACTCACGTTTCTTGGCACATGGGGTGCATGGCATCGCCTCCATTTCTCCTTTTCAAGCCTGGCCCACCCCTGGCTGCAAGGGGAGGGGCGCTCTGCGGTCACAGGTTCCCTGCACTTAGTCTGTTCCAGTCCCCACCCCTCCCCTTCCCTCACCCCACAGCCCCTGCCAGGGTCCCCCTCCGACATCCCTACCCAGTAAGCCGAGGACCATGGAGATCCTGTCCTGCCAGCAGGACTCCTACCCCACGAGGCAGTTCAATTAGGACTTTGAGCCTGATCATCTTTGATGTTGTTATAAAGAATTTCTCTAGTTAATCAGTGTTCCCTGAACTTTATTTCCTAAGCAACCTGCTAATTTTTCACTGGGGTCTTCTACTCTCCCTACAACTCACCCTATTGACTCATCAGATTTTTAAACTGAGTAATTGATGAATTAATAATCCCAAATAATGGTGGATATAATGGAATGTTAGCGCATCTCTGTGGGATAAATGAAAGGCAGAGCGAAGCTGGGAAGAGAAGAGGTCTCCACGCTTATTAATTTGGCAGTCTGAATGAGAGTCCGGATTTCAGCCTGAATAAACATCGGGAGTTTGTTTAGGTCCCCGAGGTCTTTGAAAAAGTCAGTTATTGAAAGGCTTGCTCGGAAAGCTTTTAACCTCGGCATAATTACCATCGAGCTAGCTCACCACCATTTGACTTCCATTAATACAGAATTGGAACGATTTGCCGGCTGTCATTAGCCCAGGTTAAGTGAGTTTGTTTTTTATAATTGTGTCCTAGAGATAAAAGCCATGCGAGGTTGGCGGGGAACCTTCTGTTACACGCGGATTTTCTCCTGAGCCTCGTTCTTTGGGGTCGCTGGACATATTCCAACATCGTCTCAGTTTAAAAACAAAGTATGGAAACAGATCTAAATACACACAGTACAAGTGGGTCTGGGGAAGTCAGAGTAAGTCCACATCATGTCCTGCTGGTGATACTATGTTACATTTTGGACTGTGGATTGTGTCCACATCTTATCCTGGTTGTGATACAATGTTACAGTTTGGACTGTGGATTGTGTTCATATCCTGTCCTGGTGGTGACACTATGTTACAGTTCTGTAGAATGTTGCCATTGTGTGAAACCGAATAATAGTTACATGAGATCTATCTGTGGTGGTTTTTAAATCTACAATTGTCTTAATATAAAAATATAATTAAAAACGCTCGATTCCCATAACCCTATACAATCCATTACATTACACATTTCCCTCAAAATCCTTCCAAAGGTAACTTTAACGGGCCCATTAAAATTAAAAGTATGTAAATACATATAAATAAAACAATCATAAAAAGATTTGCATTTTGGTTTCCACTCTCTTATTTTGCCTTGACACTACAAAACTAACCAAGCAGACGTCCCTGTTTTTGAGACATTGCAGATGTTGCCAGGGAATACTCGGCTCTTTCTCATGGGTGCGTATACTACGCACAAAGCCGCCCCAAGAATCTTTACTCAATTTCAAGTCAGTTTGCATTCACATGTATGGGAACTGGCGTTGGCTTTGTGGCTCTCGAACCCAGTCCAGTCACTGCCTGTGCTGTAAGTAATGTTTCATGGAGCAGAGTCTCAAGCATTTGTAACACGTTGGCGTGGGCTGCTCTGAGCCACATGCTAGAGCTGGGTGGTTGCCGCCGGGGCCCTCGTGAACCACGAAGCAGAAAACATTTACTCTCGGGCCTTCCACGGGGAAAGCCGACTGACCCGCATCGGAACGTCAGCTTCGGCAGCGCGCGGGGAACGGGTTTGCTAGGTTGCTAATGGGTCTGGATGGATGAGATTCTGGCCCAGGCAGGCTCCCTGGAATGTGCTGGGGGCTGGGCTCCCCCTGCCTGCGGGAAGCGCGTAGCTGCTCTCGGACGCACCTGGGCAGGTGCGGAGCTGCTGCCTGCTTGCTCGGCATCCGTGGGCCTCCGGCCCGTCTCCCCGGGGCGGGGCGCAGGGGGCGGGGCGGGAGCTTAGACCAAACGAAGTGGGGGGTCAATAAAACAGAATCACGCTTTCAGTCAAGATGCAGCTTCATCCTAAGCTCCAGCGCACACAAGGAAACCAATCAGGAAAGCAAGGAAACAAGAGGAAGCAACAGCCAAGACATTAAAAGACTTCAGCTGAAATTAGTTTTCCAAACGACATGCTCACTACTTTAAGTATATTGAGGATGCTCAAAGTGATAAATAATGTGTAACTTCTATGCAAACACATGAAAACTAAAAGGCAACTTGCGAAGACGCTGTAGTTAGAAATATTAGAGAACTGAGAAGTATTAGACGAGAATGCAGACGAGGGTGCCGGAGTCGGAGGTGGGGCGGCCGGTAGACCCAGCTGGCCCGGGAGTAAACGGCGGAGAGGTGGTAGGCGCTTCCCCCGAACCCGGAACCCTGGGAGGATGGCTTGATGAGGCACTTGGGAGAGGACTTGTCAGAACAATGCGGTTGTGGAGCACAGACCCTGGGCGCACAGACCCTGATTGAAGGGCGGTCTCCGTCAGCGGGAGAAGAAATACCAGCCCGTCCTACACACACCACGGGGGCAGGCACCACCTGAGGGACAGAGGACGATGGCCTGGAGGGAGGGGACACTGGGGACAGCCTCTACTCCACTCCGGGGGACAGTGCAGTGGGTGCCTCATCAGCGTGTGGGCAAAAGACTGACCCGGAGTCACACTAGCCTGAGTCGTCATTTTTTATGAGGCAAAATGAGGTCCGTTTCGGTCACCAAGACTGAAGAATTTACTATCTACCATCTTTTTTTTTCTTTATTGATTTTAAAGAGAGAGGAAGCGAGAGGGAGAGATGGAAACATCGATGAGAGAGAACATCGACTGGCCGCCTCCTGCACGCCCCCCACTGGGGACGGGCCCACAACCCGGGCATGTGCCCTGACCGGGACTCGAACCGGTGACCTCTTGGTGCAGGATTGATTGATGCTCAACCACTGAGCCACGCTGGCCGGGCCTATCTACCACCTTTTAATTTAAGAAAGAATACTTGTCAATACCACTGGTAAGAGACTCAAGGAGACTGACTTGAGACCAATAAATCCTGTGTTTGGTTCAGAATCAGAAAGTCGATTAGAGCCAGAACGGAACAAGCATGATCTCCTCTCACAATAGGCAGGGAAGCCCGGGACGGAGGCAGCGCTCGCACGTGGTGACTCGAGCGAGCTCGGCAGCCACAGGCCCCCCCTGTCAATGTCGCGGCCACAGGCGAGACCGTGGGAGCGTTTCCGTCCGCGTCGGGGGCAGCGAGAGGCTGCTCCGGGCTCCTGGAGCCTGAGGCTGCGCTGGAGGGAGGCAGCCCCGCTCAGAACACAGGACAGGAAAAATAAACATAAAAGTCATGGGCTGGAAAAGAAAGCTTCCGATTAAGCTCGTTTGCAGATAATAAATAACAGAAAGTCCTGTCATCTACAGAAATGATTCAACTGGAATCTGGACGCAGAACGTGGCCGCATACAAAATCGGGGCACGGAATGAAAACAGCTCTTCAAGGCACGACGTAGAAGCTGTAAGGGACACGTGACATATTTACGGCGTCTCCGCCAGCGTCCGGAGAGCCGCGGGCGGCGTCGGGGGACGGGCGTGGCGGGAGGTTTGTTTCCCAGCCGCTTCCTTCACCGTTTTCCAACCTTTTCAGGATCACAGCCATCCTGCGCTTGAAGCCCTTCTCAGTCTAGAGAAACAACCAGAATGAGGTCTTCACGGCACAGGGGGGGCGTGGACAGGTGCCTCCGCTTCTCGCTGGGTGTCTAGCGGTGACGTCACTCACGATACTCACAGTGTCAGTCAAGGGCCCGGGCCCAGGAAAAGACCTGATGAGCATGGACCTGCTTTCTGCGGAAACAGTGACAGAATGTATGACCGACACACAAAAGGAGACCAGCCCGGCTGGTGTGGCTCAGTGGATGGAGCGTTGTCCCGTGGACTGAGAGGTCCGGGTTCGATTCCCGGTCAGGGCACATGCCCGGGTTGTGGGCTTGATCCCCAACAGGGGGCGTGCAGGAGGCGGCCCATCGATGTTTCTCACATCGATATTTCTATCTCTCGCCCTTCCTCTCTCTCTAAAAAATCAATCAAAACATATTAAATGAAAACAAACAAACAAACAAAACTCTGCCAAAGTCCACGCGGTAAAAGTGAGATGTGAAGGCAGGTGCGACCATTTCAAAGCAGGTGAGACGGGGCCCGTGGCCCACACTGTCCGGACGCTCTGTGAAGAATCCGCCGCTGAACTCGCCGTCGGAAGTCTCGGGGGTGAAGGGGGAAACCGACTGGGCCGGGCAGGAGATCTGGGCTCAGTCTGTGGAGTTTTTTTTAAAAAAGAGAGACGTGAAGCAAAAATGGCAAACTCTTAACATCCAGGCTTAATTTTTTCTTTATTGATTTTAGAGAGAGAGGAAGGGAGAGATAGAAACATCGATGAGAGAGAACATCGACTGGCCGCCTCCTGCACGCCCCCCACGACCTGGGCATGTGTCCTGACTGGGAATCGAACCAGCGACCTCTTGGAGCAGGGACGATGCTCAACCACTGAGCCGCACCAGCCGGACCATCCAGCTTAATCTTGATTCAAGTAAATGTGTTTCCCTTTCTGTATCTTCAAAACGTTTCCTTATTTAAATCATAATATGTTTACAGAGACTTGGCGTCCGTACCTGTCAGCCCCCAAACCCTGAACGCCCGAGTCCCAACCAGGGGGAGCTGGCGGTCTGGGCGGCCACCACGGTTAGGGGGGCTGAGCCGGTCCCTGCCATGGCTGCCGGACGGGGCGGAGGCCAGTCAGCCCCTGGGCTTGGCCGAGACACGGAGCAGCGTCTGGAGGAAGCTCCGAGGAGCCTGGTCAGCATATTTTTGTTGTGGTGAATCCTCACCTGAGGATATTTTTTCCATCGATTTTTAGAGAGATGGAAGGGAGGGAGGGGGGGGAGAGAGAGAGAGAAATATTGACATGACAGAGACATATATTGGTTGCCTCCTGCACAAGCCGGGGGTCGGACCTGCAACCCAGGTATGTGTCCTTGACCGAGAATCGAACCGGCGATGCTTTGGTGTGCGGCCAAGGCTCCGACCACTGAGCTCGCCGGCCAGGGCTGGGTGGGTACCTCCGGGCAGGCTCCCTGCTCCCCGCTGCAGTGGACATTCTGACGGCTACTTTCTGCTTCCTCCAAAGCCCGAGAGAGGCGGGGGGCTTGTCGCTGCCCCCGGCTCCCTGTGCGGCTGGGGCCCCGAGCTCTCTCTGCCCGGGGCCCCATGCGCGGGCCCCGCTCTCTCTTCATCTCCGCGTCGGGCTGCGGCGTCTGTCCTCCCTCTGGGCCCGAACAGTTCATCCGACACTCGGACCACATCGCTGTCTACGGCCATTCGTTTTGAGCCAACTGATTAACAAGCCAAGTAAGTCTCGGGAATTAAATCATGGGAAGAAAATTACATTTGAAAATTTCCCTGAAGATTTATGGTTTCCTGACACGGGGGCCCGGGGCCTCCTGGCTCTCTCCGGAGTTGGGACTGTGCATGTGGAAACCTGGGCTCCCGCGTGAGCGAGCCGGCCCGGGGCCGAGTGCGCGGTGCCAGCAGGACCCCCGAGCCTGACAGGCCCGCGGACAGGCCAGGGGACACGCCAGGTGCTGGGAGGAGGCTCTGTGTCGGGCCAGGGGTCTCCATGCACTTGGGAAACTTGCTTCCATCTGGAACACGCCCCACACCCACGAGCCTCAGCACAGGGTACGAGTCCACTGACGTCCTGATGCCCATTGCGTCCCCTGTCCCGTGAGACCGCTGTCCCCGGTGTGGGAGGAGGAGGGCAGCCAGGGAACATCACGGCCCTGTGCCCCGTGGGCTATGGGGACGACTGGAGGCGGGACGCCCCAAACCAGGCAGATGAGGCAGACACGCAGCCCCGGACCGGCGGACCCCGCCCTGCCTGCCACTCGGGGCCCGGGGGCTGCCCGCGTGACCAGGCAGGGCCCTCGGAGGCAGACCGCGTGGGGACAGGCTGGAAGGAAGCGAAGCCACAGCCTGGGGCAGCAGGGCGCCACCGGGTCTCAGTGACGAGGGGCAAGCGGAGCGCAGGGACCTGTGGCTGGGCCCGGGGTCTGCTGCCCTCACAGGTGCCGAGGGCGCACCTGATGCTGGGCCTTCGCTGTGAGGTTTACACCGCGATACTGGGGCCGACCGTCAGGAATGTCCCAGCCAGCTCGTCCCAAGGCCACCCTCAGGCGGGTCCCATGTGGCGGCTGACACCCGCCAGGTAGCCTTGGTAGGAGTCAGAGCAGGGGACCTGCCGGGTGTCACGTCCGGGCTGGTGCACAGGTCAGGTTGTCTCTGCTGCACACCACCCCCCACGGGCCGGTGCCTACCGAGCAGGTGAGCAGCTGCGGCCCAGGGGGTCAGGGGTGGACCGCAGAGGGCAGTGGGGGTCAGACAGACCCCCCATGGCCACATGTCTCCTTCTATTTGTAATGAAACCTCAGTCATTCCCTGCCTCCCTGTCCCTGTCTGAGAAATGGGTCAACGACCCCGCCAGGACCCGCAGGCGGTCAGATGGCCCCTCGGAGGTGCTGGAGGAGCTGGTTAAACAGTGGCCGTTGCCACTCTGTTCCACGGTGCCCTCCTCACTCCCTTCCTGCTCCCCCCTGACACCCACACCAGCCCCACACCCCATGGAGCTCACCTGCGCCCAGGAGGGGGCACCCGAGCGGCGGGAAGGGTCTCCGTGCAGCCGAGGGTCACTGGCTAAGTGCCTGTGTCCTCTAAGGTGACCTGCCTTTTGGGTCAGAGCAGGAGGCCACCTTGAAGCCGGGTGCTGGGATCACAGTCTTGGCCGGTGCCGAGCGGAGGCTGCGGGGGCTGCCCTGCCGCACCTGGGAGGGAAGAGGGCATTTTACCTGACTGAGCCCAGGGGCCAGCGGGGGCCCACGGGGCACAGGTCTGGGGCCCTGGCTGGGGGAACCAGCACTGGGGACCTGAGAGGCCCTGGTTCTGGGTGCCGAGGCCCCCCTGTCATTTCAGGCCAGGCTGCAAGGCGGGGCGGGGTGTGCCTCAGAGCTGGTCTGCGGGGTGCTGGCTCCTGCTGCAGGGAGAGCTGGGGGCACACCTGCAGCCTCCCTCCCTCTCTGCTTCCAGACCCCCTTTTGTTGTTTCTCACTAAAGGAGACGTGTTCGTAGGCTCCACGGAAGAGAGGGAACATGCAGACATCCCCAGACAATGGGGAGCCCTGGCCGCTCCCCAGGTAGACACACACCTGTCCTCTCAAACATGACCCCCTGGACGCATCCTTGTCGCATGTGCCTCGCTCTGCTCTTCTGTGCCCTTGCCCTGCGCCCCGCGTTCCTGTGTGAGGGCGGACACCGCCTCCGCCTGGGGGTCCCTGTGTGCCCCAAGGACAGAGGACTCGGGCAGCGCTGTCAGAGCAGAACCTAGAACAGTAGAGCGTTGTGCGAACCCCTTCGAGAGACCTCGCAGCCGGCGTGCGGCCTACCAGGCCCCGAAGGACGGTTCTGGACGCTGTTGAGACCGCGCAGCCGGCGTGCGGCCCACCAGGCCCCGAAGAACGGTTCTGACGCGGTGTTGAACTCGCAGACCGGGGGGCGGTTGAGACCTCGCAAGCCGGCGTGCGGCCCACCAGGCCCCGAAGGACGGTTCTGGACGCTGTTGAGACCGCGCAGCCGGCGTGCGGCCCACCAGGCCCCGAAGGACGGTTCTGGACGCTGTTGAGACCTCGCAGCCGGCGTGCGGCCCACCAGGCCCCGAAGGACGGTTCTGGACGCTGTTGAGACCGCGCAGCCGGCGTGCGGCCCACCAGGCCCCGAAGGACGGTTCTGGACGCTGTTGAGACCGCGCAGACCGGCGTGCGGCCCACCAGGCCCCGAAGGACGGTTCTGGACGCTGTTGAGACCGCGCAGCCGGCGTGCGGCCCACCAGGCCCCGAAGGACGGTTCTGGACGCTGTTGAGACCGCGCAGCCGGCGTGCGGCCCACCAGGCCCCGAAGGACGGTTTCTGGACGCTGTTGAGACCGCGCAGCCGGCGTGCGGCCCACCAGGCCCCGAAGGACGGTTCTGGACGCTGTTGAGACTGCGCAGCCGGCGTGCGGCCCACCAGGCCCCGAAGGACGGTTCTGGACGCTGTCTTCAGGGCCGGTGGGCTGACTTCAGTCCCAGAACTTCCAACGCGATTGCAGGCGAGCTGGGGCAGCTCAGGGCTCGGGGTGCAGGACAGACGCCCGGCGAGGTCCCGCAGGGCACGTGGGGGCGCAAATCGTCCAGATGCCAGAGATGCCCGCAGGCCACGGCCCGTCCGTAATCCCAGCCCAACGAAGGTCCTTGCAGGACACGTGTGGTCACCCTGATGAGAACCACAAAGCCACGGTCCCAGAATGTACACGGTGTGCCGACGGCCACATAAATGAGGGGCCAGGGGCACA
Source organism: Molossus molossus (assembly GCF_014108415.1). Lineage (NCBI taxonomy): Eukaryota > Metazoa > Chordata > Mammalia > Chiroptera > Molossidae > Molossus > Molossus molossus. Next base: position 1,307,582 of record NW_023425362.1, read on the forward strand.
GGGCAGACTTTCGGCGGTGGGACGGTTCCCGTCGGGGGGGTGGTGACGGGCGTGCAGGGTGTAAATATCTGTCCTATCTCATTACATTGTCCCCTTAAAGTGGGTGAGCTCATTAAAATAAACTGAACGTGTGCACACGTCTGGGTGTGAGCCCTGGGACAGGGGGACCGGGGGGGTGCCTGGCTCCTTCCTCAGCTCCCGGGCCTGTCCTGCACCCCAGGTCCAGCGCCAGCTGCAGGAGACACAGCACACAGAGCGTGACCACCCCGAGTCTCGGAGGAGTGGGGTGACTCAGGGTCACCGCGGCAGCTCGGACATTCTTGTCAGAAACAGGTCCACCCACCGGCACTTGGGTCTGCTTCCAAGGACAGGTGCCGCGGACCCCGGCCCCTCCGCTGGCAGGGGGTCCTGGGGCGGGAGCTGTGATGACCCGTGGCCCTGGCTCCATGCGGACCTTCCGGGAGTGACCAGCCAAGTCGAGAGCCCGGCACCCCTCGGAGAGCAGGGCACACGCCTGGGGCTCTGCTCGGAGCTCCGGCCTCTTCTTACAGGGACACATCATAGCGAGGTGGGCCCCGCCCACATTACCTCCTGTCACCTGTTACTCAGGTGTGCAAGGCCCTGTTCCATACACGGCCCCCTTCTGAGATGCTGGAGGTCAGTGTGTCTGCACAGGAGTTAGTTCAACTCCTAGAAATGACGGAGCCTGAAGTCCAGCCTGTGGGAGGACATCGCCCACCAGCACAGACCCGCCCCGTGTGCACCGGCCTGGGGCCCAGACATTGGGGGGAACGCAGGTGTGGGCACGGAGGTGTCACCGAGTCCCAGACCCCGCAGCCGGCTCCCCGCTCTCCAGGGGCAAACGCGGCCACATCCCGTGAAGGAGAGCGGTCAGGACTGGAGAGGAAGCGCACCATCTGGGAAACCTGATTTGGGGTGGAATGGAGGTTTTGGCTGATGTAATAGTTCATTTCTGCCCAGGTGATTGCATCAGCTCTGAGGGTAATCGAATCCGGTGGGGACATTTGTCAGTTGGCCACGGCCTTCCTGCCAGGCTGCCGTGTCCCCAAGGTCTGAGTAATGGAAGGGCCACTCGGCCCTCTGGGGTGGGTAGGCTGGGGGATGGCGCTCAGAGAGGTGCCCCTGTCCCGGCACAGGCCCGGCCCGGGAAGGTGCAGCGGAGGGGCTGCTGCCTCCTTGGCCCGCGGAGGTGGCGGGGGGCCCACACTCCCCTCCCTGCCTGCAGAGCCGCCCCTGACCCGGCGCAGAGCAGAGACCCAGGCTCGATTTTAAATAATCCAATTAAAAAGTTCACCTCTGAAACATGGTAATTGTAATCTGTCTCATCTCTAAGTGTAATTATATTAAACTCCAATTTTGCCTCAAATATGCATTCTAATTCAATTTTCCTTTTTTTCTCTTCTTCACGAAATCTATCACCATTCCCTCAGTGAATCACGGCCGGGGGCGTCTGGCCTCTCGCCTCCGGCTGCCGGGTGTGGGACCTTCGGCAGATAAAGGGGCCGTTGCTCCCTGTGACCCCAGCAGGGGGGAAGGTGTCTGCACAGTGGAAACCGGCCAGAGGGGGAGGACACCTTCAACTAGAAGTGTCCCCGGCCCTGGGACCTGCTTCCCTTCCAGGGCAGCGGATGGAAAGCAGAGGGTGCAGTGAGCTGGTGGCCGAGCTGCCTCCTCTACGGGACCTGGGGACCCGGCATCCTGTCTGTCCCCTCACCTGGGAGGCCCTGAGCCTCGGGAATTTCCCAGTGCACCCCCCAGGTTAGAGACAGATGGCCTCCAGCCAGTGCACTCGGTTCCCAGCAGCTCACACACACGGTAGCGTGACTCAGTGGGACCACTCCGGTTAGCAAGTGGGGGCAGTGACCCCAGGGAGACCCCAAATCCCACTGAGCTTTAGTTTCCCTGACAATAAAGTCAGGTGTCCCTAGTGACACAGCCCACACAATGACCCTGCACTGCAAGCCCTGTGTGTTCACTCACTCATTCACTCATTCACTCATTCACTCACTCACTCACTCATTCATTCACTCACTCGCTCATTCACTTTCTCATTCACTCACTCACTCACTCATTCATTCACTCACTCACTCATTCACTCATTCATTCATTCACTCACTCACTCACTCACTCATTCACTCACTCACTCACTCACTCATTCATTCACTCACTCACTCATTCACTCACTCACTCACTCACTCACTCATTCATTCATTCACTCACTCACTCATTCACTCACTCACTCACTCATTCATTCACTCACTCACTCACTCATTCATTCACTCACTCACTCACTCATTCATTCACTCACTCACTCATTCATTCACTCACTCACTCACTCATTCATTCACTCACTCACTCATTCATTCACTCACTCACTCACTCATTCACTCACTCACTCATTCACTCACTCACTCACTCACTCACTCACTCACTCACTCACTCATTCATTCACTCACTCACTCACTCACTCATTCATTCACTCACTCACTCACTCACTTATTCATTCATTCACTCACTCACTCATTCATTTACTCACTCGCTCATTCACTTTCTCATTCACTCACTCACTCACTCACTCATTCACTCACTCACTCATTCATTCATTCACTCACTCACTCATTCATTCACTCACTCACTCACTCACTCATTCACTCACTCACTCACTCATTCACTCACTCACTCATTCATTCATTCACTCACTCGCTCATTCACTTTCTCATTCACTCACTCACTCACTCACTCACTCACTCATTCACTCACTCACTCATTCACTCATTCATTCACTCACTCATTCATTCATAATCTCACTCAAGGGCACCAAATCACCAGGACATTTTTTCAGACTGTTTTCCACAGAACATGCTGACAGATTTCCTCGCTTTAGAATCCATGGGGAGCCGGTGCTTCCTCCTGCGCCCAGTGTTCTGTGTTATGAGCAGACGAAGCAGAGGCTTGGTCGGGAGTGTCCGGCAGCCTTGGAGGGAGAGCCTGGGCTCCACGTCCTGGCCGCCTGTCCTCTCAGCCAGTGGGCGACCCATCACCTCTACAACCAGCTGCCCTGTTGGTTATGCCCGGAGCATCTTGAGGGGGTTGCCACTGGCCCCTCTTCCTTGCATCACACACCTGTCCACAGAGTGTCCAACAAGGCCACGGCAGATGTGGGCACCGATCAGGAGAGCCGGACACCTGTCCACCTGTGAGCCCCACGGCCACCTGCCTGCCTGCTCCCTTTTGCAGGTACCCCTTAGTCATCCAACATCTGCGGCGTCTGAGGAGCTGCTGGCTCAGTCCTGGTCATGCTGCTCATGCAGAAACTGCCACAAGCCAGTCACTGTGTTGAGGGTGGACAGATGTCCAGAAGGAAACCCAGTGGGCCGGCCAGTGGGGGGCTCAGGCAGGGGCTGGTGCTGCACCCTGAGGAGGCACCTCGTCTTCTCTGGGCCCCAGGGTTCCTCTTCATGCCTCAGCTGACTGGACCAGGCCCACCCACACGATGGAGGGTCTTCTCTCTGTCGACTGACGAGTACGCCAACAGCGTTCACAAAGTTCCTTCACACGACACCTAGACAAGCATCATGTTAAACACCCGGCACCGTGGCCTGGACCAATTAACACACAAAACTGACCATCACATCACACCCCATCCATGTGGCCGCAGCAGGAACATCTTCTCTTCTGCTTTGTTTGTTGTTAATCCTCATCCGAGGACATTTTCCCGTTGATTTTAAGAGAGAGTGGAAGGGGGAGAGGGAAGGGGAGAGAGAAACATCGATGTGGAAGAGATATGGATGGGTTGCCTCGCGCGTGACCCCAACCGGGGCCGGGGATGGAACCTGCAACCCAGGTACGTGCCCTCGACCGGAATTGAACCTAGGACCCTTTGGTCTTCAGGTCGAAGCTCTAACCACTGAGTTAAACCAACCGGGGTCAAGTATGTCTTCCTAAATTATGCTTCGTCTCCAGATGAAGGCACGGTTCTCCCTGACAAGGCACAACCGGAAATACGCTGCCCTCCCACAGATGCGGTGACGCCTTCCTGCCCTGTGACGCGGGCTGTGATGTGAGGCTGGCTGCACCCCTGCACGGAGACGTACATCAGGACACTCGTGTCCCGTGCAGCGGGGAGAGGGAAGAACACACAGCTACTGGATACGTGTATTCACCGCAGCCCAGAGCTTGTGCACGAGAGGATTCATGATGACAAGGAGGAATCACTCACGAGGGTCACAGTCCCCACTCTGTCCTCGTGGTTGCAGTTGGTGTCCATCCTGACCTCCTCCACTGCCCACTTCACGTCCCTTTGCCCTCAGCAGGTGCCTCCACTGCCGTGGTTCTTGGCCTGGTGGGTGACCCAGTGGTCATTCCTGAAGGGTCTGGACCCCAGTGGTCCTGCCTGGGTTGGGTTGTCATTTTCCACTGACCTTGATCCAGGGTACGGTGATCCTCAGGGATGCCTGAGTGACCTGCGTTTCAGACACTCTTCCTCTGTGCGGTGGGGCGGTGTGTGTCCCATGGTGGCCAGGACCAGCACCCCATCAGCTCAGGGGGTCCTGTGCTCAAGGAGGGCCTGTGCTCAGGGACACGAGGAGCCACCCCTGGCCGGAGTCCTAACTTCCAGGTTGATGGACTCATAGGACGCATTCGTCCCTCTGGGACCCAGACCTCCAGGCCAGCAGAATAAAGTCTCAGAAACAGGAAGCAGAATAAAGTCTCAGAAACAGGAAGCAGAATAAAATCTCAGAAACAGGAAGCAGAATAAAGTCTCAGAAACAGGAAGCAGAATAAAGTCTCAGAAACAGGAAGCGGAATAAAATCTCAGAAACAGGAAGCAGAATAAAGTCTCAGAAACAGGAAGCAGAATAAAGTCTCAGAAACAGGAAGCACTCATTTTGCTAGTGGGTCAAAGAGGGATTCACGAGTGGTCCACTCCGTGTCCAGCCCGCCGGCCCTGCTGCCCGGAGAAGTGTCCCCATGTAGTGGGTGCTAATTCAGAGCAGACACAGCGTCTTGGAGAACGTGGCCCAGCCCCACAAGGGGACGTCACCCGGTGGCCCACAAGCCTTCCAAAGACCGTTCCAGGTTGCTGCCGCAGGATGGTGGGGACACGAGGAGACCGGGGTTCCACGAGCGTGACCTGTCACCGCATTTCCTTCACTGTGAAGTGAGCTCCCAGACCAGAGGCAACGCCGTGCGGACTCCGTGACGGTGGATCAGGCACCGTCACGGGTGGGGACCCCACTCAGGGCCCCAGAGATGAGCCTTCATCCCGTCCACACAAAGACCTGGGTGCAGAATTCTTTCCGCTTGGCTCCTCGGCCCGGTCTCTGCCCACTTGGGTCTCCCTCCTTGGGCACACCCGGTGGGGGACTCGGACCCGAGCACTCTTGGGAGAAACTTCCCACCTGACGAACAGTAGGTGGCATCCCCACCGGAGAGGAAGGAATCGACCCTCCACCCACAGGCGTCAGAGTGCAGGAACGTGGGGGCACAGCAGCGGACCCCTGTTGCCACCTCGCTGCAGTTTGCGTCCAGAACTCGGCGCCACGTCCTCCTCCGAGTGCGGAGACAGGAAGTGCCACGTGAGGCTGAGCCCCGGCATCCACGGCGTGGCTACACCTCCACGCGGGCATGACTTTAATCGCAATAACATACTAGCGGGCGTGTTATTTTTCTAAATAATTAAAAGTGCTTTGTAGACAGGGATGTCCCGGTGCTGCCCGGGGAAGGCTGGAGGGTAACACCGAGGCTAGTTGCACTGATTCGTTTCCGATAGATGGCCAGACGGTGTTCAGACGGATGGAAAGGTCTTGAAACCAACCCAGGAGCCCCGTGTGACGGACTTGCTGGTACGAGGTCACCACACCACACCTGCCGTGCCCCGGGGGACGTGGGATGTCCCCTTGCAGGGGGCCGACCACAGGATGACCCGAGGAGGCCATGGATCCGGGGTACCAGTCTTAGGGGAGAAGGAAATGAAGTTTCTAGTTTCCTTTCTTCAGCAGCGACCATGTGATTGGAGGGGCCCCATGCAAACGAAAAACGTGGGGCCTCTTGTTCGAAAATGACTGAGCACCTCCGTCCAGACAGCATCCACAGAGCCTTAGCCCAGGGCGGGTCCCCGGGAGCTGGGGCCTGGGAGCTGCAGGCTTAGTCCACTGTGAAGGGAGCCCTGGCCAAGCTGTGTTCACTGTGTGCGTGCACCTGTGCTTGTGTGTGTGCTGAGTGAGTGTGAGCACCTGTGCTTGTGTGTGTGCTGAGTGAGTGTGAGCACCTGTGCTTGTGTGTGTGCTGAGTGAGCGTGTGCACACATGCATGTACCTGTGTGTGCTGAGTGTGTGCATGCGGGGGGAGCCACAGTATCCCCACTGAGGCCACTTGGTGTGGAGTGTTCCCTCTGGTCATCCTCCCAATGGCCCCCTGGGTTCCACCTGGTCACCCAGACACGGCCTTGCCTCCCCAGGGGAAGGGACTCCCAGGCTGTTTCCTGAGGTCCTTGCAGCCTTCCCGTGACCAGGACAGGTAGGAGGGACACCGGCCAGGCCCTGCTCCCAGTACAGGCTGCTGGGTGTGCATCCCTGTGGGTGTCTGAACCCTGCCGGGCTGGCCTTGGACAGGTGCCAGCTGCGCAGACCCACCTCTGGGGAGTCCCATAGCCCCACGGCCGTGCTGGTGGCTGCCGGCTGCCCGGTAGGGACTCCAGGCTGTGCCCCAGGCTCTGTCCTGTCCCTGCTCAAAGACTCAGCTTTCCGGGGAGCAGCCACCTGCTCATTGGCCACCCCAGCCGATCATGTCTCCCTGGCCGACAGCCTCGAATCCCGTTACCTCTCCCATGGCCTCCTTTCCCAAGGAAGCCGGCAGCTGCTCGGAAAACATGTGCTTATGCAGGTTTCTCTTCTCTCTACTCCCCAGGGGTCTTGCCAAGTCGAATGACACTGCAGGTTCAGGCTCCCAGGTCTGGGGACACCCCTGCCCATTGGGAGGGGACACGGCACCCTGAGGAGCCCATCAGCCCAGACAGGCTCCAGCCTTCCTCCGGCCGCATTCGGGGTGACCTCCGGTTCGCGGCCTGCAGTCCTCCTCCCCTCCAACGACCCCAGGCATCCTGTCTGTTTCCGTGACGGCGACTCTGATGTCACCCTTTGCTCCCCTGAGCCCAGGACCCCAGTGGAGGGGAAGGGTGGCCCCCTTCGCCGCGACCTTCGGCGACCACAGCTTCGACGGCGGCGGCTCTCTCGCCAGTAACCCCGTTTAAAACAATTACGTCACGTGGACGGAAGCGAGCTGTGCTGGGCTAATTTATGAAACTTCCACCCAAACTTAGACATCACATGTTTCATTAATATTTTCTATCATCCTTACAAGTTAAACCAGCCATGAAAATTACCTTCCACAGAAAAAAAAGTTGAAAATGTATTCATCCCTGGGAGTCGCTGAGCAGCCCTTCTGGGCTAATTTAATCAGAATGGCCGGGGCACGCTTCAGTTCGCTGTCTGATACAAATAGCGAAACACTTAATGAATGTCCGCGAGGCCTGGAAGACTGATTCCTCCCGAACGCGGGAGCAGCCCGGAGCCGCCGCCGCCCAGCCCCCAGACCAGGCCGTGTGTCCGGCAGGGAGGCCAGGCGAGACCACCCGCGGGCCACTCACACGGCCGGAGTGACCAGCTTGATGCCCCTGCCTGGACACTGTCCATCCAGGACACTGTGCCCGTCCTTCCCCCTTCCTCCCTCCCTTTCTCCTTCTTCCTTTTTTAAGAAAATTTTTTTTCCTTTATTGACTTCAGAGAAAGAGGAAGGGAGAAGGAGAGAGAGAGAAACATCGATGAGAGAGAACATCGATGGGCCGCCTCCTGCACGCCCCCCACTGGGGATTTGGCCGACAACCTGGGCATGTGCCCTGACCGGGGATCGAACCGGCGACCTCCTGGTGTAGGATTGACGCTCAGCCACTGAGCCGCACCAGCGGGGTTCTTCCTCCCTCCCTCCCTCTTTTCTTCCTTTCTTTCATTAAATTCTTGTTGACTTGGTCTTTCTGGGACACCCTCACTGTTGGCTACAGGAAACAGAATGCGTGTGTGTGTGTCTTCAACAGAAATGACAGTGTTCCCTCGGGAGTGACCGCGTTCCGGGTGCTGCTCGGGCTCCGGCGCCAGGACTGGGCAGCACACACCAAAGGGCCTGTCGAGGGGCCCCACCCCGTGGTCGCACCCCCACCCACGCGGACTGCCCCCCCAGTCTGCCAGGAGGGTGAGACCCTGTCTCTCTGGGCCTGTTTTCTCTCCAGTAACGGAGACCGGCCCGTATCTGCTTCAGAAAGTTGCCCCAGGCTCCCGAGGACACCTGCCCATCCCCGTCGACGGCACTTCGTGCTGCTGCTGCTGAGGGTGCCCTGGAGGCACCGGCCAGCCGCCTGGCCTTCGAACCCTGGCCGGCTCGGGGTCCTCGGGCCGCCCTCCCTGACCGATGGGTGCTCGGCAGGCTGACCCCGTCCCTTGCCTGGCTAGTGCTGCTCCTCCCTGGGGCCTCCCTCCTGGACCCTGGGGCGGGGTGCCCTCAGCCCTTCTCCCCCAGTGGCCCCGGCCCCGGAGCCGGCCCTGCCCTGGATGGCGCTGGGCTGGGGGCTGCGGCCCCGACAGGTCAACAGTCGGGGCAACGGGACCCCGGGCACCGCCAGCTGCGCAGTAGGAAGCGGCCGCTGCGCCCCTCCATCGCCTCCCACCTGCCACCTGGACACCAGTCCGCTCAGTGGGCTGGGGAGCTCTGCAGGGCCCAGCCCCCCAACAGGCTGGAGGGAAGAAGCTGGAACCTTGGACGACATCACAGGACAGTGGACGCTCAGATCACAGCGCGGTGTTCTGTGACTTAAAGTGACCGCAGGACTCAGTGTGATGGACGGTCAGAGACCTGTCAGGACCCGTCACCTTTCCTCTGTGAACTGAGGCTGGACAATAGGAGGGAGCTGGGCGGAGGGGCTGGAGCCGGGCGCTGGACACGGGTCCCCCGGGCATAGCCCCCGAGCCCCCAGACCTGCCTGGCGCCCCCTCTCTGTGTCCTCCTGAGCTCTTCATTCTGGACCCGGCCCTGCTGGCCCCGCTGTCTCTGGGTTGCAGGTTGGGTCCGAGGACAGCACCGGGCTTCTCAGTCGTCTGCATTTCAGAGCACCTCCGGGCGCCGGGCGCACCCACACTCTGGTGATCCCCACCCCACTTTCGGGTGAGCAACCAGGTTCAGAGAACGGGGGCTCACAGCTCCGAGGAGAAGCGGCATTATTTTGTGTCCCGTGTTCCCGTGATGGCAGACGCCCCCACCGCAGACCCCAGAGGCCCAGGGACACCCGAGGGAGAGGATGGGCCCTCCTGGTGTGGTGTTGGGTGGGGTGATGCGGTGGCCCTTGTCCCCCCATCTAGAGCGCCCCCAGCCCCTGAGGTCTGGCTGAGGCAGATGGGTGTGTGGGGCTGGTGCCCCCTGGAGGCTGTGCAGGGGCCTCTGGCACCTTCACGAGGCCCCACCACCCGCCAATGACAGGCCACAGGAGAGAGGGCCTGACGCTCCGCCGTGGGCCTCCCTCTGGCCCCTCCCCCTCCATCTCGTGGCGTGATGGGGGCTGGGCGCCGTGGGCAGCCATCCCTGCCCCTGACAGCCCTGCCCAGATGGGGGCTGGCTCAGCTGCAATCCATCACTCTTGGACTGCGGCCTGTGAGCTGGTGACGGCCGTTCACTCAGGGGACCAGCGGCCGCAGCCCCCGCGAGAGCCGTGATGGATGGCGAGGTCCGCGCTGAGCCGCTGTCTGCGATGGTGATGAATATGCTCGGCCCGTCCTGGCACTCACTGTGTTTACCCGTTTCCAGACCAGAAACAGCGATCAAGCTGTTCAGCTGGCTATTAATTACCAGGTGGGGGACGCGGGCTCCTTCCGGGGGTCCCACCTGTCAGGGGGAGGCGGCCGGGCCGTGTGTGTCTCCCGGTGAAGAGACCGTGTCCAGCAGAAGCCTCCCGGTGTCCGAGGGCTGGCGTGGGACTCGGAGGGGAAACTGGTCCCTCTTAGGGCGGTGAGGGCGGTGGGCTGGGCCGCACGACCTCCGCCTGTCGGGGACCTTGTCTCCCTTCCCAAGCCGCCGCGGGCAGCCCTTCAGGAGAGGTTCCGCCCTCTGACAAGAGGAGCACCCCGAGACGCCCTGGATGAGATGCCAGAGTGCAGTGGGGACTGAGGGACAGACAGGCCGTGAGCCCGCGGACAGCCGGGCCGCCAGCAGGAGGCTGGTCCGCTCCTCGGGTGTGTCCGGCTTCGGGTCAGCTTCTGCAGCACCGCCGGCCCCGGGCATCGTGCCTACGAGCGCTTTCGGGGCCGTTCCACAGCGGGCGGTGAACCCTTCTCCCTTACAGACGGTCGTCCCAGACCTGCCCATGCACCCGTTCCCACCCCTTCCTGTCGCCCATTCTTTCCAAACTTACATCGTCTTCCCCCAGACAGTGTGCAACCGTGCCCGTGCACTCCGGACAGGGACGGGGACACGGTGTCTCCTCCACCGAGCGTGTGGCTGGTGGCTCAGGCTTCCTGCGGACCTGGCCCTGTCTGGACGCCAGGCGCTCACAGCCCTCACCCTTCCAGGAAAGCTTCTTCCGGCCGGCGGGTGGGGTCTGCCTCCCTGCGGAGGACCACGCCTCCGGAGGCCGGTTCTGCACAGTGGTTGCTGGGTTTGCAGTCACCGAAAGCTCCGGGTCCGAGGACAGAAGGGTGCATGAGTCAGGGTCCAGGCCCAGTTGCTGGGTCCGTCCCAGGACCCACCCTCAGCCTCCCATTTCCACCCTCGCTGGCCGACTCTCTGGGTGGCGGCCCAGGGCCCAGGTTGGTCTGCAGCACCCAGGACTGTGGTGACGCTTCTGTCTGTCTGATGAAGTGACAGGTGCGTAGTCTCGGGACGTCTGCGGGGCGGGGCTCAGGGCAGCATGGAGGACGTGCATGGGTCACAGCCCCTGGGGACGGCGAGTGTGCCCGGGAGCTGTGTTCTCAGTGACGTCCGTGTTCCAGGCCCGCGTCTGGGTCACAGGACAGACGTCCTCGCCTGAGCTGTGACAAATCACCGCCTCTTCAGAAGACGGATTCCTCCTCCGAACCTTATCTTTCGAGAGGAGTGGGGGCATCTACTTATCTCCGCGCCGTGCGCGAGGAGAGCATGGCGTGTGGAAGTCTGGATTACAAAACAGATACACGTCGGGGACATCCGTTATCTTGCAAAGAAGCAGGCGGACCCCTATTTGCAGGAGCACGCACGCAGCCTTCCTTCCGGGGACAGACGCCTGTGCGTGCAGATGTTTATTTCAGTTCATTTATTCTCTGAGGAGGGAGCAGGGCGGGGCAGGCGGGAACCCGAGAGTCCTGGCCGTCTGTCAGGACAGGGGATCATCGGGAGCGTAGAGATTGCTTGGTCTGCGGACCCTCAACGGCTCATGTGGCAGGTAAAGAAAGGCCAACCCGGCATGACCCAGGGGACTGCCGCTGGCCTCGCGGTCTACGCCGAGGAGAACCGGGCAGCTGGAGTCCCGAGAGTAGTCTGCACACAGGAGGGGCACCCAGCCCGGCCCTGGCACCAGGTCCCCCAGAGGCCCAGGAGGAATTAGAGCAGGGGACAACTCTGCCCTTCTCACCGACATGCCTGTGCCTAGGTTTCCATCCGACGGCCTTCCCGGGAGGACACAGCCGAGGCTCGGGCCCAGGCCGGGGCGGGCAGCAGGGTGCCCGAGCCATGAGCACCCTCTCTGAGCTGCAGTCTGTGCTAAAACAGGCTTCGGGCGCGGGAAGCGCAGAGGGGGACAGACACGCTCCCCACACGCCGGAAGCATCACCAGGGGACGAGACCGAGGGTCCCTCCAAGACGGAACACGGGCACAGTGACCCTGACTGACGTGGGCTGGGGGTGTGTGCTCCCTCCCTCCCCCGGCCCACAGTCAAAGCCCAGGAGCGTGGCAGGCCTGTGCCCAGACCAGGATGAGCAGAGGGCGAGGGAGACGGGCCGTCCTGTGGGCTCACGGCGCCGCTGGGGGAAGCAAGCCTACACCCAGCTTGGTCCAGGTCCTAGACAGGAAACAGGGAGCCAGGGGGTGGTGACAGGCCCTGGGGACAGCCGGGCCAGAGGCCTGCGGTTGTCCCACCACGACCGCTTGCTGGTCCCTCAGTTCAGCAGGAGAGGCCTGGGCAAGACCGTGGGCGTCAGGGAGAGCATCTGGGGCACCTTCCCAGTAGGGGTGAGGCCATCCGCCTGGGTCTGACCGAACCCCAGGAGCTGCGTGAAGACAGACACAGTGGGAAGGGAGATGAAGGAGGGGAGCTGGAAGAGGGGAGATGGGGGAGGGGAGTTAGAGGAGGGGAGATGGAGGAGAGGGATGGGGGAGGGGAATGGGGAGGGGGATGGGGTGGAGAAGGAAGATAGAGGAGGGGGAGGGAGGAGGGGGAGGGAGGAAGGAGATGGGGGAGGGAGATATGGAGGAGGGGGATGGGGAGGGGAATGGGGAGAAGGAGGGGGGTGGAGGAAGAGATAGAGGGGGGGAAGGGGGAGGGAAATGGAGGAGGGAGTATAGGGAGGAGTGGGGGTGGAGGAGGGAGATGGGGAGGGGATGGATTGGAGAGAGGGAGATGGTGAGGGGAGCCTGGGACTCAAGGGGGCGCTGTTGAAAATCTGGCAGGTGGGGGTGTATGTCAACACACCTGCTACACAGGTGATAGAGGAGCTACTTCCTGCCTTTCTGGAGACCCGCATGGGGCAGAGACGAAGACCCACTGGCCATTGTCAACGGGGGACAGAAGCTGTCTGCTGGCAGGTGGATATCCACGTCTAGGTCTCAGAAGAGACTGGAGCTGGGGCGGAAGGAGTCTCTGGATGATAGAAGTGGACCCGTGAGAACTGAGACAAGGAACACCCCGGCCTGTAGGGCCCCCATCCTTGATCTCTGATCTCCCCGGGGTGCCCTGGAACACCCCTGGGTTCAGAGGACCTCATCGGAGCTGTCGCGGAGACCACCCCGGAGCCGCGTGTGCACCTGTGTCTCCAGAGGACGTGTCCCAGCCCAGCCCGCAGGGAGGCCATGGCTGGATGGGGACGGGATATGGGCAGGCTCCTGGGGTAGCTCAGAGGGCACCTTCTGGGGAGAGGGAAGGACGCAGGACTCAGAGTCCCTGCAGCTCTGGGACCCCACCAGGTGTGCTCAGCGGGGCTGGGTTCAAGGCTGTGCTCCCTGCCCCTCATGTGAGGGAGACAGCACTTTTCAGAGCATTAATTCTATTCATTCCACAGAATATTATTTCAGAGGTTCCCGTGGGTGGATCCTTCCAGCCTGCTCCTCGGTGGTAACACGACCCCATTCTGGATGCTGAGCTCCCTGGGCGGCCACTGCCATGGTTCAACGGAAAGGCTTCCTGCGATGCTCACACCTGCTCCTGACATGGCACTGCCCTTGGGCCGTGAAGCAGCCGCCGTCTGCCGCCGCCGCCCTGACGTGGGGCTGCTGTCCTCGGCCCCATGCCCGGAACCTCCTCTGCTCCTCACTGTGTTTCCTGGCTGGCTCCCGACTGCCCCTCGCAGGCTGGTGCTCAGCAGCAGACCTTCTTCCTCCACACCCACCGGTCCGTGACCCCCAGCTCCTGGTTGGCATGCCCAGGTGCTAGCATTGCATTTTGTTCTGTATATTAAGTTTGCAGCTGGGCCCGAGGGTGGACACTCAGGCTTGTGCTGCTTCCTTTATAAAAATGCAGCCCTGGCTGGTTTGGCTCAGCGGTTAGAGCTTTGGCCTGCGGTCCAGAGAGACCCGGGTTCGGTTCCCGCTAAGGGCATGTACCTCGGTTGCAGTTTGTCCCTGGCCCTGGTTGGTCATGCGGGTGGCAGCCACTCGATGTGTCCCTTTCACATCGATGTTTCTCTCTCTCTCTCGTCCTCTCTCTCCCTTCCACTCTATCTGAACAAAAAGTGGAAAAATGTCCTTGGGTGAGGATAAAAAAAAAAAATGCAGATTTGCAGACCCAGGGCCAAGTGGCAGGTGATGCCCACCGTGTCCTCTTCCAGGCTGTTTCTGGGCCTCCTGGCCTCTCTGTCCCCCGCACCCTTTGGTCTCATCGCACCTTTAGTGCTTCCAGCACCGAGTGCCTCTTGCTCTCTCTCAGCCCGCAGACTGTTTGTCCCTGGGACACTCGTGGCCGGAACTGCCTCAGTTCTGACCCAACCCCTTTGCGCTGGGACCCCTGCCCAGTGACCCCCACACCCTGACCCTGCTTGTTGGGCAGATGTCTTTCTCTGGAACATTCACTCAAGGGACTTTCCTAGAGAACATTAGGTGTCCTGCCTCCTCCTACTCAGTGGGCCAGAGATTTGGGAGGGTCCGAATCTTGGGTTTGGCTCTGAGTGATCGGGGTGTGGGGAAGAAGACCAGGTAGGGGACAGGAAAGGGAACACAGGAAGGGAGCCACTTAAAGTTGTCTAAGCCTCATGAGAGGGAGGCTTTGAGGCAAAGACTTAACCAGTCAAGGTAGTTCCTGTGGCTGCCCTAGTTACCTGAGAACACGAGGTGCTACTCCTTCTGATAAGAGCTATTCCTTCTGAGAGGTGCTATTCCTTCTGAAAGGTGCTATTCTTTCTGAGAGGTGCTACTCCTTCTGAAGGTGCTATTCCTTCTGAGAGGTGCTACTCCTTCTGAGAAGTGCTACTTCTTCTGAGAGAAGCTACTCCTGAGAGGTGCTATTCCTTCTGAGAGGTGCTATTTCTTCTGAGAAGTGCTACTCCTTCTGAGAGGAGCTACTCCTTCTGAGAGGTGCTACTTCTGAGAGGTGCTACTCCTGAGAGGTGCTACTTCTTCTAAGAGGTGCTAGTCCTTCTGAGGTGCTATTCCTTTTGGGATGTGCTATTCCTTCTGAGAGGTGCTACTCCTTCTGAGAGGAGCTACTCCTTCTGAGAGGTGCTACTCCTGAGAGGTGCTACTCCTTCTAAGAGGAGCTACTCCTTCTGAGAGGTGCTACTTCTTCTGAGAGGTGCTACTCCTGAGAGGTGCTACTTCTTCTGAGAGGTGCTACTCCTTCTGAGGTGCTATTCCTTTTGGGGTGTGCTATTCCTTCTGAGAGGTGCTACTCCTGAGAGGTGCTACTTCTGAGAGGTGCTACTCCTGAGAGGTGCTACTTCTTTTAAGAGGTGCTAGTCCTTCTGAGGTGCTATTCCTTTTGGGATGTGCTATTCCTTCTGAGAGGAGCTACTCCTTCTGAGAGGAACTACTACTACTGAGAAGTGCTATTCCTTCTGAGAGGTGCTATTCCTTCTGAGAAGTACTACTCCTGAGGGGTGCTACTTTTTCTGAGAGGAACTACTCCTACTGAGAAGTGCTATTCCTCTGAGAGGAGCTACTCCTTTCCTGAGAGGTGCTATTTCTTCTGAGAAGTGCTACTCCTTCTGAGAGGAGCTACTTCTTCTGAGAGGTGCTAGTCCTTCTGAGGTGCTATTCCTTTTGGGATGTGCTATTCCTTCTGAGAGGAGCTACTCCTTCTGAGAGAAACTACTCTTACTGAGAAGTGCTATTCCTTCTGAGAAGTGCTACTCCTGAGAGGTGCTACTCCTTCTGAGAGGTGCTACTCCTCCTGAGAAGTGCTACTCCTTCTGAGAGGTGCTACTCCTTCCGAGAGGAACTACTCCTACTAAGAAGTGCTATTCCTTCTGAGAAGTGCTATTCCTTCTGAGAAGTGCTACTCCTTCTGAGAGGAGCTACTCCTTCTGAGAGGTGCTACTTCTGAGAAGTGCTATTCTTTCTGAGAGGTGCTACTCCTTCTGAGAGGAGCTACTCCTTTCCTGAGAGCAAGCATCAATGAGATAGTTTCCAAAATGTCTTTGTTGGTCTCTATTTACACCAAATGTTTCCTGAAAACTGTCCCCAAATGCAGTTGTTCATAGTTAGAAGAGACCACCAATGTGCTAAACCATGTGACGTCCCACTGTGCTTGAAGGCCCTGATCCCTGGGTGCCGCGCGCCGGCTGTGCGTGAGGCCGCGCGTACATTCCTTCCTCTATAAATCGCCCGTGGACTTTGCCTGTTCCTGGTCTCCCTCTGCTGATTTACAGCAGTTCTTTATTTATTCTGAGTGTTAATCTGGTTTCTGTTTTATGTGCCGTAATATTTTCTCGAGCGTGGAACCTGTCTTCCCCCCTAATTTATGGCGGCTTTTGTCACAACGTTGCTGAAACTTTGTTACGGAGCCTCATTTTCTTTATGGCTTGTAGGCTTAAAGATCTGATTTAGAAAACCTAGCCTCCCCATGGTTACCGAATAATCCCCTCTCATTATCGCCCCCGGCACCCACTTCCGCTCCTGTCCCCGCAGGGTTGATGTGGGTGTGACCTCCCCTCAGCTCACAGTGGCCACAGGTGGCCCTCCTCCACGGATGCGGAGCCTGCTGCTCGGAGAACTTTTATTCCCGAACAACTCGGTTGATCATCAGAAGCAACTGAATGGAAAGCCCAGTGGAGACTCCCAGGGGGGGGCTTCTGCAACGGGGCTGGCCCTTCGGCACAGAGGTGCCCACCTGTGGCAGCTCAGGAGGGGCGGGTGTCATGGTCTGCGCAGGAGCCTGCTCCCTGTGTGGCCGAGTTGATGTCACTAGCGCCAGCGGGGTGGCCCCTGCACTGCGGTCTCTGCGTTTCAGCTTCTCAGCCCAGAACATTCAGGTGTCATCTGCATGCCCCTCAACATCAGTCACTGCCTCGGTCTCTGGTGTCAGGGCGTGGACACGGCCCTAGAAGGCCCCTCCACTGCTCGGCCCTGCCCACCCTCAGCTCGGAGAGACCCGGCAGGGCCAGGGCAGGTCAGCAGGGCCGCCGGGCGTGTCCGCACAGAGGGCCCTCCGTGGCGCTGACGCCCGCCAGCCCGCGTCGGCCCACAGCGCAGGCTCCTGTGAATCATGTCGCTGCAGCACCCGGCTCTGCTCCGGGGCTCTGTCTTATTTTCCCCACTGCAGTGTCCCCACCAGACAGATGGGCAGATGGTGGTTCTCTCTGAAGTCGCCCCGGGCCCCTCAGTGCCAGTGCCCCCACACATCCACTGACGGGATTCCGCTCTGGCTCCAGGGTCCTCCTCCCGGACACACACTGGCCGGCCCGTGAGGGGCGCCCCCGGGAGGGCTGTGCCCTGTGGGCGGCATGTCCAGGCCCTGGGGAACGTGGTGCTGGTGGTCCCCAGGGCCCAGGCCTCGGGGGATGTCTGACCCCTGACCTTGGACCCGGGCTCCCTGCTGGAGGAGGGAGCGGTCATGGGGATGGATTCCGGGGCTGCAGGAGACCCAGGTCCCAGGCTTTTGCTGAGTGGCTGCTTCCCGAGCACAGTAAACATGGTGATCCCGCCCGTGCGCGGATCCTTGCAGGGTCCTCTGCCCCCCGTGCTCAGGATACTCGTGAGGAAGGACCGAGGACCGCGGCCACTCCATCTCACCGGCCCACACACGGCCCGGGGCGGCTGGGACACGGTCTGACCCGGCCTCCAAGGGCTTCGCAGCACACGATTCCTGTGCAGGGTCCTGGGGACAGCAGGGGCTCAGTATCTACAGAGGCCGGCCAGCGCACGGGGTGTCCACCAGTCCATCACCCGAGTCTGGGCAGTGGGGGGACTCGGCTGGGCCTGCCCCTCCCCCTCTGTCTGAGCAGCTGCTCCGTGAACACTGGGGTCAGGTGAAGGGCAGGGGCAGCGGGTGGACAGGGATGGGACCAGGGTTACACTGTGCCCATGATCTTCGGCTGGATGAGAAAACAGGTGTGAGGACCTGATGGCCAGCCCCCCTTCCGATGGGGGAGCCTCTCCTGCAGATCCACCGTGGCCCCCGCCGCGGCCACAGGCCCCGCCCCTGCCCCCCGGCCTCGCTCAGGCTCACAGCATCAGAGCCAGAGGGGCCATGGGGAACCGGCCCCAGGTGCTGTGGGGGGCTCAGCCCAGGCTAGGGGGGGCGGCGGAGGCCTTGAGGCATGAAGGAAAATGAATCCATCTGTCCGCTCACCTGGCAACGTCAATCAGAATCGTGATGGCCGCAGAGCCGTGACTCCTTCGGGGCCAGTCTGGACTGGCGGTGATGGCCCCAGGTCCTGAGTGAGCTGTCCCAGCCATCACGGGGCCTCCAAGGCCCTGCCCCCACCTGTGGCCACACCAGGCACAGCCACACTGCCCCCAGGCCACTGCGGCTCGAGGAGGGCCCTTGGGCCACACGCCGTCCCCAAAGTCACCTTAGGGGGCCTTGGAGGGCAGGGCCTCTGTCTGACCTGGGGGCCCAGTAGTGCCCAGGAACCCCAGCTTTTATTACAAAGACACCCCCATGCACCACCCCTTTGGTGGTGAGGACGTGGGGGCCTGAGCCTATTTCATGGTTGGTGAACTGGAACCGGCGGGGTGAGGGGCCCAGGGGCCAGCAGCACCCTCAGAGGACCCGCAAGACATTATCCAGAGTGTCTGTCTGTCTGGGACGGACAGGTCACAGCTGTGACCCCTGGCCCACCCCCGCTCAGGAGCCCGCTCCCCTCCCCCGCAGCCACCGCCAGCCCCGGCCGGCAAAGGCCACCTCCCCGTGTCAGGGCCTCCCCAGAACAGAGTTGATTGAGTTAAAATTGGCTCTCTGCTCAGATTGATCATCTAATGTGATAGAAAAATATACAGTCCGGGAGCAAATTTAGATTTCAGTAAAAAATTAAACTGTTATCCCGTTGCCTACTGAAGCATTAAATACATTCTATATATAATTGTCTGCAGAGAGCGGCGGCCGACTGCCACTCCAGCTGCCTGTCCAGGGGCACCGAGGACAGCCGCACGCAGATGGCAGCTACCTCTGGGCGCCGCCCGGAGACAGGGGCCTAATTGATTTCAGCCGTGTCTCTCCGTGAGCAGGCGGCGTGCCGGGGTGTGGGGGGGAGGCACACGGTGCCACCTGTGGGGCACCGTGGGTGGAAGCGAGGACAGATCAGGGTGGGGGTGGAACCCCGAGCGTCCGCAGGCGGTCGGAGGTGTTGGCGTTACCCTTGGTGACCGGAGAACTGGGAGAGTCCTCCTGGAAGCCACCAGCCTCCTCCCCCACGCGGAGGCTTTGAACATAAAAGTCTCCCCATCAGCAGCCTCAGCCTCAATTTGTCATTTTGCTCATTAGTAGTACAGTAATTAAGGTTTTTATTTTTTTCCCAGGCTTGGAATGTAGGATCAATAGCAGAGATAAGTTAACATAATTGGATTTCTGGAAGGGGTCCTTCTCTTTCTTCCTTAGTCATCCTAGCGAGAGGCTCATCTGCATCTCCGTCGCTCCCCAGCGTCTTCACCGCCTGCCCCCCCCCTCTTGTCACGCCTCACAGGGCGTCCGTGTCGCAGCCCGGATTGGGGCCGATGTGGTCCTTCATGAATAAAAAATACACAGAGAGATGAATACACCGAGCAATCAAGTGTGGGTGGCGACGCTAGGACGCCGTGAGGAAGGGGGGCCGCCACCGCCGTCCTTGGGGGCCGGTTTCTGCCCCGATGGGGACAGCGGTCCCTCCAGGACGCTGCTCCAGCCACACTGGGACCCTGGGCTGGCTGCTCCCTGCAGGCCTCACTCTGACCTGCAGAGCAATCTGTGACCTGTGAAGAATTAGGAATGATGAAGGAATAAGCCCTCATCCACTATCCACGCACCTCACCCACACCCACGCACGACGCACACACGTCTTCGCCATCACGTCATGCCCTGCGACGCACCGCCAACTTCAGCGGGAGAAAGGAGAGGCCTTGGAGCTGCAATGGGGGGTGTGGCAGATTCTCTTCGAAAGGTGCGAAGCAATTAACCAGGGACAAGACTACCCTTTACAGCTCTCGGTAATCCTCTGCCATTGTTTACTCGATGAAGCGCTCTGACTGGGGGGTCGCAGGGAGTTCAGGATTGCTGAGGAGGGCTCCCAAGTTTGCTGTCTCGTTCTGACAATTCTACCCCACAGGACTCCTGCGTCTGCCAGAACTGGGGCTCCTGGGAGCCCCCTTTGTGGGCAGTGCACGAAGATGGCAGAGCTCCCTGGAAAAGAAATTGGGTGGTGTAAGGAGAACCCAGGACGACTCCTGCTCTCATCACCCCACCCACACTGGTCCATGCAGCACTGGCTGAAAACCCAGACTTTTGACCCAGCCCACTGCTCTCATGACTCCTCTCCTGCTCGGGTGTTTGACCCAAAGTGGCCTCCGCCACTACTGGTCAGTGACCTCCTGAAAATGGAACCAATAGGATGATGATAGATAGATAGATAGATAGATAGATAGATAGATAGATGCTAGATAGATGCTAGATGATAGATATAGATAGATAGATAGATAGATAGATAGATAGACGCTAGATGCTAGATAGATGCTAGATATAGATAGATAGATAGATAGATAGATAGATAGATAGATAGATAGATGCTAGATAAGTACATACACAGATGGAGGTCTATAAAAAGATTCACTGTGAGGAATTGACTCATGTGATTATGGAGACTAAGAAATCCCACAATATGCCGTCTTTGAGCTGGAGGCCCAGGGAAGCCCATCCTGTAGGTACTAGTTTGAGGGCAGGAGAAACTGTCAGAAGAGACAGCATGAATTTTCTCTTCTTCCACATGTTTTCTCAATTTGGGCCCCAATAAATTGAATGAAGATCATCATCATTGGGGAGGGCATCTGCTTTACTCAGTTCACCAATTCGAATTGTAATCTCACCCAGAAACACCCTCACCGGCACACACAGAAACAATGTTCAAACAAATATTTTAACACCTGTTGGCCCAGTCAACTTGACACCTAAAACTAGCTATCATGGTTACCTCACTGAAAGAATGATGATGGTGATGATGGTGATGATGATGATGATGACCGGTGATGGTGATGATGGTGGTGGTGACAATGATGGTGATGGTGATGATGGTGGTGATGATGATGATGTTGATGTTGATGGTGATGATGATGATGGTGATGATGGTGATGGTGATGATGGTAATGGTGACGATGATGGTGATGATGATGGTGGTGATGGTGGTGATGATGGTGATGGTGATGATGGTGGTGGTGACGATGATGGTGATGATGATGGTGATGATGGTGGTGATGATGGTGATGATGGTGGTGATGATGGTGATGATGATAAAGATGGTGATGATGGTGGTGATGATGGTGATGATGATGATGGTGATGGTGATGATGCTGATGATGGTGATGGTGATGATGATGGTGATGATGGTGATGGTGATGATGCTGATGATGGTGGTAATGGTGGTGATGATGGTGACGATAAGGATGATGGTGTGATGGGAACAATGGTGATGATGGTGGTGATGGCAGTAGCAGGACAGTGGTAATGACGCCAAGCCAGCCTACACAACCATGGACCAGCTCAGACTCCAGCAAGTTCTCACCCCACGTTGAGCACACCCCAGCTGGCTACGTTTCTCTCACTCGAGGTCACAAAGAGCAAACTGCACCTCTTCTGCTCCGTAACTCTTCTCAATGTTCACAGCATGATGGTGTCTCTTCTGAGATGCTCCTCTAGACCACCAGCCTCTGCAATGCCCACGGGTGTCCTGGTCCTTGCACTGCATGGGCCCCTCCTCATGAGCTCACTCCAAGCTCCTTCGTACCCACTCCCTCAGTTATTTACCCAACACCAGGGAGCAAGGAGGGAGGCCACACTGCAGGTTTGGCAGGACCAGGGCCCACTGGGAGTGTGTGTCCTCTCTGATCCAGGGGTGAGGGTCCCACCCATGGCCAGGTCACCATGTGGCGACTACCTTGCATGGGAGATGCTGTGGGCTGGACGTCAGCCTGCCCTAGGCCTTCCCTGGAGCTGGACAGCAGCAGGGCCTCAACACCCCCCGCTCCAAGCTTACGGCTGGACAGTGGCTTAGGGTCCCGGCAAACCCCAACTCAGCTTGCAGAGTCTGCGGTCTTGATGCTCTTTCCTCCTGAGCAGAAGGGGACTCACTGAGCAGCACCCACATACAAACACAAACCTCCCATGCGGCCAGGGCCATGCCCAGACCACCTCCAAGGCACCGGAGGCGGAGCTCATGCTCCTGAAAGTCCAGGGAACGCCCCCCAACAGCGGCATGAAGGTTTCCTTTTCCTGTCCAGCTTCAACATAACAGACCTCCCCCTGCAGCCTCCAAGCCTCCCCGGCAACCTCATTCAACTGCATCTCTGGGGCCACAGCAACCATAAAGCTGACAGCCTTCGGATCCTGCTTCTGCAGGAGACGGTACTTACAGGAGACGAAAGACCTCGGCCCCCTGCCGCAAGACCCGCCACGGCTCCCCGGGAAGACACAGCTACGCTCAGTCCGGCGGTAATGAAATAAAATGAGCAGCAATAACAGTTGCTGGAGAAGGACAAGAGCTCCCAGGGTCTCTTTACTAACAGGGACGCACACGGGTACGGAACACCGGAAAGCCTCTTAGGTCTCGTTCCCCAAAGCTGGCCATCACTTACCGTGAGATGCGCGACTGTGTTTCTAGGAACCGATCCAGGGGAGTCTCTGGAGCCGGGCCGGGAGGCACACAGCACCTCCACACATTCTTCCTCACGGCGAAAACTCAGAGGCAGCCGCACTGGTGTCTGCAGACTTCTGTGAAGCACCGGACAGAAACCATCTCAGGCCAGATGGAGGGATGGGGGGTTCCCCCTCAGACTCCGACAAGAGCCGTGACTTAGCAACCAGCCAGAAAGGAGGGCCCTTGTGGAAACCCAGGAGGGCAGCTGAGTGCCGCCGGTGCCCCGGGGGCACGCGAGACCCCAGAACAGGTGCCTGGGGAGTCAGCTTTCATGCCTCCCCCGAGGTGGCCCGGGACTGGTCCCACCAGGAGACTGGGGGTCAATGCTGCGCCCGGCTTCCCCATCCTCGTGGGTCGGTCGCTGCCCGGGAGGCCCCATGTGTCTCCCCTGCCCGAAACACTGAGGCCGTCAGCCCGGCTAGAGGGTCCAGGGACAGGCAGTGATGGGGAGCTTGGTGGCGCTCACAGCATTCCGGGCACAGACCCCCGTCGGCTGCAGATCCTGCTCACTGGTGCACGGACTCCACCGAGTCTGTCCACAAATAAGACGCCTCACCTCAGACCCCCACGAGGAGCTGACCTGTGTCCCAGGACCCCACATGCGCCCCCAGCGGGTGTCCTGACGCCCAGCACGTGGCAGGTGTGTCTCCTCACCAGCTCCCAAGTGCCAGCAGCCATCTGGGCCCAGGCTCCAGGCACCCCGCCCGCCTTGGCGAGGTCCAGGGAGGACAGCAACCCCAGCCCTGAACGGGGACAGCAGAGGAGGAATGGGCACATCCACAGGTCTGAGGGTCCCCCAAGCCCCCAAGGCTGCTGACCTCTCCCCTCCCGAAGCCGGTAGGCAAAGGGTGGAGGGCACAATTGTCTCAGCAGCTGGGACGACAGCGACCCGTCTTCCAGGAACACGAGGCCGCGGCCAGCAGGCAGCCCCCGGAGAGGACGGACGGTCCTGGGGCCGTGAGCTGCCGGGCAGAGAACGGACGGTGACCGCCGTGGAGAGACCACAGGCGCCACAGAACATTAGAAGTAACACGGGACTAGAGCGAAGGTTCCGCAAGGGGCTAGACGCCGGGGTCAAGAACCAAATGACGTCTGGCGCCGAAGTTCGAGGCCGGACTGGAAAGGAGCCACCGGGAGAGCTCGCCTCAGCCCGAAGGAGAAAAAGGACCCGGCGGAGAAAGTCTGTAAGACCTCAGGGGAGCCCTCAGGGGCCAACGGAGACGGCCGGAGCCCCGAGAAGCGGCGGAAGGGAAGTGGGCAAACGTCTTCGAAGAATTAAAGACGGAGAACGTCCCCAATCCGAGGAGGAACATGGGCACTTGGGTCCATGGAGCCCAGAAAGCTCCGGACAGACTGAGCGCGAAGAGGTCTCCGTTCTCAACACGTTCCAGTCCGTGACGCAGAGACCCTGGACGGCCGCCTCTCACCTCGCCCCGTAAGACGTCCGGTGGCTTTCTCTGCAGAGACCCCACAGGCCCGGGAGAGGGTGACTGGATTCAAGACCCCAGCCGTCACCTGGGCAGGGGGCCCTGGGCCCCCCTACCTGATCGAAAATGAATGGATCCTACATTTTTCCTCTGAGAGGCACTAAGAAGAAAAGAAAGGCCCTGGCCGGTGTGGCTCAGCAGTTGGAGCATCAGCCTGTGGACCAATGAGTCGCGGGTTCGATTCCGGTCAAGGGCAGGTACCTCGGTTTTGGTTCACCCCGGCCCTGGTCGGGTTGTGCGGGAGGCAGCCAGTTGGTGTGTCTCTCACATCTATGTTTCTCTCTCTCTTCCTCCCTCCCTCCCACTCTGTCTGAAGATAAATGAAAAAATATCCTTGGGTGAGGATTTAAAAAAAAAAAAAAAGAAAAATGAGAGGGAGGGAGGAGAGAGGGAGTAAGGGAGGAGACAACTTTAGAAAAAAAAAGGGGTCCAGAGTGGGAACCAGCTCCTCAGCCGCAGGCCATTGGGGGGCCTCTCGCTGGGTGTTGCTCAGTGCCCCTCTGGCCTTGAACCCCTGTTCCCCTGCTCAGAGCAAGGCAGAGACACGCGGTGTAGAGACGGGCAGCCCCGCGCGGCGGCCTGCCTGCAGGCAGACGCTGGGCCAGCCCTCCGCAGGCCCCGAGGCCAGAGCCCAGAAGGTCCCCTGGGCTCCACTGAGCAGACTCTCACCCGTCATCGTCAGAATGAGCTGCGCCCCTCCGAGGGCCCGTCTTTTATCCATTAGGATGGGTGTTATCGGTCAAGTGCTGTTCAAGGCTTCAAAATGCTCTGAGACGTTTCAGAAGCTGTGGGAGGGAAGCCCGTGTCTTCTCTCTCCGCTTCGGAGATGGGGCCACGGAGATCGTCAGCTCAGAGACAAGCTGTCACCTCCTCTGTCTACCGAAGCTCCGTGTACAAGGAAGGCGCCGTAATGCAAGTGAATCTCTTGGGCTTCTGTGTCGCGTCATAAAAACAGCCGTAAGTAATCATGGTGGTGTTTCCTGAGATTAGGAAAACACTTTAGGTGTTGCACAGCCTGCCGTGAACAGTTTAACCCTGGCAGAAACCCGGTGCTGTGCAGGAAACTCAGTGACACGCCAGTGACGTCAGCGCGGAGAGCCGACCCGACACCGCCAGGGGGTCTGGGTGCTGACGTCCAGCGCAGCCTCCAGGGCTAAGCATGACATCACACCAGCTCACACTTTCACCAGTGGTACTGACCACGGAGGTCATGGGATGCGTAGGAGACTCCCTTAACACCGTAACAGAAACAGGAGACCCCGACTCAAAGGTGGGCAAAGGACTTGAAGAGAACTTTCTCCAAAGAAGATGCTCAGATGGCCACGAAAAGACGCCACCAAAATCACCTGCTCGTATGGAAATAAACGTGTGTCACTGTCTCAGTGAGCTACTGTTTCACACCTACTGGGATGGTGGCCATCAGCGACGTGGACCGGTGCCGGTGAGGCCGTGGAGAAGGTGAGCCCGCTGTGCCACGGTGCAGCCACTGGAGAACAGTAAGGTGACAGAATGACCACGTGGCCTGGCATGGCCACCCCCAGCCGAGACCCCAAAGAACTGAAAGCAAGGACTAGATGCTGCAGACCCGTGTTCACAGTGACGTTATTTGCAGAAACCAGAACGTAGAAACGCCCCGAGTGTCTGTCGATGGGTGACGGGTGAGCCAGACGCGGTCCATCTGCACGAGGCCTGTGATTCGGCCTCAGAAGGAAGGAGCCTCTGACCTGCTGCAACTCGGACGAACCGTGAGGACATGGTGCTCGGTGAAATCAGCCCATCACGGAAAGCCACATACTGTGTGGTTCCACTTATGACTCTAAAGGAGTCCCATTCGTAGAGACAATGTCGATGGTGGGTGTCGGGGTGCGGGGAGGGGAGCTAGGGTTTAATGGGGGCAGATTCAGTCTGGGAAGAGGAGTGAGTTCTGGAGGTGGTGGTTGGTGATGGTTGCACAACAATGAATGTAGTCAAGGCCCTGAATCGTCCAGTTAAAACGGATACAATGTACGTGCAATGTGTTTCCTAGTACGTGCGTGTGTATCACCTTGAAACGAGAAGTGAAAAGGGTAGTGACTGCAACTCATCACTTCCCAGTTTGCGCCCAAGTCTCCCTGTTACACACAGGGACGCGGGTGGTGTCTGGATTCGATCCTCCCGAAAATGGTGCACCGCACCTGCCCACACGGGGGGGCCCAAGGGACGCAGGGAGCTGACCTGCCCGGGACTGTCCTTCCCCCGCCCCCTCCCCACAGAGGCGGGATGAGCTGTAGAGACGTGGAAAGTCAGCGGGGTGGACGCGGAGGGAGGCCGTCCCTGCTCCAAACGCAGCGCCCGGCAGGCCCCGCCCACCGGTGGCCCTGACGCCTGCTCCGGAGCACAGAGGTCTTGTGGGAGGTTTCCGACACCCGCCCAGGGCTGACTGGACACCGGCCTCGTTGTGGGGTGTGAGCACCTCCCCTGACAAACCTCACGCAATCACCCCCTTTCACCCAGAGGCGGGTTGACCTCCTCAGATGGCGTTTCGGATGATGCATCCTCAGGCAGAGTTGAAGCTGCTGTTTTAAAGAAACGGATTGTTTCCTGATTGGAAAAGAAACACATCCATCCTGGAAAATCTTTAAAATGCAGAATTATACGTAAATCGATAGTCGTTGAGTGGGCTCGCGACCATCTGGCACGGCTTCCGCCGTCTGCTTCCGGTGGCCGTCGACGTGTTTCCCTGAAACTGGGGCCAAGCTTTCTGGTAGCAGCTTTTGTTGACTTTTCCTGTTTACGAAGAACGTTAGTCACAGCTGCCCAGAGAAACAGGACCAACAGGAGGTGCGTATATGTGTGTGCATGCATGTATGCATGTGTGTGCATGCATATGTGTGTGCATGCATAGGTGTATGTGGGTGCATGCATGCACCCATGTGTGTATGCATGTATGCATGCGTGTGTGCATGCATAGGTGTCTGTACGCATGTATGCATTGTGTGCATGCATATGTGTATGTGTGTGCATGCATGCATGCATGTGTGTGCATATGTGCACATGTGTGCACACATGTGTGTACATGCATATATGTGTGTGCACACATGTATGTGCTTGGGTGCATGCATATATGCATGTGTGTGCACACATATATGTGTATGTGTGTGCATGCACGTGTGTGCATGCATGTATGCATGTGTGTGCATGCATATGTGCATGTGTGTCTCTCTGTGTGTGAGATGAGATTTATTGTCAGGATTGGGCTCATGTGACTGGTGGCTGGGAACTCCAGACCCAGGTGAGCTCATGGTGCAGGTGTCACCCCCCATTCAAGGGCAATGAAGACCAATGTCCCAGCTCAAAGAGAGCCAGCTGAGCAGGACCTTTGTCACTCAGCCATCCTCTCCAGGCCCTGGGCAAACTGGGGGAGGCACCCACCCCACTCAGTCTGCTGGTTCTGATGCTCATGTCATTGGGTAACTTCACTGTCACACCCAGAATAGTGTGTATCCAGTATCTGGGCACCTGGGGCCTGTCACACGGAGACAATATGTCTTATAGAGAACACGAAAGAGCTAGAGGGAGAACTAACTAAACTAAAAGTGATTATAAACACCATTTGGAAGAATTTATGTGGATGGAAATTTGCAGGGGAAGGTGAAGAGGGACCGAAGGTGCCTGACACCTGATAACTGAGTGACTTCAGTGCTGGACTGTGGAGGGGATGGGGGGAGAGACCCATAGACCCTACTTGAAGTCACCAAACCAACGGAACCCTAAACACGAGGACCACAGTAGAAAGAGGCACCAGCCTCTAAGCGCACAGACTTCACGGGGCTTCTCACACCAGAAGACACAGGGATTCCGTGCGTCGTCTCGAGATACTTGGCTAATGGTTCAGATGACAACCCAAAGCTTACGTGTGTGTCAACCTCATAGGGATTCGAAGTAACGATATAGAAAGCAAGACCACAGAAGTTCCAGAACTCTGAGTGGGTGAAAGTTTTTATAGTCTTGGGGAGCAGTGCAGAAGACTGTGATAATAAGCAGAAAAATTAATAGGGAAGAATAGAAGATACATGCATGATCGTTATTTTTCACCTTAGGGGTGTTTCACTGGACTTGCTATTTTTAACACGGAGACCATTTTATTACAGGAGAAAGCTGTAGTTATCAGTAGTGGAATATTTTTAACCTGTTACAGGATTTTATTTTCTGTGATGTTATGGGACATGTTCACATCTGTATTCCTAGATGAAGGGACTCTGTTTCTGGACATTATGATACGGTCCTGTTCTGTCTCTGCTTTCTGTTCCTATCTGGGCGTTCAAACTGCACAGGAGCTTTCTAACGAATATATGGAAATAATTCATTGCTTGAGAATATACACATATATTAATATAAGGTCCTCGCACTTTTGGGGGGACATGCCATACTTGTATCCCCCATCTCCACCTTCTTATTTGTCTGGTCAGAATGTCTAATCTGGGTTATTTTGTATCTGTGCACATTTGTGTGTGTGTGTGTTTGTGTGCGCGTGCGTGTGCATGTGTGTGTGTTCAGAGGAAGAGAGGAGGGCAGAGATAAAAGAGAGAGATAACCTCTGAATTCAGTGTTTTCATGAGTGATCCCATTTCTTGCTTGGACACTTAGAATGCCCTCTTATTGCTTAAAAATATTTGTGCTATTTTTCCTGTCTCGCTCCTCTGGTTTTGTCCTGAATAAACTAGGATTTGCAAGGAATTTATTTATTTATGTTTTAATTTCTCTCAAGAGAATTTTCTTTCTAATCTCCTTAGAAATTAAGGGTTTTTCTTTTTCATTTCTCCATTTTTTTTGCCTTGAATGTTAAGTTAGTTTTCTTTCTTATTTTTCTTAGGTGAGGAAATTAATTGGCCTCTAGAGACAGCTTTGGCCACCTTGGCTATAGTTGGGTACATCCTGTTCTCTGTCACTAATTTGAAAGTATTGTTAGTATTCAGTGTTTCCCTCATCGGCAGTGACTCTCTCCTGTGGTTCTGGTGAGCGACCAGGGAGCAGCTGTGGACGCACTGACCAATCTCCCCGCAGTGACTTCTCAAGGACGGAGAAGACCTGCCATGTCAGCCCTGGGATTGGCAAGCACAGCCTCCCAGTGCCGAGCCTGGCAGAGCCGGAGGGCAGGGCTGCTGGCAGGGGAGGTCTGCACACTGGTGACAGCGTCCCGTGGCGTTGACAGTGTCCTGTCCACATGGACACAGCAACGTGCCCGAGGATGTTCCTGCAGCGTTGGTTGTCGCAGAGAAACCAGAAACCAGTCGGAATGTGGTTTATCTCTCAGACGCAAGGTCACCTAGACCTTAAAATGAACGAAGTTCGTGTATGTGTAACAGTTGATAAATCTCAGGTGCAGGCTGCATTTTTAAAAAGCCAAGTGTACAATGAAGTGTATAACACAAAACCACTCGTGTGCTTTGTGAAACAGGTGAACCCCGACCGTGCTGGCTCAGGAGCACATGCATGTGGACTAGAAGTTGGAAACAGAGAGGGCAGCCGAGGCTGTGGACAGTCCTGTCCCTGGGCCTGCCCTGCCCCAGGGGAACTCACGGGGCAGCCCCGGACATCGGGCAAGTATGCGACGATTATTGCTTGGGGAAACATTTAAAGCAAATATTTCAAGAATGAACTAAATCTGTTTGGTATATTATTGACTTTTCTCTAGGTTTGAATTGTTTCATTTTCTAAAAGGTCAAATGAGTTACTGTTTATATACTAAACCGAGCCTTCCCGGTGCCTCTGCCATCACATGAGAGGCTCGCCTATGGGTGCCCAGCAGGGCCTGTGGCCTCGGGGCTGCAGACTAAGACCACGCGTGGCTCACTCTTTAGTGTGTCTGTGCCCATGCATGAGTGTCTGTGTGTGTACATGTCTGTGTATGTGTCTGCGTATGTTCACACATGTCTCTCTGTGTTCATGCATGTCTCTCTGTGTTCATCTGCATGTGTCTCTCTGTGTACATGCCTGTGTATGTCTCTGTGTGTACATGTCTGTGTGTGCACGTGTCTGTGTATGTACATGTCTGTGTATCTACGTGTTTGTGTGTGTGCACATGTCTGTGTGTACATATGTCTCTGTGTTTTCACGAGTGTGTGTCTCTATGTGTACATGCTTGTGTATGCCTCTGTGTGTACATGTCTGTGTGTGTACATGTGTTTGTGTGTGTGCACATGTCTGTGTGTTGTGATGGTTAATTTCATGTGTCAACTGGGTAGGGTCACAAATGTCCTGATACCTGGTCAAAGGTGGCTCTGGGTGTGTCTGTGAGGGGATTTGGGGGGATGAGCGTTGAGTGGACTGAGTAAGGCAAAGGCTGTCTCCACTGTTGGGGCCTGGTGCACCCCTTGTGGCCTACATGGGACAGAGGTGGGGGACGAACGCCCTGTCTCTGCCCGACTGCATGAGGGGCACAGAGGTCCTCAGCCGGGACCGCCTCGCCAGCCTTCAGCCTCAGGCTTTCTGACCCGGACGAGATCCCTGCTCCAGGTTCCCGGGGTCTCGCCTTCGGTGTCAGCCTGGGACCACACGCAGGCTGCCTGGGTGTCCCGCCTGCAGACAGCAGGTGGCGGACCCCTCAGCCCCGGAACCACAAGAGCCTGTTCCTGTCACACGCACACTCTCCTGTCAGCTTCGTTTCTCTGAGAACGTGACTGGTGCATGCACACGCTTGCTCACCGTGCATGTGTGTTCCATGTACATGTGTGCATGTGGATGGGGCCTCTGCTCCCACGCTGTCTGTGGCTGAGAGGTTGTCCTGGCTGTGCGTGGGGCTTCCGCCCTCCCGTCCTCAGGCGCCCCTCTCTGGCCCCCGCGAGCACCCTGCTGTCCCCTCCCTCATGGCAGCCCCCCCCACTCTGTGCATCTTGTTCGCTCTCGCCCCTGTCCTTGCTCTGGAATGTGAGGTTCAGAGGACGAGGGACACTGTCTATAGCAGGGGTTCACCTCCCTCCCCTGGGTCTGGCAGAGTGCCAGACCCTTGGCGGGGCTCTGTGACATGCGTGTGAAACACACATACACGTATGTTTCGAATGGCAGCTTGGTCAGCTCTTTGCAGTCAGATGGTGAATCTTGTCCCGTGAACAGAATTCCGGGACACTCCCTCGTGGTCACATAATCGGCCCGACACTGAGCAACCAGCCACCAGGCGTGTCCTCGCTGTGGGCACTCAGGTGGCACAGGCTCTGAGGGTGCTCCTGGGCACGAGGCCGCGGGTACGAGCCAGGAGCCGCACCGCCCTCGGGGGCAGAAAGGCCTTGCCCTTCCCCAGGTGAGGGTGCTGGGGCCCCACCCCGCAAGGAGGCCTGCCCCCCCAACACGGGAATTGCCGAGGGACGAGCAGAAACAGTGTCCGATGGGACACACAGGGCGGCGGGAAGGAGGCCGCGCCCCTGCGCCCCAAGCCGGCCTTATCGCGGGCGGTGGCCCTGTGCCTGCCGGAGGAGCGAGCAGAGGCAGGTTCCCGCGGCCTCCCTGGGCCCTGTGGTGGACAGCAACCTCCAAATGCCGAACATGCACCCGAGAAAATGGTGAGGTGACGTGGGTTCTCGGGCAGGTGACCCAAACCAGTTAGCTGTCGGGGAAGACTGTGGGGATCGGCGGTACGTGCCCAGGTCATCTGTGAGTCACAGGGGCCAGTTCAGGGCGGGCCGGGCCACCGGTCCCCTCCCGGATGTGGGCTCTGCTGGCCTCAGCACCCGCCGTCCCTGCTCTGAAGGCCAGCCCACGAGGACCCTACTTCTGGGCAGAGAAGGTTCCCACAAAACAGGCACTGTGACGGTGGAAGCCTCTTGCCCTAGGTTGTTACGATACTGAATTTGCAAATGGACAGGCGGATGCTCAGGTCCCCACAGTCTGGGCCTCACTCCCTTTCGGTTATAAACGGACGTGTTGTCCGTCCACGGTGGGTCCCTGTCAGCTGAATGCAGTGCCCCCCCAGCTCATATGTTGAAGCCTGACCCCCGTGATACTAGGAGGTGGCGCCTCTGGGAGGTGATGGGGTCAAGAGGGATTAGTGCCCTCGTACAAAGCCCCACATGGCGCCCGTGCCCCCAGGAGGGGTCCGCGAGAAGGCGCCGTCGGTGAGCTGGGCGGAGGGCCCACCAGACACCGTCTCTGCACTTTGACCTCAGGCTTCAGCCTCAAGACCTGCAAGAAATCAATGTCCTGGGCTGTTTACAGATGGCCCGGTCTGTGGTCTGCTGCAACAGCCCGAGCTGAGCCAGGCACCATCCGCCAGGAACTCAGAGCTGGGTCTGCGGCTGGGATGACTGCGGTCTCTGCCCCAGTGACAGGAACACAGCACACGCATTTGTCCACGCACAGCCATCTTCACTGTCTCCACAGGCTCTGTGAGTCCATCGAAAGAAAATAATTTTATTGATTTTAGAGGGAGGGAGAGGGAGAGAGAAAGAGAAACATGGATCAGCTGCCTCCTGCACGCCCCCCACTGGGGATAGAGCCCACAGCCTGGGAATAGAATCGGCGACCTTTCGGTGCACGGGAGGACACCCAACCACTGAGCCACACTGGCTGGGCTGTGAGTCCGTTTTTGGTGTGCAGGGAGGGCGCAAAGGGCCCGAGAGGCTGGAGAGAGACAGTCAACTTTGGATAAGGGTATCTGGGAGGGCTGCCTGGAGGAGGACACCAGGGGACACAGAGATGGGAGAAAAGAGGAGCTGGGGAGAGGGGCTGAGAGCAGGCTGAGAGTGGGAGCTGGGATCTCATCTCGATGGCAGGGAGCAGGCAGCAGCTTTGGCAAAAGGAGACCATGTGTGAACCCGGGTGATGGCAGAGAGGACGGGGCAGGCAGGGTCCCTGGGTGAACACACTTTGTCCGTGGCGGGTACCAGAGGATGGCTTCTGGATTGGTTCTGGTTTCCGCCTGGCCTCTGGGTGGATGTCAGTCTCCGAAGAAGGCGAGGACCCCAGGGAGGAGGAGAGGAGCTGGTTCCAGACGAGCCCTATTTGGGGGCAGGATGCAGGTTTCTTTAAACACCTCAGGGGCTCCCTGCTGCCGCTGGATTCCCTGTCCTGGCCCTGCACCCCATGCAGCTCCCCCTCTCTCCCAGCTACTTGAGGTGGCCCAGCCATTTGGAATCACCCACATCCTGCTTCAAACGGGGCAAGCGCCGACCTCGGGACAATGGCACGTCCACTGGCTCTGTTTTCTCCATCAGGCCTGCTCCCCATTCCACCCCCAGGGGCCCGCGCGGGTCTGCTCTCAGAGGAAAGTTTCAGGGTCGCCGTGGGGCCCCCGATCAATGCCCTGCTCATCTCTCTGGACACTCGCCCTCCGCAGTGCACCTGCCCAGACATCTGGCCCTCTGGCCCGTGTTCCCTGAGGGCAGAACCTCCCAGGCACCGTCCACCTGAGGGCCAAGCATCCCACAGGTGCACAGGGGGCCTCGTCTGCCCTATGGGCCCAGGCCTGCGATTCACCTGCTCTGCCCCCCCGGGGGCTCCGCAGCCCTCGCACAGCCGCTGTCCAGGGGCCACGGGGCCGTGGTGCAGGTTTGGGGCTTGGGAAAGGCCTGGCCACAGCCCGCATCAGCTCCTGTGGGTCTCAACGCGACCTTCTCTGCCAGCTGGGCCGCCCTGGTCGGTAGAGAGGGTCACTGGCCGCGCTCGGCGTGCTTCCTGCCCGTACCAGCGACCTCCCTCTCTCTCCAGGTGTGGGCCTCTGGGAGATGAGAACTGGAACGCAGGGTCTTTAGAGAAGTTTATTTTTATAGCTCTTGAATTTATTTACATTTATCAAATATGTACCTGTCACTAACATCGCTGTGGAGGGTTTTCAAAATTAAAGAATCGCGTCTAAAAATACCGACGCTGATATCCATTGTGCACGCTGCCCAGCCCCAGACGCATCGAGGCGCAGGTGTGACAGGGCCTGGGGCTGGTCCCGGCGGGGACATGGGGCGAGGCCTCTGTCCTTCCCCAGGGCCAGAGATAGTCCCGAGGAGACGCCGACTGGGGTGGAGCATGAGGAGGCAGGGAGAACATGAGGCCCAGTCACTGCCCCGCTGCGTCATGCGATGTTCGCTCATTCATTCATTCATTAATTCATTCATTCATTCACCCCCTCACCAGTTCAGTCTCTGGGCCCTCCCCCTGCACATGCAGAGGGCAGGCGGACTCCACGTCTGGGCAGAGCTCTGGGTTTGAGGCGGTCTGGCCGGGAGGCTGTGACAGGCCTTGAACCGCCAGCCATCACTGCTCTGAAGGTCCTGCCCCGTGTCCCTGCAGCTGACCCGGTACTGCTGGCAGGAGGCTTGGGCCCCTCAGAACCAGGCAGCGCACCTGCTCCCCTCGAAGGCACAGAGATGAGGTGTCGGAGCGTGAAGGGGAGGTGCTGGGCCAGAGGCCAGGGGTCTGCACTGTGTCATCTGGGGTCTTTGGGTGGGCGCTGGGGGACAAAGGGCTGCTCCGGGGGGACGGAAACAGGGAAGAGCCTTTTCTAAGGCCTATTTACTGATAAAATCCTGAAATGGTGTGTGTGTGCATGTGTGTACATGTGAATGCACATAAATATATGTGAGTGTGTGCATGTATGTAAGTGTGTGCACTTGTGTGAGTGCATGTGTGAGTGTGTACACTGTGTGAGGATGTGTGCATGTGTGTGAGGGTGTGTGCTTGTGTGTGAGGGTGTGTGCTTGTGTGTGAGGGTGTGTTCATGTGTGTGAGGGTGTGTGCTTGTGTGTGAGGGTGTGTGCTTGTGTGTGAGGGTGTGTGCATGTGTGTGAGGGTGTGTGCTTGTGTGTGAGGGTGTGTGCTTGTGTGTGAGGGTGTGTGCATGTGTGTGAGGGTGTGTGCTTGTGTGTGAGTGTGTGCTTGTGTGTGAGGGTGTGTGCTTGTGTGTGAGGGTGTGTGCTTGTGTGTGAGGGTGTGTGCTTGTGTGTGAGGGTGTGTGCTTGTGTGTGAGGGTGTGTGCTTGTGTGTGAGGGTGTGTGTTTGTGTGTGAGGGTGTGTGCATGTGTGTGAGGGTGTGTGCTTGTGTGTGAGGGTATGTGCATGTGTGTGAGGGTGTGTGCTTGTGTGTGAGGGTATGTGCTTGTGTGTGAGGGTGTGTGCATGTGTGTGAGGGTGTGTGCTTGTGTGTGAGGGTGTGTGCTTGTGTGTGAGGGTGTGTGCATGTGTGTGAGGGTATGTGCTTGTGTGTGAGGGTGTGTGCATGTGTGTGAGGGTGTGTGCTTGTGTGTGAGGGTGTGTGCATGTGTGTGAGGGTGTGTGCTTGTGTGTGAGGGTGTGTGCTTATGTGTGAGGGTGTGTATGATCTGAGCAGCTCTCGTCTCCCCACTCATGGCCGCACTGGCCTCTGCAGGGTCCTCTGTCCTGCAGCCACCCCTCTGTGTTGATGCTTCAATGTTTGGGTGTCTCTCCTAACTCCTGTGTACCCTGAGACACTCTCACCTGGACATTCGCATGCCCCCCCCGTAAACGGGGCTCCTGTTACATCACCTCCTTCAAGCTGGAGGATTGGAAGGTGCATTTGCTCCTTAAAAACACCTGCTCAGGTATCAGCTTCAGCCCCCAGGCCCTCAGCCCCCAGGTCCTCAGCCCCCAGGCCCTCAGCCCCCAAGCCCTCAGCCCCCAGGCCCTCAGCCCCCAGGCCCTCAGTCCCCCAGGCCCTCAGCCCCCAGGCCCTCAGCCCCCAGGCCCTCAGCCCCTCCCCGGTCCTCAGCCCCCAGGCCCTCAGCCCCCAGGCCCTCAGCCCCCCAGGCCCTCAGCCCCCAGGCCCTCTGGCCCCCACGTCCTCAGGGGCCCTGCCCGTCGGCTGCTCTCACCCTCACGCCCTCCGTGTGGAACGGAAACGCAAGCTCCGGGAAGAGCTCTCCTACCTCCCAGCAGACCGAGGGCTCTGCAGACACCTTCTCAAACGTCCCTCCTCGGGCACTTCGCTGTGACCGCCCAGAGCAGTCTGCCCGTCAGAGTGCCGCGGTCCCACGACGCCGTCAGCTGCCCTTTGCTGCCAGGTGCTCTGTCCTCTTCATCCAAAACCAACTTCAAAAGCAAAGACCAGAGCCCTGAAATGAGCGAGGCCCCCCGTCAGGCTGGTGGGAGCTGGGCTTTGCTCTGAGCACAGGCAGGCCTCCCCCAGCCCGTCCCGCCCGGGGTCCGGCTCGCGGGGAGCACGGCAGTCGGGTGGCTGCAGCTGCCTCAGAAAGCCCAGTGGCACAGTCTCCAGAGGAGGCCTCCGGAGCCCCCGGCTTGGGTCGGAGCCCCCGATGTAGGGTCATTTGGGCACATTCCACCTCCGTGACATCAGCGACCTCACCAGGCAGACTGACGTGTGCACCTGAGCGAGGTGATCAGATGGTTGGATGGTCTCCTTGTTCTTCTGAATTTCACTCCATCAAGCAGGCAATTGGAGGTGGGTGGGAAGCTGGAAGTGGCCCCCTTGTCCCCCAGCTGGGTGGCCCACGCTCTCTGGGATGTAGCAGGTGTCTCTGAACCTCAGAGAGAAGCTTCCAGAGGGCACAGACCGGTCGGCTCCTCCCTTTGACCTTCCCTCCTTCCGCTTAGAAGGAGGGGCTCAGACACAGGCGTCAGGGGACCCTTTCCACGTTTGCATGGCATGAGAAGGTGGAGGGACCCCACTCAGGCCTGGTCCAGGGTGGCCCCGGGCAGGACGGGTGCAGAGGCAGGGTCCTCTCACCCAGCGCTCAGACGGCAGCCACGTGCCTGCTCAGGACCTCCCTGCAGGCTTTTCACATGGCACCTCGTGGCACCCCCACGTGACTGCCTCGTGGCACCCCCACGTGACTGCCACATGGCCGCCTCGTGGCACCCCACGTGACTGCCACACGACCGCCTCGTGGCACCCTGCATGACTGCCTCGTGGCACCCCCATGTGACTGCCTCGTGGCACCTCCACATGACCGCCACATGACCGCCTCATGGCACCCCCGCGTGACCGCCTCATGGCACCCCCACGTGACTGCCACATGACCGCCTCGTGGCACCCTGCATGACTGCCTCATGGCACCCCCACGTGACTGCCTCGTGGCACCTCCACATGACTGCCACATGACCGCCTCGTGGCACCCCCGCATGACCGCCTCATGGCACCCCCACGTGACTGCCTCGTGGCACCCCCACATGACCGCCACATGACCGCCTCATGGCACCCCCGCATGACCGCCTCGTGGTACCCCCACATGACCACCTTGTGGCACCCCCACGTGACCGCCCTCTGTCACCCTGACCAGGGCTCCTCTGCTCTGCCCGGGCCTGGCGCTTGGCGACACTCGGGGACCTTGAGCAGGGCTGTGGAGGCCTGAGTGACGAGGGAATGAGCCCGTGAGGTGGGCCGCTTTGCCCGCTCGCTGCTCAGTCCCTACTGCGCAGCCCCTGCCCCTTGAGGTTTCGGGGTGCGCAGCTCCGCTCAAGGCTCCCAGGTTGTGGAAGCCCCACACGCTCGGTGTCACCGGTCTTACCCGAGAGGCTCTGGGGGTGCGGGCGTCGGAACCCGTCTGCCGTGGCTCACCCGCCGCACACTGCGTGCTGTTGGACTGCGGCCCTCGCGCCGACGGCGGCGGCTCCTGGCCACAATTCTTGCTGCATGAACGAGGGGTCAATGCAAACCAACAACAAAATTATAACCTAATTTCAAGTTGCTCGAAATCCCATAATAAGACAGTTTTTAAATAAAGAATCCCGTAATAAGTAAACAAACAAGTCTGACCTTTGACTCCTCTGTTCTGAAGGCAGCTCCGGGCTTGGGAGTTCCTTCCGCCGCCAGCGGCCGTGAAGCTATGCAGCCGGCTGGGGCGGGGCCGCGCACCTTCCCGGGCTGGTTACAGAGTTCCCCCAGGCTGGACGGCCCTGTGAGGGGTCTGGAGGGCGAGCTGGTGCGGGGAGGGCCAGGGAGGGTCACACGCGGGGAGCATGGTTAAGGAACAGCAGGTGTGAGAAGGGGCGCAATGAAGGACCCCGACTACACTGAGCCTGGGGAGCCGTGGGCACCCCACCTGGTCACGGGCCACACGGTGGAAACCCGTGACTTCGCAGTGAATAACCGCAAGTTCCCGGGGGTCTCTGCTGGGTGCAGGGTCTGCGCCTGGACGAGGAGGCTCAGCATGGACCCAGCTCCCAGGAGCAGGCAGGGAAAGCTCACCTATGACCTGTGAGCACCTGTCACTTGTGAGCACCGTGGGGCCTTTGGACAAAGCACTGGGCCAGCAGCGCTGGGCTGGGCCCGAAGGGGACCTGGGCACACGCGGCTGCCTCACAGCTCAGAGGGGAGAGCCCCCCGTGCTCGTCCACGTCACAGCCCCCCGGCAGCGCCAGCGCCAAGCTGTAACTGTCACCCTCACAGACCCGGCCAGGTCAGTGGCAGGTCACTGCACGTCCAGATCAGAGCCAGACAGGCAGAGTGACCGTCCCAAGTCCAGGAGCCACGAGGAGGCAGGGCCGGGGCTCACCCAGCCGCCGCTGCCCCACAGCCGGAGAGCCGGCAACGGGGACCCGGCCCCGACCCCTGGCAAGGACACGTGCGGCTGTGTTGTAGTTTATCTGAAATTCTCAGGACAAATACGTAAAATGATGAATTATAAAATTAAAGAGATAAAATTCAGAGTAAAGAAATTCCAAGAAATCAGAAAATACCTTGAAACGTGCCGCCGGTCACCAGCTCCCCTGGTTTCTCCCGACATCCCCAGAACCGTAGGATCGGGGCGTCACGGGTGGAGGGAGGTACTGAAGGCCATTCCACCAGGTGCCGCAGACGGGAGGGGCTGCCTGGGGCTGCGGGGACGCCCAGTGTCAGCTGTGAACTCAGCCCCGTCCTGCAAGCCCGGTGCTGCCCGGGAGGCTCGGAGGGCTGGTCACTTCGGAAACCGGAGCATGGGTTCCCCCTGAATGAGGCAGTGCTCCCCCAGACGCGTGGGCCCTGCAGGCGGAGTGTGGATGGAGGCCCATGGCCAGGCGAGCCGGGAACGCATGGCTTTAGCCCCTGGGCCATTTGGTTGCGTGTGGGTGAGGTCCTGTGCCGGGGCCCACGCCAGTTCTGTGGTCACAGCAGGCTGCGGGGCTGCAACAGTCCAGAGTGACCTGGGGGGGGGGCTCTGCCTTTACGCCTTTGGGGGTCCTACTTCCCAGACACTCCCCTTGCTGAGAACCCACCTTGCTCCCCAGTCCCCCCTTCCAGCCCCTTCTGCCTTGGGTGGAGCCCGCTGGACACAGGCCCCACAGCCTTGGCCCGAGTGGGCGGCAGGACCCGCAGTTGGCTCTGGTCACCCCACGCATGCTGCCCCAGACCCTTCCACTGCCGGGCACCCCCTCCAGACTCCAAGCCTGGCCATGCCTGGCATGTCCTCATCATCGCAGGAAGCGCCCACCGGGCTGGGGGAGCAGGGCTCCCTGCCCTGAAGGACCACAGGGCCCTTTCTTTCCGGACTGCGGTGCAGGAAAGGGGTAGTCATTTTCCTCAGGCGAGAGCACAGTAGGGACACCAGCCGGGGTGGCCTCTCCAGACTTTCCTTCAGTGGCATCCAGCCTGAGGCTCCAGGGGCAGGTGGCCCTGTGGCCCCCAGGCTCCCCAGACATGCCCAGTGGGGCTCACCAGCCACGGGCTCCCCAGACGTGCACAGTGGGGCTCACTGGTGTGGCTGGTTTCTGGCCTGAACTAATGAAACACACCCTGGAAAGCCTGGACTTGCCCTCAGTCACACGGCGCCCCCAGATGGAGTGGAGGATCATCTGCAGGCATGTACACGGGTCTCAGAGCAGCACAGGGCAACCACTCATGCTCCCTGGTTCCTTATAAACAAGACCAGAGCCCTTTGTGGGTGACTGTCACAGGGGAAGGTCCCGGAGAAGCCACTGGGCTGTGGGATCCCCCTCTGGCGCGTCCCTCCCGCCCACAGGGGGCAGCCAACCTCCTGACTCAGTAGAGAGCCCTGGGCAGTTCTAAAATGTTTCCACAAATCTGTATCTCTGTGTCCATTACACATTTCATTCTGTGTTTATAGTTTTATATTCCGAACACACCATGTGTCACTTGGCCACACCTCTTGCCTCCTGCTTTTTATTGCATTTTGTCTCTGGGCGTCGTGACTGATGCTGCGGGTCTCCTTCCTTCATCATAACTGACTCAGGTGTTCGTTCATGGGAATAAACCACCCAGGGGACACTGCCGTGGGCTCCCACACTGACCGGTACCCTCCCCCGGGCACCTGCGAATCCCTCTCCCCAGAGCCTGGGTGGCTGTTCTCGCGGTGGACGCGGGCTGTAGGGAGGCAGAAGCTGCCGTCACTGCAACATCGTGGGTCCACGTCTCCTCTGTCCATGGCTCCTCTGTCCACGGGTCCTCTGTCCACAGCTCCTCTGTCCACAGCTCCTGGGTCTACGGCTCCTGGGTCCACAGCTCCTCTGTCCATAGCTCCTGGGTCTATGGCTCCTGGGTCCACGGCTCCTGGGTCTACGGCTCCTCTGTCCACGGCTCCTGGGTCTACGGCTCCTGGGTCTACGGCTCCTGGGTCCACTGCTCCTGGGTCCACTGCTCCTGGGTCCACAGCTCCTCTGTCCACTGCTCCTGGGTCCACGGCTCCTAGGTCCACGGCTCCTGGGTCCACGGCTCCTGGGTCCACTGCTCCTGGGTCCACTGCTCCTGGGTCTACGGCTCCTGGGTCTACAGCTCCTCTGTCCATGGCTCCTCTGTCCACGGCTCCTCTGTCCACGGCTCCTGGGTCCACGGCTCCTCTGATGACTGCGAGCCCGTCACCCGCAGGGTTTCGTCATCAGCCTCTGGGAAGGGTTGGCGGCTTCTGCCCGATTTCTGCGGGTTGTTTGTCATCTGTTTGGTGGTGTTGCTTTTTGGGGCAGTGCCCTTTGCTGCGCTCCCTCGCTGCCCCGCCCATGGTGTGTCTCCTCCGCCGTGCGGCCTCCGCTTAGTACCAGCGTTTTATTGCTTATGAAGAAATAATGGTTCCCGGCCTGGGCGACCACTCGAGCGTTTGCCTCGGTGGCATGTCCTTTCTTCTCTTCATACCATTTCTTATTTCCTGTCATATGTATCGTCTTGAATACCATGGACGTCCGCCCTGTGTCTTTCAGTGGCCCCAGCCCACACTGGGGCACGTGTGGGGAGACAGGTTGCCTCCCAGCGGGCTGCTCGCCGTCGGCGTCCGGAACAGGACCGTCTCGTGTCTGGGGGCCGAGGATGCAGCTCTTACCCCCACCTCTGCGTTACTTCTGCTTTGTCAGAAGGGCCGACTGAAGGGCCGTTCCGAGCGGGAGCACCAGGTCCCCCAGGGCCGATGGCTTTACACCAGGCAGCCACCTGTCGCAGGAAATCCGAGGTGATTGTTCCCTTGATTACATACAGGTGTCTGGCAAGGGGGAGATTTATTGAGTTTTTAACTGTCAGTTAAAATAGAGCGTATTGAACTTTCTATTTTGGTTCCCTTTCTGAACAAGGTCGGCACTGAGACGCCTGTCACCTGTCACCCCCGAGCTGATACTCATAATCCAAACAATCTCTGCCTGTCAGGAGAGCAAGGAAACAGTCCCCACGGCTGCCTCCGCACCAGGAGACAGGACCGCCGACTGGACCCCGGGAAGTCACACAGGACCGGGGACCCCACAGCGGGTCTGTTCCCGTCCTGGACCCCGGGAAGTCAGACAGGACAGGAGACCCCCAGTGGGTCTGTTCCCGTCCTGAACCCCGGGAAGTCAGACAGGACCGGGGACCCCACAGCGGGTCTGTTCCCGTCCTGGACCCCAGGAAGTCAGACAGGACAGGGGACCCCCAGTGGGTCTGTTCTCGTCCTGGACCCCGGGAAGTCAGACAGGACCGGGGACCCCACAGCGGGTCTGTTCCCGTCCTGGACCCCGGGAAGTCAGACAGGACAGGGGACCCCCAGTGGGTCTGTTCTCGTCCTGGACCCCGGGAAGTCAGACAGGACTGGGGACCCCACATCAGGTCAGTTCCTGTCCCGGAGCTGCCCTGAACCCTGGGAAGTCAAACGGGGGACCCCACAGCAGGTCTGTTCCCATCCTGGACCCCGGGAAGTCAGACAGGACCGGGGACCCCACAGCGGGTCAGTTCCCATCCCGGAGCGGCCCTGAACCCTGGGAAGTCAAACGGGGGACCCCACAGTGGGTCTGTTCCCGTCCTGAACCCTGGGAAGTCAAACGGGGGACCCCACAGTGGGTCTGTTCCCGTCCTGGACCCTGGGAAGTCAGACAGGACCGGGGACCCCACAGCGGGTCTGTTCCCGTCCTGGACCCCGGGAAGTCAGACAGGACCGGGGACCCCACAGCGGGTCTGTTCCCGTCCTGGACCCCGGGAAGTCAGACAGGACCGGGGACCCCCAGCGGGTCCGTCCCGCGCGGAGCGGCCCTGAGCCCTGACCAGCTCACCAGGTGGAGCAGCCCTCGCCCCTCCCGTCCCAGAACCTGCTCAGCTGACGCGTCACAGCAGGGGCACCGTGCAGCCTGTGAGCCAGACACTCCCGAGGGTGACGGCCACCCTGCCCTCCCAGCTGACCTCAGGCCGCCTCACAACCACAGCTCTTTCCTCTCTGCGATGTGGGACGGCTACTATAACACCCACACTGCACAGCCTGTGCTTAGACTGTGCCGGCCCTTTCCCTCAGCTTCCAGGCGGGCTTCCAGGAGGAGGTGTCCGAGCAAGCCCTGTGTGGGACTCAGAGAGGACGGGCAGAGGGCAAAGGCAGGTGTGACCGAGGCTGTCCAGAGGGGCTCGGCGGTGGGTCCCTGGGGCAGGCAGGAAGGAAGCTCTCAGTCAGGGGACCCTGCCCCCCGGCTCTCTCTCTAACATCAATAAAAAAAATTATTTTTAAAAAATGCTGAAAAGAAACAGACTCTAGCATCTCCTTTCAGGAGTGACTCCGGGAGGCCTGTGGAGCTGGGACAAGGCCAGAGCAGCCCAGCTCTGGACACGGTTCAGGGCGCCCACGGGCAGCATCACAGAGCAGGTGGCCGCTGGCCCCTGGAGCATACTTCCAGCAGGGCCCTGCCCCTGCCCAGCCCCTGCCCAGCCCTGCCCCTGCCCAGCCCTGCCCAGCCCCTGCCCAGCCCCTGCCCCTGCCCAGCCCCTGCCCAGCCCCTGCCCCTGCCCAGCCCCAGCCCCTGCCCCTGCCCAGCCCTGCCCCTGCCCAGCCCTGCCCAGCCCCTGCCCAGCCCCTGCCCCTGCCCAGCCCCTGCCCAGCCCCTGCCCCTGCCCAGCCCCTGCCCCTGCCCTGCCCCTGCCCCTGTCCAGCCCCTGCCCAGCCCCTGCCCCTGCCCCTGCCCAGCCCTGCCCCTGCCCCTGCCCCTGTCCAGCCCCTGTCCAGCCCCTGCCCCTGCCCTGCCCCTGCCCCTGCCCTGCCCCTGCCCCTGCCCAGCCCCTGCCCCTGCCCCTGCCCAGCCCTGCCCCCAGCCCCTGTCCAGCCCCAGCCCCTGCCCAGCCCCTGCCCCTGCCCAGCCCTGCCCAGCCCCTGCCCCCAGCCCCTGTCCAGCCCCTGCCCCTGCCCAGCCCCTGCCCCTGCCCCTGCCCAGCCCCTGCCCAGCCCCTGCCCCTGCCCAGCCCCGCCCCTGCCCTGCCCAGCCCTGCCCCCAGCCCCTGCCCAGCCCCAGCCCCTGCCCAGCCCAGCCCCTGCCCAGCCCTGCCCAGCCCTGCCCCCAGCCCCTGTCCAGCCCCAGCCCCTGCCCAGCCCCTGCCCCTGCCCAGCCCTGCCCAGCCCCTGCCCCCAGCCCCTGTCCAGCCCCTGCCCCTGCCCAGCCCTGCCCAGCCCCTGCCCCCAGCCCCTGTCCAGCCCCTGCCCCTGCCCAGCCCTGCCCCCAGCACCCATCTGTGAGGGCGGCTGCCTCGTGTTTGCACCGTGGGAGCCACCGGCCTCACAGGACGGTTGAGCACTCAGAATGTGGCCAGTGAGGAATTCCTGCTTCTACTCCAGTCACATCACGTGAGCTTAAACAGCCACCGCAGCTTGTGGCCCGCGGGGTTGGTGCAGCGTGCGGGGTGCCGAGGCTGGCACTTTGGCCAGGGGCTCACCCACCACTGGACGGAGAAACAGCCGGCGTGGTCCTCCGTCACGGCTGATGTGAGCGCGCTCCTGAGTCCGCCCGCAACCGCGGGCTCACATTCTGGGGGTGTGTGCATGTGGGGTGCCCGGACATTCACATCAAAGACCTCGCGACTACTTGGGCTGCCCTCTGCCTGCCCACTGAGGGCCCGGGAGGGAGGGGAGCCCACCCCGAACACGGGGACGCTC
Organism: Molossus molossus; assembly: GCF_014108415.1. Classification (NCBI taxonomy): domain Eukaryota; kingdom Metazoa; phylum Chordata; class Mammalia; order Chiroptera; family Molossidae; genus Molossus; species Molossus molossus. The sequence continues at coordinate 1,351,857 of NW_023425362.1, forward strand.
ACTCCGTCTGTCTTCCCCAGGACGTCGAAGACCAGCGGGGACGACAGAGCAGCAACACGCTGACTCCTCTGAGGAGTCGAAGGCCCTACAGGCAGAGCCTGGGGACCCAGGGACCAGCCCAGCCGGGAGCCGCCGGCTCCCCGGTCCCCACCCGTGCGGCCGTCTGCCCTGCCGCTCAGCCGCCCCTGGGGTCCCTCCGGGCAGTGTGCAGAGGTCTGGTTGGGGACAGCGCCCAGGCACAGGCTCAGCCCTTCGTAAGCACAGACGCCTCTGTCCTTCCCCCACGGTCTCCCATGCGTCACCCGTGGAGCCGTGAAGGACACAGGGACACGGAGGAGCTGGCTCTGTCCTGGGCTCCGTGACCCCGAGGGGTGAGGTGCACGTTAGTGATTCATTCCTGCTCCTGCAGCACAGACAGAGCGGCCCCTGGGCCGCAGGAGGCTGGGTGGGTGGAGCCCAGGGGCAGAGGCTGGCCGGTGCCCAGCACTGGGCTGACCTCCCGCCACCATCGTGGGTCCCGTCTGAGACTCATCTGAACACAGGCTTCATGACAACCTCCACCCTGGAGGGTGGCAGTCAGATGAGGCGCCGGCCCGCCCGGTGCTCGCTTTGTTACACCCACGGGGGTGCGTTCCCCATCCTGGCCCTCGAGGGCGCGCCTCACACTGCTGCTCCTCAGGACGACAATGGGAGGCAGAGGGGGACCTCACGGCAGGGGCAGGGCAGCCCCTCCTTCGGACGGATGAGGGTGGCTCGGCCGGGAGGGCAGGAGGGGGATGGAGGGGACTCAGAGCCGATGAGCCCCCGAGAGCCGATGGAGACATGGAGGGAGAGGGACCGGCTGTGATCTCCATGGGCTGGATCTGGGGGAGAAGGAGCCGCAGGAGCCTGGGGTCAGGAGGGCGGGGGCGGGGTGCACAGCCAGCAGGGACCGTGCTCTGTTTCGCGTCGCTGTCTTGGTTAGCTGGCCGATGGCTCTTCAGGTGGACAGCTCCCATCGGGATCCGAGTGGCGTTCGAAGGCCGAGTCAACAGGACGTGAGAACCTGCTGGGGGTCCCCGGGGAGGCAGATGGGGGTGGCCCAGAATAGAGGCTTCAAGACTCCCGCCCTGCAGGGGACCCCGGGCAGGGCACCTGGGCTGCCGTACGTCCTCACATCTGGGTGCAGCCAGCACCCCGCAGAACCCAGACAACCCCAGGGGTGGAGGCAGGCCATGGGCGGCAGCCCAGGTTTCCCGGGCCCCAGGGACCCCCGGAGACAGAGGTGTGCAGAGTGGTCCCAGCATCACCCCCACAGTGAGGACCAGCCCTGCTCCCCGAAGCCCTCGTAGGGTGCTCCTCCCGGCCGCTCAGGACGCAGCAGAGCCCAGAGCTCCGGCGGGGCCCGGGGAGCCCCCGTAACACGGCCGTGGGATTTATTTTCCCTGGACACTCCCGTGTGGGTTGTCCGCCAGCCACCTGTGGGTGCTGGGGATTTTCTTAAAGAGCAAATAAAACGCATATTTTTTACACTTGTGGAGAAAAAAATCAATATCCCATGTGTACCGATGCTAGCCCGACAAGGAGATTATTAAGAGCTACACGGATTTACACGCCAGGTGAGGACGTGCAAATACGTTCGCGGGATAACTCACGTTTTCTTCGCGGTGGTGTTTTTATTGAAGGCTGCCTTCTGCGCTGGGCCGCCGCTCCGCCTGCACCCGTGTGCGAACAAGGGGACAGTGCAGGACGGGGTCCTGAGAGCACCAAGGGGAGAGGCAGGGCCTGGGGACCTGGTGTGGCAGAGCCCCGTCCTCCCCAGCGGGCCCCTGCACTGCAACAGGGCGAGGGGTCCCCAGAACCGGTCCTGGAGAAGGACTGGGGGTCTGGTCTCGGCTTCACACACTCCACTTCCATCACCCCACAGACACCAGCCCCAGCTGCCCCATGTGTACACAGAACCCCAAGGAGCGCGGACCAGGGGTGCAGGCAGGTCCCGTGGCCCCACGCAGCCCGCACTGGGGACTCCTGTCCCCGGACGTAGGTTGTCCCCCTCCCCGCCAGCTCCAAAGGGCACACTTGGACGCGGCCTCTGCTCTCTGGAGAAGCGTCCATGCCTTAGGAGAGGCGGGGTGAGGGGAGCCGCGTCTCGGTGCCAGGAGAAGGCTGTTGGGGGGCCCACCCCCCAGGGCACCGCTGCGCCCAGTTCCCTCTGCTCTCGCCCTGTGGGGGGCAGAGCTGGGTCTGTTGCTCTGAGCAGGGGCAGTCACACGCCGGAGTGGGTGCCAGCCAGTGACTGGCTGCGCCGCCTGCCGACACCCCGACATGTAGCCGGAGCTGTGTCACCTCTGCCGGGGTCTGAGGTGCAGGGAAGAAAACAGGTTCCGCGTGGTGTTCACAGTGGACGTAAGTTCATGACGCGGCTCATCTTTGTAAGATGCTCAGAATGTGTGACGGTGACATGGCTGGTTTCCTGCAGGGAAACTAGATGCGACCTTCCCTCCAGGTGCGCACAGGTGAAGCCCACCGGGCACTGCCCACAGGCTGCCTGCCGCCACCCCCGCGCCTCGGGGGGACGCCATTGCGGGGACCCACCGTGTCCGCCCAAGGGGCCCGTCACTGAAGGACTCTCTGCAGGGGAAGGACCAGAATGCCCAGCCCTGGGTCCGAGCCGGGGGACTGCCCCGGGTGGGTGCTCACATGTGGGTCGCTGACACTCAGGCACACACAGGGCAGGGCAGCCTCACCCCTGGTCTCTCCCGCACCTGCGAAGTTGACTCTCCCACTCGTCCTGAGTCCCCCGTGTCCTGTCCTGTCCCCTCTGGCATCCTCCCCGTCTTGGGCCTCCCGGGACCTCGGGTATCGGCCCTTGTCAACAGGGTGTCTTCCTCGGGTGTCTGCAAAGCCACTCACACCTGCAGAGACCCGAGCTGAGCTCCTGCAGGACTTGCTGTCCCCTCTGTGGCCCCGGTGTCTGGGGGACCCTCTGCCCTTGCAACGGCCCGGTCACTCGGGGTCTCACCACCTCCCATTTCAACTGCAGGCGCCAACAAGGGCCACTTCCTCAGGCGCACCGGGCCCAGAGGAGGGCTGGAGCGACCAGGGGCCAGGCCGACTGTCCCACCACGCTTGCCGAGGCCGGGCTGTTCCCGTGGGGGTGGACAGGCCCGCGGTGTGCTCGTTGACAGCGGTCACCTCGGAGCCTGTCACTCACGGGGCAGTGAGGAGGGCCTGCCGGAGACAGTGCGTGCCCGCAGGTGAAGCCGGGCCCAGGAGGGCCTTGCTCGGGGCTTCTGTTCCCTCCCCTCCCAGGGCCACCGGGGGCTGGCAGCCACGGAGCCAGGTCCCTTCCACCTGACCCTCAGCGCAGCTCCTCCCCGAGCAGTCCTCACCGGAACGGGCTCCGTGGGCCCGCTGTGCCGGAGTCCCCTGGGGACCAGGCTCCGTGTGCCACCAGGATGGTTTTGGGGGTCTCCTCGTGCCTCCGGGAGCACCTGCCGGCCGGGCCCAGGGAGGTTTGCTGAGTGAGCCCACGAGAGGACAGAGGCAGATTCGGGTCCTGGCGGAGACAGCTGGCCATGCCTCCTGCCACCATTTGGGAGCTGAGGCCCAGCGCAGGTGGCCAGGCACAGGCCCCCAGGAGCCCAGGGGCACGGGTGGCGGAGGCCAGGCTGAGCGGCTGGGCCGAGGAACTCAAGTCCTGGACACGGCCAGAGGGACTCCAGGGGGCGTCCTCCTCAGGCCCCTCCCGGCCCCCACCGCCGGCCGTCTCCAGAGCCCAGCAGGCAGCCGCCTCCACAGACGGCCTCCCTGCGGCCCGCACAGGGGAGCCTCTCTGGCTTTGCACGCCGCTGGTCCTGGCCTCCCGTCCTGCTCAGGCAGCGGTAAATATTTGGTTGGCGCCTCCATCCCTCCCACTCCATATGGTGGTGGCCCCGCTCCACCTCCCAGAAGACAGCGTGCCGCTCTGAATGCGGGGGGCCCCCTGCCTCACAGCTGACACCGCTGTGAACTGACCACCCAAGGTGAGGGACAGGCTCCCCAAGGTTCCGGAGAACTAGAGCCCCCACTCGCTGGCAGACAGAAACACCAAGTCCTGGGTGGGGCCAGCGCCTGTTCTCGGCGTCAGCCTGGGCCAGGGCCTGACTTCGCCCCACCCCAGCTCCCCTCCCCGGGGCGTGTGAAGTGGGCTCACCTGGCCGCACCTGCCCCCTGGTTTCACGGCACCACGGGACCCTTTGCGCTTCTGGCCACCCTTTCTCCTCCAAGATCCTGGGGGTGTCCCGGCGTGCGGGCCCGCTCTGGGCGAACATCACAGTCGGTGGACACGTGGACAAGCCCAGCTGCAGGCAGATTCGCCAGAGGACCCGGAAGGTGAGCCCGTTCGCAGGGGGTGTGTTTGCTGCCCGGTGGGGTACAGTGTGGTTTTGTCAGTTCATTCGGGGTCACGGAGAGACCCCATTTTCCTGCATCTAGACATCAACCTGTTTAATCTTGTGCTTCGGGAAATGAAGCTGTTGATCTCCAGAAAGCAAAATGTTACAGCGGGGGCTTCCCAGAGTCAATGCACCCACGAACTTCCACATGGAGGGGAGGGCTGCTGTGGTTGAGGTGTGTGGGTTTGTGTGTATATGCCGTGTTTGTGTGTAGCATGTGGATGAGCGCGCGCATGTGTGTAAATGTGTAAGCATACGTGTGTACATGTAGTACGTGTTTATCATGTATATGTGTGAGCACACTTTTGAGCACATATGCATGAGCATCTCTGCATGTGCACATGTGAGCTTTTGTGCACTGCATGTACATGTGTGTACTCACGTGCATGCGTTCATGTATGTAAACACACGTGAATATGTGTACACACAGGAGCACATGCACATGTGTGCAGGCATGTGCACCCGTGAGCATGTATATATGTGTTAGCATCTGTGTATATGTGTTCGTGTGTGGGTGTGTGCATTTGTGTAAATGTGTGTACATGTGCATGTGTGAGCATCTGCGTATATGTGTGCATGCGTGTGAGTGTGTGCACTTAAGCAAATAGGTGACGTGCATGTGCATGTGTACAGCCATGTGTACATGTTGGGGGCACTCTTGTGGCCTCACCCACCCCCCTCAGAAGCTTCTGAAGCAGCGCCCAGAGTCCCAGCACTGCCTGAGGGGAATGCCGGGCGGGGATGCCTCTGAGTCCGTCTGATTTGCGTGGTCCCCGGGCACCCTGACTTCGGGTGTCTGCCCCATCCCTGTGTGGCTAGGTCACGCACCACAGGAGGACCTGGAGGCTGGAGGACAGGAGGGTGCCCTCGGAGAGCATCAGTCCCACGTCAGTGGTGGGCACCTCCCAGGGCACCGGGCGGGGACGCTGCAGTCACGTGGGCAGGGGCACCTCCCAGGGCACGGGGCGGGGATGTTGCAGTCCCCTCGGCAGTCCTGACTTTCTTCAGGATGATCGATAATTGTACCATGATTTGCAGAGGAGACAGACTGTTTTCCTTCAGGACTGGGGGATAGTCTGGTGGTCCACCGTCATCCCTTCCTGGGGTCCCCTGGGTCCAAGTCTGCAAGGCGGCCTGAGGAAGGCAGCGGGGCTCTGTCCGTCTGCACGTCTGTGCTCCTCCGCCGCCCGCCCCCGCCGTGGCCCATCCGCGCCCCCCCCCCCCCCGCTCTCAGAGGCAAAGCCCCCCTGCCCGGCTCCCGGGCGCACCTCCTCGCCTTCCGTGAAACAGCCCGCTCTGCCTTTCCTTGGCGTTTTCTCCTTTCGACGTTATATCTGTTGATTTCCTGTTACAGAAAGTGACTCCCTCACTTCCTATCCCTTCCCTCCAGACCCTGACAACCTTGTCGTCGGGGTCTCCGTGTTATCGCCCCACAGGCGAGTCAGCGTTCCGACGGCAGCGCGGTCACCCCCAAACAGCCTCCGCGCGGGGCTCCCGGGCGTGTCCCGTGAGGTGCTGCATGTCCCCATGTCCCCACGTCCCCATTTCTGTTCCGTGCCTGCGGCGCACTCACCGGGACGCTGGAACGAGGGCCTCGCTCCCACGTGGTCGGCACAGCGGGGGTTCTGGGGGCTCTCCCCCCTGAGATGTCCCTCCCAGCGCCCTCGCGCGGCCCGTCAGAGCACAGCCGGCCGAGGTCTCCCCTCACCGTCCCCGTCACCTCTCCCTGGTCGGCCGTGTTGCTGTTTGGACCCTGCGGCTCCCTTTCCTCGCTGTGCCGTCCGTTCAGCGAACCACTTCTTCCTCTGTGGGGCCTGAAGAAGGTGAGAAGAGCATGTCTGCCCTCAGCCTTGCTGGATAGTTTAGCAAGGTATAGACACTCGCGGGAGTCGCCGCCCCTCAGACCCCGAGGACTCGCGGGGCAGTCGAGCCCCCGGGGCTGCTGCCGAGACCGCCGACCTCACCCTCACTCGGGTCTTTCCCAGGGGATGTCTTCGTGCTCCTGTCTTCTCCCCGAGCACCCCGAGTGCTTCTTTTCATCCCGATGCTCCGAAAGTCCACAGGTGTGAGTTTGGAGCCGGTCTTCGCCATTTATCTGACTGAGTGCTTCTTTTTTACTATTATTCATTTATTTTTGGTACGTGCCCCAGCGGGAACCGACGCCGGGACTCTCTGGTCCGCAGGCCGACGTTCCAGCCGCGGAGCCAACCTGCCAGGGCTGGGCGCTCCCTTCTGAGCGTTGCACGGAAACCTGGACCCTTCAGTTCCACAGTCCTTCCCTTGGGTTTGGGGCAGCCTCTGCCTTCCGGTGCTTCCGGTCCCTCTCGGACTGACTTCCCCGCCGGCCTGCCCTCCCCATCCCGGGAGTTTGCTCTCCGATGAAGTATGTCGTCCTCGCCGACTTCTCCTCTCAGACACGTGGCTGCTTCCCCGTCGCTTCCCGAGCGCGTCCCTGTCCGAGTGCCGGCTCCGGGCTGCAGAGACGGCGTCTTCTCCGGGACGAGGCGGCTGCTGCGTTCACGCGTGCTGCTCACCCCCACGGGGTCCCCCTGCACCCCGAGCCTGCTGAGGGCGGCGACCATGTCAAACCTATTTCCTCTGTCGCTTCTCGGGCCAGTTTTCAGAAGCCACGGAACAAGCGCCACAGGCCGGAAACCCTGAGCCGCAGGGGTGACGCTGAGCCGGGCGGGGCTGTTCTGCACAGGGGGGCGGGGGGGGCTCATGCAGTGTGGGACCCCGGAGTCCAGGAAGTGGCTGCCTCTCCGCTCACTCGGCTGGGTGTGCCAGGGTGCCCTCCCTGGACCAGGAAGGAGGCCGCCTCAGGGACCGCTGCTCTGCAGGGACCCCTCTGCACCCTCCGCCTAGCTCCTGCTGCGGTCACCCGCTCACCCCGTCCCGCCATCCACCTCTGCGTGCCCCAGGTTCACGCCCACAGGACAATGCCTGGCGGAGATTCAGCAGCAGCCGAGCAGACAGCGAGAGATGGCCCCTGCCGGGCTGTGGGGGAGACATCCTGACACCAGTGCCCGCGTGTGCTCCCGCCCTGCCCATCCCCCCTGAATGAAGCCTCGAGCCGCCCAAGGGGGCCCACTCCCTGCATGCCCTTGAGAAGCAGCGGAGGGACAGCAGGGACAGCCTGTTTGCTGTCCTCATCAGAGGGCTGAATAATGACCCTGAACAGCTGCCCGCCTGAGCAGCCCCCCCGAGCAAGGCCCTCGAGGTGCAGGCTCTCCGCAGCCCGTCCATCGGGCGCCTGAGGACAGGGGTGGGGGAGCCGAGCCCAAGGCACCCGCAGTCAGGCCACGTGACAGCGTGGACCGTGCACGCCAGCAAAGAAGGTGGATTATGTCGCAGGTCAGGGGAGCGTGACCTCCGGGCAGGCTCTGAACGATCCAGGGAAGCCCTGGCTGATGGCCCACGGACCACAGCTCCCGGCTCAGCAAGGCCCAGGGCGGGCACGGGTGCTGGTTACTGTGCCAGGCCTCGGCCAGCTGCCCAGGGCACGGGGAGCCTTCCCTTCCTCTGCCAGGTGAGATGGAATTGGGGGAAGGAGCTCGGTCTCAGAGGAGAGTCATGCAGCAGGGGGGTCACTGGGCTGGGTCACCCTGAGCAGGGGTGCCTGAGGGGCTGTCCTGGGGGGAGGGCAGGCTGGGTTGGCCCCTCCAGAGGTGGATGGAAGAGTGGAAGATGGAGGTCACCCTAGGGAGGAGGTGCTGGGACACAGCAGGAGAGGCATGGGCACTGGCTGTTGCCCAGGCCCGCGTGGCCCTTCAGGGGGACCCAGGGTGAGGCCACAGTGTCCTCACCCACGGCTCCGGGGCCTCACGTGAGCAAGCCCAGGAGCAGAGTGTTCTCACAGCAGCAGGGGAAGGGGCAGGGGAAGGAGGAGAAGCAGCCTCCCAGCCTCAGGGAAGACTGTGGGAGTAGAACAAGGTGCTTGGATCTCCCTGTGTCCTACACTCTTGCACATGGTTACAACGTTGCAACAAACTCTCCACATTGGAAACAACATGAAGCAAATGAACCAGAGTTTGTGTCAACGTAACTTCATACAGAGAAAGTATTTTAAGGTCACTGGAAACAGTAATTTGTAGATCATTAGTGGTTAGATCCTCAGGCTGAAAATAACATGACCCCGGTTTTCATAAACAGATGGTTACTAATCTCGGTATGACCATGCATACCACACATCTGAGAGCGCGATTTCTTAATGAGTTTGATCTCCGCGAGCTGCTCAGAAGGGATGTGACAGGGTTTTGATGTCTGTGAGGAGCGAGTCTTCATGTGGTCAGGTGTCTATAAATAATCACAGGACAGAGACGGATGTGCCCTCCCTCCCAGGCTCAGGGTCAGCCTGTAAGGAGGGCACATTTTTTCACACCTGCCAATGGTGCATGCCACTTGAGGGGGATGCGGGTGGATGCCGGGGTCACTTTGTCATTGAGAATGCTTCTCGAGTCACCGTGCTGTCCACCTCATACCGCAGCATGTCAGGAAGACAAAACACTCGTGCGATGATGACATTCAAAGGTGAACCTGAGACCAAAATTCCGATGGCAAGGTCAGAGGAGGAAAGTAGCATCAGATTTAAGTTTGTGCAACTGGTAAATGTATGTAAACACATCGATATTCTATGTGATTATCTAGATTGTATTCTGCCAACTGATCATCATTGGCGCCAATTTAATGCCAACGAGAATTTCCGATTTGGGGGCAGCAGAGAAGGAAACTTTATTCTGTGTCAGCAGCTCCGTGGTGCACAACTCGGGGAGCGCTTGAGTGTTTCAGCTCAGGGGTGAGAAACTCCCTCTTCAGAGCCCAGGGGAGCTGGCTTATATGGACAGAAGTCCCCGCCCCTGGTCCCTGATTGGTTCATTCTCATGCAAATGAGGCCTTCAAATCCTCTCTGTTTGATTGGTACAAAAGGCACAGTCTTGATTGGTCAGAATAGAGCCCCTCTGATTGGTCGGTGAAGAAGCTGATGGGGACTCCACCCTCAGCTGCATTTGGATGGGGAAAGCCTCCGTTCTATTGGTTGAAGCCCTGGGTGACTTTTCCACTCTTCCAACTCCGGAGGAATGAAGGTGGGTACACGCCTGGCACCCCCCCCCCCCGCGCCCCGGCAGGGCCTCGTGCGCCTGTGCTCTGCCCGGTGGACTACAGGCCTGAGGGCTGAGGCCACCGCAGCAGAGAGGACAGGCACCTGGGGCTCAGGGTTGGTGTCGCTGCCCTGTACCCGTGTCCGGTGCCCAGTGGGTGTGCTGTCCTGCCAGGGGTGGACGGGTGGTGATGTTCCGCTCACAAGGACCGTGGACCTCATCCCACACACTGCCAGGCCTTCACCCAGACCCACACCGAGGAGGGTCAGCCTGCAGGAGGGGGTGGCTGGTTCACACACCCAACATGCATGTCCCGGGGCGGCCATGGCACCAGCCTTTCTCAGGTCCCGATAAAAGTCCCCACTGGGCACCTGTTCCTCTTCCCCCTGGTCAGCGCCCCTTCCCCGCCAGCGGAAGGGCCAGGGTCCTCCTACCCGCCCGAGCCCAGCCCGGCACTGTGTCTGTAAGATGGACATCTGGGAACCGGTGATAATTCCTCTCCAGGGAGGCCTCACCTCCGGATTGATTTTTCAGCAGCTCTGGCTTTCCCCCCAAATTGAAAGGGTTTTCCACAATTGACAGGGGATAAAAATAGGTCTATCAAAGTGATTTTTCTTCTTAAGGGAAAAGACACCTCCAGCCAAGCACATTCTGGCTCACTGCATAGGGATAGCAGGGAGAGGGGTGCTGTTTCTCCTTGGGGGCCAGGGGAACCCTCTATGGCTCCGCATCCACAAACTCAGAGCCCTTGTGAGTCCTTGCAGGGTACTTGGGGGCAACCTGGTTTTCCTGGGGGGCTGAGAGTGGGAGTCGGGTGGCCTCACCTTTCAGATGACACCTTTCAGATGACAACGTCCTCCAGCCCTTGGTGACACTATGTTCTCCGGGGTTGGGCCGGACTCCGGCACACGCTTCCAGCAAGGGGTGAGGGGTGGGGAGCAGCACCAGGCCCGCTGGGAATTCTCAGTCCCTCCCGGGCAGCCTGGGTGTTGGGAGGTCAGACAGGATGCAAAGCATTTCAAGTGCATTTCCCACAAACTCCCCACAACAAGTTTCAGAAACGGGGCTCCGAGAGACCAGGTCACGTGCCCGAGGTCACAGCTCGGGGTGGATGAATCAGAACAGGTTGTCCCTGAAGAATCGCCTGATGCAGACGCCACATCCTCTGGGCCACAGACGGGAACTTTCGGAAGCCGCCAGGCGGGAAGGGGACCCCACTTCTCTCCCCGACCACCAGAGCCATTGCAGATAGAGATCGCGCCGCTGCCCGGAATGCCCGGGGCACAGTGGGCTTCGCTATTAGATACATTCTGAACCACCGTCTATCTGCCCATCTCTGTAATTAGCCTCCCAGACTGCATCTGCCACAGACACGCAAACCCCACACATTAATACACGCCAGGGGAGATGCTGCTTTGATCTCGGAGCCGCCCCAGATAAAAGATTCCCCCTGTGTACTCGGATTAGAGGAGAGCTTTGACCTTCAGCTGTGCCCTATTGTTTTCTGAGCCTCCTTGCAATTGGAAACGTTGTTGTCTTTCAAAAGAAACAAGCACCTGAAACTGTATCGAGGTGCAGACAATGCCGGCCGGTGAGGGCGCTAAGTCCCAGCCGCCTTGGAAGAGAAAATGACTTCTTTCAAAGGTTATTGTATCTCGACGCCCAGGCCTTGCTGGGCCAGCCTCGATAGCGTGTGCCTTAGCAATCATTACGTGCTTCGTAGGCGGATTGTTGTGTGAATAAAATCAAACAAAATCAAGTAATTAAACAGCAGACAGAGACTGTCTAAGGTGGTGCCCTGACCGCTGGTGAGCGTCTCCCTCACGGGCTGGTTTATGAATGGAGATCGGGTCTTTGTTCGCAGCCGACGTGGCGGGGCCTCGGAGCCTGCGGGCGGCTCCGGGAGAGGCAGGTCGAGAACCGCAGTGCCCTCGGGGAAAGGGGCCCGGCAAAGAACACAGGTGCCCAGGGAGTGAGGGCCATTTCCCGCCCTCAGCATGACCTGTGGCTGGCAGGACAGGACCCCGAGGCTCACCTATCATGCAGGAGGGGGCGGGCCTGCACACTCCCAGGGGCTCTCTAAGCGGCGGGCCTGGCCCCCGGCCTGGGGCGCACCCCCCACCACCTGGCCAGGGAGGCAGCATCCCGGGAGCCTGGCAGAGCCTCGGACAGGATGCTCCGCCTCTGATGCCGGAGAAACAGGCCTTTCCCACCTGGGAAGTCATTCTCCTCGTTAGCTTTCTAACGCACGTGCTCAGCTGAACTTTCATCAATAACCATTTGCCAGGAGCATCTGGGGCCTTGGCCGGGCTCACGTGGAGTTTTCTCCACAGGATACTCGGTACCCGTGGAGACCAGAGGCTGGCAAACTCGTTCCATCAAGGGGCAGGTGGTAGAGGGCAGGACTGGGTCATTCTCTAAAGGTGAGACAGGCCTGCAATGAGGCCGAGGGTAATATTCTGGGCTCCTTGGACCAGTGGTGTCTGTGGCACCCACTCAGCTCTGCTGTTGCCCGGCAGGAGGAGCCACAGACTATCGTGAAATGAGTGGGCGTGGCTGTTCTGCAACAGAGCTTTATGTCCAAGAACAGGCAGGGGCTGGACTTGGGCTGCAGACCCTGACGGAAGTGGTATCTCATTACGGACAACGCTCAAACCCAACTTCCTCTTTCGCAGAGTGGGCTTGGTAACCATGGTGTCGCCTGCTCCAGAGCCAGCAGGTGGCTCCTCCGTGGGCCTGTCCCCACACACAGACCTGCCGCCACGGGTGACAGCCCACGGGTCACAGGGATGGCTGACAGGACTCCACGGCACAAGTGGGCACTACGGGACCTGATCTGCTACCCTCTGCTCTTTCGAACCCAACACAATCAGAACCTGAGTCTGCCTTGGACGCAGCGCAGCCCTGCGCAGGTGAGACACGAGTTCAAATCCCGCCAGCAGCCGTTTGCGCCAATGGGTGATGTCAGGGCTCTGAGAGCTTAGCTTCTGCACCAGCTCTTTAGCAAAATGACTCCTGGACATTCCCGCAGGCAGAGGACGAGACAATGAGTGCGCCACGTTCACCTGGTTCCCCGAGACGAGAGTGCTTCTCAGGGGTGTCACGACTCCCAGCAGCGGGCCACTGTGGAAAATCCCCAGCTTAGCGTCAGGCACCTGGGGCAGCCCCTCCCCCGGGGGCCTCGTCCTCAAGCATCCTTCTCCCCAAAGAAATCATTTTAAATAATAACAAGGCGGGAGAGGCAGCTGCTCACGGCAGAATTAACTCCCTGCAGAGAGGTTTGGCATTTGGGATCCGGGGAGGGGAGGGGTGTCGGCCAGGCACCCTCAAAATAGTATGTTTATGCTCTGTGCTTGCCCAAAATACAGGCGCCGCGTGCAGATGTCTGTTTCCATACAGTCTGGCGAGTCTGGAGAATAAACACAGCACCCCGAGCCGCCCAGGGGAGCCGAGGAATCTGATTAAGCCGTTTCCATGGGCTGGGGCTGCTCCAAGCGGGCGAAACTGGATTTGGACAGTAGTGCGGCGGCCGCTCGAAGGAAGGGGGTGTGAACAGGACGTCAGGTCGGTTCTAAGCGCTGTCTGCTCTGTAATAAGATTTGGCTTCATGAAGTTATCCTGTGCGGGGAGGCCCCCCCCCAGACACCAGCTGGCAGGGCTCCGTCACAGCAGGTCCCTGGCCCCTGGGCAGGCTGTGTCCGCAGGCAGAGGCCACCCCGCAGTGCACACTGGAGTTCGAGGGGCACCTTGGCACCGGGTGGGTAACTGTCAGCGAACAGCCAGCAGGGGAACGGTGCCCAGCTCGATGGGGGCCACCCACCTGCCATCCCCTCCCCATGCGCCCCCTCTCCCCTCTGCCTGCTTCACCAGGTGCTGGAGTCCCCGCTGGGCCACCCCTGTTCTGGGACCCAGCCGGGAACAGAGACAAACCACTGTCCTCAGGAGGTTTCCACCGGGGTGAGCAGCAGGGAGATGGTGGGCAGCCAGGAGAGGCCAAGGGGAAGGAAGGAGGGAGGGGCAGGTGAGTTCTGCCCAGGTGGCCAGGGGCTCCCCAGACAGCAACCTGCTCCTGGAGGCGGAGGGACTGAAGGTTTAAACCCCTGGAGGACAGACACCTGGTGGAGAGCAGTGCAAAGGCCCTGAGGCAAGTCTAGGATCCAGAGAGCCCACACCAGGGAGGGAGCGGAGGGGAAGGGGACAGCTGGAGCAGGGTCCCGAGAGGGGGGTGTCTGGAGTGACCTCTCAGGCCTGGGGAGGGGAGATGCCCTCGGCTTACATTTCCCAGGATCACTGGGCTGGGGGAGGGGGGTACTCTGCGGGGACAAGAATAGAAGCAGATGTCAGGTGTGAGCTCTGGTAACCACACACCAGAGCAAAGGCGGCAGAGGTGACCTTTGGGTTCACCCTCCTCCCCTTCCTCCCTCCTCTAGACCCCACCTCCCTGCCCTCAGACCTCAGCTCCCCTGGCCGGCACGGTACCTCTGCTTTCCGGCTCCTAGGGCGCAGCAGACCCGGGCGCCGTGTGTCTCACTCACCCATCAACGCCACCGCGCCCTGGCTTTCCTTCCTGACACGTTGACTCTCCAGCACCCGTGTGCACATGTGTATGTATGTGGGTGCGCGTGTGTCTGTGTGTACGCCTGCCTGTGCGGGCCTGCGTGCCTGGGCATTGTATACCGCACAAGCCCGTCTGTGTGGCGTCTATGGCTAATGGCCCTGGGTTAATTTATTTATTAATTTTTAAAGGTATATCTGTTGGGTTCATTATATACATCCTAAGTCATTTTACCTCAAATTGGCGTAACTACTAAGGAAGAGCATTAATGTTTTCATTGCCTTTGCTGCAGACTTTTCGTCAGGGACCGAGCATCCCTTGCGGCTCACTTCTATGGTCTTTTCTTTTCTTTTGTTAACTTATCTCTCTTGTCGAATGTATGACAGATGTCTCTCCTTTCCCCCGCCTTGACCCCCTCCTGCCTTCCCCATGCTATTGTCCTGCACCTGCCCCCTTCCCTCTGAGGTTCCTCAGTCTAACAACCAATTTGCACTTCTTAACCCTTCACCTTTTCTGCCCATCCCCCCAACCCCCTCCCATCCGGCAACCAACAAAAAGTCCTCTGTATCTATGAGTCTGTTTCTGTTCTGCTTGCTCATTTTGTTTGTAGATTCCGTTGTTGATAGATATGTATTATTGCCATTTTATTGTTCATATTTTTGGCCTTCTCCTTCTCTTTCAAGAAGACCCTTCAACATTTCATATAATGCTGGTTTGGTGGTGATGAGCTCCTTTAGCTTTTTCTTGTCTGGGAAACTCTTTATATGGCCATCGATTCTAGATGACAGCTTTGCAGGATAGAGTCATCTTGGTTGTAGGTTCTTGCTTTTCATCACTCTGAATATCTCTTGCCACTCCCTTCTGGCCTGCAAAGTTTCTTTTGACAAATCAGCTGACAGCCTTAGGGGAACTCCCTTGTAGGTAACTAACTGCTTTTCTCTTGCTGCTTTTAAGATTCTCTCTATCTTGAACCTTTTGAATTTTGATGATGATGTGTCTTGGTGTGGGCCTCTTGGGGTTCATCTTGTTTGGGACTCTCTGTGCTTCCTGGACTTGTATGTCTGTTTCCTTCACCAAGTTAGGGGAGTTTTCTGCCATTATTTTTTCAAATAGGTTTTCAATTTCTTGCTCTCTCTTGTCTCCTTCCGGCACCTTCATGATGCGAATGTTGGCATGCTTGAAGTTGTCCCAGAGGCTCCTTACACTATCCTCATTTTTTTGGATTCTTTTTTTCTTTCTGCTGATCTGATTGGGTGTTTTTTGCTTCCTTATATTCCAAATACATGGTTTGCTTCTTGGCTCCACTTACTCTACTATTGATTCCCTGTAAATGATTCTGTATTTTAGTTAGAGCCTCCTTCATTTCTGACTGGTCCTTTATTATGCTCTTGAGGTCCTCACGAAGTTCCCTGACAATCCAAGGTCCGTGAGCATCCTTATAAGCAGTGTTTTGAACTCTGCATCTGTTAGATTGCGTATCTCCATTTTGTTTAGTTCTTTTCCTGGAGTTTTGTTCTGTTCTTTCATTTGGGACGTGTTTGTTTGTCTCCTCATTTTGGCTGCCTCCCTGTGATTGTTTTTATGTATTAGGTAGAGTTGCTATGTCTCCTAAGCTTCGTAGGGTGGCCTATTATTGTAGGTGTCCTGTAGGGTCCAGTGGCACAGCCTCCCTGGTCACCCAAGCTGGGCCCTGGTCACTCATGTGGACTGTCCAACCTTCTGTTGTAATGGAGTCTTGATTGCTGTTGGCACGTCAATGGGAGGGATTTACTCAGGCTGATCAGCTGCAAAGACTGGCTGTGCCCACTGACCACTGGCCTCTGACCACCTTGGAGGATCAGCTGTGCAGGGCCCACCACACAGAGCAAGACTTACTCAGCAGGGCTCTGGTACCCACTGAGTCTGCTCATTCAGTGGGTCACTTGTGGAGGTGGTTGGCTGGTGGTGTTTCGACATGGTCTGAAGCTGTCCACTGGGTGTGTTGGCCCTGGGACAAGGTCAGCCTCTGCCTGTGTTCTACCTGAGGCCACCAGGTATAAGCTACATTCTGCAGATGGTGCTTCTTGTGCTGGGCTTGGAGGTGCCCAGGCAAACCCAAGCTGTGAACCAAGGCTGGCTGCTTCTAGTGCCAGGCCTGAGGCCACTTAACGAGAGGTATGGGGCTCACTGAGACCAGATGCTGTTTGTTGGAGAGATTTTAGGAAACTCTGAAGCAGGATCCAAGACGGGCCAATCCTATGGTAGAGCCACTGGAGACAGCTTGGGTGGGCCTGAAAGTTGGATGGGGCAGGGCCTCAGGGAATCACCAGGGTGGGAAAAACAGTGTGAGCCAGGTTGCTGGAGTCCCAGATATGGGGGCTGTCTGCCTGCCCTGTGGGGGAAGGGCTCCCCAAAGGAACAAAGGCCTCTGACAGCACGTTGGTCCTGGAGAAAGCCCCCTCTCCAGCCCTCGTCCTGATGCCAAACAACTCAGTTCTTCCCTGTGTGTCTCTGGAGCCTTTCAAGCTGCCTCCCCCACACTGGAGCCTGGAGTGGGGGGTCCGAGTAAGTCCGTGCACGGGCCCTTTAAGAGGAGCTGCCTGGGGCTCCAGCTGCCTCAGCCTCCCTGAGCCTCAGTTCCCGCTGGTTTTTCCAGCCAGAAGTGATGGGGATTCTCCTCCTGGCACTGGGACCCTGAGCGGGGCGCCTGGTGTGGGACGGGACCCCTCCGTCCTCAGGGAGGACCTTCCCAGCTGAGGTGTCCCCCTGATTTTTATCCACCACACGTGGGTGTGGGACCAGCCCGTCTGCCTCCGCCCCTCGCGCCTCCGCCCCTCGCGCCTCCACTCCTCATACCAGTCTCCGTGTGGCTGCTGCTTTAGTTCTGTAGTCCCAGGACTTCCATCCAGCTCAATTGCACGTGGTTCTGAAGGATGGTTTTCCAGTAGCTTGGTTGTCATTTCGATGTGGTTGTGGGAGACGCGATACTGCGTTTACCTACCCGCCATCCTGCCCGGAAGTCTTTCCGTATCTTTTCCCCCAGTGGCCCTGGGTCTAAATGGCAAAGAGCTCTGTGGCCTCAGGCAGCCAGAGGGGCCCTGGGTGCTGCCTGGTGACAGGCCCCTGTGGGGACGCAGTGAGCCCTGGCCAGCGTGGGGTGCGGGGCGCTCACCCAGGCTGTGGCTGACACTGACCCTTGCTTGCTGGGACTCTGGGGAGGCCTGAGAAGGGGCAGGAGGACGCTCGGCTTAGGGCAGGAATTCCGGGGCCACCTCTGAGCTCGGGGTCCTGGCTGCGGGGTCCATGCACAAGGCAGTGTCCTCCCACCGGAGAACCTCCGCCCAGTCCCCGCCTGGGGCAGAGGACAGGCACGTGCAGGGACCTGGAGTTTGTCTGTGGCCCGGGAGCTGGGACCCACGACCCACATCCGCCCCCGTGGGAGCCCAGCGGAGGACCTCCCGGTCAGTGTGAACAGACTGAAGGGGACACCCCCACACGTCCACTGTGTGACAAGCCTCTGCGAAGTGTTTTCATCTACAGGAAATATGATCCCCGTGACAAATGAGGCGGCAGCCTGGCCCCTCCCCCACCTGCACAAGGACAGGAGGGGTTCACCCCTGCCTGCCCCCACCCCTCAGGAGAAGCCCTTCCCCGGAGCCTGATTCTGGGGTCTGCACCGAAGACCCTTAGAAGCCTCCTGATGATATGAACCTCAGCTGCAGATGCAGCCCACCCAGCAGGGCGCCACCCTCAGGAAGCCCTCCATCCAGAGTCAGGGAGAAGCTGCCCAATCCCAGGGCGCGGCCTGATCCCCAATCACCCCGCACACCCCGAGCCCTGGGGACTGGCCTCCGCCCTGCAGACCTGGAGAAGCTTCCTGACCTGGCCTTCCTTCTGGGAGGAGAGACTGACGGTGACCTGTGCCACCCACACCTGAGAGCTGACCCCCGTGACATGTGGGTCTCCGCACTCGGGGTGCAGGCATCCTAAATCTGCTGTCCCCATGCAGCTCGCTGGGACCAGGTGCGCAGCTCCCCGAGGCTGGCCCTCCCCCCCTTGCTGTCTTCGCTGCACCCGGCACCACACCCCAGGCTGGGCCCAGCTCCCAAACCCGGACCACACTGGCCAGGAAGGACCTCAGGCTGCAGCGCAGACTCTGCTCGGGCACAGTGCACCCGGGTGCCTGGGCGGTGAGTCAGAGCCTCCCAGACAAATTCTTTGAAAACCGGGTTGTAAGACATGCAAAACTGCCCGGGTGCATAACGTTGGACCCTCAGTGCGGTTTAATTTCTTTCTGATTTTCTCTGTGTCTGAGCCCCAGGGTGGACGGTCCAGGGGACTGTCCTCCCGGGAGTGTCCCAACCTGGATTCCTTCCACGCAGCCACGTGGAGGCCTCTCCGTGGGCACGCTGGGACAGCTCTTGCCCTGGGTGCCGGTCCCTCTGTGTGAGGGGACAGTCAGGGAACCCAGGTGGTGTCCCCGAGGCGTCCCTGGAACCTGCTCAGCAAGGGAAACGCCAGGCGTCTCCCTGCAGGGTTCAGTACCCACCTACTTGCCCGAGGGACCACCCGAGGATGCCGACCCGTCCCTGCGAGCCATTTCCAGAGGAGGGAGCGGGGTCACAGAGTGGCGGGCGCCCCCAGGCACACAGCTCAAGGGCGGGGCCTGAGTGAGGGCCTCGGGGACGCGTCTTCCGGAAACGGAAGGTGGTCTTGTCCTCTCAGGGGCAAACCAGAGAAGGACGTCAGGAGAGGTCCCTGGGTGGTGAGCCCCGGGCCCGCCGCTGACACGCAGGGAGAAGGCTCCCTGGTGAGGAGCAGACCTGGAGGAACGCTGGCGTCCCCAGGCGCCCGAGGGGACAGGAAGGGTCTCCCCTCCAAGTTTCAGAGAGAAGGCGGCCTGCCCCACCTGCTCTTGGACCCTGGCCCCCCCCAGCTGAGGGAGAACCACTCTGTTCTCTTAAGGACCCTGGTTTGTGGTGCTTTGTTCCAGAAGCCCCAGCGAACTGGGAGGCAAAGTGTAACCCGACTTTCTGCAGGGACCACCCACCTCCCTGCCAGGTACACCTCCTGGGACCTGACTGCTCTGTGGGGAGTGGCCTGGGCTCTGTAGGGCATGGCCTGGGCTCTGTGGGGCGTGGCCCGGGCTCTGTGGGGCGTGGCCCGGGCTCTGTGGGGCGTGGCCCGGGCTCTGTGGGCGTGGCCTGGGCTCTGTGGGGCGTGGCCTGGGCTCTGTGGGGCGTGGCCTGGGCTCTGTGGGGCGTGGCCCAGGCTCTGTGGGGCGTGGCCTGGGCTCTGTGGGGGCGGGGCCTCTCAGCCTTCTCTGTCTCAGGTGCCAGGTGCTCTCATTACAGGCTGGCATCTCCTCCCCCTCAGTACACCCCCTGGAGTGGCCCTCAGAGGAGTTTCCAGCAGCAGGGGAGTGTGTTTCACTCACAGCCACTGAGCTGGGCCTGTCCCTCCCCTGTTCACTTCCTGCTTCCGGAATATGGAAGCTCTATAGCCCAGACGCCAGCACAGCCACCGGGCCAGCCAAGGGCACCAGAGGGGACACTCCGTCCTGAGGCCTGGCCCCAGCAGCCTCCTGGCTTCCTCCCCAGGAGGCACGACTCAGAGAGACCCGCTGGCTGAGGTCCTCAGTGGCTTTGCCCGTGACCCCTGTCCACTCTGTGTGGGGCTCTCGAATTTCGGCATGTTTCTGCCCACGCTCCCAGCACCCCTGGAAGTTAATGTGCAGGGGGTCCCGTCCCTCACTTTCCCCCCTGTACCCATAACACAGGCGAGCAGAAAGGGGCCTGTCCAGGGCTGTGCTTGATCTTACCTGGGTCTCCGAGGCCCCACGAGCTCTCAGAATCCCACCTGCTGCCCGGTGCCCACCCTGGGCTGCCGCTGCCGGGCTCGCTCCAGGAGGAGCCTGAGGCTGGACGTGTTGGGGTCCTGGAGACAAGGCAAAGCCATGTCCACAGGACATGAGTCCCTCTCTGCACACCTGGTCTGGACTGCGGCAGATGCACCATCTGGAGGCGGCTCTCTGCGGGGTCTGGCTCTTATTCAGACTCATCACCAGCGGGGACACCACCACCTTCCTTCCCAGGAAAGGCATCGGGCAGCCAGCTGTCTCCTCTGCCCCAATGGGGCTGCTCGGACTGCACAGGCACCCTCAGGGCATGTCCGCCTCACGACCCCTGCAGGGGTGAGGCCCATCCCTGGCCCAGGCAGCAAGAGGGACCAACTTCAATCCTAGGGGCCAGTTGGCACCTAATGTATAAGCCAGGCTCTGAGTCTTGTGAAGACAAAAGGAAAACACTGCAGCCCCCCCGCACACCCCCGCACACCCCCTCACTCCCTCACACACACACACACATGCACACGCATGCACACGCATGCACGAGCACACACATGCACACACACATACGCATACACACACATGCACATGGCACTGTTGCTGTCTGACTTGTGGGAGCCCCTGTGGTGGGGAGCCCTACGGTCCCGCTCCCACACCTGCGTCCTTCGGTCTGGTGTCTCCGGGAGCGGATCCGCTCCGTCACCAGTGCTGCCGGGATGGCCCGGGGCTAGGAGACTTAGCTGCACTCAGTTAATGACCCTCATTTCTTCCCACTCTTCCCAGCGAGTTCCAGATCCCATCACACCCATTAAGGATGCGGCAGGCTCACCCCCCGGAGACCCCACAGCTGGTTTCCTC
Organism: Molossus molossus; assembly: GCF_014108415.1. Lineage (NCBI taxonomy): Eukaryota > Metazoa > Chordata > Mammalia > Chiroptera > Molossidae > Molossus > Molossus molossus. Next base: position 1,372,608 of record NW_023425362.1, read on the forward strand.
CGACCTGATTTCCATTCTCTAACAAAGAGCAGTGACATTTCTGAGTTCTGCTAACAGGCAAAGTGCCTGTAAGGCCACGTCAGGACTGTGGGGACCCACGGGAGCCTAAGCAGAGCACAGGCGTGCTGAGTGGGGACACCTGCTCCTGTCCCCAACTGGGGTGCTCTCAGCAGGGGACACCCAGTGTCGCATTCCTGAGCCTCACCACTACAGATGTCCAAAGGGAAGCTCTCCCTGCCATTCAGATGCACACTGACACACCAACACATGCCTGCCTGAATAGGCACACACAAACACACATGCAGACACGTGAACACATGCACAAGCAAACACACAAACACGAATATATGTGCACACATGAACACACTGCACACACATGCACAAGCAAACACACACAAACATGAACACATGTGCACACATGAACACACTGCACACACATGCACAAGCAAACACACACAAACACAATCACACATGCACACACAAACACAATCACGCATGCCTGTGTAAACATGTACACACAAGAACACACTACATGCACGCACACACAAAAGAACAAAAACATGCATGCACGCACACATGTGTACATGAACACATATGTGCACACATGTGTATGCCTATGTACACATGGCTATCTGTTCACACCCATGCACACATGAACACAATGCATGCATGTGTGTGAACACACCTGTGCACATGCATGTATGTGAACACATATATGCACACATGTGTATGCCTATGTACACATGGCTATCTGTTCACACCCATGCACGCATGAACACAATGCATGCATGTGTGTGTGGACACACCTGTGCACATGCGTGTATGCCTGTGCTGACATGACCGTCAGTTCACACACATGCACACATGAACACAGTACACACATGTGCACATAGACCCACACACACCTCACAGCCTCCTTGGATCTCAGGTGTCGGCCTCCCTGGTGCTGTGAAGGTTCGGCACCGGTTGGTCAGATGACTTCAGCAGCCAGGGAGGCGGCCGTGCGGGCTCTGTGCTCTCCCTGCGTCGGGGTGTCCTTCTCGCCACAGCCTGGGGCCTGTGCTGTCACTGATGCTCCCACAGCTAGTCGTGTCCGGAGAGGGGCACACCTGGGACACCCCTGCACCCCACACTGCCCTCGCTGGGAAGGCACGCCAGCCAGGCAGGGGGTGGAACATTTTGGTGAAATGTTTATGAAGTGTCTCTGTTTAAAGGCCCCACTCCCTCTCCATGTCTGGGCGCACACAGCAGTGCAAACCCCTCCCCTGGACGGAAGCTCTGGCACACAGTCAGGCCTGGAGGGGTGCAGACGTGACCGAGGTCCTCCGCTGCCCTGGGACGCCCCGGCCAGCCCGGGCGCCCTGCCTCCCCCGAGCTCCAGCAGCCCGGATGCCCTCCGGGGTGGGCCCGGTCTCAGCTCCCCAGCGAGGAGCACGGCCGGGACAGGCCCCGGTGCCTGAGAGGGGACCAGGCGCACTGGCCGGGGCCGCCAGCCTCGAGTCTGCGTGGCGGGGCGCCTGCTGAACGGACTCCTCTGTCCACTCCGCCTGGTCCTGCCCCATGACCCCACTTCCAGGGGGCTGGGCGGGACCAACGTTTTCTGGCCCCCACACATGCCTTTGGGGATATTGATTTCAAAAGACGCAGACAGAACCTCAGGCCCTTCCCTGCGGCAGAGGGGCCCAGACAGGAGAACCTGCTTAAAGGGGGAAGACCCACCTAGATCAGAACCTGGCCCAAGCGTGGCCCCAGGGAGGAACCCGCAGAGCCCCTTGGCTGAACCCCCCGGGGCCCTGTTTCTGGGGCCCAGCGAGAATGTGTTTACCATGACTGTTCTTTCCCATCTACTCCGATGGTCTTGTCCTGCGAAGTCCCAGACCCCTGCCGCCTCCCCTTCGTCCGGACGGCACCTGGACTCAGCTGCCCGGTGCGCCCGTCCTCGGGTCTCAAAGTCTCACGGCACCCCGTGGACATCGGGGTACATCTGGATGTTTCCCCTGCTAATCCGTCTCCATCGGGTTGTTAGCCCACCCGAAGAGCTAGGAAGGGGGGAAGAAAGACTTTTATTCCCCACAGGGCACCGCAGGCTGAGCTCATGAGAAGCTTCCCCCCAGCCCCCGTGTGCCCAGCCTGTGTGGGGGCGCCTCTCTGCGCTGAGTAGCAGATGGTGCTCTGTTCTCCACCGGGCACAGCTGCCCATGTGTCACCATCTCCGGGACCTTCCTCCTCTGCGCCCCACCGACCCTCAGCAGGACGCTCTCATTTCTTATCTCTGGGTTTGCTGGGAGTGCCCAGCAGAGGGACTGTCCTACGCGGGCTGGTCCTGCTCCAGACAGGCGCCAACGCCATGCGGACAGCACACGGCGGAGGAGAGGACGAGGGGACGGTGACCGAGGGGCAGGATGGACATCGCCCTGGCCTCAGGCCAGAAGCAGCTCTGGTCAGCCCACGGCGGAGGAGAGGACGAGGGGACGGTGACCGAGGGGCAGGATGGACATCGCCCTGGCCTCAGGCCAGAAGCAGCTCTGGTCAGCCGCCTGGCCGCTGGGTGCCAGGGGAGAAGTGGACGGTGTCGCTAACTCCCGCCCCAGCGTGTACCTCGGAGACGTGTGTGCGGCCGGCTCTCGGTGGACACGAGCTGCGTGCAGACTGCAGGTTTCCGTGAACTTACAGCTAACAAAGGCATTTTCATACTATTCCCGAGGAAACGCAGAATTACTTCCGACTCTCACACCACCGCGAGAAGGTGCGGACGCCATCTGGGAGCAAACAGAAGAAAATAAACGGCGGGGTGACGCCCGAGACATCTCGCCACATCCTGGCGCGGCCGTTCCCTGCCGTGGCGGGGGGACGTGTTTATCAGCGGAGGTCGCTGCCGAAGTTTGAGCAGCTTCCATTCTCCTCAGGGAAGAATCCAGCTATGTAAATACGTGTACTTTCTCCTTCGGAAATAAGGTTCCAAATAACAGGATACAAAACGCCAACATGAAACGTCACCGCTCATTGTTAACTTTCTCTGCGAAGGCATTTTTGTGCCACGCAGGAGCCGGATACCAGGCTCTCGGCTGTGTTCTTCCAAGAGCATCTACCCTGAAAATATGACTAAGAGGCTTAGGACCGAGGCCGTGACAAGCACCGCAGGACAAACTCGATCTGGTTAATTGCTCCACCAGAAAACAACTAGAACAGGCTGAGAATAGAATGAGGATGTTTATTCCCACTCGACAGGCCGCCGCCTTGTGACCGAGAGGCTGAGGAGCTCCCCGAAGTCAGGGGAGGAACGCGACTTCGATGGATGGAGGAAGCTGGAAAACAACCCCCAGAAGGAAACGCAAAAAAAGAAAAAAAAAAATGATAGAATATTTAGGACAGAAAATCTCAATGACATGTACGTTCGTTTTTTAAAAACCCCCTAAGATGTCATCTGTTTTTATTTTTGATTCTAGAGGCAGGCAAGTTAATTACAGTTTATCAGGGAAAAGCAAGAAGCAGGCAACGCAACCCAAAAATAAGACGCGGCGGGGGGAGGGCTGACACGCCAAACACGCAGACACGCCCGGAGTCCTCTGTAATTACACGAAGGTGTGGGTACATGAGTCGACAGGCTAATGAGAGAACAGAAAATCCAGAAATAGACTCAGCTGCACGTGGGAACTTAGTAGGAGCAGGAGATAAAGACGCACAAATAGTGGAAGGAAAAGGGACTTTTCTGAGTAGAACCGAGTCACTGGGCAGGCACGTGGCCAGGTCACGTTGGGTCCTCACAGGACACGCGTGGGTGCGGCCGGGCCTCGGAGGGCGACCCTGGCGTGTTCAACGGGGAACACCTCTGCGTGCCAACGTGCACACAGCGAAGTCAGGTGGAGCGCACCGAGACGGTGCACACGGCTTGGCACAGACAGAGAACAATGAGCTTTAATCTAGAAGCAGCTTTTAAAAATAACGGAAAATCCGATTAGAATAAGGAGCCGGAGCCTGAACAGAGAATAAAGGCAGAGCCCCATTCGCCACGGGGAGAAGTGTTCAATCACCCTCAGGATAGACGGAGAAGGAGCATTGCTGCTGTCCGGAGGGGTGCCCGCACCCCGTTTCTCACATGACAGCCCTGATCCCAGAGCAGCCCCCCGAGGGTGCCGAGAAGCAGAGGGCGCGGCAACATGGTGCGCCCCAGACTCCGGAGTCGCCCCAGACGCCCTGTGGCTTTGCCGTTTTCCTGGCCCACCAGCCCGGCACAGAGAATGAGCCTCTGGGAGCAGGCGGCCGCTTCCTGGTCTGGGGGTGAGAAGGGGCTGTGAGGGTCGGACGAGTGGGAGAGAGGCCCCCCTGTGTGCCCCGTCCCCCGTCCCCGCCAGAGGAAACCTACGGTGATGGGCAGCGCCTGTTGGGCACCTGAGGGGAGCTGGGGCCCACACACGTGGTGAACCCCTGTGGACCGCTCCCCGCTGACCTCCGGGCACCCGCCCGATGCACACCTGGTCACTGCACGTGGGCCCTGACTTTCTGGCCCGGCCGAGGAAGGGGAGCCGGGGAGCTGGAGCCGCAGACAGGGGCGCAGACGGAGCTTCAGGGGAGTCTAGACAGCCAAGTCTAAAACCTGCGGCTCACCTGCAGGCGTGCACACGACCTCGGACCCTGGAAAGCATGCCACGGACTTCGGGGACTGTGCGACCATGTCACGGCCTCGGACCGGCCACGGCGCAGGGCACGCGGGGCTGATCCGAACAGCAGTGGGCCGGTATCAGAACCACAGTGCCGAGCGGCGGGCCGGGACTGAGGCCCCACCAGGCTTCCTGTTCAAACGAGACACGGGAATCAGCCCTCACCAGGAGGCGGGACGTGGCCCGGAGCCTCCCAGACCATAGTGGAACCACTCGGTACAAAGTACCAGAGACCACGCGCCCGGGCACACAGGCCTTCGCCCGTCCGCGAGGTGAGGGCGGACACGGAACCGGCAGGAAGCCGCCAGCCAAGAAGCGGGCAGAAGGGGCAGCCACACCTTGCCGCTGAAACCTTCAGGCACCGAAAGCAACATCCGGAGCTGGGACGCCACACCCACACGGAGGGGAGCTTGGACGCCACACCCACACGGAGGGGACGGCAGAGGGAAATGCACCTGAAGACACAGTGGTAGAAACGATGTGCGACAACAGAAAGAAAACTATTGAGAAATTTAAGCAAAGCTCAGGGACGGGCGACGACGTGGGAAGCCGAGGACAACGCTGGAGACCCAGAGGACACCCCGGGCGGGAGCCAGGCTGCGGGCGGGCGGGGCTGACACACAGGTGACTTCTCAATCCCGGTGATGATTTCACAGGCTTATGTGTTTGTCGAAACTCCTGAACTTGCACAATTTAAATTAAAAAAAAATCTTTATTGATTTCAGAGAGAAAGGAAGGGAGAGGGAGAGAGAGATAGAAACATTGATGAGAGAAAATATTGATGGGCCGCCTCCTGCATGCCGCCCACTGGGGATCAGGCCTACAATCTGGGCATGTGCCCTGACCAGGAATCGAACTGGGACCTCTGGTGCAGGGTCAATGCTCAACCACGGAGCCACACCGGCCGGGCTACTTGCACAATTTATTTTATTTTATTTTTTTTATTCTCATCTGAGGACATTTTTTCATTTTTTGTTCAGATAGAGCGGGAGGGAGAGAGAGAGAGAAACATCGACGTGAAAGGAACACATCGAGTGGCTGCCTCCTGCACGACCAACCAGGGCCGGGGACAAACTGCAACCGAGGTACACGCCCTTAGCGGGAACCGAACCCGGGTCTCTCTGGACCGCAGGCCGATGCTCCAACCGCTGAGCCAAACCGGCCAGGGCTACTTGCACAATTTAAATACAACTCTTTATTCTACGTTGATTGTTTGCCAATAAAACTGAAAAAATCAGAACGAATGAAACGGAAGGCTTGATCAGTAGAACCAACATCGCCGTCTTTGAAATGCGGACAAAACAAACGTGGCAAATCGAAAAGAGCGACGGAATAATTCCGGGAAAACGATACGCACATGCGATAGTGAGATGGAAAGCGAGTGAACAAGACTCGCACTTCGGAAACTGTCGATGAGAACATTGATCCGGAAAGAGCATGAGCAACTGTGGGGAAACGTCCCCCAGAGATTCAGAACCAGCGAGGACCAGCCCCTTGGGAACCGGGTCCGGACGGGGGCGCGTCTGTTCCACCAGAGCTCATGTTTCACAGACAGACCCGCCGGCACTCCCGAAGGAGACCCAAGGCTATTTCGACGAGCTTCTCAAAAACAACACATCACCACCCACACAGCTTTCTATCGGAAACGCAAGGATCTCCCCAACTTTAGGGAGTCCACACGCATCAGCTGGTCACCGAGAAAACGCCCGCTGGCCTCCTGCTGGCCCCAGACGCTCTGAGGATTAGACACCCCCCGACTCTGAGAAGTTCCAGCAGGTGGACCACACAGAGCAGGTCCGTCCTGTGTCTACGGGGCTCTGCCGCACCTGCAGCCGACGCCCTAGGAGACAGCTGGCGGCTTCTCCACAGCCAGGAGCACCGGACTTCTGTCCCCTCCACTCTGCGGCTTCTCTCCATGAATTCCGAGCGTGGGTCAGCGTCACGTGGATCGTGGGGCGTCCTCCGGTCTCCGTGCCAGACCCTCAGCTCTGCGGGCTTGGTCCCGTCGGCACCTCCAGGACGGGCAGGGCGGGCGCAGAGCAGAGTTTCTGGGGAGCCTCAGGAACAAGGCCCAGGGCTCGGGCGGCCGCCCCAGGACCCCGCGTCTCCAAAGCGGTGGCACACGGCGAAGGAGCTGCAGGTGTTGTCAAGAACGAAGCTTTCTGAACGATGGCGCCGTTCACAGATGGGACGAGAGGACCACGGAATCCGACGGGGATGAACGGAAGTCGTCAGCCATGTCCGCCTGCGGAGGGGCTCGGCATCCGGCCGGATTCCCCGACCGACCGAGCGCGCGAGGCTGTGCCTGCAGTCACCACGCGGAGACCACGTGTCCGCACAGACATGCCAGTGACAGGAAGGTCAGGTCACCCAGGGACGTAGGAAGTGCGATGTGTATATGTCAGAAGGTTACACACCAGGGAAGAGACATCGGGGACCTATCTGAGCCGGAGGCATGAGCTGGGGCGGGGGTGGGGGTGGCGTATGTGAGGGTGCAGATTCTTCCCCCGTCACTGTGTACACTTAATGCCGTTTCAATCGAAATCCCAGTTAGATGTCTTGTGAAGTTTATTTATTTTTTCCTTTATTGATTTTAGAGAGAGGAAGGGAGAGAGAGAAATAGAGACATCGATGAGAGAGAACATCAACTGGCCGCCTCCTGCACGCCCCCACTGGGCACCTGGGCATGTGCCCTGAACGGGAATCGAACTGGCGACCTCTTGGTGCAGGGCCGACGCTCAACCCTGAGCCACACCGGCCGGGCTGTCTTGTGAAATTTAAATGCAACATACAGTGGTGGGCAAAAGTAGGTTTACAGTCGTCATGCAAATGACTAATGCAACAAGCGATAAACACGATGCAAGAATAAACTCGCCTTTGGGCTCCTCCCTCCGCCCGCCCCTGTATGGACACGGCGGGAAATCCGCAAGTCTGACCATGGAAACAGAGAACATGCGACAGGCCGGACCGGGCAGCGGGGAAATCCATCATTCAGCAGACGGGGTGGAAATGAAGATCCGTAGCAGGAAGAAGGAGGAGATGTGGGTGAATCTCAAAGTGCACGCGAGGGTTTGGGGGCTGGGTGGGCCACGGCCTCACGGCCAAGCAGCCCTGGCAGCCCAGCTGCTTCGGAACCGCAAAGGTCCGTCGGGGGAGATGAAGACAGAGAGGCGGCGAGCCCCAGGTAACGACATCGGGACGCAGGTGTGGGCAGAGCCACTCACCAACGCGGAATTACAGCTTCGGCCAGAGTGGCCTCCCCAGCCACGGGAAGGGTAGAACAAATATTTGCTCTCTGTGTAAAATCAAAGGTCTGTCTTCACAGTGGATTAGGAGTGACTCAGAGTAATGAGCTTGGCGACAGTTGGGAAACAGGCGAGGTTCCCCGAGGAAAAGGAGGTGTAGAGACAGAGGAGGTCTCCCCGCCGGGGATGGAAGCCCCCCCCCACGTAGCTTGGGGACCGTCCTTTGGTGACTGCTCACGGGGTGAGCCTCTCTGGAGGGCGACTCCACCATCACACCCCAATTTAGCCTCTGCATTCTCTCTGCCCGGGGGCTCACCTCTGGGGCAGCCTCACGCCTGGGTTGCTGCACCAGCGACTTCACCTGCAAAGGACCGAGAGGGGCCTGCCCCATGCACCCCAGTGGGAAGAGGGTGAACTGCGGAGGTGCCCCTCTGAGGGCTCCTCCTGGGCCCTCACACAGGGGGGCAGGTCTGTGTGCAGGTGGGAGGTCTTAGAGAGAGACTCCACGTGGGAATTGTGAGCAGTAAAAATAAGGCAGGTCGGCGTCCTTCACATTGGACAGAGGGTCCCGCCATCCAGATGGTCAGTGTCCTTCACGTTGGACAGAGGTCCCGCCATCCGGACGGTCAGTGTCCTTCACGTTGGACAGAGGTCCCGCCATCGGACGGTCAGTGTCCTTCACGTTGGACAGAGGTCCCGCCATCCGGACGGTCAGTGTCCTTCACGTTGGACAGAGGTCCCGCCATCCAGACGGTCAGTGTCCTTCACGTTGGACAGAGGTCCCGCCATCGGACGGTCAGTGTCCTTCACGTTGGACAGAGGTCCCGCCATCGGACGGTCGTGGCTCCACCCACGGGGAAGTGCGAGGGGGGATTTCGCTCTGTCCTGCTCACCTGGGCCTCGGCGGGGATGCTTCCGGACAGGGAGACGGCCGGGGCGGGGAGCACCCCCAGGAGCCCGCAGGAGTGATGGCCTGGTGTCGGCAGTGGGTATCGACTGAGGTCTTCCTTCAAAGCCCTGGGTTGACTTGCGTGGTCAATAGTGCTGAAGGGAAATAATTAAAACCGTCAGATGCAGGCGTATTAGCGGTACTTAGAGCTCTCTGCCAGCCACGGAGAGCAGGGATTAATGGTGTTATGCGAACACCTCTGAGTTACGGAGCCAGTTATTAAAGTCTCTCTCTGACACTCACACGCAGCGCAGGGTCAACATCAAAGGTCTCGGGGCAAACCGCCGAGTCCGCTCACCAGCTCCGCCAGCTCCGCAAGTCAGCGGGGCCAGGAGATCAGAGGCCCCGGGCGGAGGCTGTGACATCGGGGGGCGCCCACAGAATGCCCCCGTCACCCCCTGGGGAGCGTGCTCAGCGAGGGGGCCTGAGTCTCCGCTCTGCTGTCCTGTCCCCGCAGGGCCTCGCAGGGTTCCTGCTGGTCACTCTGCCCTTTGCCACCCCCTCCACTCAGCATTTCTGATGAAAGGTCCCTGGACCCAAAGGGGGGACCTGAGCCAAAGGTGGCAGGAGAGACGGAGGCCCCACTACTGGGCCATCACTGAAGCTCTCAATGGCCTCCCTGCCCAGGGCTGAGGGTGTCTGGGCCACCTGGGACCCCGGAAGCCCCTCCTAAGCATGCGACGTGGGCTGGGTTGGGGCCGCAGAAACACATTGACCTCCTCAGCGTCGCAGAGGCTGCGGGTCCGCTAGCACCTCTCTGCAGGTGGGCAGGTGAGAGGTGGGGGGGGGGCACCGAGGGGCTCAGGGCTGGAGGTCTAGAAGCCGTCACCCTCTCCCCGACTGGGACAGGAGAGAGAAAATCCAAGGACCCGAAGGTGACGAGAGCACATAGGAAGCGTCCGTCCAGCTCAGTTACCCACCGGAGGGCGAGAGCCAGGAGCCCCGCATCTCTGCGTTCCTCAGTCCGGAGGCTCCTCCCCCACGGGGACACGGTGTCAGACCTGGTTGGCTCTGGAGGGACACAGTGACCCTGCCCCCTGGGAGCTCACCGCCAGGGCGGTAAGACACTGGTCATGCGCAGTGGCTTCTGGCCGAGGGCAGGTCAACCTGAATTGCCCAGATGTGGAAGCAGAATGCAGCTGTGGGCCGTCTGTGGTTGGCCGTAGGCGCCCTCATGGGGTGACCACCACGGCCACGGGAGCCACCCCTCCCTGGCTAGCTGCTGGCCGTGGCATGACCTCCTTGCCTCCCCAGGAGCCTGTGGGTGTCCCTCACCCCGTGTTTTGTAGAATCCTCACCAAGACTTACCAGGAAGCTGATTTACTGGGGACTGACGGTCACCCCACAGGATGGGACGCTCCCGGAGGACAGAGGCCGGCTCGAAGGCGCCTCCGTGCCCCTCGCGTGAAGAACACGGTGCAGCCAGAGCTCGACGGTAGATCGAAGGAGGGAAGGAACAAAGGCTGCAGCAAAGGGTGTGGAGAAGGCTGGCCGAGGCCACGTCTTAGCAGGGGCGCTCCGTGGGCCGCGGTTTGCAAGACTCTGGGCTCTTCCTGATTCATCCCACATACATGACGTCTACACGTGGAAAGCAAAATTAGGTTTGTCACCAAGTTAACAGATTTTCAATATTTTTTAAAAGAAATGTCTAAGCACAGCACGACTGTCTGAAAATGTGCGCGGCCTCGAGGTCCCGTATTCGAAGCCACTGTTCACCACGCTTTTCTCGCTGACGGCGCTGACCGCGGGGCTGTCTGGGTGCGCTGGGAGCCGGTCCTTTGGTCCTAAGAAGCATCTGCTGTTAACAGGATCTCTGGTGAGTCTGGGCCAGGAGAGCCCTCGATGGCAGATCTTCAGAGGTGGTGTGAGCGCAGGGAGTCTGTCCACAGGAAGGAGGAAGGAAGGAGGGCCAGTCGTGGAGATACTGTGACAATTCCGGCTGTGCAGTTAACCCCAGTGGGACCCTTGGGTTGCACATATAAGGCATCATCAGAAAATAATGGTAACAATGATGGTGATGATGGTGCTAGTGATCATGATGATGGTAGTGATGGTGATGGTGGAGATGATGACGATGGTGATGATGGTGGTGATATTGATGGGGGAGGGGCCTGAGGCTCAGGAGCTGGGGACAGGCTCACACAGCCCTTCGGTGTCTGTCGCTGGATCTGACCCAGCCACAGCCACCCCAGCTCCTGAACGTCCCAGGCAGAGTCCTAAGGGGCCCAGTCGGGCCGGGTGTTCGTCCGCACACAGCCCTGTGCTCAGACTCCAGCACCACCTGCACGTGCCTGGGACGCTCCCTGGACCGATGGAGGGAAGGAGATCATCCTCCTCGTGATTCAGTGAGCTCCGCCCCTCCCAGGTGCAGTCTGGGCTCCCGACCAGGCCTCCATCACCTGCACCCCAGCACCTGTCTCCCCAGGAGCCTGTCCCGACCTCTGGAACCTCAGATTGATCTCAAATCTGGGTGTAAAGCTGTATGCAGAAGGTTCTAGAAGGTGTGTATGGTGTGCAGAGGTGGAAGAGGAGTGGACGGTTGCCAGGAACCGCCGACCCGCCTCCCATTCATACCACGCTGTGCTGTCCACGGCAGACGGGGGGCCTGCTGCTGTGCCAGGCCCTCCACCCCAGAACCGCCGACCCGCCTCCGTTCATACCACGCTGTGCTGACCACTGCAGACGGGGGGCCTGCTGCTGTGCCAGGCCCTCCACCCCAGAACCGCCAACCCGCCTCCCGTTCATCCCACGCTGTGCTGTCCACGGCAGACGGGGGGCCTGCTGCTGTGCCAGGCCCTCCACCCCAGTGGACCCGAGGCTCCGAGCCCCGGCTCTCAGGCCCCTCCTCCCAGAGCCCCTCCGATCCCTCCCGGGCTGCGGCTCCGTCCAGGGCACGTCTGAGGCACACTGCCTTCCCGGGTCAGCGCGGGTCCCAGCGCAAAGGGCCCACATGCCCTGTGGACTCACGGACGGGGCAGGAGTGAAGCCGGGGCGATGGGCCTCAAGGTCCCCACAGCCCAGGGACTCAGCCGGGGACACACAGTGCTGGAGGCAGAGCAGCCGTCCCCAGGAAAAATGCACCCTGAGATGGCATCCTGGACGCCCAGAGCGTGGTACGTCTCATTGCACACTCACCACACTCACACACTCACACACATGCACACTCACTCACACTCACCACACTCACACACATGCACACTCACACAATTCACCACACTCACACACACATGCACACTTACACTCACCACATTCACACACATGCACACTCACACACATGCACACTCACACACACTCACTCACACTCACCACATTCACACGCATGCACACTTACACTCACCACACTCACACACATGCACACTCACACACACTCACCACACTCACACACATGCACACTCACCACACTCACACTCACTCACACTCACCACATTCACACACATGCACACTCACACTCACCACACTCACACACACATGCACTCACCCACATGCACACTCACCACTCACACATACTCTCACAATCACACACGCACACTCATACACACACTCACCACATTGACACACACTCACACACATGCACACTCACACACACTACACACACACTCACAAACACACACTCACCACACTCACACACCCACACACACTCACACACTCGGCACACACATACACTCACACACCTAAACATTTACACACACACACACACACACACACACACACACACCATTTTATGGACTAGAATCATTCCAGACCATATTGAGTTTAATCTCACAAACTTCCGTCCTAACGCCATGCCTACAGTGTGTCATTGTGATTGTGTAACACACCTGGGGCCCTGCGTGCCCCTCTGGTTCTCACCTGTGTTACATGCAGCCCGCTGTGCTTATCACCCTGCCGCCCACCTGGTCTGCTGACTTCTGGGGTGAACGTCCGGGGGGAAGGCCAGGTGAAGGCGAGTGTGTTTTTCTTTAAAGGTGCATCTCCGTCGGCTCCTCCCAGAGCAGGGACAGTTCACACCTCCCGGGAAGTCCTGGGCTCTATTTCCTGCAGGTCTCCACCGAAATGCTGGCTTCTGGTTTCTGCCTGAGAGGTGAAAATCGGGGTCTCCCTATTAAAATAATTGGCATTTTCTGGCCACGTGTGACTCTGTGTCCTCCTCACACCACCTTTGGCCTTCGGGAGTTTCTAGCAGGTCCCTGCCATGCGCTTTGTCTACTTTTCTCTTACTCGTCTGTTTAAAAATCAATTTCGAGAGCTCCTTGGAGGTGGCAGCTTCCCACCAGCTGCCTGCTCTGCCTCGCGTTTTTCTGTCACTTTGGGGTAACGATCTCTCACGTTTGCTGAAATGTGGTCCCGTTGTCTCTTTATCATTTTTCTGTAATAGCGTCTTCACTGCTAATATTCATTAAGAACATGTCCCTAAGCCATAGGTTATACATATGCTCCTTTTCTCCTGAGTTTCTATTCTTTTATCTTTTCATGTTTTCCCCTGGCCGGTGTGGCTCAGCGGTTAGAGCGTCGGCTCACAGACTGAAGGGTCGCCGGTTCGACTCCTGTCAAGGGCACGTACCTGGGTTGCAGGTTTGATCCCCGGCCACGGGTGGGGTCGTGTGGGAGGCAACCAGTCGATGTGTTTCTCTCCTATCAAGGTTTCTCTCTCTCTCTCCCTCCCTTCCACTGTCTCTAAAAATCAATGGAAAAATATCCTCAGGGGAGGATTAACAAGAACAAAATAAAAAAAAAATTACTTTAATATCTGTGGCATCTGCTACTTGTTTCTGAAGATGAGATGGACCCATGAGACTCATCTGCTTCTACACCGATGGGCATTGGAGTCCACGCCCTTCCCTGCGGGGTGGGTGCCGCTGTCTGTGCACCCACGTCGGCCTCTGGGCCCCCACGCACCCGCCCTCCCTCCGCCATCCGCGTCTTCCCACAGCATCACCATCTCAGGCAGAATCCCCTCAATGTTGTTTTTCAGTTTTCTTGGTTCTTTATAGGCATGTACTTTTATTATACAAATTTGTGGCCCTTTTATTTATTTTTTATTTATTCATGTTTTTATCCTCACCCAAGAACATTTTTGTATTTGTCTTCAGATAGAATGGGAGGGAGGGAGGGAGAAAGAGAGAGAGAAACATTGTTGTGAGAGAGACACATCGACTGGCTGCCACCCACATGACCCCAACCAGGGCTGGGGACAAACTGCAACCGAGGTACGTGCCCTTAGCGGGAACCGAACCCGGGTCTCTCTGGTCCGCGGGCTGACGCTCTAACCGCTGAGCCAAACTGGCCAGGGCACGCGACCCTTTTATACAAATTAGACACACACGCGTGCACACACGCACACTGGAGTCCATTGGAATCTCCTGGGAGCGTTGTCCTAATCTGTGGACGGTGGATATGTTTCTCTGACTGTGTCCGGACGTGAGCGTGGGCCGAGCGGCTCGTTGGCTCCGGCGTCCCGGGTCCCGGCCGGAAGATCATTAAGCTGCCTCCTCAGAGAAATCCCAACCCCGCCGAGGTTTTCTTCCCACTTAACTAAAGTCGAAGGAGGCAAAGGAAGAATTAAATGCAACCTGCGGCAGCCCAACGCACGATCCGTCAACTGTCTCCCCTCCAGTCCTGCCTCCCATTCATCAACATGCCAGGGATCCGTTCGGCGCCGGCTCGCGAATGCTAATCCGTCCCGTGGAAGCGTGGTGATCGCACCCTTCGCGGCTGTCAGGGGCGCGGGAGGAGCCTGCGCATTGTAATTCGGCAGCCGCCTCGCTTACCGTCAGCGTATTTGCAACCAGCTCCCAACTGCTTCCTCCGTGGGAGCCCCTGCGCCCTGGCTGGCGCTGGAGCTGGCGCTGGGGTGGCCGTGCCCATCGCGTGTGCCTGCCCAGTCACCCACCCGGGAGGAGACCCCGGGAGGGCTCATTCTGCCTGGCCCTCAAGGCCACTGCTCGGCCACTGCACATGCAGCTGAAGTCACCCCGATCCCCGTGGGGTGTCTGGAGGTGCCGCCCGGTGTGTGGGAGCAGAGGCCACCTCATGCTGGCGGTCGTCCCCTCGAGATGCCTGGCACCCCGAGATGCCACCTCCTCTCTCCTTTCACTCGGGACCCCTCTGAGTGTCCGTCCCCAGGGAGGCACCCCAGTTCCTGAGGGCGTGGCCCGCGCATGGGGAGGGGCCCCTGGGAGTGGATGGGAGTCGGGAGCAGCCAGGGCTCGCCCGCCCCTCCGCTCCTTGTGCTTCTGCTCTGGCCGCCAGGTGTCCACACCCTCGTGTCTGGAGAGGAAATGAGGAGCCTCTGGCAGGGATGCATAACGGACGAGCAGTCAGCAGGACCGGAGGGAGGACGGTCGATAGAGACGACGAGCAGATGGAGTGAGAGATGGAGTGGACGCCGGGCCCCGAGAAGCCGCGGCACGAGGAGGGGCCGCGTGCTCCCGTTCCGAGCTGCTGGGTCCCCTCTGAAGGGCCATTCACGGTGAGGTGCCCCCGAGAGGAAGCCCGTGGACAGGCGTGATTCACGGCGTCCTCGCTTGACCGGCTCTGTGGGGACCTGCTGTCTGGCCTCCAGGTGACGGATTCTGCACCGTACCCGCCCTCTCCAGCGGAGATGCGCTCCAGGTGTCAGCCCAGGTGCCGCCGGGCCTGCTCCAGGCCTGGGTTCGATTCTGGGAGAGTAGACAAAGCAGATGCCCAGAGCGCACAGGACCACTGGGGTCAAGGCCCCAGGACCCAGGTGCTCGAGGGACACCTGGAGGCAGGTTACTGGTGTCCCTGGCTATCGGGCTCCAGGCATCAGAGCCATGGCGGCCTCCCGAGGCCGGGGGACTAGACAGGGGAAATTATTCTTGGCAGGAAAAGCTCAAGAAAAGTCTCGTAAGAAAGCAGAGGGAAAGAGAGATGCGTCAGGCGGAGATGGCGGCCGAGGAGCTCGATACATGAATCTCAGCGCCTGGAGAGAAAAGTCGAAGAGAAAGTACGCGCTTCCGCCACGGCCTGTCTTCCTCCAGAGGGAGGGCGTTCGCAGATTAGTTGGTCTTTCTTATCGATAGAAATCGCTATCATAAATAGAAATCAACGTGTTAAATGTATTTCCTATTTCGTTCATGTTTCTTCCCGCAAACTATTCCAAACCTAAATGAGGCCGTTGAGAACAGAGTGTAGAAACACACACGTTACCGATCATTGTCTTCAACAGAATTTAAACACTGTCCATATTGGTTTCTGGTTATTCTACCATCAGTGAAATCCTTCTGCCCCTTCGCCACCCCAGCACTTCCCTCCCCAGAGTTAAGCAGAGGCGGAGACTGTGTTCTTTCATCTTCTTCCTCTTCCACCTGCTGCTGGCCTGGGACAGCGATGCGATTGCTGGAACCCCCGCAGTCATCTGGGAGCATGAGGCGGCCTTGCGAGCAGACACTATTCAGAGCGGATGGTGCAGCAGGAAGGTAAGGGGAGCCCACAGTCCCCAGATCCCCGTGGATCAAACACAAGAGCACATGGCCTGGAGGTTTGGCCTTTCGCCTTCATAATCCTGAGAGAGGAGGGTCGTTTCCCGTGTGTTCCATCTGCTTTGACATGAACAGTTTTCTGTGCCGTCGTATTATTTCCGGCTGCAGGAAGCCCGCGTCCCGTAGCGAGGAGGGCACGTAGCCCCAAACACGCTGGACAGCACCCCTCTCTTACGCCCTCTCCAGTGGGGTTCCTGGGACAAATGACCATGCAGCTGCCACGCTGATGGGTGTCGACTATTTCAAACAATGTCAGGTCACTGAAGGCGGCGTTGCGGTTGGCATCTTTCTGGGCTGTTCCTTTTGTCCGTGGGCACTGTCTCGAGGAAGGCGTCGGGAAGACGGATTTCTGGGGCACCCAGGACATCAGCCTCCTGGATGCTCTCGGCCAACTGTCCTCAGTGATGAACGTCTCCCTGGCCTCGTCCTCACAGCCTTGGCTGTTCACACGATGGACAATCTGAACGGTAGAATCTTATTTATATTCCCCGAATACTTGTTTTCCTGATGACCATCACGTTGACAATATTTAACACTACTGGCCTTTAGTTTCCCCTTGTCTGCGGAGCGTCTGTTCAGACCCTCCCCCGGTGTGTCCCCCAGTTGTCCCCATCACACCTCTTCGTCAGGCCTTCGGCCCTGCACGCTCCCTCGCCCCTCACAGGCGTCGCCGCCCCGTCCCCGGGGCCGTGGCTTCACTTGGCGGCTTGGTGCCGTCTCATACTTGACAGAAATGTCAGCCTAACGTGGCTGAAGGAATCCCTCTTTGCCGACAGGACCCAGGCGTGATCAGCACGCCGTGTTCTCAGCCAGAGCCGAGAAGAGAGCACCCACGTTTTCTTCTAAACGCCTTATGCTTTTGCCTTCATATAACTAGGAATTTAGCCCACTTGGGATTTAGTTTTATTTTTGATATAACGCCAAGATCAATTTTTCCCCCCACGCGATGGTCCCGGCGCCGTCTGTCCCCTCCACTCTGAAATGTGCCTCATGCCCTCACTGCGTGGGCTACTTGTCACGGAGCCCCAGTCTGGCTGCTCCCCGTCTGCCCCCCGGGCTCCTTCGGGCCCTTTAGTGACTGTTTCTTTATTGATTATAGAGAGAGAGGAAGGGAGAGGGAGAGAGAGAGAAACATGGATGAGAGAGAACATTGACTGGCTGCCTCCTGCACGCCCCCCACTGGGGATCAGGCCCACAACCTGGGCACGTGCCCTGACCGGGAATCGAACTGGCGACCTCTTGGTGCAGGGTCGACGCTCAACCACTGAGCCACACCAGTCGGACTTTAGTGATGTTTTATACACTTCACCCTCCCCCCCCCATAGGTTCTTACAAACCTCATTTGACATCTGGTGGAGGAGGTGACAGCTGTTTGCCAGGGCGGAGGCTCGTCTGTGCCAGCCTGTCGGGCACCAGAGCGCAGAGCCGAGCGCGGGGCCGGGCGCTGACCCCGTGTCCTCTGTGTGACCAGTGTTTCAATCTGTGGGTTTTCTACTCAGATAATCACAGCTGGGAACTGACCGCGCTGGACACGGGCCAGCTCTCCCCGTCCCCGGGCCTCATGCCCGCCCGCGCCCCCACCGGCCGGCACCGCGGGCCGCTCCCCCACAGGCTGCTCGCCGGGCACCACGAGGCAGGCCTCCTGCTGGGCGCGGGCAGCGTCCTCTGTTTCATCGTGTTTTCCAAAGAATCAGCTTCTGCTTGTCTTGATTCTCTCTAGTGTTTGCTCACTTTCTGGTTGTCAATGGACGACTCCTTCTTTATCGTTTCTGTCCTTCCCTGATGTCGGTGACCGAACATGTCCCCTCTCGGCCAGCGGCCCCCGGCGGGCCCTCTGCCTTTCTCCAGAGGCTGGCCTCCAGCTCCTCACCTCGGTGACCTTCACTCTTTCCTAAAAGCAAAGCCTCCCTTCACGGGACGGGCTTTTGGGGAGCTGCCCCGGGCCCTGCCCTGAGGCGTGTGGGTCCAGGGCCATCCGTCGGCAGCCGTGCCCGGGACTGCGGAGGAATCTGCGGTTCCTGCTGACGTGGCAGCAACACGTCTTCTCACGCCTTCCTGTTCCCTTGTCCCTGGTTTTTATGTTTAAGGGGAGAAAACGCCCCCGTGCTTCCAGCCAATGTCCCCTCCCTCCCCGCGGGAAGGCGGGGACAGCACTTAGGACGATCGTCCCTGTTCTTCCCTAACCACGGAAAATTGACCTGTTGAGGAAAATGAAATCTGAGTCCCCTGATTCAGAGCCCACGGATCCTGGGGACGGGGGGAGGCCGCACTGCACCCCTGCACCCCTCTTTCTAACGGGGCCTGGCTTGCTCCCATGAATCAGCTCAATGAAATAAGCAATTTAGCACTTTCTCTCAAAGACGTTTCAGACCCTTGGTGCGCACTGTCCCCGTCATGACAGCAGTGAGGGTCGGCTTGGGGGACGTCGGGAGCCGTCCAAGAAGAAAACCGCGCCCGGCCCCGCGACCTGGTGGCGTCCGCCGCTCCATGTGTCCGGGCGCTTCTTGGGCCCAGACACTTTGCTGACGCAGAGGGAGCGTGCAAACCAGGTAGGCCGGGAGGTCGGGGCTCGGTGACTCCCAGCCTGGCTGAGGGACAGGGGCACAGGGGCCTCGATGTCCGTTCAGGGCAGGGTCTGAGATGCATTTTTAGATGAGAAACTTGAAGCGAAACCTCTGCCAGTAGTGACAGGCTCGGCAGAGAGGCCACCCTGCCAGGCGGTGGTGCTGGGCTCTCCGAGGCCGGCCTGCAGGCTGGGGAACAGGACAGGGGTCGTATTCATCTGCCCCATAGACTCCAAGCAGCCGCCCGGACGGCCAGCGGGTCCCCAGCCCAGACATGTGCTGTTCTGTGATGCCCGGAGGTCGGCAAGTGTGAAGACATCGGGGACCCCCCCTCAGAAGGCAGGGGGGCTGCTTTCACTTGGCCCAGAGCTCCGGGGCTTTGTCCCAGTGGCTCTGGGCACAGCGAAGGCACAGGGTGGCCACCAGAGAGCTCAGTCCCTGGACTTACTTTGGTGTCAAAGCAAAGGAGCTGGAGGGCAGGGGTGGGGGGGAAGGGACTTGCCTCTCTCAGCAGAGGGCCGAGAGGAAGGTGTGGAGGACGCAGGGCCAGCGGTTCCTGAGCTGGACGGAGCCGGCTCGTCCCCCGGCCCTGCCCTCCCCACGCAGAGCCCAGGGAAGGACTCCTGCAGACAGAGCAGGTGGCTCCTCCGTGACATCCGAGGAGCTGCTCCCAGTCTTTCTCAGGCTGGAGGGTCCAGATGGCAGAGGACTCGGTCCAGAGGTCATCCTGCGACGCCTCGGACCCTCGCACCTGACCCCTCCTCCTCCTTCCACCCCCACGGGGCAGCTCTCATCAGCAAACCCCGGCCGGGAGCTGGGGAGGGACGGAGCTCCTGGTCTGGTGCCAGTTGTCCCCCCTGTGACGGAGAGGTGCTAGATGACAAGCTGTCCCCGAGGTCCCTCCCCAGGTCCAGGTTTCGTGAGCAATTCCAATTCCCTGAGACACGGAAACTGCTTCTTCCCTGCCCCCACCCTTCAAAACCCACACAAAGGAGCTCCAGAGAAGGTGAGTCCCCTGGGCTGTACCTAGGTGACAGGAACTCTGCCCAAAGTGGCCCCGCCACCCAAGACCACCGCCCAGTGCCCGCTGGTGTGTCTCCAAGGAAGCAGACCTCACTCAGTAGCTGTTCACATCCAACAGGGTGCTCCTGAGCCGCACACCTGGGCCCACCAGACACACCTGTCCGCAGGTGACGCGCTCACAGCCGGGGCAGGAGGGTCAGCGGTGATGCTGGGCGGCGGGTGCTCTGTTCCATCTGTCCTCGGCCATACGCACCGCTGGACACGCAGCTGCCCGCCCGCCCGGGCCTCTGCAGCGCTCTGCCCTGGACCCCAGTCCCGGTCTCGTTCTGAAAACAAAATTCACGTGCACGGTTTGTACCGAGGTCACTGTAGGTTTGCTTGCGGTTTGAAGACGGGGGCCAGAGGCCACTCATGCACTTCGCCAACCCCCCCCCCGGGGCAACATCTTACAAAACCACAGCAACAATGTTGCCATCAATACAACTCCCCGCCTCCCTCAGACTCGCTGATTCCCTGTATGCGTGTGCACACAGTCCTCTCACCCGTGCAGGTCTGCGTCCTCGGGCTGATTCCCTGTATGCGTGTGCACACAGTCCTCTCACCCGTGCAGGTCTGCGTCCTCGGGCTGATTCCCTGTATGCGTGTGCACACAGTCCTCTCACCCGTGCAGGTCTGCGTCCTCGGGGCTGATTCCCTGTATGCGTGTGCACCAGTTCCTCTCACCCGTGCAGGTCTGCGTCCTCGGGCTGATTCCCTGTATGCGTGTGCACACAGTCCTCTCACCCGTGCAGGTCTGCATCCTCGGGCTGATTCCCTGTATGCGTGTGCACACAGTCCTCTCACCCGTGCAGGTCTGCGTCCTCGGGCTGATTCCCTGTATGCGTGTGCACACAGTTCTCTCACCCGTGCAGGTCTGCGTCCTCGGGCTGATTCCCTGTATGCGTGTGTGCACAGTCCTCTCACCCGTGCAGGTCTGCGTCCTCGGGCTGATTCCCTGTATGCGTGTGTGCACACAGTTCTCTCACCCGTGCAGGTCTGCGTCCTCGGGCTGATTCCCTGTATGCGTGTGTGCACACAGTTCTCTCACCCGTGCAGGTCTGCGTCCTCGGGCTGATTCCCTGTATGCGTGTGTGCACAAGTTCTCTCACCCGTGCAGGTCTGCGTCCTCGGGCTGATTCCCTGTATGCGTGTGTGCACACAGTTCTCTCACCCGTGCAGGTCTGCGTCCTCGGGCTGATTCCCCTGTATGCGTGTGTGCACACAGTTCTCTCACCGTGCAGGTCTGCGTCCTCGGGGCTGATCTCCCTGTATGCGTGGTGCACACAGTTCTCTCACCCGTGCAGGTCTGCGTCCTCGGGCTGATTCCCTGTATGCGTGTGTGCACACAGTTCTCTCACCCGTGCAGGGCTGCGTCCTCGGGCTGAATCCCTGTATGCGTGTGTGCACACAGTTCTCTCACCCGTGCAGGTCTGCGTCCTCGGGCTGATTCCCTGTTTGCGTGTGTGCACACAGTTCTCTCACCCGTGCAGGTCTGCGTCCTCGGGCTGATCCCCTGTATGCGTGTGTGCACACAGTTCTCTCACCCGTGCAGGTCTGCGTCCTCGGGCTGATTCCCTGTATGCGTGTGTGCACACAGTTCTCTCACCCGTGCAGGTCTGCGTCCTCGGGCTGATCCCCTGTATGCGTGTGTGCACACAGTTCTCTCACCCGTGCAGGTCTGCGTCCTCGGGCTGATCCCCTGTATGCGTGTGTGCACAGTTCTCTCACCCGTGCAGGTCTGCGTCCTCGGGCTGAATCCCTGTATGCGTGTGTGCACACAGTTCTCTCACCCGTGCAGGTCTGCGTCCTCGGCTGATCCCTGTATGCGTGTGTGCACAGTTCTCTCACCCGTACAGGTCTGCGTCCTCGGGCTGATTCCCTGTATGCGTGTGTGCACACAGTTCTCTCACCCGTGCAGGTCTGCGTCCTCGGGCTGATTCCCTGTATGCGTGTGTGCACTGTTCTCTCACCCGTGCAGGTCTGCGTCCTCGGGCTGATCCCCTGTATGCGTGTGTGCACACAGTTCTCTCACCCGTGCAGGTCTGCGTCCTCGGGCTGATTCCCTGTATGCGTGTGTGCACAGTTCTCTCACCCGTGCAGGGCTGCGTCCTCGGGCTGAATCCCTGTATGCGTGTGTGCACACAGTTCTCTCACCGTGCAGGTCTGCGTCCTCGGGCTGATCCCCTGTATGCGTGTGTGCACAGTTCTCTCACCCGTGCAGGTCTGCGTCCTCGGGCTGATTCCCTGTATGCGTGTGTGCACACAGTTCTCTCACCCGTGCAGGTCTGCGTCCTCGGGCTGATCCCCTGTATGCGTGTGTGCACAGTTCTCTCACCCGTGCAGGTCTGCGTCCTCGGGCTGATTCCCTGTATGCGTGTGTGCACAGTTCTCTCACCCGTGCAGGTCTGCGTCCTCGGGCTGATTCCCTGTATGCGTGTGTGCACACAGTTCTCTCACCCGTGCAGCTCTGCGTCCTCGGGCTGATTCCCTGTATGCGTGTGTGCACACAGTTCTCTCACCCGTGCAGCTCTGCGTCCTCGGGCTGATTCCCTGTATGCGTGTGTGCACACAGTTCTCTCACCCGTGCAGGTCTGCATCCTCGGGCTGATTCCCTGTATGCGTGTGCACACAGTTCTCTCACCCATGCAGGTCTGCGTCCTCGGGCTGATCCCTTGTATGCGTGTGTGCACACAGTTCTCTCACCCGTACAGGTCTGCGTCCTCGGGCTGATTCCCTGTATGCGTGTGCACACAGTTCTCTCACCCGTGCAGGTCTGCATCCTCGGGCTGATTCCCTGTATGCGTGTGCACACAGTTCTCTCACCGTGCAGGTCTGCATCCTCGGGCTGATTCCCTGTATGCGTGTGTGCACACAGTTCTCTCACCGTGCAGGTCTGCATCCTCGGGCTGATTCCCTGTATGCGTGTGTGCACACAGTTCTCTCACCGTGCAGGTCTGCGTCCTCGGGCTGATTCCCTGTATGCGTGTGCACACAGTTCTCTCACCCGTGCAGCTCTGCGTCCTCGGGCTGATTCCCTGTATGCGTGTGTGCACACAGTTCTCTCACCCGTGCAGGTCTGCGTCCTCGGGCTGATTCCCTGTATGCGTGTGTGCACACAGTTCTCTCACCGTGCAGGTCTGCATCCTCGGGCTGATTCCCTGTATGCGTGTGCACACAGTTCTCTCACCCGTGCAGCTCTGCGTCCTCGGGCTGATTCCCTGTATGCGTGTGTGCACACAGTTCTCTCACCCGTGCAGGTCTGCGTCCTCGGGCTGATTCCCTGTATGCGTGTGTGCACACAGTTCTCTCACCCGTGCAGGTCTGCATCCTCGGGCTGATTCCCTGTATGCGTGTGCACACAGTTCTCTCACCCGTGCAGGTCTGCGTCCTCGGGCTGATCCCTTGTATGCGTGTGTGCACACAGTTCTCTCACCCGTACAGGTCTGCGTCCTCGGGTTCGGGGCCCCCTCTGCCTTTGCAGCCCCACCCACCTCCCACCCCGGCCCTGGCAGGCCCCAATCTCGCCTCCACACGAATCTCTTTTCCCACTTAACAGTGTTAGATAAACGCACCAGGCAGTGTGCACCCTCTAGGGTTAGCCCTCTTGCTCAGGGGGACTCCCTGGAGATCCGTCCATGTGGTGGTGTGACTGGTTCCCCTTTTACATCTCGGAGCTTCTCCACGATGTGGACGGACCAGTCAGTCTGACCATTAGCCCCTCGAAGGACAGGCCGGCATCTGGGTTGTTTTCACGATTTTTGTTGTTGTTAATCCTCACCTGAGGATATTTTTTTCCCATTGATGTTTCAAAAGAGCGAAATGGAGGCAGGGAAGGGGGGGGAGAGAAACTTTGGTGCGAGAGAGACACATTGATTGGTTGCCTCCTGTATGCACCCTGAACGGGGCCAGGGATCAAACCCGAGACCCAGGTGTGTGCCTTTGACCGGGAATCGAACCCGAGACCTTTCGGTGTGTGGGCCTTTCCTCCAGGATCACTGCTCACGAGCACATCGGTGGGCCATCTGGAATCTGCAAGTTTCGTTTCTGAAGAAACCGCCAGGCCCGCGATGTCGGAGGGTCTCACGTGTCTGCGTCCGCGTCAGCAGAGGTCGTCATCACTCTGTTTCTGTAGCTCTTCTCGGGGGCGTGTGGGGGTATCTCAGTGGGGTTTGCGTTCGTGAAACATCCTCTCAGGGGCTCGTGTGCCATCTGGACACGCTGTTCCGTGTTGCTGTCCAGGTGACGTGTGCATTCTCTAATTGGACTGTGTGCCTGTCATGTTGCACTTGGCGAGTTCATTACGCGTGTTGCTAGCTATTAGCCCCTTGTTGACATGTGGTTTGCCTTTTCTCTAAGCAGCCTATCATTTGTAGCTTTTTTTTCCCTTCTTCTTCAGAGAGGAAAAAAAAAAGAATTTTGATGAGGTTCAAAGTTTTCCTGTTGGGGGAGTGTTTTGGGTGGCAAGTCTAAGAACTGTTGGCTTAGTCATCGATGTTAAAGGTTGTCTTCCATTTCGAGTTCATTTTTTTTGTGGGGTTTGAAGTTAGGGAGAAGTTTGTTAATTTTTCCTATGGATGTCTACTTGCTCCAGGACCATTTGTTGAAACGGCGATGCTTTCTTTATTCAGTTGCTTTTGTATCTTTGTCAAGTATCTGTTGAACGTGTGTCTGTGGGTCTATTTCTGGGCTCCCCATTCTGTTCTGTTTATCTGTGTGTCTACCCGTTTGCTAAAACCATGGTATTTTGTTTACTGTAGTGAGACAGTAAGTCATACTATTGGGTAGGGCGAGACCTCATCTTTCTTAGAGTGAGAGCTTATTCTTTCTCAAGATCAGTTTAGTGAATCTATGACCTGTGCCTTTCCATATAAATTTAAGTATAGCTATGCTTATGTTTACAAGGAGCCTTACAGGGGTTTTGATAGAAATTGCATAAAAACTAAAGATCAATTGAGGGAGGAGAGGAATTGAGATATTTTAAAATGTTATTTGTATAATCCATGAACATGGTATGTCTCTCCATTTACTTAGGTCTTTTTTGAATACACTCATGATCATTTTTGAAAATTATCAGCACGTAGATCCTAAATATGATAAGTCTACCTAAAATGACGTGTTTTGTTTTCTTTGGAGTGATTGTAAATGACATTGTTTTTTAATTTAAATTTCTTTGAGCTCAGCCAGTATATCATTTACAAGTGATTTTGGTGTATTGACCTTGTATTCTATAATCTTGGTGAACTCATGAGTTCTAGGAAATTTATTTGTAGATTTCTTGAGATTTTTCTATTTAAAGACAATCACTTCTTCTGCAAACAAAGATACTTATATTTCTTCCTTTTCAACCTATTGTTCCTTTTTATATTTCTTGCCTAGTTTCAGGGGCTAGACCTTCCAGTACTATGTTTGTGTTGAATAAAAGTAGGGAGTGGAGCCCTGGCCAGTTTGGCTCAGCAGTTAGAGCGTCGGCCCACGGACCAGAGAGACCCTGGTTTGGTTCCCACTAAGAGCACGTACCTCGGTTGCAGTTTGTCCCCGGCCCTAATTGGGGTCGTGTGGGTGGCAACCACTCAATGTGTCTCTCTCAAGTAGATGTTTCTCTCTCTCTCTCTTTCTCCCTCTCTCCCTCTGCTCTATCTGAAAATAAATACAAAAAGGTCCCCAGGTGAGGATAAAAAATAAAATAAAATAAAAGTAGTGAGTGGACATGTGTGTCTTGCTCTCAATTTCAAGAAAAACACATTCAGTTGAATATATATGCTGGGATATAATGTTAGCTGTAGGCTTCTCATGCATGCTCTTTATCATGAGGTAATTCCTCGCCAGTCCCAACTCACTGAGAGTTTTCTTCATGAATGAGTATTGCATTTTGTCAAAAGTTTTTTTCTGCACCAGTTCATGTAATAACACTTTTTCTTCTTTCACTTGTCAATGTGATAAATTGCACTGATTGATGTTCGGATGGTGCATACCTGCAATAGATCCTGCTTGGTCATGATGTATCATTATTTTTATACATGGTTGAATTCAGTTTGCAATGTTTTGTTGAGTATTTTTGCAGTCAAGTTTACAAGAAATATTAGTCTGTGATTTTTGTTTTTTGCAGCATCCTTGATGTTAAGGCTATCCTGGACCTCGTAAGATCTCTGAGACGTGTCCCTTCCTGTATTTTACAGAAGATGTTGTGTAAAATTGACATTACTTTGTTCTGTAAGTATTTGGTTGAATTCTCCAGTGGAACTCTCTGAGCTTAGAGATTTCTTTGTCATGAGCTTTCGATGTCAAATTCAATTTTTTCATGGCTGGAGGCCTGCTGGGATGATCTATTTCATTTTGGTCATGCTTTGGTAATTGGCTGACTCAAGGAACTGATTTTCTAAGTTGTAGAATATATGGAGTAAAGTTGAGTGTACTATTTCTCTCTCACATGTTTAAAGGCTATGGGGTCTGTAGTGATGTCTCCCATCGACCTCATAATATTGGTAATTTGTTCTTTATCAGGTTTTTTTGTTTTGTTTTCAGTCTTAATAGAGATTTATTCATTCTATTTATTATTTTTTAAAGAACCAGCTTTTGTTTAATTGATTTTCTTCATTGTTTGCCTGTTTTCCATTTTATTGGTTTTTGTTCTTATGCATAGTGTTGCCTTCTTGTTTGGGTTTCTTTTGCTCTTTCTCTAGACCCTGAGGCAACAGATCATTGATTGAGACCTTACATTATTTCTTTGTAAGCATTCGGTATTATAAATGTCATCTCCGGTGCTGATGTAACAGCACCCCACACATTTTGATATGTTGTGTTTTGTCTTGCTCGGGTCTCTGTATTTTTTGCATTTCCTTTGAGAGCTGCTCTTTCACTTACCGATAATTTGGAAGTATGCTGTTTAATTTCCATGTATTTAAAGATTTTTTTCTGTTATTGATTTCCAGTTTGATTTCTTTATGGCCAGAGAGCACACTCTGCATGATATCAATACTTTTAAATCTGTTGGGGTTTGTCTTATGGCCCAGAATAGAATCGATCTTGATGAATATGCCTTAGCACTTGAAAAATAATGTGAATTTATTGTTGTGCATTTTCTATGGGTGTCAATCAGGTTATGTTTTTCGATTGTGCATTTCCGACCTTCCACGCCCTTGCTGATGTTATCTCAGAGTTCCTCCGCTTGCCAAGAGTCCAGTGTTCAAGTCCCCACACTACGCATTCATCCGCTCTCCTTTCTCAACTTTGTCAGTTAAAATGATTTTATTATGGTAAAATACACAGAAGATAAAATTAATCATCCGAATCACTTCAAAATGCACAGTTCTGCGGTACTAATACATTCATAATGTTTTGTAACAGGTGCTACTGACCCTCTCTTCTCTGGAAAACTGAGACTCGGTTCCTAGGAAACACAACAGTCCCCCACCCCCAGTACATGACGTCTCCATCATCTCTAATAACTGTCTTGGACTTGAAGTCTGTTTTCAAAGAAATCTTTTTCATTGCTTTTTTAGAGAGAGGGAGAAACACGGATGCCCTCCGCTGGTGATGAAGCTGGTGATGAAGCCTGCTACCGGGCACGTGCCCTGCTGGGATTCAAACTAGTGACCTTTCGGTGCACGGGACGATGCCCAAGCAACCGAGCCGCTCCGGCCAGGGCCAGCCACTGGTTTTAGTTGATTGGCGTATGTTTCTCCACCCCCTCACTTCGGCTTCAGGATGGACTGAGTTTCCAGAAGCACAGACACTTGGGTTGTGTTTTGCTTTGCTGTGGTCCCCTCTGCAATCTCTCCACGTGCAGTCACGGTGGAGGGAGCTGTTGCTAGGTTGGCCGTTGAGTCCGCCCACTCGTTATCTTCTGTTTCTTTTCCTCTGTTCCCTTTTCCTGTCTTCCTCCAAGTCACTGGATTACCTCTTAGGATTTTGTCTTGATCTATAGTGGTTTCCATGTGTTCCTCCGTGCGGGTTTTGCAGGGGTGTCTCTGGGTCTTCCCGAGGCGCCTGTGACTGTGAGCACCTCCTGGCACCGCGTGAGCCGTCCCGGGGAGCACGGCACCCTGACCTCAGCCCTTGTCTCCTCCCTCTGACACAGCACCGTCCGCTGTTGGGTGTGTCGTCGTTTTAACAGCCGAGTGCCATGGATGGACTTCTTCCTGTGCCCCAGATTCCTGCGCTGTCCCGTCTTCTGTCACTTCCTGAGGCTCCCGGACCCGCTTGGGAGCCCATCTCGTCTGAAGAGTGAACTCAGGCCGTCTTCAGGGCAGGCCCCGGGCGGACCGGTCATCTCCGTGCTCCTTCGTCCGTGGACGTTTTCCCGTCTCCCTCGGTCCTCAAGGTGGCTTTGCCCGCATCGGAATTCAAGGTCACAGTTCTCTCAGCCACGGGGCAAAGCTGTGGTACCTTGGCCGCCGCGGTTTGCACGAGATATTCTCCGTCGGTCCAGTGGGTGTTCTCGGCAGGGGACGGCTGCTCCCCTGGGTGGTTTTTCTTCTCGCTGGTTTTCAGGGTGTGTGATTATGAAACATCTCTGTGCTCGGCGTGGCTCTCTCCACTCTGTGTGATGGTGTTCTTCGCTGTATTTGGGAGATTTCATCCAGTATTTCTTCAAGTACCTGTTGTCCCCTCCCCCACTTCCTCCTTGTCCCTGGGCCAGACTTTCCCGCAGGCGTGGAGCCCCGCGCACCTGTTCCCGCCGACTGCCCCGAGCTCGGCCTGGGTGAGCCCAGGGTCTGTCCTCGGCTCCTTGCAGCTCTGTGGTCCGCGCCTCCGTCGAGCCGGCCGGCCAGGGCTGGTGTCTGTCTCTGTGCTTCCCGTCCTGTGATCCCCCTGCGGGTCCCTGTCCTCGCTCCTCACTGGGTTTCCTCTGGAAGAGCTTCTGCGACAGCAGTTTTGTGTCGACGCTTTTTTACGATGCTGCCTGATTTGAGCGTCGTTGTGGGCTGACTCCCGTCTGACTCGTCGGTGCCGGGGAAGGCTGATTCGTCCCCGCGCCGCTGGACTCTCCTGGTTCCCGGAATGGGGTCCTACGCATGGTGCCCTGGGCACGTTGTCGATGATGCGGGGAGGCTCTGGGTCCGGTCTAATTCTCTGTCCACCAGGCGGCCACCCTGCCGATGTTTGTTATGTGGGTTCCAGTGTGCTGGGCTCCAGGGACGGTTCAATTTTCAGCCTTTGTCGTGCTGCTTGTATTTCCTGGTTTATCTGGTCCGGTCAGGCTCAGGCTGGTGCTGCCTGGGGGAGGGGCACTTCCCAGCCCCGTCCTGTCTCTTGGCAGAGGGCCTCTGGGAGAGACAGCCCACCTGACCCTCTGTGGTCCCAGGATCAGGGCAGCGAGGGGCAAAGAGGCTTCCCAGGTGGCCTCTCGCTGGGTCTCCTCTGCCAGATTGGCTGCTCTCTGTGTCTTTCGGCAAAGAGGGGGTGTCAGGCCAGTGGGAAAAGAGAGGCCTCCCAGGGCTGCTCCTGACAAGGTCGCTTTAACCCCACGAGTGGTTGTCAAATAGCTGTACGCATGCACACACACAGGTATACACACACTGATGACACACACAGACGTGCACACACACAGACGTGCATACGCACAGACAGGCATACACACAGGAATGCATACACACAGACAGGCATACACACAGGCATGCATACACACAGACAGGCATACACACAGGCATGCATACACACAGGCATGCATACACACAGACAGGCATACACACAGGCATGCAGACACACAGACATGCATACACACAGACAGGCATACACAGAGGCATGCATACACACAGACAGGCATACACACAGGCATGCATACACACAGACATGCATACACTCTGACAGGCATACACACACAGGCATGCATACACACAGGCATGCATGCACGCAGACAGGCATACACACAGACACGCATACACATAGACAGGCATACACACACAGGCATGCATATACACAGGCATGCACGCACGCAGACAGGCATACACACAGGCATGAATACACACAGACAGGCATACACACAGGCATACACACAGACAGGCATACACACAGGCATGCACACACACAGATGACACACACAGACAGGCATACACACAGGCATGCACACACACAGATGACACACACAGACATGCATACACACAGACAGGCATACACACAGGCACGCATACACACAGACACGCATACACACAGACATGCATACACACAGGCATGCATACACACACAGGCATGCATATACACAGGCATGCATACACACAGGCATGCATGCACGCAGACAGGCATACACACAGACACGCATACACATAGACAGGCATACACACACAGGCATGCATATACACAGGCATGCACACACGCAGACAGGCATACACACAGGCATGAATACACACAGACAGGCATACACACAGGCATACACACAGACAGGCATACACACAGGCATACACACAGACAGGCATACACACAGGCATACACACAGACAGGCATACACACAGGCATGCACACACACAGATGACACACACAGACAGGCATACACACAGGCATGCACACACACAGATGACACACACAGACATGCATACACACAGACATGCATACACACAGGCACGCATACACACAGACACGCATACACACAGACATGCATACACACAGGCATGCATACACACACAGGCATGCATACACACAGGCATGCATACACACAGGCATGCATGCACGCAGACAGGCATACACACAGACACGCATACACATAGACAGGCATACACACACAGGCATGCATATACACAGGCATGCACGCACGCAGACAGGCATACACACAGGCATGAATACACACAGACAGGCATACACACAGGCATACACACAGACAGGCATACACACAGGCATGCACACACACAGATGACACACACAGACAGGCATACACACAGGCATGCACACACACAGATGACACACACAGACATGCATACACACAGACAGGCATACACACAGGCACGCATACACACAGACATGCATACACACAGACATGCATACACACAGGCATGCATACACACACAGGCATGCATACACACAGGCATGCATGCACGCAGACAGGCATACACACAGGCACGCATACACACAGACATGCATACACACAGGCATGCATACACACACAGGCATGCATACACTCAGGCATGCATACACACAGGCATGCATACACTCAGGCATGCACACACATAAATGACACACACATTGACATGTATACAAACACACAAACACACACCCACACAGGTTACCTGCAGAGGTGAGACTCTCCCACAATCTCCCTTTTCATTTCCAAACAGACATCATCACCTGCAATGCTATTCACATTTACGGTAATGACAGGGACCTGGAGGAAACAAAATCTATTCAAGGGGAGGGAGCAGCATCTCCCAAGGAAGTCAGACTTCAGGGTTTCCCCTGCAGGAAAGGGGACCCACCGATGGAGGAGCCGAGAGGCTGCCACACACCCCGGACAGGTGTGCTGAAGGGGCCGGGCGCCAGGGGAATTCCTGGAGGGCCAGGGGGGCCTCAGGGACCCCTCCCAAGCGTGGACAGTGAGCAGTCCCTCCGAGAGAGCCCTGCCCCAGGCCTGGACTCCACTCCCGCGTGTCTCCCGTGCTGGAGCCGGACGCTAAGCAGAGCGTGGCCGGCTCCTCGGCCCGCCCCCCGCGCTCCTGCGGGGACTTCGGAATCCAAACAGTAAACGCACTAAAGGATTAGCAGTAAATGCTCGTGAAGGTACAAGGAGGCCGTTCATCACGGCAAACACTTCCCCAGAGACACATACGCATCTCACCGCATTTGTCTTTATTCTCCCGCACTGTGGACGCCAATCCAGGAGCCAGCTAATCTCCCTGACTACAGAACCATCCACTCAAACATTTTTATACCATGCAGATGTCCAAGATTTATCATCTCCTGTACCTACCACTTAGAATGCATTAGGCTGATGTTATCCATTTTAATAATAGGCTTCCCAGCTGAAATTTGGATCAATCTCACTGGGTTTTGCAAAATTTCATGACTAGATTCACTGAAAACACAACACCACGCGAAGAGAGCGTTTTCCTCCTGTTGGAAATGGGACCCATGTGCGGGCGGCGGGCGGCGGGTGTGAGTCCCTGCGACACCGGTGTGTCTGCGGCCCGTGGGATCTGCGTGGCCCGGATTTTCTCGTACCTGCCTCTGTGGGTTCCAGTGTCTGTTGGGGCTTCTAGATGCTAAGTTAGTCTGCTAGCGGCTTTGACTTTCCCAGGAAAACAGGTGTCTATTTTCAGAGCCTGGCGGCACCCGCCGTCCAGGGAGCGTCCATGAGACCCTGCAGGCCAGGCTTCCCTGGAAGAGCTGGACGGAGACGTGGCCACCACCCCCTTCCCTGCCGCTGGGATCGTTTTGAGGCGACGTGGAGGCCTGTGCACTGGGTTTTCGCCACAACAACCAGAAACCAGCAGAGACCCTGATCTTTTTGAGACCCTCAGCGACTTGCCCAGGTCAGTAGGTGCCAGCAGCCCCCTGGGCGCCCGGCCTCGAGTCCTGCCACGGGGATCTCCACACGGCAGGAGGGCTCCTTCTCCTGGGAGTCAAACGTTGCAGACTCGCTAATCTCTGGGCAGTGACGCTTTTACGCCACGTGGTGAAAATCCACGTCTCAGATGTGCCTGCAGGTCCAGGGGTACTCTGACGCCACCAGGCCCAGCCCCAAGCACCCTCTGGCCCCCTCATTCTTGGTGGTGTTTCCACGCCATAGACAAAGCCGTGGGAAGGTACATAACAAACAAGGTCAAACTGTCACCTCAAAGTAGGTGTCATGCAAACAGCTGTGACACCCGGTGGGAGCGAGCGAGCCAAGCAGTGTGAACGCAGGGAGGGCCCGAGTCACCTGGCACTGACTGGGGCGGCTCCCGGTCGACCAGAGGCCTCACCTGTGGGTCCCCCTCTGAGGCTCGGCCCCTCTGCAGTGCCACCGGGAGAGAAGCCCCAACGTCCCCCAGGGACATGCTCACGGACTGGTCAGCCCTGTGAGTGCCTGAGGTCCCCAAACATCCCACAAA
Organism: Molossus molossus; assembly: GCF_014108415.1. Lineage (NCBI taxonomy): Eukaryota > Metazoa > Chordata > Mammalia > Chiroptera > Molossidae > Molossus > Molossus molossus. The sequence goes on from NW_023425362.1 coordinate 1,405,604, forward strand.
AGGTGCTGTCACCTGGCACAGATGGACAGATTGTCATGTCAGTCCTGGTCTCCCTGGCGTGAGTCCCAGGCTGGTGACGGAGCCCCTGCCCCAACCCCCACACCACGCTCACCTACCCCCACACGCCTCTAACTAAGGACGGGGCGACGGGCTGGCCCATGTGTTTTCCTGGGTCCCCCTCGCACGGCAGTGCAAACCAAGCTCCCTGGGGAGCAGGGACTCTGCTCCTGTGATTATTTTGGGGGTGTCGACTGGTTACTCCATTCAGTCCGCTGCTGGAGGGTTCGTCTCCGTGTCCCCAGTTCCATCAGTCACTGGAAACCCTGCGTCTGAGCTGGTCACGCTCCGGGCTCCAGGGGCCGTGCTGGGGGCACCCTCCCCCGCTGCAGGGAGAGCCCCTCCTCCAGAGACGGTGCGGGCGGCTGGCACAGGCAGAGCCACGGGTGGGCAGAGCACCCAAGAACGTGCTCCGGGAGCCGGGGGCAGACAGGTCGCCGATGGCCCTGGGCAGTGTGCTGGGGAAGGGGGGTCTCACACGTGCCAGCCCCTCCCCCGCCCCCGGCGTCTGTATCTCAAGTCCACGGCTGTCCCTGCAGCACAGCTTTCAACGGAGCAGAAAATACTTTCCGATGAGCCGTTTCCTGAAACAGCCCCTTGGTGTGGCTCCCACGCCTTCCGGCGCCGCTGGACAGGCTGCGGTCTAACTGCAGGCGTGCGATGGCCCACTGCTGGCTGCGGTGGCGCAGGGCTGGGGCGCTCGTGAAGGACGGTCCCGGCGCTGGGGCGAGAGGGGCTGCTCCTCCCCTGCTCCCCGCTGAGTGTCCTCAGGGGCTGTGAGCTCTCAGGGGCGCTGCGTGTCCTGGAGGGGGCGCTGCGTGTCCTGGAGGGGGCGCTGTGTGTCCTGGAGGGGGCGCTGCGTGTCCTGGAGGGGGCGCTGTGTGTCCTGGAGGGGCGCTGCGTGTCCTGGAGGGGGCGCTGCGTGTCCTGGAGGGGGCGCTGAGTGTCCTGGAGGGGGCACTGTGTGTCCTGGAGGGGGTACTGTGTGTCCTGGAGGGGGTACTGCGTGTCCTGGAGGGGGTACTGTGTCCTGGAGGGGGCGCTGAGTGTCCTGGAGGGGGTACTGTGTGTCCTGGAGGGGGTACTGTGTCCTGGAGGGGGCGCTGAGTGTCCTGGAGGGGGTACTGCGTGTCCTGGAGGGGGCGCTGAGTGTCCTGGAGGGCGTGCTGTGTGTCCTGGAGGGGGCGCTGAGTGTCCTGGAGGGGGTACTGTGTGTCCTGGAGGGGGCGCTGAGTGTCCTGGAGGGGGTACTGTGTGTCCTGGAGGGGGCGCTGAGTGTCCTCAGGGCCAAGCTGGCCACGTCCCGGAGGCACAAGGGACAGCGGGGCCTGGGTGCCTAGCGTCCAAGTCGCAGGCCCTGGCTTGCAAACCTGTCCCGAGGTCCCCGGCATAACGTTGGGCTGCCGAGGGGCCGACCGTTTCCACGCTGAGCTCTGTGGGGCGCCGTCTCCGCGGGCCGCAACCACGCAGCGACGAGTTGTCTGACAGCCGCACCCACGGGAGTCCTGGAAGGTTGAGAAGTCGATTGAACTTTGTCTCCGTGTCCTTTGCAAAGTCGTTTTAATGTCGGAGACTTAGTGTTTCTTTAGGGGAGCACCCCTCAGACCGGAGGGGCAGGCGCCGCTGCGTGTCCGCCGGCCCGATGGCGGTGGATGGGCCCGTCCACCAGGGAGCCTGGCCTCCTGCCCCGGAGTGGGCACCTCCAGGCAGTGGGTGGTCAGCTGTGCTTAGTGTCATTGGTTTCCTGGCGAGGGGACGGCAGGGGGCGTCCTGGGCGGACGCTCAGTGCACCAAAGTGCCCACCAGAGGTACCCACATGCTCCTCGCCTCTGCCCGTTCTCCACCCATGGGCCAGCAATGGGGGCTCTGGGAGCCGGAAATGGGGGCTTCGTGAGCCGGAACATGGGGGCTCCGTGAGCCAGAATGTGGGGCCTCTGTGAGCCGGAACGTGGGGGCTTCGTGAGCCGGAACGTGGGGGCTCCGTGAGCTGGAACGTGGGAGCTCTGTGAGCCGGAACGTGGGGGCTTCGTGAGCCGGAACGTGGGGGCTCCGTGAGCCGGAACGTGGGGGCTCCGTGAGCCGGAACGTGGGGGCTCCGTGAGCCGGAACGTGGGGCCTCCGTGAGCCGGAACGTGGGGGCTCCGTGAGCCGGAACGTGGGGGCTCCGTGAGCCGGAACGTGGGGGCTCCGTGAGCCGGAACGTGGGGGCTCCGTGAGCAGGAACGTGGGGGCTCCGTGAGCCGGAACGTGGGGGCTCCGTGAGCCGGAACGTGGGGGCTCCGTGAGCTGGAACGTGGGGGCTCCGTGAGCCGGAACGTGGGGGCTCTGTGAGCTGGAACGTGGGGGCTTCGTGAGCTGGAACATGGGGGCTCCATGAGCCGGAAATGTGGGCTCTGTGAGCCGGACCGTGGGGGCTCCGTGAGCCGGAAATGGGGGCTCCGTGTACCAGACTGTGGAAGCTTCGTGTGCTGGAACGTGGAGACTCCCCAGCAAGGACCAACAGCGTGTCCACTCCCGGGAAAACCTCATGTGTCTCCCCCTTTTCCTTAACACAGAGGCAATGTCTTCAGTCAAGAAAGTTCACAACCTCAGTCCCGTCTGTGGGGGACAGGGTGGCATCAAGAATAGTCTTTTTTTTATCCTCACCCGAGGATATTTTTCCATTTTTTGTACAGATAGAGTGGGAGGAAGAGAGAGAGAGAGAAACATCGACGTGAAAGGGACACATCGAGTGGCTGCCACCCGCACGACCAACCAGGGCCGGGGACAAACTGCAACCGAGGTACGTGCCCTTAGCGGGAACTGAACCCGGGTCTCTCAGGACCGCAGGCCGACGCTCTAACCGCTGAGCCACACCAGCCAGGGCTCGAGAACAGTCTTCAAAGGTCATGCAAGGGGTCCCCTGATGAGCTCGCCTCACGTGCATGGCCGCGTCCTCACCCTTCATGTGTCCGGGACGCACCCACGGGTCCCCTGTCTCCAGCCAGCTCCCCTAGGCGGGTGAGCCCAGGGATGGGGACTCACAGGACAGGTGTCCGGCTGGGATCCTGTCCTCAGAATAACCGGCCCTGCCGGATGGACCAGGTGAGGGCAGGGAGCCAGGACCCTCCACAGACACCACCCAGCTTGTCTCCTCAACTCACCAAGACGGGTCCCCGGGAGACCCCGCCCCTCCTGGCCTCGCCCTCCTCCCCTGCGCAGTGGGTGCCTCACACTCCCTGGCTCAGCCCACGCCCTCTGGGCAGGTGGGCAGGTGGGCAGGTGGGCAGGTGGCTGTGGGGGCCCAGCCGCCCGGTGCCGAGGACCCAGGGCCCACCCAGCCGCAGGGAGCAGCAGCGAGGGACGGAGGTGAACACTGCCCTTTCTCTGTCGCCCGCCCGCCATGCGACCTGCTCCCTGGTATCATCCAGGTAGATAAAAGCTGGGTCTGGCGCGACCATGTGCCCCGCTCAGCCGCACACCCGCCTGCGTTCACGGGTGGAAGGCGGCTCCTCCCGGCAGAGCCACCGCGTCTCCTGAGAGCGTTCAGGCCCTGCGCCCCCGTGGAGACCCTCACGCTGGACATTCTGCAGTGCTGGGGTGACCGCACACTCAGGGGCGGGCACGAGGCCCCTGCCTTTGCCGTGTCTGAGGTACGTCTGGCTTGAAGGACGCGTGTCCGTGGCCGGGCAGTCGGCAGCCTCCCTCCTGCTCAGGCAGATGTCATCCCCCAGGTTCTGTGGCGGAGTCTGTCTCACCGAACCCCCACGCGTCCTGGGGCGTCCTGGGGTGCTCTGGGGTGCACGGCCTCAAGGCGCCGTCTGCGAATGAAGCGTAGGGGCAGTGGTGTGTTTCCGTGGCCCTTCGGCCAGCCCCACTTACCAAGCACACGTTTGAGGTACAATTATTAAGAATCTCGGGGGACGGCAGACCTCACGGCAGGCATGGGTCCCCCGGGACACAGCCTAAGTCTCCCTCCTCAAGCAGCCCTGCCCATCCACGGGGGTCTCCAGGCAGGATGAGCCCCTCGGCACAGCCCCGTCTGTGCTCACCACCCAGAGCGGGATGAGCACCTCCTTCCCCCCGTCCAGGCCCAACACCAGGTGAGACCCTCTCTCTGACCCCTGTCCTCACCCCACATCCCCACAGGTCAGGAGGGGACAGGTCAGGAGGGGACAGGTCAGGAGGGGAGGGGACAGGTCAGGAGGGGAGGGGACAGGTCAGGAGGGGACAGGTCAGGAGGGGAGGGGACAGGTCTGGTGAGGAGGGTACAGGTCAGGAGGGGACAGGCCTGGTCAGGAGGGGACAGGTCAGGAGGGGACAAGTCAGGAGGGGACTGTCAGGAGGAGACAGGCCTGGTCAGAAGGGGACAGGTCAGGAGGGGACAGGTCTGGTCAGGAGGGGACAGGTCAGGAGGGGACAGGTCTGGTCAGGAGGGGACAGGTCAGGAGGGGACAGGTCTGGTCAGGAGGAGACAGGTCAGGAGGGAACAGGTCTGGTCAGGAGGGGACAGTTCAGGAGGGAACAGGTCTGGTCAGGAGGGGACAGGTCAGGAGGGGACAGGCCTGGTCAGGAGGGGACAGGTCAGGAGGGGACAGATGCTCAGTGTTCGGGCGTGCGGCTCAGGGCTGGCTGACCTGGGTGAGCGCTCCTGTCCCCAGGTGTGCCGCTCAGGACCCTTGCGAGGATCTCGGAGCAGAGGTGGAAGGTGCCCAGCAGGCACATGTCGCCAGGGCTGCCACCAGGAACTGGCGACACCGTCCCACTACAGGGCCGGGAGCCCCGTCAGGTGGGGAGCCTCTGGCCACGCAGTGGGTTCAGTTAGAACAGTGCTCGTCCAGGCTTCGTCCAGATCCACGGAATGAACAGGGTCAGGTGAGCCCCCCACACCAGCCCGAGACCAGAGGCAGCCCCAGACCTGTCTGGGCCCCGCCTGCTCAGACCCACCTCCGGCCCGGCCTCCCCCTGAGTCTGGAGGACCTGCTCCTGGGTGGTCAGTTGTCCAGCTGACCCCACCTTCTCCCAGACCTGCCCACACCCATAGTGGTGACTCCTAGAGACTCGGCCGCCCCCAGATGGCAGCCAGGGGGGGCCCGGGCCCCTCAGATGAGCCCTGAGAAGCAGAAATAGCTTCTGTTCCCCCCGAGCCCGGTACCCGTCGTCAGCTGCTCCTCAATCTCTCTTGTCCCAGTTTCTCTGCTCTGGGGACAGCCGGCCATTAAGAAGGGGCGGGTGGGGAGCTGAGCCGGAGTTCCGGCGGGGCGCCTCCATCCGGAGATGGGCTGGCGGCCTCGCTCTGATAGTCTGCGGCTCCATTTAGAACAGGGCCGTGTGGGACAGGTGGACCCGATTCATGGGCGCTGGGTCGGAGAGGAGGCCTGGACTAGCTGCAGAGGGTCCCCACAGATGTCCCGGCCCCCAGCTTCTGAGACCAGGTGCAGGCAGGGTTGAGCCCCTCGGAGGACAGGCTCCTCAGGCCCCCTCCCCGTGTCTGCTGTTTGCTGAGACCCCTGGCCTTGGCTCCTACACCCCCGGCCGGATTCCCGCCTGGTCACCCCGTGGTGGTCCCTCGTGGGACAGCGTGTGGCTCTCTCCTCGGAGAAGGACCCTGGTCACATTGGATCAGGGCCCAGCCTGCTCCAGTGACCCCACCTTTACATCTGCCACGAGGCTGTTCCCAGGAAGGTCACTTCCGAGGTTCTGGGGGTCACAGCTCCACCCACACAGGCACCTCCTGCTGGGCCGCCGGCCTGGGGAGGGAGCGGTTGTGGGACCTGGTCAGCCAACCCCGGGGAGGCGCCGGCGGTCCGCTGCCGTCAGGACGGTGGTGTGAAAGGGGCCGGGGACACCTTTGTCCGCTCTGAGAACGTGACCTGAGAACTCGGGGGCCGGGCCTTCCGTGCCGGGCGGGGCCTGTGCCCCCAGGAGCTTCCCCTCCAGGCTCCGGAGGGCCAAGGGCTTCTCCAAGGTCAACCTGCTGTCTGGCTGCCAGCCCGGCGCCCTCTTCTCGACTGCCCAGCCTTGGCTGCCTCCAGCCCCCCTCCTCCTGCAGGGCTCGGCTCCTGCCCACCTGGACCCCCCGGAGCCTGGACAGGGCGTCTCTCCCCCTGGACGTCAGCCTGGGAGAGCAGACAGCGATTTCGTGAAATGGATTCATGGTGACGGGGACTCGGGAGGGAGAGGAGGGCATCTCAGGATGGCTGTGACCGGGCCTTGAATCCACCCTCAGCCCCCGCTCAGGGCCAGCCCTGGAGTGTGCGACCTCACCGGTGTCCCCGCGCGCCCCTAAATCCACCCTCAGCCCCCGCTCAGGGCCAGCCCTGGAGTGTGCGACCTCACCGGTGTCCCCGCGCGCCCCTAAATCCACCCTCAGCCCCCGCTCCGGGCCAGCCCTGGAGTGTGCGACCTCACCGGTGTCCCCGCGCGCCCCTAAATCCACCCTCAGCCCCCGCTCAGGGCCAGCCCTGGAGTGTGCGACCTCACCGGTGTCCCCGCGCGCCCCTAAATCCACCCTCAGCCCCCGCTCCGGGCCAGCCCTGGAGTGTGCGACCTCACCGGTGTCCCCGCGCGCCCCTAAATCCACCCTCAGCCCCCGCTCAGGGCCAGCCCTGGAGTGTGCGACCTCACCGGTGTCCCCGCGCGCCCCTAAATCCACCCTCAGCCCCCGCTCAGGGCCAGCCCTGGAGTGTGCGACCTCACCGGTGTCCCCGCCGGGCCCCTAAATCCACCCTCAGCCCCCGCTCAGGGCCAGCCCTGGAGTGTGCGACCTCACCGGTGTCCCCGCTGGGCCCGCTGGCCTGGGGGGCGCAGAGGGAGGGGGCAGTGTCGGGGGGAAGCCACGGAGAATCCCTGCCGACCTCCGAGCCTCACCTGGGCTTCACCGCCCTCCTCCGAACTGGGGCCACAGCCGGAGTGCAGGCAGGCGGAGCCTGGGGGAGCGACTCGGCCTCGGGGGCCAGTTCTGAGAGCAGTGGGTGCCCAGCCCACGTGTGCCCAGCCGGGTGCCCGCAGAGGCCCAGCCCCGCAGGACGTGCCCGCTTCCGGGAAACCCCTTCCACTCGGGAGTCGGGTCTGCCCTCGCCAACGCCGACTCCTCCGCCGTCCGGGCCCCCGGGGGAGCGGACGCCCACCCAGACAGCCGAGCCCCTCAGCCCTTTCCCACGCGGGGCCAGTGAGCGGGCTGAGGGCCGGTTCGGGGCCTGTCCGTCTCGAGGAGCGCAGAGGCGGTCAGAGGAAGCAGCCTGGGGTCCCCACCAGCGGGGCAGGACCCTCACGCCTGGGCGGCCCTCAGGCTCTGCTTCAGGGCCCGGGAGGGGTCACGGGGCCCCTTTCTGACCTCAGGGCACCCGAGCGTCCCTGCAGAGTGGACCGGCCTCCCCGCGAGGGGCCTGGGTGGGTCGCGGGCCTGGGTGGTTCCCCCACGGCTCTTGCCTTCACGCTCTCCTCTCCTTGTGGAGAAGGAGGGAAAGAGCCCTTTGGGGTGAGCACCCCAACCTCACTCTCCAGAGTGGATGCTGACTCGGTACCCAGAGGGGTGAGGGGTGCCCCATCACCGCTGGAGGGTCAGAACCAGGCAGGCCGAGTCCAGTCACCCTCCTTTCCCTGGGCCATCAGAGGGCTGGCAGGGTCTCAGGTGGGGGGCACCCTGCGCTCCAGTCGCTGGCGTCTACCATTGGGAATGGGGGTTCCAGGTTCCCGTCCTCTCTGAAAAACCACAGCGCGGTCTGCGACTTGCGTCCAACCACAGTGCCGTCACAGTGAACCCAACGCACACCTGCGGTAGCGACTTCACAAGTGGCGGGCACCCCTGTCCTTGCTTTGGGGTGTCCTGGAGGCTGGTCCTCTGAGGGGCAGACGACCTGAGCGCCGGGGGGCGGGGGGCAGCAGTTCCAGCTCCACCTGTGTCCTTGGACGAGCCCTGCAGCCTCCTGGAGCCTCAGTTTCCCCACCTGCAACACAGCAACAACGCCCTGCCGGGCTCCCCCAGGAGTCACAGGAGCCGGAGAACCTCAGGGAACCGGGAGATCCCTGCACAGTCCCGTCCTGGGTGCGGCCCATTCCTGGGGCCGTGAGCATGGGGGCCGGCCGGGTCCTCCCTGCCTCTGGGTTCCCTGGACCACGGGAGGTGGGGGAGGAGCAGGTCCCTGGCTCCCACGCAGGGGCAGGGTGAAGAGACTCTAGAACTCATCCCTGCCTCAGGGTGACAGGCACCCTTCACCCTCCAGGCTGGGAGGCCCCACACCCCAGGGAGGCCACTGCCGAAACACCTACCTCCAGGACCCAGGGCACCCGAGACCCAGCTGGGGACATGGCCACAGCCCGGCAGCTCCTCCTCCATTGATTTTTTCTGTGGGATCCTGGAAGTCTGACAGGGTCTGCTTCTGGTGGGGCCTGGGGACGCTTGTCAGGTGCCCTCCTGGGCAAGGCCCCGGCTCTGCCTACGACCACAGGCCCGTCTGTCCCCACAGGTCTGGCTGCCACCTGTATGTCTCCCCATTCATCCCTGGGACAGTCCCCGCTAAACTGCCACCTCCTCCAGGCAGGCTTCCTGGGCCTCCCTCCCACAGGCTGTGCTTCTTTCTTTGGTGTCTAGGCCCTGGCGATGGACTTGTCTGATCAGTGTGTGTTCAGTGAGAAGTGGCTTGATCTATGCGAGGCCCTGGGGAATCTGGGAGTGAGTGAGTGAGAGAGGGAATGAGTGAGTGAGAGAGGGAATGAGTGAGTGAGTGAATGAGTGAGTGAGTGAATGAGTGAGTGAGTGAGTGAATGAGTGAATGAGTGAATGAGTGAGTGAGAGAGTGAATGAGTGAATGATTGAATGAGTGAGTGAGTGAGTGAGAGAGTGAATGAGTGAATGAGTGAGTGAGTGAGTGAATGAGTGAATGAGTGAGTGAATGAGTGAATGAGTGAGTGAGTGAATGAGTGAGAGTGAATGAGTGAGTGAGTGAGTGAGTGAATGAGTGAGTGAATGAGTGAGTGAGAGTGAATGAGTGAGTGAGTGAGTGAGTGAGTGAATGAGTGAATGAGTGAGTGAGTGAGATGAGTGATGAGTGGAATGATGAGTGAGTGAGATGAGTGAGTGAATGAGTGAAGATGGAATGAGTGAGTGAGGAATGAGTGAGTGAGTGAGTGAGTGAATGAGTGAGAGTGAATGATGAGTGAGTGAGGGATGAATGAGTGGAGTGGAGGGAGTGAATGAGTGAGTGATGAGATGAGGTGAATGAGTGAGTGAGTGAATGATGAGTGAGTGAATGAGTGAGTAAGTGAATATGAGTGAGTGAGTGAGTGAGTGAGTGAATGAGGGTGAATGAGTGAGTGAGTGAGTGAGTGAGTGATGATGAAGTGAATGAGTGAGTGAGTGAGTGAGTGAGTGAGTGAGTGAATGAATGAGTGAGTGAGTGAGTGAGTGAGTGAGAGTGAATGAGTGAGTGAGTGAATGAGTGAGTGAGTGAGAGAGTGAATGAGTGAGTGAGTGAGTGAATGAGTGAGAGTGAATGAATGAGTGAGTGAGTGAATGAGTGAGAGTGAATGAGTGAGTGAGTGAATGAGTGAGTGAGTGAGTGAATGAGTGAGAGTGAATGAATGAGTGAGTGAGTGAATGAGTGAGAGTGAATGAGTGAGTGAGTGAATGAGTGAGTGAGTGAATGAGTGAGTGAGTGAGTGAGTGAGTGAATGAGTAAATGAGTGAGTGAGTGAATGAGTGAGTGAGTGAGTGAGTGAATGAGTGAATGAGTGAATGAGTGAGTGAGTGAGTGAGTGAGTGAATGAGTGAGAGTGAATGAATGAGTGAGTGAGTGAGTGAGTGAGTGAATGAGTAAATGAGTGAGTGAGTGAGTGAGTGAGTGAATGAGTGAGAGTGAATGAGTGAGTGAGTGAGTGAGTGAGTGAATGAGTGAGTGAATGAGTAAATGAGTGAGTGAGTGAATGAGTGAATGAGTGAATGAGTGAGTGAGTGAGTGAGTGAGTGAATGAGTGAGAGTGAATGAATGAGTGAGTGAGTGAGTGAGTGAATGAGTAAATGAGTGAGTGAGTGAGTGAGTGAGTGAATGAGTGAGAGTGAATGAGTGAGTGAGTGAGTGAGTGAATGAGTGAGAGTGAATGAGTGAGTGAGTGAGTGAGTGAGTGAGTGAATGAGTAAATGAGTGAGTGAATGAATGAGTGAGTGAGTGAGTGTAGGGCTGCTGAAAGAGAACTTGGGGGTTGGGGCAGGAGAAAGGCTGGAATCGGGGTGTCCAGGAGGCTCTCTGGGCTCAGGGGTGGGGGAAGGGCCCCTTCCTCAGGACAAAGGGCAGCTGCCCAGGTCATGGGCTGGGAGCTGGGTGGAGCCGCCCCTCCGGGGCTGGGCTCTGCCTCTCTCTGCCCAACAAATAAGACATTAGTTCCCCAGCCGAGTGCTGCTTCCCCGAGTGATTTATGACCGTATTACGAAGCTCTCCAGAGGTATGGATTTTTTAATACGATTTACATTTGGGGGAAATTGATCACCGTTCCGGCTGCTCCCTTGAATGTGAAGCAGGACCACCTGCTGGTCCTGTGGCTCCAGGCCCCCCTCCGGGTCCCCGGGCAGCGGCCCGCGGGGTTCCGCTGGTGCCCACTCCGCAGACCGGACCCTGAGCCCCAGAGCCACTGAGCCTCGGGACCGGCTGGCGCTCCCTCGGGGGGGGGGGGGCTGTGCCCTCGATGCCCTAAGTCCGCGTAGCGGTGGGCGACCAGAACTCAGCAGCCGGGGGAGGACACGGGTCTCTCCAACCGGCTCAGGAAATGCTGCTCACAGATGCCGGTGACTCACTGAAGTCCCCCGGCCCCGCAGGGCTGGAGTAAACATGCCAAATAAAGGAACACTTGACCGACATCCCAGATGCAAAGTCGCTCTGGAACCTGGAAATCCCGGCCAGTGTTTTCTTCTGTTGTTGTGTTTGCAGGTAGGTGCGGGGGCGAGGCCACCGGGAAGGAGTGTTTCACTCCAAGGTGAGCTGTGAGTACGGTAGTCCCCGGAACAGGGCCTCGGGGCTGTGAGGCCTGGTGGTCAGGCTGGGTCCAGTCCAGCCCTCCCCTTCCCGACCCAGCCAGGCCGCCTGCCCAGCCCCCGAACCTGGCAAAGCCCAGAGGCTGCCCAAGCCTGGCCCGGCCTCCCAGGAGCCCCGGCAGGCTGCACGGGCACACTCCCGGGGCAGCGAGGGGCGGTGCAGGTGGGCAGAGCTGGGCCCCGCACCTGCAGGAACCACAAGTCGGGACGGGTCCTGAGAACATGGGCCTGTCTTACGGCTGACGGGCCTGCCCTCCTGCCTGGCTGGTGGGAAGGACCCCTCGAAGTTGGGGCTGTTGTAAACATTAAGCATCAAAGGACAACAAAAAACCAAACGCATGTGACATTGACATGGTGGTTGGGTGGTGGATAAACAATAAATGAAGGAAAAGTGGGAAGGAGTGGGGGAGAGAGGGGAGGAAGGGAGGAGGAGGGGTGGGGAAGAAAAGGGGTGGCAGGGGTGGGGAGGGGAGGGAGAGTTGGGGGAGGGGGAGGGGGGAGGAAGGGAGGAGGAGGGGTGGGGAAGAAAAGGGGTGGCAGGGGTGGGGAGGGGAGGGAGAGATGGGGAGGGGGAGGGGGAGGAAGGGAGGAGGAGGGAGGAGGCCGCGCCCGGGCAGCTCTGTGACCTCCTGGAGGAGAAGCAGCTGGGAGGACTCCCTGGGAAGGAGGACGTGCCTGGTGTCTATGCCTCTTGGAGCACTTTGTCCCAGAGCCAAGCAGGAGCGGACGAGACCTCGCGCAGCGGCACCAGGAGAACGTCCCGGTGTGTCCCGACCACAGAGAGAAAGGTGAGCAGGACCAGACGCGCAACCTGGGCCGGGTGGGCAGAGGCGGCAGCGTGGCCGCCTCAGCCCGTTACCCCAGAAGAGAGGGCTGTGCGCCTTCCATTCTAAAGGGACGGAAGCCCCCCTAGGGAGACGAGGCCACTGCTCGGGCCTCACCCACTGACCCGCTGCTCCCTGCAGGCTGCTGTCAGGGTGAGGCCCGCTGTCCGGCCACCTGTCCGCGTGCACAGCCACCACTCTGCCCGGGGGAATAATGTGCTGAGACCTCGAGCCGTCCAGGGCCGTGCTGAGGCTGGAGGGGGGTCCGATTCTTGTCAGGAACGAGGGAGCACGAGTGAGTAGATCCCCCTAAAACCAACAGGCTTGGGTGAGACCACTGGGGTGGCAGAGTGAGAACCCCAAATGTCCCCTCAGCAGAGCCATGGGACACGGCAACCGGTCAGGGTCAGCTTGTTACACCTCTGCACGGTGACCGGACGCTTTCAGTGACCCGAGGGGTGCTCACCGAGGAACCGAATTCCAGCGGGGCCAAAGAGGGGCACCCACAGAATGAGCAACTGGCAGGGGGACAACCATGGCTAGAGCAGACTACGTAAGGGTTGTTTTCAGCGCTACATGAATAATTCGTAACATTAGAAAAATAGGTGGTTGTGTGAGAATAAATAGGTAGGTAGGTGGGTAGGTAGGTAGGTAGGTAGGTAGGTATGTAGGTAGGTGGGTGGGTAGATGGATGGGTGGATGAATAGATAGGTAGTAAGTTAGACAGACAGACAGACAGACAGACAGGGGAATGAGATTACCGCTCTTTTCTATAGTCAAGTGTTGGACTGTCTTCAAGGTAGATGGACAATGATGGACAGAACAATAGGTCTACGAATTAATCCATACTGAGATAGATCAACCTATCCACCTACCTATCCACCTATCGATCTTCTGAGCCATTAATCCGTCTATATTGAGAGGATTCAAAACTTTATTTCAGACGAAGTTGAGAAATGTCTCCAGGAGCGACTCCACCTTCAATCCCTCTTGCCTGAAAATTCTTCCCTGAAACCTACTGGAATTTCAGAGACGAAATCACGCGGAGGTCACTGGACAGGTCGGGAAGCCTTCCTGTTTGGGTCTGTGCCCAACACGGCCGAGGCCCAGCCGCCCAGCCGGGAGCGCGTGTGTCCTGTGAATCGGACGCGGAGCTGTGCACAGTCTCAGCAGGGACAACCCCAGTTCATAAAAGCAAGTGTGTGACTAAGGAGGGTTTTTTATTATCCAGCACGAGATAATTCCCCGTGTGGAATTTAATTACAGATTAAGCCCTTAAATGATCAAATAGACATCTGAACGATTCAGAACTGTATGAAATATCTGAAAGACCAACGACTCCCCCTCCTAACAGAATGAGCGATGTGCACAAGGAGGTCGGTTCCACAAAAGTAACACTGTAACCAAAACACGATACAAAATAGTCACAGCCCAGGAAGTTAAACACGTGTCGCCCCACGCCGGAAGGCCTGAGCCGGTGCACCAAGGAGCGAGACGTAACAATGTCACCTTGACAACTCATTACCGGCGCCTGGGACCAATTTCACTACCTCTTGTCATGAGGGCGACTGAGTGGTTTATGGACTACCGTTGAGCTACTTAAAAAGAATGGGTCAGAACATCTCCAAATATCTACCAGATGCAAAAAGCGAAGTGCACACCAGGGCGTCTGCAATGCTCCGTGTGTGCTGGGAAGGGCGGGTTCGATATGTACACACCCCCAGCAACGCAGAAGCTCCCAGGCCACCAGGCAGGCAAGGAAATGTCCCGGCCGAGTCACCGAAGTCTGTTCACAGGCATCTCGGGTTTGTTTGGACCACCTTTCAATTGCTTGATCTGTTAACCACGCCGAGGTCTTCCTTTTGCCAACACAAATGCATCTGCATACACGTGCAGAAAGTATGTGTGCATCTTTGCATTTACATGGACTCATGTGCACACGCACTCACGCCCACCTCCATGAGCCTCACTGCTCGGTCTGCCCCACCCGGTGCGGATGCCCGCAGTCCCCGAGGTGTGAGGCAGCTCTGTGCCTGACCCTCCCCTCTCAGGAGCCAGGACAAGGCACCAGCCCCTGCGCCTGAGGACAGTCCGTGCGCACCAAGCACTTGGGGCCGTGCTGGCTGGGGTACTGCAGGGCAGGTGCTCTTGCCCATGTACCCTGTTGGGTGTTATGTGCACCTGGGGACCAGCAGCTTGAGGGCGGGTCCCTGTCCTCAGCGGAGTTTGTGATGCACAGGAAGGGGTGACCTCATCATTGCTCCACCCTCCTCACAGTCACGTATTGCCCAGGCACCAGCTCCCGCCATTGAATAAGGAGCAGGACTGGGGGGCGCTGCCCACCCAGATGCCCAGCCTGCCCCAGGCACCGGGGCACTGTGAGAGCGGGTGACCCAGCCGTGGGTTCTGAGAGCCACATGAGGGAAAGGAAGGAGAGATAAACAAACGAAGGCCTGCTGCGGGTGGAAATGCCCATCAGGTCCTGAGTGGGCCCGTGTGCTGGTGCAGCAATGAGTCCTCCCTCAGGGAGCCGGCACCACACTCGCCACTGGGAGGACTCGGGCTGTCACACAGGTGTCCTCGCAAATGAGTGAGGACGGGGCGGCCCGGGGTAAGGGGCCTTGTGGGGCGATGGCGTTCCCTCTCCGCAGCCACACACACGAGCGGCAGCCGGAATGAAGATCTCAGCGCCAGAACAGCACCCTAAGACCCTGGAGGGAAATGTGTTCCTGCTCACGTTCTTACTTCTCTCCCAGGACACACAGCTCAGACCCTGAAGGAACGGAACAGCGTACTTCACAGCGTCAGCATTTAAAACTATACAGCGGAGCGCCATGAATAGTAAGTAGGAGATCATTATCCAATAAAATTAATGGAGATTTTTATCTAGATTATGCAAACAACTCCAGCAAATCAACAAGAAAGAGACACGTAATGCAAACATGGGCAGAAGCTATGAACACCCAGTCCAGGAAAGAGAAGACGGAGATGCCCAGCAAACACACGGACGCAACTTAACCTCCTTCCTGCCCAATGTGCCGAGATAGCCTTAGACGCGTCAGCTTGTGAGCGGTGCATCGTGCCAAGTGTGAGGGAGTGAGGGAGGCAAGGAAGGCAGGCGGCCACGCACTGCTCCGGGGAACAGGTCCCCGACACAGCCTCTGGACAGTGGAGAGCGCCGGACGCGTTGCAAGCTAAGGCTGTGTCTGAGCTGCCGGGGCATCTCTGAGCGCTGACCCCGAACCCTCAGCCGGGAGCCATGGAGGCGGCGCAGGGGTATTCACACGCGCGATCAGTTACAGTAAACACGCGGAAAGCACCGCCGTCCGTGCCCGTCAGTGTCGGCAGGAAGGGGTGAATAAGCCAGGACACAGCCATACGCGGGACCGGTGCCCGTTTCTGTGGCTGGCCTGTGCCCGTTTCCGTGGCTGGCCTGTGCCCGTTTCCGTGGCTGGCCTGTGGCCGTTTCCGTGGCTGGCCTACAGACGTCGTCCCAGCACCATCAGACCTTGCAGTGCAGAGTGGAGGGAAAGGGGACCAGTACAGTAACACCTTTCCTGTAAAGATTAAAGAGGTGCATGTTCTGTTGGTCACCGTGCAGAATGTGGGGGAAGAAGAAAAGAGGGTGAGATAGATACAAGTGTTTTCATCCGAGGGGAAGCTTCTGGGCATGTGCAGAGGTGAGCAGGACCATTACAGGTGTGACCCCTGAAGGAAAAAGGCACCTATGAAGAGGGCACCCGGCGGCTGACCAGGATAAAAGCCGAGCCTGGCGGCCTGTCTGCACAGGGGCGTCTCCCACACCCTGCACCTCGGGGAGCAGCCTGCAGGGAACCCCCTGCCACCCGGGTCCTGCCGGAGCCAGCCCTTCTGCAGGAGCTCCTGGGATCCTGTGTCAGCCAATAGGACGGAGGTTTTCTTCAGCCAATCAGAGCTGCGTAGCTCTGACCAATCAGGACAGTGCATTTGCACCAATCAAACTGTTTGGATTCCGAGTCCTCATTTGCATGAGCACAGACCAATCAGGGACCAGGGGCGGGGACTTCTGTCCAGATAAATCAGCTCCCTGGGCTCTGGGAGCACATCTCTTTGGACCCAGGGCTGTGGGCTGAGTCCCCTGTGAGCTGAACCACCAAAGACTTCTCAGCCGAGCTGTCTCACTCTAGGTTTGCGGAAAAACTGAGCACGGTGCAGAGTTCCACGCTCCCACTCCACCCCCACAGGCTCCCACTCACCCCTTGCTTTCACACCTGCTGAAGTTACTGAGCCAGCACCGATAGTCATTGTTCGCTGAGGTCCACCGTTTACGGCCAGGTTGCTCGTCTCCGTGGCCTCTGACAAGTGCGCACTGGAGTTAGGGCCCCACACAGAGCGGTTTCACGGCCCTGAAAGTCTCCTGTGCTCTGCCTGCTCCCCCTCCCCCGCTGGCCTCGGACCCCGGCACCCACGGAGCTTCTCACCGTCCCCGTAGTTTTGCCTTTTCCAAAACGCCCCGCAGCTGGAGTCAAGGCGCGTCACCTATTCGGACGGCTTGGCCGACCTGGCCGAGCGCATCTGAGGTCTCCGCTCGCCTTTTCATGGATTTCGTCACCGAGACCATTTCACGGCCTGGAGGCCAAGTGTGTCCACCCACCGGCCGGAGGGCACGGCGGCGGCTTCCAGGTTCTGCTGAGGGCAGATAGACTGCTCTCAATGTTTACCTGCACGGCTCTGTCACAGTGACCCGTGGGTGTGTGGTTCTGGGGCTCCTGTTCAGGGGAGCAGAGCCCGGTGGGATTCCGGAGACACCTGTCTCCCCGACGTCAGGCTGGTGCTGTTTTCCGGCCACTTCAATCTCAGGGGGTCCGAGTGAGTCGCTGATTTTCAGCTTCTCTCTCCTTGAAGGAGGGGGGATGGGAGTGCCGGGTCCCGCTGGGTGGTGGAGGCCGGTCTGCGCGGGTCTCTCAGGGGGAGCGGGGCTGTGACTTCGGTGGTGTGGCCGCCCGTGGCGCTTGGTGCCCAGAGCTCCTTCCTGGGCTCAGCACTGGTAGACGTGGTCGTGTCCCTTCCCAGCAGCCCCCGGGGCTCCATGCATCATCTCGGGGTTGTTCTGCACCCCAACATCTCCAGCTCAACCCCAGCCCTCACCTCAAACTCCAGGAACGACCGCCCTTCCCTGACAGGTGCTCGGGGGGTGCTCGGTGCAGACGGGCTCGGCAAGGTGTCCCTGGGCGGCCCCGGCTCCTCTGACATTTCCAGGGGCTTTGGGCTCTGCACAAGCCTGCCCTGTATTTGAACCTCCATTTCCTTCTCTCCGCCCTTCCATGAATATTTATGGTGTAAAAAGCAAGGCCGAGCACCAGCCACCCATTCACGGCTCCATCAACACGTCCTTTGTGACGCTGACCTGGGGCACAGGACGGAGGAGGAAGGAATGTTTCGTTCTCTGTGGGGAACAAGTTTCAATGGCTTTTATTCTCCCACTTCTCTGTGACCAGGACTTGGGGAGCACAGATCGCGGGGGTGTTTGTTGCAAAATAAAAGCAGTCGGTGCACAGGGAAGACTGGGCTTCTGTGCCGTGTCCCAGGGACGGTGACCCCTCCCAGCCTCACTCATGTCCCCACCCTGACCGGGCCGCCTTCCCACCGGCCTGGTGGTCAGCACGCACTGGCCGCCAGCTCAGGCCGCCCGGGAACCACCGAGAGCAGGCCTGCTCCAGGGCTGCCGTGACCACGGCCACACATGGAGGGGCCTGAAGCTGCAGGAATTGCTCCTCCCGCAGCTCTGGCGCCGGGAGCCCAAGGCCAAGGCGTCATCACGGGACTGTGCTCCCTCCGAGCTCTGGGGAGGGCCCTTCCCGCTTCTTCCAGTGTCCGGGGGCCAGAGGCACCCCTGGGCTGGTGGGCACATTGCCCAGTCTCTGCCACCAGGGACACCTGGCTCCCTGCTCCACTCACCGTAGATGTGCGGGGACCCTTGGCAGGCCCCTTTCTCCAGCAGGAGAGAGAGGGAGCCCAGGGCAAATGCAATGGTTTTCAGCCTGGAGACAGGGGCCGGGGAGACAGGTGGTCCCACCAGCCCCCCCCCCCCATGTCGTCCCCCTGCCCCAGGGAGCCGGAGCTTTGCTGCAGGTGGACGGCACAGGTGGGCTGTGGAGGGCACTTCCGTCAGCTGCTGATGCCCATCAGCCTGCTCAGCGTGTCCCCGTGGCTCCGCGTGGCACACTCTTGTGAGTGGGACAAGGTGAAGTTAATTGTCACTAGTTCAGCAGGTGGTAGGGGTTTTGTTTCTTTGTTTTTCGCTGTTGAACATAGTCCACAGGTAGACGGCAGTGATGAGGACCCCGCTCTGTGGTCATGGCAGATAGATCCCCACCCGTGTGACTTGGGCGTGGACGTCCCCACTGACAGCCAAGAGACTCATGAAAAAGGCCCCGCGGCCGGTCAGGGTCGGGGCCAGGGCCAGGCCCGAGCCCAGGGCTGTGCGGACCCGGATGTGCGTCAGCCCGAACCCGGATGTGCACGTGGCTCAGTGTCACCGCAAACATCTACCCTGTGCCGTTCCGTGGTGACAGCGGGCGACCAAATGAGCCTCTTCCCGGGGGAGGGGTCCCCTCCACGGGTCTGGGACCCGATCGGCCCCTCTGCAAACCTCGAGGCCGGTGGCCAGCTCTACAGGTCTGAGAGCTGCGTCCTTCCGGGCCCCTGGTCCACTGGGACCCTGCTCAGCCACAGCCCGGAGCGGCGCTTTGCGGGAGCGGAGGGAGTTCATCAGGAGGTCTCGTCGGCAGGGCGGCTGCGGGAGGCCCAGGCAGCGACGGGACCGCAGCGAGGTGGGTAGAACTGGTCCCCGCGGCCGGGAGGCCACGGCAGCCCCGCAGAGCGGACACAGTATCGATGGCATCGTTCCCGGAGGGCGTGTTTCCACACCCGGGGGCGGGCGTCCATGCCCACTGACAGCTGTGGGCGCCCCTCATGCAGGACAACCATCACTCAGGTGACACGGACGTGTGTGTCCAGTGGGGCAGCCTGGACAAAGGCGGCCTGTGGTCCTTGGAGGAGGCTGGGCGGGGAGGGAGTTCCTGAGACCCTCTTTCCACGTCTGATGCCCGTGGGTGAGGCAGCAGCCTGGAGGGAGCTCGGATGGGGGGGTCCGAGCTGTGCGTCCCACCTGTGGCTGGGCAAGGCGGTGCGTGCCTCAGTGTCCCTTCGTGGATGAGACGAGCAGACACTGTTTCCTGAGTGCTCCGCCGGAGCCCGGATTTCCTTGACTGTACGAGAGACCCCTCTGTCCCTCCCCTCGGCTGTCGGGGTGTGGACCGGTCACTGTGGTGGTCTGTGGTCCTGGGGGGGACTGAGCGGAGGGAATTCCCAGATCGGCCTCCCCTGCGCTGCTCCCTCCGGGCCCAGCTCAAGGTCTGCATCAAACCCGATGCGAGAACAGCCCTGGGCCTGGCGGGCCAGAGGGGTCGAGGCTCTGGGCACCGTGAAGCCTGGTGGTCAACCTTCAGGGAGACACCCCCTTCTTCTCGGGGTCACCCGTGGTCTGACAGCACGGTGACCGGGAGGAGAGGGGGCAGTGGTGTGGCCTGGTGGATGTTGGAAGGACCCTCTTATTGACCCGTGGGACTTGTTTCTGTCAAACGCCGGTCACTGTCTGGCTTGAAGGGAGTGATGTCCCTGCGGCCCATCCACTGGCGCCCTCAGAGGGAAAGCGGCGTGAGCTCGGCCACGGGAGCTTTGGGTTCGCAAACCCCCGGTCCGCCGATGGAGCCCTCTTTCTACGTGACGACTGCGGCCTGTCTCTTTCTCTCCAGGGAGCAGCGACCTCCAGCCAGAAGGGGCTGTCGGTGACGCGCTGTGTGCCGCTTCTCAGAGTGCACTGTCTGGACGCCACGCGTGGACCCCACGGCGTGACAGGCCTTCCCTCGGCCCTGATGGTGAGAACAGCCCACGCGGCTCTAACCCAGCACCGTCGCTGGTGGGCACACTCACCATAGTCAGGGAAAAGGACACCGTCCCATTTCACATCACACCTCCAGGGAGAAGGGTGTCCGTGTCCTCGTCCTCGCTGCCGGCCGGTGGGCGCACGAACATCTCCCCAAGACAGGTGACCGAGGCTGCCCCCACTTGCCACGAGGGTATGGCCTGAAACTAAGTTATGTTGACTCCCTTTGGGACACTAGAACACAGACTTTACTCTTAGGTATTCGGAGTTCTCACCGGGCCCAGCCGCCGTGATTTTGGCTCCCGGCACGTAACCTGATGGCCCGTCTCCTGAGTCCCTGCAGCCCCGCCTCGTCCTGGTGGTTTCGAGCAGCAGGGCCTGAGCTGTGTGTGTGGGCACACATGTAACACGTGTGCACATCGCCGTGCACCCAGGTCCAGGGCAGCCCCGCCCAGGGGAGCGTCCTCCTTCCTCCGCCCGCTGTGCTGGCCAGGCCCCGGCGGATTGGACGGCCCCACACGGGGGACGGCGTCCGCTCTTCCGTCGGCCAGTCCAGTGCCGAGCTGTCCGATGCCCCTCACGGACACACCAGAGTAACGTTCACCCGGATGTCGGGCTCCTGGCGGCACAGTCTGGGTGACACACAAAAGCCGCCGTCTCAGTTTCCGAAACGTGTATTTGCACCCCTCCCCCTCCACATGGTTTGGAACAGAGAGGTCTGCTTTCCAGGAGAGACCCACGGGGACCTCCCCCACTTCCTCGTGCCAGGCCGGTCCCCGCGACCGCAGGACCCCAGGGGTCAGCAAGCATGAGTCCCGCCTAGAGCTGGATGGTCTCTGAGATCGCCCAGGGGGACCTTCTGGGGGTGACACCCCCGGGCAGTGGCCGAGAAGCAGCGGCTGCAGACATCAAGAGCTCCGTCACTCCAGGTGGCGGGGCCCATTGAGCGGCACTGAGGTCATTTCAGCCCCAGGCAGAGCCGCCCGGCTGGCCCGGGACTCGCAGGTGGACACGCCCACCCGGCTCCACGCAGGGGACACGCCTGCCCCTCCCGCCGGGCCCCGGAGAACACAGAGCTCCATTTGCTCTGAGCCTCCTCGTCCAACACGGACTTGCAACCCTGGGAACCCGGGGGCCCTGCCGGAGGACCGGTGTCCACGCCTGGAAACTGCTGAAGGGGTGGTACTTCCCTCACCTGTTCGCACAGCGAAGTAGCCGAGCCCGAGGCCGTCAGCCTGCGGGGACTGTAGAGCTGAGGTTTCTCAGACCACAAAGTGCTGGGAAGTCATAGAGGCCGCAGGCTGGTCCGCGCTGTGATGTGTCCTCCGGCGCTGATAACCCGAGACGGGCACCGCCGTCTCCTGCTAAGGGACCGGCCGGACGCTGGGCAGGGGGACGCAGGATGTCGCATGCAGGTGCAGCAGTATCGGGGGGCGTCTGCACCCTGAGCCCCACCTTCTCCCTCCCTGGGGCGCGTGCCCCTGTGGCTCCGAGGGCGTGAACCCAGGAGGGCTGCATGGACGGGGCGGAGTGCAGCGGCGGGATTTCAAAGACCCGGTGCAGAGAGAGAATGTGGACCAGCTCATCTATCATTTTTTAAATTGGTTACACGTTGCAATGATAATAATTGGGTAATTGGAGCTGAAATAATAAAACCGGATAATTGGATTTACTAGAACGATGATTAAAATATCAATATGCCACCTGTTGGTTTCACCGCGGTGGGGTGACCGGTGGAGAATGTTAAATGACACGGTCGGCTCGTTTCGCGTCTCCCTCGCGCAGCACGGTCTGGAGTCTTGTCTCATGGCGCCTTGGGCTCCTTCCGGTGGGCGTCCCGGGGGGACTCGGCGCCCCTGGCCCAGCCGGACACTCTGACACACTAGCATCCTCATCACAGCTGCGAGGAAGGAGCCAGGGGCACCGCTTGCCAACCTCACCTGGGAAAGACCCCGGAAGCCCCTTAAATGTCCCTGAGGCAGGGGAGCCCAGCCCCACCCCCCTTTCCAGCAGGACCTGGTCCTGACCCCGAGAGCTCAGCACAGTGTGTGGTGTCCCCCACGGTCCTGAGGGAGCACCTCAGGGTGGAGCGAGGACGGGGCTGGTCCGGGGAAGGTATCGGCCATGGAATGTCTCCAAGCTGTCCCCACCCCCGCGGCAGCCACGGCGGCTCTGACCCCCGTTCTCACTGCACAGGAGGGGGCCGGCCCTCCAGGCCGCTGCTGGACGTGGGGTCCGGTCCTCTGGTGACAGGGACGGTGGCCTCTCCTGCTGACGCCCCGCCTTCGGGGCTCCTGCCCGGGAGGCTGGTACTTGGCAGCGTTTCCCAGTTTCGTTGTGTTTTCCGCCGTCTCTGTTGATTTGCAGACGTTTCTCGTACCGCTGAGAGACCACCTGGTCAGCCTGGGATTCTGGGGCAGCGTCTCCCAGGTGTCTGCCTGTTATCCTGGTCTATGACATCCTCCCCCAAGAAGAAACGCTTGATTTTGAAGTATTTATTGCTGGTGGAAACGGGATTCTGCACCGAGTCACAGGACATGCATTTCGGGGACCCATGCACAGGAGGATGGGGACAGTAGTGAGATTTATCGGAGTGAAAGCAAGGACCGTCCCCAGGTGCCCGGTGTCTCACCCACAACGTGGCGGAAGCAGTCCAGCCCCTGGGGCCGCGCCACACCCAGAGGGAGGGCCAGGGCCGCACCCTGGCATCAGCGTCCAGAGGGGTCCCCTACAGTGTTATCCCTGCCCCCGGTCATGTACGGCAGGGCCGGGTCCCTGGGGAGATGGGAAGCTGGTCCTTCCTCCCTGCTCGGGGCCACGGAGGGATGTTCACGCCCGGCGGCGCCAAGCGGCTGCCCAGAGCGTCTGGGAGCTGTGGCTTCCGGCTTAATCAGCTCAGCCAGGGTCGCACCTTCTCCTTCACTGATAACTGGCCAACTCTATCCTCTAAGATACTCAGTCAGTTTACATGAGGCCCCGGGACCCTGAGGTTTGATCATTTGCCAGAATGACTCACAGAACCTGAGAAATAAAGATTACGGTTTTATTACCAAGGCGTCAAACCAGGGCCGGCCCAGCGAGGAGACCGCTCCACACCATGGGGGTGCTCACCAACTGGGAAGTCCCGGAGCGGCTGGGGTTTTACTGGGCTTCGTCTCACTGTTGGCTGATTGGCTGAACCACGGACATGTGCCCGGACTGTCTCCTGTCCCTGGAGTTTGGACTGATACCAGGGGCTCCAAGCCCCAGCTCACTAACCACGTGGCCACCTTTCTGGTGACCAGCCCCATCCTGACACTAGGTAGGGGCCTGTCACCCCGTGAACATAAACCAGAGGTGACCCAAGGGGCTCACGAGTTGTAAAATCTCCTGCCCGTCACTTGGGAAAGTCCACGGCTGTTGGGCTGCTTTCCCAGGAGCCGGCGGCTTTGTGGTTCTGCCCCTCGTCCCACAGGGCAGCACGTTCACAGGTGCCGGGCTGCAGGGGAGACAGCACACACGGGTTCCCTGGGAGCCCGGCCCCCACCGGCAGGGCTTCCTGTGCACACAGTGTCTCCGGCGCCGTCCTGCAGGTGGCGCTCTGCTTCATGGCTCCCACATCCAAGCTGGTGGCTCCGGTCCCACAACTGGACGGGAAGAGCCCACATGCCTGGCCCTGCTGCCTCCACGCTGTCATGGGGCAGCCTCCCCAGAGATGTGGGCTCCACACCTGGGCCCCAGGTGCCAGCCCGGGGTAGGGTCTCCCAATCACTGCTACTGGGGTCACATCTAGTTTTCTGGCTACGCGTCAGTGCCTCTCTGGGAACCGGTTTCTGTGTTGGAGAAGGAAGGATTGGCAGGCGTGGTGAGAACTGACCTTGAATTCCCAGGGGTGTAACCGACTGCGGTTAATTTCCCGTCTCACCAACTCCGCTGTGGGTGGGTGGACTCTGGGCAGTGACGTACTCCAGGCGGCTGTGACCTTGGTTTGCTGACAGCAGACAGGAGAGAGCTGAGGATCTGTGAGCCAGCACTTGAAGCTGTGGTCCGCCTTACGGCCCCTGGTAGCCTGTTCACCAGGACTAACCAGGTGGCTGTCCTGTGTGGCGTGGGGACAGGGGAGCAGGAGAGGACACTGTGCCATTGCCCAGACCCTCCAGGCAGCAGCGCTGGACAGTGCCTGACGCACAGTGCAGGTTTAATTTCAGTGACGGTGGCCAGGCCATGCTCTCTTGACGTTTGCTTTACAAGGGTCACTCTGGCAACTCATAGAGAACAGCCATGTCATCTAACTCACGTGTCAGTTTGTGTGTCCATCCTGGTAGAGTGACCTCACAGTGACCGATGACTTAGAAGTCGGACAATCTATCCATCTATCTACTCATCCATCCACAATCCATTCACCATCCATCCATCCATCCACCCACCCACCATCCACCCACCATCCATCCACCATCCATCCATCCATCCATCCACCCACCATCCATCCATCATCCATCCATCCATCCACCTATCATCCATCCACAATCCATTCACCATTCATCCATCCATCCATCCATCCACCATCCATCCACCTATCATCCATCCACAATCCATTCACCATTCATCCATCCATCCATCCATCCATCCACCCACCATCATCCATCCATCCATCCATTCATCCATCCACCCACCATCCATCCATCATCCATCCATCCATCCACCTATCATCCATCCACAATCCATTCACCATTCATCCATCCATCCATCCATCCACCATCCATCCACCTATCATCCATCCACAATCCATTCACCATTCATCCATCCATCCATCCATTCATCCATCCACCCACCATCCATCCATCATCCATCCATCATCCATCCATTCATCCATCATCCATCCATCCATCCACCCACCATCCATCCATCCATCATCCATCCATCCATCCATCCATCATCCATCCATCCATCCATCCACCCACCATCCATCCATCATCCATCCATCCATCCATCCATCATCCATCCATCCATCCATCCATCCATCCATCCATCATCCATCCATCCATCCACCCACCATCCATCCATCCATCATCCATCCATCATCCATCCATCCATCCATCCATCCATCCATCCATCATCCATCATCCATCATCCATCCATCCACCCACCATCCATCCATCCATCCATCCACCCACCATCCATCCACCATCCATCCATCATCCATCCATCCATCCACCCACCATCCATCCATCCATCCATCCATTCACCCACCATCCATCCATCCATCCATCCATCCATCCATCATACATCCATCCATCCACCCATCATCCATTCACCATTCATCCATCCATCCATCCACCCACCATCCATCCATCCATCCATCCACCCACCATCCATCCACCATCCATCCATCATCCATCCATCCATCCACCCACCATCCATCCATCCATCCATCCATTCACCCACCATCCATCCATCCATCCATCCATCCATCCATCCATCCATCCATCATACATACATCCATCCACCCATCATACATCCACCATTCGTCCATCTATAGGGCAGTGTATTATTCCAGCCACTACGGAGTTAGAAGTGGAGCCCAGGGTGCCTTCCAGTCTTGATGCCGTGACTGTGGAAGGGGCAGGGGTGGTCACTTGAGAACCCTTTTAGGAGAATCCCCATGGAGGCTCTCGGTGTCCATGAAAACAAAGACACAAAATCACCTCTTAAAATAGGAAAAAGGAAATAAAAAGGATGAATGGTTTTAAGCTTATGTTTAAAGATAGAAAACACATAAACTATTAATTTTAAAATAAATTAAATAAACAAACTAAAAAAAAAATGCCGTCTTCTCCCTGAACTGTCATAGATAAGGAACTGATGTGTTATTTTAAAGACAGCCTCTCGGCTGACACTGTAAATCCCATTCATATTCCAGTGATTACACCAAAGTGATTTATTAGAATTTCATGAAGGCATTTCTCCCTGTATCTTAAAACATAAACTCATCAAAAACACTCATTTACGGCTGTTGTCTCGATATTGTTTGTATTTTATCTTATTTTGTGATTTATAACTTTGTTTTTCTTGTGATTTAATCTCAATACGCGGGGCTGGGACTGTGGGGGCAGGAAGAAGTGAAGTGCCTGGTCGTCCGGGGCGCTCGGTCACTTCCCCGTCCTGACCGAGAGAGGGATGACGCTGGACTGCAGCTTCCACCGTCGGGCCGGCAGCTGCTGAGAAACTGGCGGGTTGACAAGAGTCAGACCAAGTACAATTGAGGCAGGAGCAGGGGTGGGGTGGGGAGAGGAAGAATGGTCAGGTGTACTGCCTCAGGAAAACTTACAGTTTCAATGAAGCACAGGTACACACACCCCAGTGTCAAATGCGCACAAGTGCATGAGTGTACACACACACGAATGTACACAATGCATGCACATGCACACACATGTGAGTGAACATGCACATGCATACACATGCACACGAGTGCATGCACACCTTCACACCCACACATGCACACACATGGTCGCACGTGCACACTCTCACACGCATGTATATGCACACACATGCATGTGCACACAATGCATGCACATATTCACATGTGCACACACACGTCCACATGCATGCCTGCACACAGAGGGTCAAACATTACTTCAGGGAAGGCAGTCCAAAGTCAGCTTCCCTTTGAGACCTGGGTGCTCCAGGCAGGACCCAGTGGCTCCTCCATCTCACAGGGGCCCCCAGGGCTGTCACAGGGGCTGGAGCAGGACGGTTGACTGTCACACTTCAGGCCTGCTCAGCCGTGGACTTTTACAGAGACCACCGCGGGGCCAGCCTGGCTTCTGGTGCCTCGGCCTTCATCCCAGGGTCGTCTCATCTGGATGGTACGGAGGCCAAAGCAGCCTGGCACGCGACCCTTGGCCGCGCCACATGCATCCGCAGCTGCTTCCAGAGAGCTCCAGGGTCTCTGCCCCTCTGTGCAGAGCCGTGTCCTGGGCCCTGGCACGCGACCCTTGGCCGAGCCACATGCATCCGCAGCTGCTTCCAGAGAGCTCCAGGGTCTCTGCGCCTCTGTGCAGAGCCGTGTCCTGGGCCCTGGCACGCGACCCTTGGCCGAGCCACATGCATCCGCAGCTGCTTCCAGAGAGCTCCAGGGTCTCTGCCCCTCTGTGCAGAGCCGTGTCCTGGGCCCGCAGCCCTGGGCCCTCTCCAGGACTGTGCGCGGACTCAGCTCTGAGCAAACCAGGCCCTAATGCCTGCCAAGAACCCGGGGCGGGGGGGCAACTGATGGCCCACTCACCACCTCCTCTCCTTCCAGAAGCTTCCATCTCGCCCACCTGTGCACACGTGGTAGCCGTCTGACGGCCACGTTCTCTCGTCCTGCAGCCTCAGTCTTGGGCAGGACATGAGGCGGCCAAGTGAGGGGTGTCCGTGAAGAGCCACCTGCTTGATCTCTTTGGCAGAGTCTCGATGATCTTATTTCTGTGCAAATGACATTCATGCACTGAAGAAATTTAAATATGGAAGAAAAAGACCCCAAACCTCATCAGCTGTGAAGAGCTTGTCTTCATGTGACAGGGACGTCCCCAGAGAGCTCCAGGCAGGTGGGTGGGAGACAGCGGAGGGAGGAAAGTAGTCATTCCATACATGCTCTTTAAATTGGGTAATTTAATTTCAATTATATTTAATACAGAAAAAATAGTTTGAAGCGAAACAGAGGAAATTGCTCATCTGCAGTTCTTTACCATAGAAACATTAGTTCCTGAAGATCTTTTTTCAGGAAAAAATACTAGAAGCAAAGATCCATTTGAGAGATTTATAGCTGCATGTGTGTGCAGGTATATTTTAGTGTGTGAAGATGCGTGGGTGTGCAAGTGTTTTAATGTAAGTGTATGTGAGTGTGTAAGTGTGTGATAGTGGTGGTGTGTGCACGTGTGTTTTAGTGTGTGTGTCAGTGGATGTGTGAGTGTGGGTGGATGTGTGTGAATGTGCAAGTGTGTGAGAGTGTGTATTCGTGTGTGCCTGACCACTGTTCTCACTGACACAATTTGCTCTAGCGTGAGATCAATCTGTCCATCCTTCCTCATGTCTCCGGGCTCCCTTCAGAAACGTGCTCTTTACACGCCTGTCATTTATGTTACTTTTAAGGTCTATGAGTCCAGGGTTGTCTAATCTTCATCCTGCACTTGAACGTCCAGTAACCAGTGCACACGACGGACTCAACCAGCGTTGTTCACCAAATCTCCTGCCTTCAGTAATTTGTTTGCTTGTTGGCAGCACCCTGGGTTATGCTGTCAAATGCTTTTTCCTGGGTGGCTTTTAATTTCCTGAACTTTTGCTTATGTAGGAGTTTGTTCATCTTCTCTATATAAATATTTAAACCTATTTGCCTTCACATGTGAAAGGATCCCTGTAGACTTCAAACTCACAGAGTCTCATTTCGGGTCAACCCCTACCATGCCACCCCCATGTCTTCTGGTGCCCACAGCTGCTGTCCACACACACCCACACTTCTATTCTGGGGACACCTCCCCCGGCATGTGCACCAGAACCTTCTGGAAGCCTTTCTGCCATCCATGCAGTGGTCAGTCTGGAGGGCTGCCACACCCCCTCAGAGTGGAGAGGTGCCTTGTGGTCATGTTTCCTGTGCCTGGTGGTCGCTGAACCTTGCAGTGCTGAGGACATTAGGGGACCCAACACCCGAACCTCAATATCCAAGCAGTGACTTCTCTGGGGTTTGGGAAGCAACGCAGTGGCCCTGCTCAGGGGCCTGTGTCCACTTGGGCTCTGGTTCTTGTTCAAAGCTTAGGACAAGTGGTTCCCAGTCACACATACACACACTCACATATATGTGCACACACACCACCATTCAAACACATGTGCACTCACACACACCCACACATGTGAATGCACACACTCACACGTGCACTCACACACATTCACACACTCACATGCACGCACCCTCACACATACTTACACGAACATTCACACACTCACATGTACACTCACACACACGTGAACTCACACACATGTACGCTCACAATTCACTTACACACATGCACTCATACATGTGCACTCACACACATGCATTCACACACTAACACATGCACTCACACTCACATGCATTCACACACTAAGACGTGCACTCACACCTGTGCACTCACACACTCACATGCATTCACACACTAGCACATGCACTCACACCTGTGTGCACTCACACACTCACATGCATTTACACACTAACACATGCACTCACACATGTGCACTCACACACTCACATGCATTTACACACTAACACATGCACTCACACACTCACACACTCACACACATGTGCACACTGGCATGTGTGTTCTCATCCTTCCTTCAGCTTAGTCACTCACTGAAAGACCATGTTTCAAGTTCCTTCAGGTTGATCTGTTGCCGACAAGCCCTCTACGTTACCATCACAAACTCACCCTCGCCGTCTCCATAAGGGGGGATATACAACGGTCGTGGTGAGTGCCGATGCGACTGCGGCTGCACCATGGATGCACCCTGATCACTGCACCCTAGAAGCTGCAGGCCGCCCTCATGCTCCAGGACAGGCAGCTGTCCAGCACCTGGAGGCCAGTCCTCCAACCTCGTCCAAGGCAGGGCCACTGCCATGCAAGCCCCTCCTCCCTGCCCCAAGTTGTCATGCTGAGCCTGTCCCCCACCCGGGTCCCTGTCACCCCACAAAGTGCAGCTGTCACCCACTCTCCAGGGTCTGCTCAGGGTCACAAGTGTGCCTGGCCTGTCTCTATAGCAAACAGTACCCACGGGAGGGCCCTTCTGCCCCTGCTGGGCCAGAGAGCCCCTCCCTTCTGAGGGCGCAGCTGGAGTGGACCACTTCCCACACACTCCACCCTGCGCCAGGCAAACAGTTTCTCGTGAGCAGAGACAGGGGTTCTTCGTGGAACCCTGAGCAGAGACAGGAAGTGAGCCCCTGCCCCTCCGACTGCACCTTTCCCCAGACACCTGCTGCTGTGGGTGCTCCAGGCTGAGCTGGGAGCTCACACACATTCTCACACCCTCCCTCTGCCCTCTCTTCCCTGCCCTGTCACCGCGCTTTCTCCACAAGACCACACGGATCCGCGCCCTCCAGCCTCCGTGGGGCGAGAGGCAGGGCAGGTTGACCCGGCCGTGACTTCCTGGGGCTCAGAGAGCTGTGTGCTCCTGGGCGAGGGGCGGAGGCAGGCGGGGTCGCAGCCATGCCAGCGGCCAGCTGCCCACACCCACCTCTTCTGATCGCAGAGCCGCACCTCCACCAGCCCCAGACAGGAGGTGGGAGCGGGTGCTGGTCTCCTCTCAGCAGAGGTCCCGGCCGAGGTCGGCTGCTGGGCTGTGTGTCCATCTCCAGCGGGCCCAGTGCAAGCAGGGTTCTGAGGACCACAGGCCACCTCCAGACGCACACAGCCACGCTGGGCAGACAGTGAATGGCACCCGGGGAGACCCCAGGACCCGCGCGGCTGCCGGGCATCCTGTCCCCACCCAGGGCTCTGGATGTGGCCGGGCAGTCTTCTGGTTAAAGTCGCAAACGCCCCGGGTTTCAGGGCTGCAGAGCTGGGAAGACGGCTCCTCCAGGAAACTCACGAAAATAAGCTCTTGGATCATGGAACCTGGGACAGGAGCCAGGAAGGGAAGCGACCATTTTTAACGATGAGGGAGGCTTTGGGGGACGAGGAGCCCACATTCCCAACAGCACAGGGCCGGCTTTGTGCAGGCTCAGGGCCACCGCCTTGGCCCAGCACCCACAGCGGTGACCGGTCCCAGCTGGCCCTGCGTCCCGTCTGTGTCCCCCGGGTGCTGGCCTGAGGGACGTGCTCTGTGCGGGCTCGCCAAGGGGCCGTCACCGGGGCATAAGCAGGGCGAGCAGGTCTCTGCCCTGGTTCTGGATAACCTGTCACCTGAAGCTGTCCCGGGGCAGGGGCCTGGGGTCTCTGCAGGCTGTAGGCACGTCCCAGGAGGGAGAGGTGACTTCTGCCTCCACCGCAGAACCTGCCCATTCTCAAAGGTGTCACGGGACCCCCGCCTGGCTGAGAGGGGGGAGCTGCCCCGGGGTGGGGGACCCACGGGGGCCTTCCTACGGGTTCCTCCCCTGCAGGGGCGGGTGAGGAGCGGGCCTGGGGGCTGTGAGGGGTCAGGGGTTGCCAGCTGGCTCTGAAGGGCTCCATCACCTGGTCAGGAGGGGAAGCACCCAAGGGAGGCCGGCAGCGGCCCTGCTCCCTGCCGGGTCCCCGCCGTGGTAACAATGGGAAGGGACACATCGATCTCCGCTGGGAGAACATTAAGATGTATCGACCAGAGGCTCCCATCGATCCCCGGGCAGCAGGGTCAGCTGGCCGCTTCCCTCCTGGACGTAAATCGGCCCCCTGCCCGGGAGGGGGGTCAATATTTGCTCTTTTCAGGCTGTCGCTCAGCGGCCAGGCCTCCATGCTCCATCCTCAAGGTTAATCCAGTCAGCAGGCGGGAGGACAGAGCCGGGAAGGAGACGGCCGTGTGCAGCCACGCCTAGAGATGAGGGCACAAGCCTGCAGGCCAAGGTCAGCCCAAGGTCAGACGCTCTGCAGGGGGCGAGACCGGTCTCTTCTCAACGCACAGAAGCCCTTGTGGACGAGGGCGGCTCCCCTCACTCTCCACGCCCACTGTCTGCCCACCGACCAGCCAGGACCACGGAGCCAGACGCGCCCAGAGGAGCTGAGAGGCGGGGATCCCTGACAGGTGTCTTCACCCCATCGTCCCCTCCAGGCGGGAGAAGGCCCCTCACTGTGCAGTCAGGGGTCCTGGAGGAGGCCCTGCAGCCCTGCCTGACTCAGCCTGGGATGGGGTTCGAGGCCCTGACCTATTCTGATGCGGAGGACGCAGAGGGAGGAGGCCGGTCAGGGGCCCGGACAGCCAGCGCGGGAACACAGTGGGGCCGGACGCGCCTCTGCTCTGGGTCTGCATCTGAGGACAGGGGAATAAAGGCCCATGTCCCGCCCTCTCTCCCTCTGGGGTGCACTCAGAAGTCACCCCGCCCAAGGCTGGGCCACAGGACAAGGTGAGGAGCAGGCGGGACCGGCATGTCTGGGGCATCGCTAAACAGGAGCGCGATGTCCTGGCCTCGCCCTGCCCCGGATGTTCCTGCGCCCTTGTCCTCGGGGGCTCTCGGCCCCTCCTCACCCACCAGACTCCGCCCTGGGCCCTGTCTCCGTCCATGAAACCACACCTGTGTCCAGAGCCAGCGTCTGGCCAGGGCTCGGCTTGAAGGTGTCACCAGCACGTGTCCGTGTCAGTAAGGCGTCCGGCGCTGACAGGGCCAACATACCCTCATACGTATCTCCGGACCCCAGGACGTCCGTACACACCTGCCAGGACCCACTCCCACCCCTGCTGCCTCCCCGGAGGAGAGCACCCACCTCTGCCTTGCGGGCCAGCGAGGCCAGGCCCCGTCCCTTCCTCCGGCACCAGTGAGTTCACTAACGGGCGCTAACCGACAGCCGTCTGAGCGCAGGGCGGGGGCGGGCGTCGGAGCAATGCTCGCGAAGCCCTGTGCCGTCACCGTGTGCAGCCCAGGGACAGGCTGGGCCACAGGGTGGGCGTCGGGGTCTCCTCCCCTCAGCCAGCGCTGCTCACCGGCTTCGCGCCCCGCAGAGCAATCCCATGTCCCTGGGCCTCCCTTTGCCTGTCTGTGAGACGGGCCCAATCAGACTCTCCCCGTCCACACACTCTTCGGGCTCAGCTTGAACGGCCCCGGCCTGAGTGTCCCTGTCACACAGGCTACATGTCCAGACCCTGCTTGCTCACCCCGCGCATCTCGGCCACCCCATCCCCCCAGCTGTCTCCCCCAGGCTCCCCACGCAGTGCCCTCTGCAGCCCACCGCGCCGCTCAGCTCCGTTCCCCAAACGATGGGGCCGCGTGTGCGCAGCCGCTCGGGACAGTGGGGCAGCGAGGGGAGCTGGCCCCTGAAATCCGCAGTGTGCCCATGTCCTCTCTGGGTGTTTAAGGTGCTCTGCGGGCGAGGGGTTCAGGTGCCGAAGGTCCCATGCAGCGTGGATGACCCTGCGTGTTTCAGCCCGGCCCACGGCCCATCGGCAGGGCCCGAGCTGACCGGGGGGCTCTGCCCCACTCCTGCGCCCCCGGCGAAATGCCCTAGCTTTGCTTCAGGACCTGCGGGCCCTGGAGGGGAGACAGACTCTGCACTCTGCAGGCCAATTTCCGGGAAGTTCTTGCCTCACCCTGGGCCGCGGCGGGTTTTCCTGGGCCCTGCAGAGGTGGCCCCGACCAGGCTGTCCGTCAGGGTCTCCAGGGAGCGCGCACCTGAGCGGCCCATGGACACCAGGCCCCAGACCCCCCCCCCCCCCGGAAGGGCAGAGGCGGCACCTGGGGGCCGGCCCGATGCTCTGTGCAGCCGAAGGTCCGTCCCGGAGCCCCAAGGGCCTGGCCTGGTGGCAGGGGCAGGAAGTCTCTCTGGGGCTGTTTTCTGTGAAGCCAGGGGCCTGGGCCCCTCAGACCGCGTTGGCTCTGCCGGGGGCACCAGCGGATGAGCAGTGCAGACAGCGGGGGGCCCCCTGGGTGGCAGGAGCTGGTTCCTGGGATTAAAGACAGCAAGAGCCTCGGCGGCCGCAGTGGAGCGGGCAGGGCAGCGGGTCTGGGCATTTTGTCATTTAGAAAAGTACAGAGTGATGGACACGCAGAGCTCAAAGGGGCCAGGTGGCCGGTGCGGTGGTCCGAGCCCCAGCCAGGCTCTCCGTGGGCTCCGGGGTGCACCCCAGGCTCTGCAGACCCCGGCCTGGCGCTCAGTCTCCTGCGGGCAGGGGCAGGCTCTGTCTGTCCCCCCCCTTGGACAGGGGCCCCCACGCCCGCTGGTCCCCGATGTCCAGGCGCCGCAGCATCACCAGGGCAGCTGCTCCAGTTCTTCCCAGTCGCCCCCAAAGGGCAGAAGTCTGGCTTCCAGGTTTGGGTGCATTGCCTGTTTGTTCCAGAAATGAGTTCCGTGGAACGCAAGGATGTCTGCTTTCAGGTCTGTGCGCCCGCGTTTTCAAACCCCCGTCCCCTGAAGTTCGGTCACGAGACACGGGGCCTCTGCGGACAAGCACAGGGGTTTCCAGGCCACGGGCTGGGCATCGGCCGGGACTGGCCAGTGCTGGGCACGGGGGACTCACCCGAGGGGAGCGGCCAGCCTGCCGCTCCCCGATCTTCCTCCAGGAAAGCCTTCCTGTGGACCCGAGGGGGCTCCTAGGTCCTTTCCCACCGGGACTCGCCGTTCCAACAGGCTCCTCTGGCCGGCCGGGTCTCACCTTCCCTCTCCCAGAGACAGACATGAGCTCGGCGAGAGAGAGCTCGGAGGGCAGGGAGACACACGCAGGAGAGGGGGACCCCGGCACCCAGATTCCAGTGCCAGGAGCAGCCGCCCCGTCTCATGTCCTGCCTCCGCCCCCTGGACGGTCACAGGGGCTCCCAGAGGCTGCCAGGTCCGAGGGCTGGGTTCCCAGTTCTCTCCTATCCAGGCTTTTTGTCCTGTTCAGCCCCCCGCAAAACACACACCTTGGGAACAGCCCCTGCCTCACCCAGCCACCTGTTCAAACACTGGTCTCGTCCGGAATGACTGTCACAGACACACCCGGGACCACTCAGTCATCCCTTCCTTCATTTATTTATTTATTGTATCTATTTATTTTTTAAATATTTTTTTCTTTATTGATTTGAGAGAGAGAGAAACATCGATGAGAGAGAACATCGATTGGCACCTCCTGCACGCCCCCCACTGGGGATCAGGCCCACCACCTGGGCATGTGCCCTGACCGGGGATCGAACTGGCGACCTCTTGGTGCAGGGTCGACGCTCAACCAGTAAATCACACTGTCCGGGCCATTTTTTATTTTTTAATCTTCACCCGAGGATCTGTTTTGGTGGTTTTAGAGAGAGGAAGGATGAGAGAGAGAGAAGAAAACATCGATTAGTTGTCTCCTGATTGTACCCCGACCGGGCATCGAACCCACAACCTAGGTATGTGCCCTGACTGACTGAGAATCGAACCCGCACACTTTTGGTGCACGGGACGACGCTCCAGCCAACAGAGCCCCCAGCCAGGACCACCAGGATCACTTTGACCACATACCTGGGCGGGTGGCCCGGTCAAGTTGACCCGTGAAACGGACGGACCTTCACAGGCAAACAGACGGCAGCCAGGGCAGAACCCAGGTGGCGGCTCCGTGGTGTCGGCTCTGCTGTTGGCTGTCCCAGCGGGGCCTTGGGAGGGGTCCTGCCGCTTCTTGGTGTGCTGTGGGTGGATGAGGCCCCCGATGTGTCCCTGTGCGGGGGACACTGAGCAGGACGTGGGGGACGGCTCTCTGTCTGAGGTCTTGTCCCTGTGGGGACCCTGCTGCTTAGCCAAGCCCGAGGTCCTGTCCCCAGGTGTGCGGGCAGCCAGGGCGTGAGGGCTCACAGCCTCAGCCCACAGGTGAGGCAGCCGGAACCAGCAGGCTGTGGGCCCCGGTCGGCCCTCCCAATCCCGGTCTGCGTCTGGAGAGACGTCCCTCGATACCCGAGAGGCCCTGGCCAGGCAGCAGGAGGGCCTGGGAGGAAGGAGCCTGTCTCAGAAATCTCATTTTGAGCCCGAATGAGAAATATGCAAAAAGCTGCCACAGGACGGGATGGGACAATGCGCACCAGCCCGTGCTGGGACAATGGCACAAGGTCCCATTTACAGCAACAACAAAGGAGAGAAAACGCCAATGAATAAATTTCGCGGAAACGTGCCAGGCCTGAGAGAGGGCGGCCCTGAGTCGGGGAAAGAACTGTGTATGAGCGAGGGGAAATTCACATGCTCAGGGAACAGCAGCACAGAGATGTCAGTTTCAAGTTAATTTAGAAATTTAGCACCGTCACAATATAAACACAGATGGTTGGCTTTCTCCAGGATTAGTAGAGGCGATTAGAACTTCAGTGTGCCTGTGTGTGTACTGGGAGTGCCTGTGTGCCTGTGTGTGTACTGTGAGTGCATGTGTGCCTGTGTGTGTACTGTGAGTGCATGTGTGCCTGTGTGTGTACTGTGAGTGCATGTGTGCCTGTGTGTGTACTGTGAGTGCATGTGTGCCTGTGTGTGTGCTGTGAGTGCATGTGTGCCTGTGTGTGCACTGGGAGTGCATGTGTGCCTGTGTGTGTACTGTGCGTGCATGTGTGCCTGTGTGTGTGTACTGGGAGTGCATGTGTGCCTGTGTGTGCACTGGGAGTGCATGTGTGCCTGTGTGTGTACTGTGCGTGCATGTGTGCCTGTGTGTGTGCTGTGAGTGCATGTGTGCCTGTGTGTGTGCTGTGAGTGCATGTGTGCCTGTGTGTGTACTGTGCGTGCATGTGTGCCTGTGTGTGTACTGTGAGTGCATGTGTGCCTGTGTGTGTACTGTGAGTGCATGTGTGCCTGTGTGTACTGTGAGTGCATGTGTGCTTGTGTGTGTACTGTGAGTGCATATGTGCCTGTGTGTGTACTGAGTGCCTGTGTGCCTGTGTGTGTACTGTGTGCATGCATCTGTGCATGTGTGTGCACATGTTCCAGGCTGCCTCTGGGCTCCAAGGAAGCTGCCCCATAAACTGCCCGTTTCCTCTAAGAACAAGATTTTCTCCCAAATTCCTGCAGATCGCCTGTTCACACCCAGCAGGAGGTGCTGACAGAAGCCGCCCCCAGGCTCTGCAGAGGACAGTCGCTCCTGCTGTGAGGTGTCTCGGGGCAGTGAGTCCCTCACAGGGGAGCTGATGTGTTTCAACGGACTCACTGGAAGGAGCCTGGACATGGCAGACAGCATCTCCCCGTCATCCGCAGGGCGGGGAGGACTGCTCAGGGTGCTCAGGGAGGAGAGGAAGCTCAGGGTCCCCACTGCCCACCCAGAACCCAGGGCACTGCCAGGGGCTGGGGATGGCCAGAGCCAGGTGGACTGAGCGGGACTGTGCAGCCGGCACCATGACGAAGGCTCAGGGAGGACACGTGTGCACAGCCCGGCCCCTGCCCTCGTCGCCGACAGGGCCTCTTACCTGCTGCCCGATCCTGACCCCTCCCCGGCAGCGCCCCCTCCACGGAGGCCTGGACCCGTGTCCCCAGCGAGCGCACCTGTGCCTCCTGGCAGAGGCGGGGCCTGTGCCCTGGGAAATGGGCCGTGGGCTGCACGTCAGGCAGCCTCGGGAAAGGGTGCCGGGCCCACGGGACCAGCCACATTCCTGCCCACGGCCGGGACAAATGACTGAGCCTCTCTCTTCCCCAGACCACGCGACTGCCGCAGCATCAGTGTGGCTGTCCACGGTCCGTGAGACGGTGCTTGGTGGAGAGGAGGCGCCCATCTCTGTCCCGGGGTTAGACACTCAGTCGTGGTGGACGGGACATCCCAGGAGCCCCTGGGACGCCACCACCATGCAGGCAGCTGAGCCCCCACCGCTGTCCAAGTGCCTCGGCGAGGGGACACCAAGCAGGCGACGGGCCGGCAGGTCAGCCGTGTTCAGGCTTTGAGCAGCACGGCCGGTCCTGTCTGGAAAGGGAACCCGAGTCCAGTGGTGTGTGTCCTGCCCGGACCTGGCACCGAGGTCTGCCTCACCCAGGGCAAGTCCGTCACACTCAGTGAGCACTGGACCAGGCGGGGCGGCGCCGGAGCGCACAGGGCACAGGCCACGGCCGTGTCCAGGGACTGCCGCTGTGTGAGGCCACGTTCATGGTTTCAGCGTGGACATCCACACCCCAGGCCGTGTGACTATCACCTCCACCAAGTCCCAGGGCATTTCAGGGCCCTGCAGGTCACCGGCACCCAGGACAGGTCCGCCACCCCCTGTCCCCATATCTGCTCTCCTACGGTTTCTCTGGCGACTCCCTGTGAGTGGATAATACCACCCGGGGCTTTGCTGTCTGGCCTCCCTCCCTGGTGGTGTCGCTGAGGTTCATCCACATGGTCGTGGGCTTGTCTTCCCGGTGGAAAACGACTTCGCTGTGTGGATAGACCGCCCCCCCCCCCCCTCCGGAGGCAGCTGTGTGATTCCCGTCACCACGCTGATGTCTCGTGTCAGCGTGACGGCGATGGTCTGCGGCTGCGGCGCTTCGGTGCCCCGACCGCGCTGACTCACGGATCGGCCGTCGCAGGCCGGGTCCCTGTGCGCTCTGACCGCTGCAAACAGGCCCGAGGTGAGCAAATTTATCGCTAATTTTTTGTATCTGTCTTGATATATTTTTAGGACACAATGCTAGAAATGACATTTCTGGGTCACTTTGTGCCCATCTGGTTTTTATCAGACTGGTTGAACTGCCTCTTGAGGCACAGGGCGAGCAGCCTCTGCCTCCCACGCCGTGTGCTTAGTTTCCCTCTGGAGACAACAGTGGGCGCGTGGCCTTTGGGGAGGAGCCCACTCGGCGTTGCCTGTGTCCCGTTGGCCGCTGGCCACGGCAGCTCCCAAGGACACCGGAGCCTGGAGGGAAAGCCCGTGCCCCCGGCTCTGCCCGCCTGAGAGACCCAGTGGCTCGCTGAGCAGGCCACTCCTCACGCGTGGTCGTGGCGCCACGCGTGGCCTGTTGGACCTGCAGGGTCATCTACACGGTGCACTTGTCCTGCCATGTCTAATCAGGGGCTCGTGGCCGTGGTACAGGAGTCGGTGGGTGTAGACGTGCTCCCTAACGTGAGATGACCGATGTGACAAGAGTGGGTGGCACCGTGGCCCTTGGTCAGCGGCCAAAGCCCACCCAGTCCTCTCAACCAGAAGCTCCCCAGTGAGAGCTCGTCCTTAGAGGGCGACCCAGACTGAGACCCTCCAGGCAGGGCTCACAGAACCAGCATCGGGCCACAGGCTGACACCCTCTGCACGCAATGAACTGGACCTGTTAGCCCCTCACAGTCCCCTCTGCCTTACGTTGGGGCCCAGGGGAGGAGAGCCTGGCCTGTCTGGTGGGGGAGTTCCAGCACCCACACAGCCCTCCCCAGGGCCAGAGCGATCTTGGGGACACCCCTCAAGTCTACGGTCAGCCCTTATCCTGAGAGCAGAGGGCTGGGACAGAGACTCACAGAGGCGGCTTAAGGTCCATGAAGACCCAGTTCCATTCTCTGTGTGACTGCAGGTGGGGACCCGGGACTCAGTTCCAGACAGAGAGAGAGACAGAGAGAGAAAGAGAGACAGAGACAGAGACAGACAGATACAGAAAGAGAGACAGAGACAGAGAGATAGACAGAGACAGAGAGAGGCAGAGAGACAGAGACAGAGAGAAAGAAACAGAGACAGACAGAGACAGAGAGACAGAGAGACAGAGACAGAGAGACAGAGACAGAGACAGAGAGACAGAGACAGACAGAGACAGAGACAGAGAGACAGACAGGGCTTGCCTGGCTCCACTCCCTCCTGCCCTGAGGTCCTTGGATGCCCCCGGTTCCCACGGAAGCCCTTCCCCAGCCCCTGCCCATCTCCCTGGGCCCCTGTGTCTGAATAAACACCCGTCGTTCACAGAAGTGGCCTCAGCTGCGGGGCTCACCTGCAGGGCCCTGCGGAGGCTGAGGCAGTGCGCCCACCCGGGCCTGGAGGTGTCAGAGATCTGACCCTCCAGCCCCGCAGGCATCCGGATCACAGGGCCTCTGTCTGCTCCCATGTCCCTCCTCGGCTCAGCCCTTCCTGGGCATCTCGTCTAGTGCAGCCAACAGTACCACAGCATCACACCTGCCACGGCCTCCTCCAGGCCCCAGCTGGACGCAGGCTGCCCGTGACCCCTGAGTCCCTGCTGACACGAGCCCCACACAGGCCATGACTTCCCGCGTCTGGTTCCAGCTGTGGGCGGTGCCCTCTGTCCAGCTGTGCGTCCAAGGGTGTAGTCAGGCTGCTTGAGGCTCAGAAATCCACTGGATCCCGCTGAGCCGCTGGCCAGGGCCAGGGTCCCTCTGCCTCAGCGCAAGGGCTGGAAGAGCCCACCTACCCTCAGCACCCCTGGGAGCCCCCAGCACCCACGGCAGCAGGTCCATAAGGCTCCTTGCCTGGTGCAGGGGGAGCTGGTGCAGGAGGGAGCTGGTGCAGGGGGAGCTGGTGCAGGGGGAGCTGGTGCAGGAGGGAGCTGGTGCAGGGAGAGCTGGTGCAGGGGGAGCTGGTGCAGGGGGAGCTGGTGCAGGGGGAGCTGGTGCAGGAGGGAGCTGGTGCAGGAGG
The DNA here is from genome assembly GCF_014108415.1 of Molossus molossus. Taxonomy (NCBI): domain Eukaryota; kingdom Metazoa; phylum Chordata; class Mammalia; order Chiroptera; family Molossidae; genus Molossus; species Molossus molossus. Next base: position 1,445,527 of record NW_023425362.1, read on the forward strand.
GAGCTGGTGCAGGAGGGAGCTGGTGCAGGGGGAGCTGGTGCAGGAGGGAGCTGGTGCAGGGGGAGCTGGTGCAGGAGGGAGCTGGTGCAGGGGGAGCTGGTGCAGGGGGAGCTGGTGCAGGAGGGAGCTGGTGCAGGGGGAGCTGGTGCAGGGGGAGCTGGTGCAGGGGGAACTGGTGCAGGGGGAGCTGGTGCAGGGGGAGCTGGTGCAGGAGGGAGCTGGTGCAGGAGGGAGCTGGTGCAGGGGGAGCTGGTGCAGGAGGGAGCTGGTGCAGGGGGAGCTGGTGCAGGGGGAGCTGGTGCAGGGGGAGCTGGTGCAGGAAGGTCCTGGTGCAGGAAGGTGCTGGTGCAGGAGGGAGCTGGTGCAGGAAGGTGCTGGTGCAGGAGGGAGCTGGTGCAGGAGGGAGCTGGTGCAGGGGGAGCTGGTGCAGGGGGAGCTGGTGCAGGAGGGAGCTGGTGCAGGAAGGTCCTGGTGCAGGAAGGTGCTGGTGCAGGAAGGTGCTGGTGCAGGAAGGTGCTGGTGCAGGGGGAGCTGGTGCAGGAGGGAGCTGGTGCAGGAAGGTCCTGGTGCAGGAAGGTGCTGGTGCAGGAAGGTGCTGGTGCAGGAAGGTGCTGGTGCAGGGGGAGCTGGTGCAGGAAGGTCCTGGTGCAGGAAGGTGCTGGTGCAGGAGGGAGCTGGTGCAGGAAGGTCCTGGTGCAGGAAGGTGCTGGTGCAGGAGGGAACTGGTGCAGGAAGGTCCTGGTGCAGGAAGGTGCTGGTGCAGGAGGGAGCTGGTGCAGGAGAGAGCTGGTGCAGGAGGGACCTGGTGCAGGAGGGACCTGGTGCAGGAAGGTCCTGGTGCAGGAAGGTGCTGGTGCAGGAAGGTGCTGGTGCAGGAGGGAGCTGGTGCAGGAGGGACCTGGTGCAGGAGGGACCTGGTGCAGGAAGGTCTGGTGCAGGAAGGTGCTGGTGCAGGAAGGTGCTGGTGCAGGAAGGTGCTGGTGCAGGGGGAGCTGGTGCAGGAAGGTCCTGGTGCAGGAAGGTGCTGGTGCAGGAGGGAGCTGGTGCAGGAAGGTCCTGGTGCAGGAAGGTGCTGGTGCAGGAGGGAACTGGTGCAGGAAGGTCCTGGTGCAGGAAGGTGCTGGTGCAGGAGGGAGCTGGTGCAGGAGAGAGCTGGTGCAGGAGGGACCTGGTGCAGGAGGGACCTGGTGCAGGAAGGTCCTGGTGCAGGAAGGTGCTGGTGCAGGAAGGTGCTGGTGCAGGAGGGAGCTGGTGCAGGAGGGACCTGGTGCAGGAGGGACCTGGTGCAGGAAGGTCCTGGTGCAGGAAGGTGCTGGTGCAGGAGGGAGCTGGTGCAGGAGGGACCTGGTGCAGGAGGGACCTGGTGCAGGAAGGTCCTGGTGCAGGAAGGTGCTGGTGCAGGGGGAGCTGGTGCAGGGGGAACTGGTGCAGGAAGGTGCTGGTGCAGGGGGAGCTGGTGCAGGAAGGTGCTGGTGCAGGAGGGAGCTGGTGCAGGAAGGTGCTGGTGCAGGGGGAGCTGGTGCAGGAAGGTCCTGGTGCAGGAAGGTGCTGGTGCAGGAGGGAGCTGGTGCAGGAGGGACCTGGTGCAGGAAGGTCCTGGTGCAGGAAGGTGCTGGTGCAGGAGGGAGCTGGTGCAGGAAGGTCCTGGTGCAGGAAGGTGCTGGTGCAGGAGAGAGCTGGTGCAGGAGGGACCTGGTGCAGGAGGGACCTGGTGCAGGAAGGTCCTGGTGCAGGAAGGTGCTGGTGCAGGAAGGTGCTGGTGCAGGAGGGAGCTGGTGCAGGAGGGACCTGGTGCAGGAGGGACCTGGTGCAGGAAGGTCCTGGTGCAGGAAGGTGCTGGTGCAGGAGGGAGCTGGTGCAGGAAGGTGCTGGTGCAGGAGAGAGCTGGTGCAGGAGGGACCTGGTGCAGGAGGGACCTGGTGCAGGAAGGTCCTGGTGCAGGAAGGTGCTGGTGCAGGAGGGACCTGGTGCAGGAAGGTCCTGGTGCAGGAGGGACCTGGTGCAGGAGGGACCTGGTGCAGGAAGGTCCTGGTGCAGGAAGGTGCTGGTGCAGGAGGGACCTGGTGCAGGAAGGAGCTGGTGCAGGGGGAGCTGGTGCAGGAGGGATCTGGTGCAGGAAGGAATGCGTGTGGACAGATGTGCTGCGTGAAGGAGCCACAGCCAGTGCCCAAAGCTGTCACCTGGGGTGGGGTGAGACTCTGAGTTAGCAGAACACCCTGCCCCCCAGGACCTGCCCCGGGGAGGGTGCTTCAAAAGAGGAGCCTGATGTCTCCCTGAGCCCTTTACAACACTCTCAAACCAAGCAAGCCTCCGTTCACTGAAAACAAAAAACAGGAAAAAGTAAATAAAACCGAAAAGCTACAAGTGTCAAGTGAAAAGTTTCTCTGGCGTTCTGAGCCTGGCCAGCAATGGGAGCAGGTGGCCTTGGGTGAGGGAAGCTCAGCTGCCCCTGGCCACTGTGAGCCTCCTGGGGGGACACTGCCCCTGCCCAGGCTCTGGCCCCACCGAGCTTTCAACCTCCTGCTGCCCTGCGGGGCTCCTGGGCCACCCACCCGAGCAGAGGTCCACCCCTTGGCCGCGTTGTGGACAATCCAGGGGGAAGTTCTTTGCATGGTGTCTGCTCTCCTGATAACTGGCCGGTCCGTTTTGCCCTTCAGTACGTGCAGGAGGACAGGGCATGGGGGCAGAGGAAAACCTTCCCTTCCAGCGTGTGGGGGACACAATACCCTTGTCTACGGAGTGGAATTAATGTCTTGTTCACAGCGTTGGCTACTGTGTATCTGTGTTTCTCTCGGCCTGCAAACACGGCTAATTTAATCTGCAGAATAGCCCTGCGATGGACTCCCCGACCCGGTATTAGGTGGAACCTGTTCCGCGGAGCCCGCCTGTCATTAGCCATTCCCCGAGCAGGGCCGCATGCACCGTGTTTAAATCTCTCCTTGTCTGGTTTCATCAGCGCCCTCTTCCATTAAGGAATTAGCGACGGGCCGGCTTGGCGACCGGGAGGCCAATCGCAGGATCCGGCCCTCGGAGAGACGCCGATGCCACCTGCCCCCAGCATGAGAGCGATGTGGGGACCCCATCAAGCAGAGACTGAGGAGCACGGCTCCTCAAAACCATGGACTGCACATTGCTGAGCCAGGCTCTGAGCAGGCCTGGGGGTGTCTCCATGCAGGGACGCCTGCCCCCCCCCCCCGGACAGGAGACCCGCCCCCCTCGGCCAGCCCTCCTCCACCTGCACTCTGGGCCGGAGTCGTCACATCGATGCTGCCACAAGGGACACACCCACGTATCGAGTACGTTTCTGCTGCTGACTCGGGAGGCCCTGGACACCCTGCACGTCCTCACGTATGTGCTCCAGGTGGGTGGGTGGGTCCCCTGTCCCCCCCCACACACTTCAGGCTGGCGAGGGGCCCGTGTCAGCTCTGGCTGGTCTCAGTGCCCTGCTCCCCTCCGTCCTTCCCTCCCCCTGTCCCACACCCACAGTGGGTAGGATGACAGCCCGCGTCATGTGGATGTCAGGATTCCAGAGCAACGCAGGCGGGACCACCCACACGAGGCGCAGGTTCCTGGGCATAGAAGGTTCCTCAAGCTTCTCAAGACAATTCTGGCTGCTTTCACCTCAGAGTACCCATGAGATGTGTCGTGGACACGGGCTTGTCCGGGTCCTGCTGCTCATCAGGGCCTGCTGGGGGTGGGGAGGGCAGGCTGGCCACTGGTCCCCGGCCCAGCTCTCCCCTGACCTGCAGCCGGGTCTCGGAGGCAGACTGTGTGTCACCGCAGTCCCCAGGGCGGAGGGAGGGCACCCCCGGAGCCGTGAGGGCACAGCTGGGTGCAGGAGCATAGGAACACCGGGATCGCAATGTTTCAGAGGACATTTTAGTATTAAACTGATATTTGCTATCAACCGTAGGGTTTAGTAACTCGGACTTCAGTATTTATAAATAAACCAGCACTAAAGATCAGTCTCAGGTCCAGGGCCAGGCAAGAGCCCTGAGACTTGGCCCTAAGCGTGGGCTCCTGTGGACAGTCACCCAGAAAGAAGGCCACCTGCTGGGCCCTAAACACACCTGTATGACGCTCAGTGAAAACCCTGCAGTGTCCGCTCGTAGATGCAGGGGAAGTAAACGGGAAATCCATGAGAGGAAGAAGCCAGAAAATCCCTAGACACGTGGGGCTTCACTTGCACACATCTGAATAACACACAAGTCAGAGCAAAGACATCTCAAGAAAACCTGGCAACATTTTGAACTGAATAAAAATGAAAATACAACTTGACAAAGTGTGTGAGATTCGGCGAAGGCGGTGCTTGGCCGTGGTCAGCTCGGCTGCCAGCTGTGCCCAGGACTCGGGAGGGAGAGCAAATCAAACCCAAGGTGAGCAGAAGGAGAGAGATCGGAGCAGCCGGAGCAGCAACTGATGAACCTGAAAAGCAGAAAGTTAATAGAAAAAAAAAAAAGTCAACCGAACCGAAGCTGTTTCTTTGAAAAGATCAATAAAATTGATAACCCTCCAGCCAGGTTAACCAAGAAATGAAAAGAGAACACATGTTTCCAGGACCAGAAATGAAAGGGGACATTACCACAGATCCCACGGACACCGGCAGGGTCACAAAGGGACGTTACGAGCACCTCTGTGCCCACAAGTTGGATGACTGAGACGAAACGGACCAAATCCTTGAAAGACGCAATTTGCCAAAACGTACACAGGATGAAAAAGACAACACGAATAGGCCAATCTATGAAAGCAATTGAATCAGTAATCGATAACCTTCCAAAACAGAGAATGCTGGACCCAGATGGATTTACAGGCAGGTCCCCCAAGCACTGCAGGAAGAAACTAACAGTTCTCTTCAGTCTCTTCCAGAGGAGAGAAGCAACGGACTGTTCCTGACTCATCCTGTGAGGCCAGGAACCACATCCAGACAAAGACAACACAGAAAACAACAGACCAGTCTCTCTCATGAACACAGATGCCGCCGTCTCTCTCGGCCTGCCGGGGATCGGCACTATGCAATGAACTACAAGTACATGCTGGTAGGAGTGAGGGGGAGCCTTGTGAGGGAGCAAATGCTCCAGATCTCTGGATGCAGCCCAATGTATTTGCAAAGTGGTTCCCCCGGTTATACATTGTTTTAGGTAATTATTTCCTTGAGGTGGTATCTCTGCTGACCATACAGCCAAGCCCTCTCTCGAATTACAGGAGATAAAAAATAACAAACTGATCTCCACACCTAAGCTTCTTTGCCCATTGTCCTTTCGGGCGGTTTTCCTGCCCTTTGACGTGCAAACCTAACCTATTCACGTGTAAACAATCCAATCCGTCCAAACAGGACGGTCCTCCTGCCCATCAGGCAAACCTTATCTATGCACACACACATTTTGATCCTTGGCTGGCCAGGCCGTGAGAATGCATATCACAAGGTTACATCTTGTTCACCCACCAAACCCCCATCCCTACAGATGCAAAAGTCTTCAACAAATTCTAATAAATCCAACGCAACAGGTGTGGAAAGAAGTGTGCACCAGGACCCAGCGGGGTTCATCTTGGGCCCGAGAAGCCCGTTCACATCCACTGGCCAGTCACGCGAGCTGTCACACCAACAGGTCACAGGAGAAAGGTCACACGATTAGAAACGTGAGATTAAAACTCGTGGGTCGATGCCACAGCCGAAAAATCATTAGGAAACAGAAAGAACTATTTTTTTAAAAAATATGCATCTCTCCCCGCGACAAACAGGACCGCTGCCCGCATCACAGTTGGCCCGTCCGAGGACCGAGCGCGGGGACGAGGCGCACCTCCGTGAGAGTCTGTCATCTGACCAGGGCAGTTCGTGCTGATGGGGACGGGGACTTCGCCATCAGCCTGTGTCACTCGGTCGGAATTGCGTGCTGCGTGCGGCAGAGGCCTCGCTGCAGGTGTCCACCCTTCCCCACGCCCATGCCGCGCCCTGTGGGGTCCGTGGTCTCTGTGAGCTCCCCTCCTGGGGTGCCCTGCCCACCGGGGGCTCTGTGACTGGAGCCCCAGGCGGCCACAAAACCTCCGCACACCCATCCGGAGGGCGGACCCCAGAAAGCCCAGGTGCAGCAGGTGCGGGATGTGCAGGTTTGACTGCAGCCCGGCTGAGGCCCCGCCCCGGCCTGCACCGGGCACTGGCCCTGCGTGAGGGCACCCCCATGATGCCAGCCCAGCCACCCGGGACTGTGGTCACGCGAGCCGAGCCCAGCCAGCAGTGAGGGACGATGAGAACATGGCCACATTGCCCGGCCGGTGTGGCTCAGTGGACGGAGCATCACCCATGGACCGAGAGGTCGCCGGTTTCATTCCTGGTCAGAGCACATGCCGGGTTGTGGGCCAAATCCCCAGTGGGGGGCGTGTGGGAGGCAGCCTGTCAATGTCCTCTCTCATCGATGTTTCTCTCTCTCCCCCTCCTCTTCCTCTGTCTCTAACATCAATAAAAATAATAATGGTGACATGACCACCGTTGTCTGAAGCCCTGGAGCTGAGGAGCTGTCCCAGGGTGATCGGGAGCGGAGCCTGCCGCTCGCACAGGGCTGGTGGACCCCGACAGACAAGACACCTTCCAGCAGGGCGCCGGCGGCTGACTGGGCTCAACCTAAACAGCGGAGCCTGGCGGCCGTGTCTGCACAGGGGCGTCTCCCACACCCTGCACCTCGGGGAGCAGCCTGCAGGGAACCCCCTGCCTGCCGGGTCCTGCCATCTAAGAGTGAGCACCCACTCTCCCTCCAAGGCCCTGCTTGGCTGTGCTCCCTGCCAAGGTGCACCCCCAGTCACCCAGGGGGTGGAGAACCCACGCTGGCCTGGAGGAAAGCCAGGGGTGCGCGCAGTGTGGCTGCGAGGGGCCCACCGACGGGTCTGCGGCCTGCGGATGCAGTTACTGAGGACCTACTGTGCGCCAGGACTCGCTGGTGCGGTGGATTCAACCACGGACAGAAAGAGAAATTCGACCACCAAATAAGCCAGTGTTGGACAGTCTGCCCCTGTCTTCCCGGTTACGGCATCCGTCACCTGGTCCTCTGTCTGCCACAGTACACACGAGAGTCCGAGTCCCAGGGTGTCGGGCTGTGTGTGTGACTGAAGCCAGCACTTTGTCCCCACCTGGCGTTTGGCCCCGAGCATGGACGCCCTGGCCAGTGAGCCCTCAGGTCAGCGAGCGAGGACGCGGCCCCCGTCGGGGAGTCCGGGCTGCCTGCCTTCACCCTGTCCTGTCACCCAGCCTGCAGCTCCGGCCTCCTGGGTTCATCGAGCCTCCGTCCTGATTCAAAGTGGCCTTGAGCCCAGGACCCAGTGACGGGGGTGCTGAGCTGTGCTCCCGCCGGGCAGGGGTGGGAGAGGCCGGCAGGACGGAGGGACCACCTGACCAGGTCCTCCCTCCAAGCCTGAGGTCCGCAGGCCGGCTGGGGGCAGGGAAGGCCGGGGCAGTAGGATATGAGGCTGATGACCCGGGGCAGAGAGGGTCCTGAGGACAGGGCCGGCTAGGGGATGGTGCCCAGCAGCAGGAGCTGCCCCCCCCCCCCCTCAGCATCCAGCCGGGGAGGAGCCAGATGGAGGGCACACCCCAGTCTCTGCCTCAGGCAGCCTCAGGCGGACTCTCTCCCACGACACCTCCAGGAAAAACCAGACAGAAATGAAGAAAAACAAACCCCCCTGGAATCCCTCTGTGCCCTGGGCACTCAGAGGGCTCGGTTCCCTGCTCCAAGTAATTCACTCGCACAGCAACCGCAGCAGAGCAGCCGATGTTCTTCCAAAGGCCAGAGAGGCCCGAGAACCCTCTGCAGCCTCGGGCCGGCCCATCGATGGGGCTGCGTCAGGGGAAGCTGGACCCGAGGTCGCAGAGGGCCCAAACCGCCTGCGCTGACCTTTCTCGGGTGGCCCAGCCGTCCCTTCCTTCAGACTGCGGTGCTTGACCACGAAGCTGCAGGACCTGGGGCTGAGCCCGCCCGGTGCAGACAGCGTGGAAAATGGGCCCCGGAGCCTGAGACCCGGGCCTGCCGCTCCAACAGCGCCAGGAATACGCCTTCTCGTCATCCTCAGGACACAGCAGGTCCCCCAAACCTCAGCGCCCTCCACTCCTGAGCCTTGGTCCGGGGCTCCCTCCTCCCGTCTGGTCATGTGACCTGTTCTTGCACCTCCTTTGGGACGTCTCTCAAAAGTCACCTCCACAGGGAAGCCCTCCAGAGCTGCAGTATCTGAGGCAGCGTCTGCCCTGCTGGCCTCCCAGCTCCCGTTTCCTTCCTGCACCTGCCGGTCACCCCGGCTTGTCCCTCGATTTCCGCTCCCTGAGCCTCCGGAACATGTGGGTGTCTGTCCTCCTGCCCACTCCCCTGCGGCCTGCACAGGTGCTGCCCACGGAGCTGAATGGATGAACGAAGCATCTCTGTGGGCTGGCGCCAGGCCGCCGTCACCCTGAGCCAGTCTGCCCCCATCCACGGGGACCCCAGGGCTCCGAAGGTCCAGAGCCCGCTCTGCCCCCTGCGCACCCCGCCCGGGAGCCCCGGGAGCCTGGGAGGGTGGGGAGGAACTCGAAATCCGCGGCTGCCTCCGCCCCTCATGTCTTCCTATCACTTTGCCGACAGCGGTCCCAGCACCCCCGATGTAAGCGCTGCGCTGGAAGGGTCACAGGAAGCCAGGCCGCAATCGCGCCGAGATGGGTGTCTTCTCCCGGACACGCGCTTCGCCCACGCCACGGTCATTAGCTGACAGTCCGCCGCCTGGAGATGGCGGCTGCAACACCCCGGCAGCTCCGAGTGGGAAGTGCTGACGGCAGAGCCGGTGCTGGGGGTGGCGACCTGCATGGGGGGGGGGCTGCCTGGCTCGGAAGCCCGCATCTGGAGACGCACCTGCACCGGGGGGCGGCGAACCGCACCTGCTCCCTGCTCCCTGCAGGCCCTGGACGTGTCCGACACACTGGAGGCCCCTTGTCGTCCATCACATCGGAGATGCGCACGGGTCGGGACCCACCAATAATGTTAATCTTCCAAAAGCACATTCCTATGCTAATTTTTAATTACAATAAATGCCAATGTCAGCCTTTGGCTCTGGTGACTACCTCCATGACCTGCTCGGCCTCTGAGGACAAGCTCGGGGAGCGGCCGGGGTGGGGGGAGGATTTTAGGTGACAGACGTCACGTCAGCCGCACACACCTGACTTCCTGGGTGGACCGGTGCCTGTGGTTTGGCTCCGCGCTGTCCATGGTGCTGCCGGTCACCTCTCTGTCCTCCACACAGGTCACCGCCTCTCCCTGTCACCACCGGCCCCGAGCAGCCCTGGTCACTCTTGTCACCGGGGACCTGGGTGACCTGGCTTTGCAGGGGGCACTGGTTTACCTCTGCTGGGCCTGGCGGACTTTCCTCTGGCTGCTGGGCTGGGTGCTGGATGAACCCGGGGGTCAGTGGTCTGGGCCTCCACAGAGAAAAGCCCAGAAACAGACTGTTCACAGCCCTTCCGAGGGTCGCTGGACGCCCCTGAGAGCCCCGCAGTGTGCCTGAGGCTGGGCGTGAAGGAGACATTGGGGGCGGGAGAGGCGGGCACCTCGCCTGTCACTCTGGGAGGTGGAAGGGCCTGACCCAGTGTGGCCCTGGGCCTGGAGATGGTCCGGAGGGGTGGCCCGACAGCTTCTCCCCTCCCCGAGCTGCTCCCCTCCTCCCCCAGGAGCAGCTCCTCCTCCCGGCCGCAGGCTCCCTCTGACCACCGGGCGGCTGCGGCACGAGGCCTCGTCCGGGCTGTGACGGGATGAGGCCCAGGTTCTCCAGGTGGCCGCACCCGTGGGGGACAGAGGCCACTCCCCCACCCAGCTGAAGCCCTTGGGGGCCCCTTCTAGGACTTTCCAGGTCGGCCCAGGCTCAGGTGCAAGGAGTCCCCCAAAATCAGGCCTGCAGAAGGTCAGCTTGGGAGGGGTGACCAATTGCTGTTGTTTGAGCCACAAGGTTTGTGGCTGATTTGTCCCCCAACCACAGAAGGAGCCCGAGAGAGACGCCCTGTGCCGGGGGCTTTGCTCCTTCCGCAGGGAAACCCGCGTGAAGAAGACGCTGGGGTCTGCCCTCCGCCTCCAGGGCAGCAAAGAGGGGGACAGGAGGCTGCACCCCGCTCTCATCAGAGCCTCGGGGGTGGGGAGAGGGAGCGGCAGCCTGAGGCTGGAGGAGGAGGCAGGACCCAGCAGAGAGCCCTGGGCGTCTGCCACCATCCGCCAGGCCAGGGCCCCCGCACCCCTCCGTGTCTGCGGCTCGCTCATAATAAAAGCTGACAGAATGCTAATGCGTCTCTAAAGGAAGCGGCAAAAGTGGCACATTTTCTCATTTAATCTTCAGACGAGCTGTCTGTCTCTGCGGGCCCAGTCTCATTAGAATTCGGAGACTAATTTTGTCCATCAACAGGAGATTATTGGTTTGAGTGAGGTTGGGGGGGCGTCTTCGGCGCCAGGCTGGGGCTCCCGGCACCTGCGCGGGGACCTGGGACAGCCGGCACACAGCCCTGAGCCCAGGAATCTGGGGGCCTGCGTGCCAGGGGGTGTCCTCCCAAGGGGGGGGGTCTCAGTCCCGAAAGGCTGAGTGCAGACGCTACATGATGCCCGCTGTCCTGGGCCCCGCAGAGCCTGGTGTGCACACAGCCGGGGAAAGGGGGTCCCGTCAGCCTGGGGCACGGACTCCTCCCAACCAGGGCTCGGCCCGGGAAGGTGGGGCGGCCCCAGGCCAACCGGCTGCACCTGATGGACGCCTCAGCCCCGGCCCGTCCAGCATACGCCCCGCGTTCCTTTGGACCTCAGACCTTCCTTGCAGGACGTGCTGGCTCACTGTCGGAGGAGGGGGCCCGGTTCGGACAGGCACCTGGCGCTCTGGGGTGGGATAACGCTCGGGCTTGAACCTGAGTCCACGTGACTCTAAAATCCGCATCCTTATCTCCCCAGCCAGAGCCTCCCAGGTGACTCCAGGGCTCGGTGCCACGGGCTCCCAGGGGAGGGGAGACGAGGGGGAGGCCCCAGGACAGCAGGTGTGGTGGGCGGAGCTGAGGAGGAGGCCAGCAGATGGCGGGGTGCCCAGGGCCTGCGGGGACCGACCCTCAGTGGGACTGTCACTCAGTCCTCCACGGCCCGCCCTCGGTCACTGGTTTTGTGCCCCCTCCCCCCGCTGCGCACCCCTCCCGGGTCACACGCAGCCCAGGCTCGAGCTCCAGGGGCCCGGGGTCGACGTCAGGACGGGTGAGGCCTTGCCCGGCTGGCGCAGCACCTGGGTGGAGGGGGCAGCTCCGGTGGGAGCCAGCGGCCGGGGAGACGGGGAGCGGCAGGCGCCTCTCACAGAAATGAGCAGATTGAGCCCGAAAATGGGAAAATACCAACGATGAGGTGACACACGACTTGTCCTGTGAGTGAACGTCGGGCAGAGCCCTGAGCGGCCCCGGGTGACGAGTGAGGGGACCATCCGCAGCGCGAGCGTGGGCCCATCCCAGCACGTGACCCCGGGAACACGGTGCCGGGGCGGGAGCAGGGCCCCCAGAAGAGAAGCGGCGGTATTCACGTCACAAAGCTCCCTTAGGGGGTGCTCGCTGGTGGCCGAGAAGGGACATCACTGAGGTTAGAGACGGCTTGCCTGGGCCGGGGCTGGAACCAGGAGGGTCGCGGGCAGCCGCGAACACCCCCTAGTGCTGGCTGTAGCAGGTGGAAGCGTGTGCTGGGCCCCGGGTGTGAGAAGGGCCCGTTTTGCAGGGCAGTGGGAGCCTACCCGGAGGGAACGTGGACTCAAGTCCCAGGGACAGGACAGCCAGGCGGCGTCTCTCAGAGGCGGAGGAAAGACAGGTGAGCGGTGGCCGACCACAGGGAGCCGGGTGGCTCTGCAGAAAAGCTGGACAGAAACCTCCATGACGCCATGTCCGCGGCCCGCTGAACAAACCCAGCCTCCCTGCAGGCCAGTGGGGTCTGAGGGCCCAGGGGCTTGGATTCCGGCCCTGGGACCTGTGATTTCCACGTGTCCCAGGGAGAGGCCACTCCCCCTATCCCTCCCTGGTCCCCACATTTAACCAACACCTATGACCTGACTGTTCCTAAAAGAAGCTTCTGGAAGGTGCACCCCGGGCCCCACTTACCAATACAGATGTTCACACCTCGGCCTGTCCCCCTAATGGCCCAGAGGGGCCTCTCCACCCCCCTCTCCAGGAGGCTCCCACCGGCCTCGTCACACTGAGACAGCCGGTCCTCTGCCAGGACGAGGGCAAACAGGCTGACCAAGGGCCACACTGGTGCGGTTTAAGGAGTTCCTCTGAGAAGTCATCCCGTCAGCCATGAACCAGGGACCAAGCACTCGGAGACCATGCACTGTACCCCAAAGCGGGCCCTGACCTGGCTGTGGTGGGGTCCTCCCAGGAGAGCCAGGGCTGCCCCTCTGAATGGGGAAACTGAATCTTAGGGGCCCATGCCTCCCACTCAGGGGAGCTGGAGCCCAGCCCACCCCACCCAGCGTCTCGCAGTCACGTCCACCCACCCGGCCAGGTGTGAGCCCGGCCCTGCCCGAGCGGTCCGCTGGCCCAGTTGAGCGCCGCTGGTACACACGCGGCCATTTGACTTTTCTCGGCGAGGACACACCGAGCTGGACACACCTTCAGGCCTGGAGGGCAGGGTCTGTCTCCCCCGCCGAGGCCCAGCGTTCTGGCCAGTTCTTGTCCATCCAGCCAGTGACACGGAGTCGGGAGTGGACCCGTGGGACAGGCGGGGACAGTCCCTGTGGGCTCTCCCACGAGGGCAGATGAGTTCCCACAGCCCGCGGTCCAACGTGGTGGCCGCCCAGGCCACCAGCAGCCACTGGTCCTGGTCCTTCCCCCCTGGTGATGGTGACAGATGGGATGACGTCTACCAGGACAAGGCCACACACATGTCCCCACGGCCAGCCCTCTGCTCCAGCGCGGGCTGCCCAGCAGTGTGACAAATGGCACAGCTGGTCACCGTCACTCTGCTGGGTCCACCTGGTCAGCTCGAGGACACTGAGAATCAGCAAAGGTCTGGGGAGCAGCATGAGCCCCCACCATCTGCCTGGGATGTTTGTTTACTGGGTGTAATGTTTACTTGCTTTTGGGGGGACGGGGAAGTGGCAGAGCCTGTCGCTCACTCCTCTGCAGGGGGAAACCCCTCTCCTGCAGGCCAGGGACCCAAAGCCCCCCCACCCCGGGCCACCAGGCCAAAGCTGCCTTTGCTACCGGCCCCTGGCTCCCCCTTGAACGGGGCCTGTGCAAATGCCTGGGCTCCCCTGAAAACCCACGTGGACTCCACCCACGTCCCACCTGTCAACCTGCCACCTGGCAGCCCCGTCCCCGGGTCCTGCTCCCAGGAGAACCCTGTGATGGGGACGGGATGTCCTCCGTCGTGTAAACTCTGCCAATCTAGCCGCCGTCCTCCCCCGGACCCCTCCCTGGGGATGCAGCCCCTCACATGGGGGGCTCCGGCCATGGGTGTCACAGCGTGAATTTCCTCTCGTCTCCTAGCAGACACGGTGGGCCAGGAGGCTGCCATGGGGCGTCTGACCCTGGAGGGGAGCACTCCCTGGCACGGCTGACACCTCCCCCTTCCACTAGCCTCCCGGTGTGGGGTGGCCTGGGAGAAAGGCCGCTGAACAGCCCCCCCCCCCCAGTTCTCTGTGTGAGTCTCTGCCCCTTTTGCAGGAAGTTTGGGGCACAGGAGCTCTGATCCATCAGCTCTTTCTCTCTGTTACCATGGATACCAAGAACCGAACCCCTCAAGCAGAGTTCGACTTGCTCTCTGGGTGTCTCTGAGGTCAGGGCCTCCCACGCCTGGGCAGAACTTCTCTGCACGCCCAGGGCTCCCACCGGGGGTGAGTCCGTCCACCCCTGACGAAGCCCCCCGGGCGGCCTTCTCCCAGTGCCCTGCAGCCTCAGCCTGCTCCGCGGCAGCACCAGGCTCTGGCAGGTGCTCCAGACCAGCCTCCCCCTTCCCTTCCTGGCTTCTGCCCATGTGTCTCCCCTCATCACCCCGCACCGTCCCCAAGTCCTCCGCACACACACGCGCCATCTGTGAGTGCTGGCAGCCACGGGAGTGTCCCCAGGAAGGATGGACAAAGGGCCAGCGCCTCCCCGACAGCACGGGAGACGCCAGGAGACACTTCCCGCCCACAGGCAGTGAGCCCCAGGGGTCAGTGGTCCCACTGCGGGGCCCAGGCCACGGGCCGGCGTCACACCCACAGCCTGCCGTGGGAGTAAATGACCCCAACAGCAAACGTTTGGGGGCATGACCAGTGACATTGTCAGATAACGGGCCAGAGTTTCCACCCTCCCAGCCCACTCAGGGTGCTGCTCTCTCCTGTGGTTCTAGTCACCCCCCATCAATCCTCCACAGCCCTGGGGACACGGCCTTTGAACCAGCAGAGCCTCCCTCCCTTCACCTGGCCTCTGTCTCCCGGTCAGGCCCCGGGGCTCTCCCCGCTGCCCTGGCCCCGCTCAAGGGCCCCGAAGTCCTGCTCCCACTATAACCCCACTTTACAAACCTTCCAAGTCTGACTATTTGATCCGGACAAGCCCTTCCTCACCCTGCCCCTGGCGTTGGAGCCCCTCGGGAGCTGACCCCGCCTGAGTGGGGTAACCTCAGAGTGCAGGGAACCCGTCCACGGTGCCACTCAGACCTCTGGCCAGGGGGGCCCAGCTCAGCCCTCGGAGTTCAGTGCAGACGCTGTCCCTCTGCAAGGCTCCCTGACCCATCCCTGTCACACAGCCCAGCTCTTTTCCTCCACGTTCGCCAAGCTGGGCACCAGCGGGCTCCCCGTGCACCGTCCTCCAGCGAGAGTCCTCAGCACCGTGGACAGCGTCCACCGAGCCGGGCACTCCCTGGCTCCCCGAGCACCGTCCTCCAGCGAGAGTCCTCAGCACCGTGGACAGCGTCCACCGAGCCGGCACTCACAGGCTCCCCGAGCACCGTCCTCCAGCAGGAGCCCTCAGCACCCTGGACAGCGTCCACCGAGCCGGGCACCCACAGGCTCCCCGAGCATCGTCGTCCAGCAGGAGCCCTCAGCACCACGGACAGCGCCCACCGAGCCGGGCACCCACAGGCTCCCCGAGCGCCGTCCTCCAGCAGGAGCCCTCAACACCACGGACAGCGTCCACCGAGCCGGGCACCCACAGGCTCCCCGAGCACCGTCCTCCAGCGAGAGTCCTCAGCACCACGGACAGCGTCCACCGAGCCGGGCACTCACAGGCTCCCCGTGCACGGTCCTCCAGCAGGAGCCCTCAGCACCGTGGACAGCGCCCCCACACCTGAGATGTGGGAGCAGGGGGGCAGGAGAGGAGCCCAGCAGGAGTGCGGGGGGATATGGGTCTCCCAGGGGCATGTCACCACAGGGTGAGGGGTACGAGCAGGACAGTCCTGGGGGGGAGGAGTGCTCGACCTCCATGTGTGTTAGTATCGATTTCCTGTGGTCTGATGACTCTTTGGGGTACAATTGTCGTAAGCTGGCCTGGTTTCTTCACCTCGAGCGTCCCGGACACAGCTGAGCCCACAGCCCCGCGTCCCCAAGCTTCTGTCCAGGCTGTCCGCGCCTCAGGCTGCCACCGCACCGACTTTATCACCAACGGTGAGTCTTGTGAGTCCTTGAACTTGACAAACACAGACAGGGCTGCTCACAGGTGGGAGGTGAACCCGTTTACCCCCCATAAAAAGGCAACCACAGGTGCTGACAGCTGAGTCCTGCGGCCCAAAGGGGTCATGGGCAGGGGCAGAAAGCCGGGAGCCGCGGAGAAGGCGCCTCAGCAGACCTCGGCCAGAATCCAAGACGCTGACCTGAGCCCCGAGGGCCAGGTGCAGCTCCTTTCGGGGGAGGACGGGGGACCCACAAACCTGGTGCAGCTGCTGGGCCGGTAAAGGTGAGAGTCTCACCAATGCCCAGGCCAGACCTCACAGGCACCAGAGCTGGGCAGGGGTCCCATGAGGATCTGGTCACCACAGAGTCTACATGACCCCCAGCTCTGCCCTGCAGTCTGCTGGCCCGTTCCCGGTGTTCAGAGTCCACACTGGGATCGAGGACTCGGGTCCTCCAGGGATGTTTTCCCTCGGGACGGGGGCTGGGTGGCTCTGGGTGGGATGCAACATGGCCTGGGGAGACCTGGGCTTTGGCTGGGAGGGCACGGGGGGCTGTGGCCCGCGGGCTGTGGCCAACTTCCCCAGGGCAGGCGGTTCTCTGGGGCTTCTGGAAGTAGGGTCCCTGCGGATATCATCGCTGAGGTGCACAGGGTCCCCAGTGCAGCATGACCGAGGTCCTCACAGGAAGGGGGTGTGGAGACAGACACATGCAGGGAGACACCATGTGATAATGGAGATGAAGCAGGTGCTCACAGACCTGGCAAGAGCCCAGGTGATGCCCAGACCCTGGGGACCTCAGCTCCCGCCCCTTGCAGCCGGGAGCCGATCAGGAGCAGGTGACATGGGGGAAGGCTCCATCCATTGTCAGTCGTCCCCAGTCCTGTGTCTTGTCTTGAGAAAAGTATTTGCTGATCCAAAATCTGTTTCTGTGAGAACTGCTTCCTAGTGACCTTTGTAAGACGTGAATAGTGGGACAGAACCATGGGGCCTTTTTGCTGCAAACAGCAGCCGTCAGTGCCGGGAGACGGAAAGCCAGTGGCCTCCGAGTGGGGCGTGGTGACCCCGAGGAAGGCCCAACCCCCTCCCAGCTGGACCGAGCCAGGCTTGAGGCGTTCCCGCTGGAGTATCCTTTACCCGGCATCACCCCCTCTGGGCATCATTAGAGGGAGGGAAGCAATTCCATGACCTCGGACAGATACACCCGCAGAAAGGGGTTCAGTTCCGGGGTGCGCACCATTAGGGGGGTGCTGCGTGTTTCTGGTACAGACTCTCCTCTCGCCCCCTCTGGGAAGGCGGCTCAGATCTCTCTCCCACGCTGCACGCGGCATTTTCAGTGGCCTGCCGGGCATCTCCGCCAGGTGTGTCCCAGGTCCCTCAGACCCTGGCATTCGACAGGCCGCAGACAGAACTTGTCGTCTGCTCAGAAAATGCGATTTCACCTCGTGCTCTCGGCTTCGACTGCTGTCACCTGTTGAAGCGCTTCCGTTTGGCTGCCCACGCGCCAGCACCCCCCTCCAGCAGGCTCAGCTCCAGGAGCGCGGCAGGCGTGTCTCCGAATTGACTCCGTAAAAGACAGTCTCTGAATGGTGCCGCCTCCTTAATGGCCTCCATGGAGGAAGACGTCCTAAGGAAAGAGCCGTGCTCGTGAGATGTGCCAGAAGTCAGGCAGAGTGGACGCCCCCTCACGCAGCTCCGGCAGGGAGCGGGGCGGGGGGGGCCTCGCTGCGTGAGCCGGACAGAGCCGAGCACGGACCCCGATGAGGACGTCGACAGGCAGAAACCTCTCCCTAATGCAGATGCCAAACGCGTTAAAAAATATTAGCAAATTGAATTCTGGGGTGCACAAAAAGAAACAGAAAGAAAGAAAACAGATCATATACATCATGGCCAAATTAGATTTTTCCAGCCATGCAAGGCCAGCTTAACATTGAGAATCGGTCAATTTAAAGACTTCAAAAAGCATACAATCATGTTCAGAGGTGCAGGACAGGACAGACGGGAAGTTCTGCAAACATTCTTATCCGTCCAGGAATCAAAGTAACTTTCTCAAAGTGCTACAAAGTATCTATAGAGCGGTGAAGGGGCGAGAGTGGGGAGGGGGGTTGATGGGGGGGAAAGGAGGGACATCTGTAACACTTTCAACGATAAAGATACTTTTTAAAAACATACAGGAACATTATGCTTAGAGGTGAAAAATGCAAAACTCCGTCCCTGCGATCAGAAACCAGACGGGCGCTCTAGGCTGGAACAGCCATTGGTCACGGGGGATTCCCAGCCTGTGCCATATGCCCCACCCCCAACGTCCACGTCCAGGCATGTACCTGTGAGATACGATCCTGTACCTGTGAGATACGATCCTGCAGGATAATTAACATCTTGTTGTTCATTGTAAAACACGGTTGTGTGTGAAAAAGAACCTCTGGGCCCGGCCGGTGTGGCTCCGTGGTTGAGCGTCGACCCTGCACTCAGAGGTCGCCAGTTCGATTCTGGGTCAGGGCACATGCCCAGGTTGGGGCCCAATCCCCAGTGGGGGGCATGCTGGAGGCAGCCAATTGATGTTCTCTCTCATCGATGTTTCTACCTCTCTCTCCCTCTCCCTTCCTCTCCCTCTAAAATCAACAAAGGAAAAAGAAAAGAAAAAAACCTCTGGATAAACTATAAGAATTATAAGTGAGCCCGGCCGGTGTGGCCCAGTGGATGGAGCAGCGTCCCGTGGACTGAGAGGTCCTAGTTCGATTCCTGGTCAGGACACATGCCCAGGTTGGGGCTTGATCCCCAGTGGGGTGCAGGCGGCCAGTCGATGTTTCTCACGTCAATGTTTCTATCTCTCTCTCCCTCTCTCTCTCTAAAAATCAATAAAAACATATTAAATAAATATTATAAGTGAATCTACGGCCCACATAAAATGTTATATTACTATTCATCAGCAAGAATGAAACAGAAATAAGGAATGTTCACGGCACGGGTCACAAACGCAGGCAGAGACGACAAAGGACGGTGTGTCCGTCCAACCGTCGCCGGCGCCAGACCTGGATGAAAACCGCGACTCAAAGCTTCTGGGTGGCACCCGCCTGGGTTGAACTGTGCCCCCAAAACGACATGTTCCGGTCTCTAGCACCTACACATGTGAGCTCTTTGGGAAATAGGATGGTCGCAGACCTCATGAGTTAAGATGAGGTCACCCTGGAGCGGGGAGCCCTCACCCGACATGAGAACTGAAGACACAGCCCCGAGAAGAGGGGCCTGTGAAGACACAGAACCCGGCGGGGGCAGAGGCCAGAGTCAGGAACAGAAGGGACGTGGGCACGAGCCCAGGAACAGCTGCACCCCCAGCAGCTGGAGGGCAGGAAGGTTCTCCCCTGGAGCCGCGGCAGGGAGCTCGGTCCCACCGACAACCCACCTCGGGGTCCAGCCTTCACACCTGAGGAGGGCGGTTCTGCTGTTCTGAGCGGCGCCGTGTGTTAGGACAGCCCTGTTTATGAAACGACACTGTGGGCAGCCCCGAACCCAGGTGCCGTCCCGGAGAGACAGACCCCGACAGGAAGGTGGACGGGGGGAGGGGGGGGAGCTCCGGGCACAGCGGCTCCGGGCGAGTCCACCTGGACGGCGCAGAGGGAGAGGAGCCAGGGCGGGCACAGCGCTGTCCAGGGCCCCCCTGTGTGGGCTGGTAAGTACCGCCGACCGAGGGAGGGATGGCCTGGGAGGAGGACAGGGGCCACCGAGGTGCTGAAATTATCCACTCTGTTTCCCTGGTTAACACGGTCACACGGCCGTGTCCGCGTCATTGCAGGGTATCCGTGTCACGTCACACGCAGGTCAGAAACCCGAGAAGCACCTGGCGAGTCCCCTCTGCCCGCTGCCTTTCTCCAGGCCCCCGGGACCTAACCCGGACCTTGTGAGAACACTAACTTGGCCTTGTGAGAGGGGAAACCTGGCTGACGCCAGCCGCAGTTGACACGAGGAGGCAGGACACAGACTGGCAGGAAGTACTCGCAGGACGCGCATCTGATGAAGACCGTCTACCCCACGTGTGCAAGGAGTTCCCAGAACTCAACACAAGGAAACGGCCCGATTACACCGGGGCAGAGGACACGAAGAGACACTTGCCGGAGAAGACACGCAGAGGGCGCGTGGGTGGTGAGAAGCCCACCCGTTGCTGACTCCCCCGGGGTTGCAGAGTGAAGATCAGAGTGACCCCCACAGTGCGTCTGCGCGCCCGTCTGGAGGAAACACTGCGGGAGAGAAACCAGCGGCATCACCAAGCAGGGGACGCCCCTGGGGTGCGGGGCTGGGCGTGGTGCTGAGCTGAGACCGTGGGTCTGAGTGGCGTCTGTGGGATAAAAGGGGAGGGGACGCAGGGGAGCCTGCCCCCAGGGTGTTCCTCTCGGGTGAGGCGTCTGACGCTGCTGTGGAGGAGCCAGTGAGGACTCACCTGTGCCCTGTCCAGACGCCGCGGTGTGCGTAGCTGTGTGGATACGCTGGGTACACACACGTGTTTCTGGCTCTGGGAGCCCACCCAGGTCGGGAGGCCTGCCCACCCCCTCTGGTCAGACACCAGCTCCCGTGGGACACATGCAGGCGGGAGCGGAGCGGCTGGCAGAGCCGGCAGTCAGGGGGTGCTCAGGAGAAGGAGAAAGGGAGGGGTGACGGCAGTCGGGACTCGGGGGTCCACTGAGCGCGGCAGACTTGCCCAACATGGAGAGCCCCCCCCCCCCGAGGAACCCAGTACAGGATTATAGCCAGAACCCAACGTAAATGTCAACGAGTTTGTGCTGATACAAGTAAATGACGGCACAGCTACGTAAATAAGAGACAAACCCTGCAGAACACGGAGGGGGACAGACTGTGACACCGGCCCTCCAGGTGACATCACTGCCGTCCTGCCGACCTCAGTGCGCCGCACCCACCGGCTCTGCTAGTCTGGGGACCCCGGCTGGTGGAGCTGAGGCGGTGGGAGCTCTGCAGGGCCGCTGTGCCCCCCGAAGGCACGGCGGCACCCCCGCGGGGCAGTGCCAAGGCCCCTCTGTGCCATCTGACGGGCTGGGTGCAGGTGGCATGGCTCCGGGCCTGCTGCGTGGCCGGAAACCTGCTTCCTTCCCTGAAAGAGGGTTGTCGTGGGGACTGAACGGATGCCAGGTCCGGCCACACGCACGCTGGCCCCAAGCACTCTCTCTTGCTGGCGGCTGTCTCTGCACCTGGAGACCGGCCGGTGCGCCCACCCGAGCCCACCCCGGGTGTGTGCAGGGCCCCCGGCCGGGCAGCAGCAGGAGAGAGGACTCCCGGGGCCCACGGGCGCCACTGAGCCAGACATTCCGCTGATGTCCAGTTACATTTTAAATGAGTTGCTCAGAGAACTTTGCAAAGTCCAAGGTCACAGGAAAATAAAGGCAAATGGGCCATTTTACGACTTTTCATCTCCACCGTCACTCGGTAAGTGGCACCTCAGTGGGGAAACGGATGAATTAACCTCCCCACGTCCACATCCATGCTGACTCGGAGCAGCTCCTTCGTGGGCCTTCACTCCCTGTGGGGGCCGGTGCCCCCCGACCCCGTCGGTGAGAGCAAAGGCCTGTCTGCAGGTCAGTCCCCAGGCATCCAGCGTTGGCCCCGCCCTGAGCCACTATGCTGGTGGGGCCAGGACCCCCACCCTGCTCCCTGTAGGGTGCTGTCTTTCCACAGTCTGGGGACCCCACAGCAGCCCATGGGTCCATGACCCCTAAGTCAGAGCGGCCCCTGCCCTGTCTTCTGGGAGTAGCAGCCAGCCCTGCAGGGGCCCCATGTCCCGGGGTCCTCCCACCGCCTCTCTGACCTCACCCCTGGGACCTCCACCTTGTCTCCGGGTGGAACTTGAGCTCCAGGGCTCCTCCCTCTCGAGGCCTGCGCACCTGCCCTCCCAGGTGCACCCCGAAGCCTCCCGGGCCCCTCAGGTCTCTACATAGACGCCCGGCCACCACGGTGCCTCCCGATGCTGCTCAACACCGCATCCGACCCACCCCACACCTGCGTGCTCCGCCCCCAGAGCGCCTGTGGTCACCCCGCAACATCAGCTCAGGGGGGCGGGTTCGGTCCTTGCAATCAATGCTTCTTCCCCAGGGCCCAGGACAGGGGCGGGCACACCAGTCCCGTCTCTCTGCTCCAACACTGAGTCCTGGGAGACCCTGTGCCACACAGACACCTTCAGAAGGGGGTGCGGGCTGTGTGCCCAGCTGTGCCAGGGGGCCCACCAACCTGCAAAGCAGCATAACATTGTATACGGCTCAGGGCATGCACACACACACTACATACACACACCACACCACACACACCACACATACCACACATATACACACACACACCCCACACATACCACACATACCACACACACCACACATGCACACACACCACACATACACACACCACACCACACATGCACACACACCACACACACCACACATACACACATCACACACACCACACATACCACACCATACCACACAAACACACACCACACATACACACATCACACACACCACACATACCACACACACCACACATGCACACACACCACACATACATCACACACACCACACATACCATACATACCACACACACCACACATGCACACACACCACACACACACACCACACCATACCACACAAACACACACCACACATATACACACACACCACACATACACACATAACACACATGCACACACACCACACACACCACACATACACACATCACACACACCACACATACCACACACACAACACACACACACACCGCACACACCACACATGCACACACCACACACACCACACACAAATCACAACACACACACACACACACACACACTCAGAGCATAGGCTGAACAGGGACTGTGACGTGTGCATGGCCGTGGCGGGGCCGGAGCAGCACCGGCGTCCACTCCCGGGAGACAGGGTCGACGGCACAGGGCATTTCTCTGTTTGTTCCGACAGCTGCGTGTGGGTCTCCCGTGATCTCAATAAAAATTCCAGGTAAAAATCCTGCCTACAAGGAATGTTAGACACGCTTCAAAATCACTCGTGCTCCAGAAAGAAGGGGTGCTGGGAAGTGTCCGGAGCCTCCGGCTAAGCGGTGAGGACAGGGCTGGACCCCGGCCCTGACCGTGTGGGGCGCAGGCTGACAGTGGGGTGCTCATGGGGCTCAGGAGCACAGCAAAACCCAACAGCCACAGAACAGCACCAGGGTGAACCACAGACGGGCTGGAGGCGACACCAGGAAAGGCGTAGACGCTGATAGAACCGGAACCAAACTGGACCTGGCGAGAAATGCTGAAGTTAAGGTTTGGGCTTCTGAGTAGAAAACAAAAGAATTGTTAAAATTGACAGCCTCCAAGAACTTCATCAAAAAAAAAAGGAAAAGGAAAAACATCAACAGACTAGAACCACTGTGTTCCAGGACGAACACCGAAGGGGGCAGGACGGGGTGGGAGCCGCAGGTCCGTCCCGGTCACACGGTCCTCAAACACGGGGATTCCCAGGGGAAGAAGCTGCGCTCACTCCATCTGTTTTGGAAACCTCCCCGGTGCTCCACTCCTAAAACAGACCATTTTCACCGGACCATCTTTTCAGAAAATGTGAAAAGATGGGGGGAAAAAAGAAACCACATTTTTGAATCCAAGAGGCAGGCTGACGAACAGCAGCCCCGGACCTCAGGAAGGTACAGCCTCCAGAAGTCCGAGGAGAATGCTTCCGACCGAAGTCTTCATCCAAACGCTTGACTACGCTTTAGTATTCAATATCCAAATGCGTGAAATAAAATGTGTAGAATAAAATAAAAGCCACCGTGGAAACGCAGGGTCTCAACATGTCATCTCCAGTGGACACTCTCTCCAGGAGCCAGAGACGGAGCCGCCTGGAGCTGGGGTGCAAACTCACAAACAGGGTGACGCAGCCTCGGCCGCAGGGCCTGGGGAAGGACGCCCGTGCACGGCTGGCCCGGAGGCAGACGAGAACCTCCCGGCCTGGAGCATATCCGGAGTCAGCCTGGAGGGTTTCCCAGGGCCTCACCACCGCGGTACCACCCCTTTACCCCCAGCACCGAAGGCCTGGGTGCACCTGGTTCTTTTCTGGGTTCAGTGTGGCCATGTGTTCTCGGCTCCCTTCCTGGCTTCTGGGCCGGGGAAGAATGTGGCCTGTCCTCCTGGACACGCAGCCCTGGTCTGTCCCCCAGCCCCTGCGGGGGGCCCAGCCGCAGTGTGCCCTGGGGTTCCGACCTCACGCCTGACCTGCCGGTGCAATGCTTCAGGCTCCCATAGATGCTCCGAGCCCCGAACCCGGACTTCCACGGAGCACCTGCCTCACCTGCTGTCCTGGGTGCCGCCACCTACACCGGGGTAACGAATCTCTCCCTTATGAAGTCGGCGTGGTCTTTAAAACACACGCCTTAAACTAAATGACGTGATGCTTTTGATGCGTCCTTACCCCATACGACTCTGAGGAGATGTAAGAACATTTTCGCAAAGTCCAGGCAATGAGAACTCCTGGGAAGGCTTGGGTGAGGTGCGGGGGCTTCGAGGGGGCAGCTCGGGGTCTGATCTTAGCACAGGGGCTGGGAAGAGGCGCGTCCCATTGATTCCTGTTCTTTAAACTGCTCACATACGGGCTGCCCGCACGATAAATTTCACAATAAACACATTAGCGCAGAGACAACTCTATGCACAAATTTGTAATGATACACGTGCCAACTTGAGTAAACTAGAAAAATTTCTGGGCAAGTATAACGTCAAAACATAAAGGACCCCAAAAGAAAGGGCCAGCCTATGAGACTTGAAGCACTGAAGAAAGTACCGTCAGTATTTTAAAGTCCACCCAGACGGTATGTTCCATTTAAACAGAGGCACGGATGGGTTTATGGGTGACTTTCACCAAATAGTCAATGAACAGATCATTCCAATTTCATAAAGAATTTTCCAGACAATAAAAAATGAAAGAACTCATTTTATGAGTTGAGTATAATCTTGATCCCAACCAGGCAAGAACAGTATAAGAACAGAACGCTGTAGGTCAATATAATTCATAAGCAGAGATTTTAAAAATTAATCAAAATATGAACAGTTCAAATGCAGTAATCCATTAAAAATTGCTCATGACCAATTGGTTTCTTCGGAGTAAAAGGATGCATTAACAGCACATGCTATAATTCACCACTTAAAAACCGCACAGTTGTTGAAAGATATGCAGGAAAGTGCTTTTAAAAAAATTTAACCTGTTTTTTTTCTTTTTAAAATAAAAGCTGTAAGAAAATTATAAATAGGACCTTACACCCTTAACTTGACACAGATTATCTGTCAACATTGACAGCAAATAGCAGACTTGAGGATAAAACTTCTAGACATGTTCCTTTACAACCTGTGACGAGCTAAGGGTCCTTCCATCCGTGGAGCGAGAAAGATAAATAACATAAAGATTACATAACGGCAGTTCCATTGTATCGAAAGACATAGTTTTCAAACGAATAGATGTTTCCCAAAGTTCGTTATTTTTCATGGCCTAGCCCGTGACTGATTTTCTGTGTGTGTGTGATTTTTCTATGTGTGCTTAGAAAAAAAAAAATTATTCTTTATTTGTTCATTGCCTAATTCTTCCCATTTAAATTCAGTATCCTTGCTGGTGTTTATAGATAGCAGAGGAAGCTATCTGATCACCGTGTCGTCATGATAAAATATGGAAACAAAAGATAAATTAAACATTACCCATATATTTATCCATTTGAATACCACGGATAAATAGCTCCTGGATTAAAAAAAAAAAAAAAAATCAAAATGTAAACGAATCCAGAACTGAGTTACGGTAGAAACACCACATCTGAAACTTGGGAAGTCTGGCTGCTGGCTCCGCAGACCAATCCTGTTGCAAATAGAAACTACGAACAACTGGACGAAATGCAAGAAACAGAGAGAGGAAAAACGGCGGCGGAGTGAACGGAGCTGCACAGACCGTCTCCCAGAACCAAACTGGAATTACAACTATAACACAGACACATCGATGGGAAAAACCAACAGAAAAGCAGCTTGGAGGACCATACAACGAGGGACACTGACTCGATCCGGTAGGCTTGCGAAGGCGCGTATGGGGCTGGGAGCCCACGGTCGGCAGCTCGGCAGCGGCCTCAGCTGGGAGCAGCGCCCTCGGGTCACACTCCCAGGCGGCCCCACAGCGCAGCCGGGACAGAGGCTGAAACAGCCACAGCCACTCACCTTGGGCTCCGGCAGAGGGAGGGCGGACTGGACTGGAACTGCGTCAGGACACTCGGGGTTTGGAGGGCGCTCAGAGCTTTGGCTGAGTTGCTGCCACCCAGGACGGTGGCCACATTGCTCCTTCCCAGGGCTCTGAGAGAGGCAGCAGCCCCTCCCTCGGAGACCCAACCCCACCCTGTGGGCCATTGAAGTGCTAATTGAGGCTCACTAACAACCAGCATCTGCCCCACCCTCGTGAAAGCCCCTTGGTTGAGCACCAGAGGGAGTTTTTCAATCAACTGACAACCCAAAACTCATCAAGTAACCTAGACTGCTAGCCTCCAGGCAAAAAGCTAGAGGATAACAGTACCATTCCTGGGCTGGCAACTTTAACCAGAAAGTAAGACTTGACAGTGGTGTTCAACGTGGGTCCTCCCTCGCTCATCTAAACACAGGAGAGGGAGCCACAAACAGCAGAACTCCAACACCCACAGGGAGAACTTGACAGGCTCCAAAGCCGTGATAGCCAAAATGGTGAAACACAGAAACAGAAGCCAAATGAAAAAGCAAGACACCTCCACCGAAGATGAGATCAATGTGGAGCAATTAGGCATGTTAACAGAGCTAGAATTCAGAGCCATGATCTTGAGGAAGCTGAACAGCATGAGTAAGGACATAGAGACACTGAAAATAAGCCAATTGGAAATTAAAAACCAATAAGAAGAGATAAAAAATGACATATCCGAAATGAAAAATACATTGGAAGGTTTAAAAAGCAGAGTAGGGGAAGCTGAGGACCGGATCAGTGAATTAGAAGACAGGGTAGAAAAAAATCAACCAATCAGAAAAACAAAAGGAAAAAACTATTAAAAAACAGGAAGACAGCTTAAGAGAACTATGGGACAACTGGAAACGTAATAATATTCGCATCATAGGAGTCCCCGAAGAAGAAGAAAATGAGCAAGGGATAGAGAATATATTCAAAAAAAATAGTGAGGGAAAACTTCCCTAATTTGGTGAAGGAAGAAGGCATTCAAGTTCAAGAAGCACAGAGAGCCCCAAGTAAGAAGAACCCAAACAGGCCCACACCAAGACACATAGTAATTAAAATGCCACAAATTAAAGACAAAGAGAGAATCCTAAAAGCAGCAAGAGATAAGCAACAGGTTACCTACAAAGGGAACCCCATAAGGCTCTCAGCTGACTTCTCACAAGAAACACTACAGGCCAGAAGAGAATGGCATGAAGTAATCAAAGTCATGAAAAACAAGAATCAAAATAGAAGATCAAATAAAGAGCTTCCCAGACAAAAAAAGGCTAAGGGAATACATTAGCACCAAACCAGCACTGCAAGAAATGTTAAAAGGACTGCTGTAATTAGCAGTAAAAATGGGAAGAAAAATAGAACCACACTAAACAAAAATGGCAATAAATAAGTACATATCAATAATCACCTTAAACATAAATGGATTGAATGCTCCCATAAAGAGACACAGAGTAGCTGATTGGATAAGAAAGCATGACTCATCTATATGTTGTTTACAAGAGACCCACCTCTCAACAAAAGACTCACATAGGTTGAAAGTGAAGGGGTGGAAAAAAATTTTCCAAGCAAATGGAAAGCAAAAAAACGCTGGGGTAGCAATTCTCATATCTGATCAAATAGATTTCAAAATGAAGACCATAACTAGAGACAAAGATGGCCACTACATAATATTGAAAGGATCTATCCAACAGGAAGATATGCACCCAATATAGGAGCACCAAAATATATTAAAAATCTTCTGGAGGACTTCCAAGGAGAAATCGACAACAATACAATCATAGCAGGGGACTTCAACACCCCGTTGACAGCACTGGATAGATCCTCTAGGCAAAAAATTAGCAAGGAAACAGAGACTCTAAATGAAGCACTAGACCAAATGGATTTAATAGATATCTACAGAGAATTACACCCCAAAACTACACAATACACATTCTTCTCAAGTGCACATGGGACATTCTCAAAGATAGACCACATGATAGGACACAAACTAAATCTCTACAAGTTCAAGAAGATTGAAATCATATCAAGCATCTTCTCAGATCACAATGGCATGAAACTAGAAATCAATTGCAACAAGGACATGCAAAGACATTTCAACACATGGAGGATAAATAGCATGTTATTAAACAATGAATGGGTCACCGAGGAGATCAAGGAAGAAATTAAAAACTTCCTGGAAACCAATGAAAATGAACACACAACAACACAAAATCTATGGGATGCAGCAAAAGCAGTTCTGAAAGGGAAGTTCATAGCACTACAGGCCTACCTCAAAAAACAAGAAAAATTTCTAATTGACTGTCTTACCTCACAACTTAAAGAATTAGAAAGCAAACAAAAAGAAAACCCCAGAGCAAGTAGAAGGAAGGAAATAGTAAAGATCAGAGCAGAAATAAATGACATAGAGACCAAAAAAACAATTCAATGGATCAATGAAACAAAGAGCTGGTTTTTCGAAAAGATAAACAAGATTGATGGACCCTTAGCTAGACTCACCAAGAAACAAAGAGAGAGAACCCAAATACACAAAATCAGAAATGAAAGAGGAGAAGTAACAACCAACACCACGGAAATACAAAAGATCGTTAACAACTACTATGAACAACTATATGGCAACAAATTCGACAATCTAAGCGAAATGGACAAATTTCTAGAAACACACAGTTTCCCAAAACTATTCCCAGAAGAGATAGAAAACTTGAACAGACCAATATCAACAGAGGAAATTGAAGAGGCAATCAAGACTCTCCCAGCAAACAAAAGCCCAGGCCCAGATGGCTTCACGGGGGAGTTTTACCGAACATTCAAAAAAGAACTAACACCCATTCTCTTCAAACTATTTCAACAAATTCAAGAAGAAGGAAGACTTCCAAACACGTTCTATGAGGCCAGCATAATTCTAATTCCAAAACCAGAAAAAGACGCTACGAAGAAAGAAAACTACAGGCCATTATCCCTGATGATCATAGACGCCAAAATCCTGAACAAAATATTAGCAAATCGGATCCAGAAATACATCAAAAAAATTGTTCACCATGACCAAGTGGGATTCATTCCAGGGATGCAAGGCTGGTACAATATTCGCAAATCAATAAACGTGATACACCACATAAAAAAAATGAAGAATAAAAACCACATGATCATATCAATAGATGCTGAAAAAGCAATCGACAAAATCCAGCATCCATTTCTGATAAAAACGCTCAGCAATGTAGGAATAGAGGGATCATATCTCGACATAATAAAGGCCATATATGAAAGACCTACAGCCAACATCATACTCAATGGACAGAAACTAAAAACATTTCCATTAAGAACAGGAACAAGACAGGAAGTCTTAGCCACAGCAATCAGACAGGAAGAAAAAATAAAAGGGATCCAAATTGGAAAGGAGGAAGTGAAACTGTCATTATTTGCAGATGACATGATACTGTACATAGAAAACCCCAAAGACTCCACCAAAAATCTATTAGACTTAATAAATGAATTTGGCAAAGTAGCAGGATACAAAATTAACGTCAAGAAATCGACGGCATTCTTGTACACCAATGATGAACTCACAGAAAGAGAAACTGAAAAAACAATCCCATTTACCATCGCGCCAAAAAAATTATGATACGTAGGAATAAACTTAACCAAAGAAGTAAAGGACCTATTTGCAGAAAACTACAGGTCATTTAAAAAAAGAAATAGAGGAAGATATAAAAAAGTGGAAGCACATACCCTGTTCATGGATTGGAAGAAATAACATCATTAAAATGTCCATACTACCCAAAGCAATCTATAGATTCAATGCAATCCCCATCAAAATACCAACGACATATTTCATAGAACTAGAACAAATACTTCAAAAGTTCATATGGAACCAAAAAAGACCCCGAATAGCCACAGCAATCTTGAAAAAAAAAGAACGAAGTAGGAGGGATCACAATACCAGATATCAGGTTATACTATAAAGTGACTGTAACCAAAACAGCCTGGTACTGGCACAAGAACAGGCATATAGACCAGTGGAACAGAACTGAAAACCCAGAAATGGACCCAAGGCAATATGCTCAATTAATATTTGACAAAGGTGGCAAGAGCATACAGTGGAGTAAGGACATCCTCTTTAATAAATGGTGTTGGGAAAATTGGACAGCTACATGCAAAAAAATGAAACTAGACCTTCAACTTACACCATACACAAAAATAAACTCAAAATGGATAAAAGACTTAAATGTGACCTGTGAATCCATAAAAATTCTAGAAGAAAATGTAGGCAACAAAATTTCGGACATCATACGCAGCAGAATTTTCACTGATACATCACCTAAGGCAACAGAAACAAAGGAGAAAATGAACACATGGGACTACATCAAAGTAAAAAGCTTCTGCACAGCACTGTATGGGAGAACATCATTGCCAATGATGTATCAGATAAGGGGTTAATTTCCAATATATAGAGAGTGCTCATACAACTCAACAAAAGGAAGACAAAGAACCCAATTAAAAATGGGCAGAGGAGCTGAATAGACACCTCTCCAAACAGGACATACAAATGGCCAAAAGACATATGAAGAAATGCTCAACATCACTAATCATCAGAGAGATGCAAATTAAAACAACAATGAGGTATCACCTCACACCTGTCAGAATGGCCGCCATCAACAAATCATCAAACAACAAGTGTTGGCGAGGGTGTGGAGAAAAGGGGACTCTAATACACTGCTGGTGGGAATGCAGACTGGTGCAGCCGCTATGGAACACAATATGGTGCTACCTCAAAAAATTAAAAATTGAACTTCCATTTGACCCAGTGATCCCACTGCTGGGAATATACCCTAAGAAGCCTGAAACACCAATCAGGAAGAATATATGTACCCCCATGTTCATAGCAGCACTATTTACAATAGCTAAGATCTGGAAACAGCCCAAGTGTCCACCAGTAGACGAATGGATAAAAAGCTGTGGTACATATACACAATGGAGTACTATGCAGCGGTAAGAAAGAAAGATCTCTTATCCTTTGAGATGACATGGAGGGACCTGGAAAGTATTATCCTAAGTGAAAGAAGCCAAGCAGAAAAAGACAAATACCACATGATCTCACTTATATATGGAATATAATGAACATAACAGTCTGAGGAATAGGGTAGACCCAGAAACATGGAAGTAGGGCACAGACTGACATCCCTGAGAAGAGGGGGTGGGGGGTGGGGGGGGTGGGAAGAGATAAACCACAGACCTTATATGCATGTATGCATGACCAATGGACATGGACAACTAAGCCGGGGACGGGGCGGAGGTGGGGTGGGGTGGGGGGTGCCAATGGGGTAAAAAGGTAGAATATCTGTAACAAAAAAATAAATAAAACATTCATAAAAAAAAAAAAAAAGAAAGGCAAGAAACAGCCGCCCGAGGATACTGAGAGTAAACACGAGCGGGCAGATTGTGGAGGAGCCTCAAAGCGTGGAGAGGCCGTCGACATGGAGTGAGTTCGTTATTTTTAGGGCCTTAGTCCTGCACGTGAGCTGCAGTGATGGAGGGTGACCAGCGACAGCACAACCCTCTGTGTTCTGAGATCGAGGGGAGGGATCCTGGGAAACTGGCTGGCGGAAGCGAGGATGCGAGAGGAGGCAAAGGGCAGAGAGGAAGCTTGGGATTCTGTGTGTGGCCACACGTCCTAGACAGGCCCTTGGACCAGGCAGGGGGCGTCATGGACACAACGGTGTCCCCTCAAAATCCGTGTGCGTGCCCTGCCCGTGTCGCTCGGTTGGTCAGAGTGCTCTTCTGCTACACCAAGGTTGCGGGTTCGACCCCAGTCAGGGCACATACAAGAATCAGGGAATGAGCACGTGCGGAGTGGAACGGCGGATCGATGTCTCTCCCATCAATCACCAATCAAATCACCGAAAAAATGTCTCTGTTGAAGCCCTGCTGCCCAATGGGCGCCTGGAGATGGGGCCTTCGGAAGGCACCTCGCGTTGGGTGAGGTCGTGGGAGCGGAGCCCTGGTCTGAGGGATGGTCCCTTCGTGAGAAGAGGGTCAGGGAGCTCTCTCTCCACCCTGGGGGGCACAGGAGCCAAAGCCGGGCACCTTGGGCGTGGACTCCCAGCCTCCCGAACGTGGGGGGTCACCTCCCCTCAGAGCCGCCCGGTTCCCTGCATGTCGCCTCAGCACCTGAGCAGACCAGGCCAGCGGGGGTGCGTTGGGGAGCGTGAGACACGTCCTAACCCGCCCAGCTGTGCACTTGAGGACGCCCAGGTAATTGCAGGCCATCGTAACGCCAGCGCCGCTGCAGACGAGCTCGGTGTCGGGGCTTCTCTGTGATTCACCCCCTTTCAGTCCATCGATTTCCACGCCTCTGCTTTATTTCCTTCCTCCCGCTCACACGAGGGTTACTCTGCTCCGTCTCTGGCTCCCCGGGCGGAAGGCCTCATCCATCACTGCGGACCTCCCCCCTTCCGAGCGGGCCTCTCCGGCTGCGTGACCTCTCTCCCCGCCGCAGCAGACTTCCACTGGGCGGGGCCTCGTCGCGTCCACGCCGACCATCTGCCGTCACCGGTGGACGCGCACTTTTAATTTCCTATTTTTTTTTTTTTTAACTCACAGGAGATACCATTTTTTTTTTTTTTTTTACAGTTGTCTAGTTTAATTCTGTTGTGATCAGGGAACACAGACGATATGATTTTCATTCTTCAAAATGTTTTGAGATTTGCATTTTTTTTAAGCCTCACCCCAGGATATTTTTCTCTTTATCATCAGATAGAGTGAGAAGGAGGAAGGGGGAGAGAGAGAGAGAAACATCAAGGTGAGAGAGACACATCGACTGGCTGCCTCCCACATGACCCGACCAGAGCCGGGGACAAATTGCAACTGAGGTACGTGCCCCTGACCACAATCGAACCCGGGACTCCTTGGTCTGCGGGGCGACGCTTTAACCGCTGAGCCACACCAGCCGGGGGAGGTTTGCTTTTTGTCCAACATTTGATGTGCTCACGTCATTATCTGTGTGCCTTGAAAACGCAGAGAATGATAAAACGATAAAGTTAAGAATGTGCCTGTTGGGATTGCTAAAATTAATGAAGACTAATAAGCTATGGTAGATGCCCCTCTTGAAAAGGTTTTGGCAACTTTAAAAAATTCAAGCATATCCCCACCAAAAGTTTTAGCCATGACACACGTAGGGGTTCATTTTGGTTGTTTGGAATGTTCTAGACACGTCCGTGAGGTATTGGCGGATGTCGCCCAAGCCTTCTAGACATTCCCATCTGGTGATTCACTCGCTCGGTCACTGGCGGGGAGCGATGGCCCCTCCACTCCGCTTGGTCTCATGTGAGCTCAGGACATACACGTTGTTCTTTTTCCATGTTCGGCCCAGGGGCCCCTCCCTGCCGTTCAGTGTGTACAGCAGCCTGCTCTGAAGTCCGTCTGTCCACGGGGAGCCCCGTCCCAGCCTGTCCCCATGGAGCCCCGTCCCAGCCTGTCCCCATGGAGCCCCGTCCCAGCCTGTCCCCATGGAGCCCCGTCCCAGCCTGTCCACGGGAGCCCCGTCCCAGCCTGTCCACATGGAGCCCCGTCCCAGCCTGTCCACATGGAGCCCCGTCCCAGCCTGTCCCCATGGAGCCCTGTCCCAGCCTGTCCACGGGGAGCCCCGTCCCAGCCTGTCCACATGGAGCCCCGTCCCAGCCTGTCCCCATGGAGCCTCGTCCCAGCCTGTCCGCGGGGAGCCCCGTCCCAGCCTGTCCCCATGGAGCCCCGTCCCAGCCTGTCCCCATGGAGCCCCGTCCCAGCCTGTCCCCATGGAGCCCCGTCCCAGCCTGTCCCCATGGAGCCCCGTCCCAGCCTGTCCACGGGAGCCCCGTCCCAGCCTGTCCACATGGAGCCCCGTCCCAGCCTGTCCACATGGAGCCCCGTCCCAGCCTGTCCCCATGGAGCCCTGTCCCAGCCTGTCCACGGGGAGCCCCGTCCCAGCCTGTCCACATGGAGCCCCGTCCCAGCCTGTCCCCATGGAGCCCCGTCCCAGCCTGTCCGCGGGGAGTCCTGTCCCAGCTCCCCTGCCAAGCCCCTGCTCCGGTCGGCGTGCTCACTCCACTGACATGTGTTGTGCCTCTGGCTGTGTGTGACGTGGTTGCCGCTGTACTTTTCTGTGATAACGTCTTATCTCATTTTCCTTCCTAGATCCTTCCTCTCCGGTCTTTGTGCTCATCACGTATTTCTAGGCCCCGGCCGGCGGCTCAGTGGGTTGGAGCGCCCACCCACACACCAAATGGTGGGGGATCGATTCTCCATCTGTGGGACTTGTGTTTGGGGGAGGTCCTGGGGGAGGGTGTTCCCTGCACAGGGACCCTGGGTTTGTCATTGCCACACACCCCAGTACAGTGTGAGGCCAGAAACACATGCCACTGAGACCGGAGGGAACATCCTTCCCCGGACGGGGCAGGCTCAGGTCTGCTGGACCCTCCCTCCTGGGGTCAGCAGAGACTAGACACAGACACTGGGACACACACACAGGCACACACACACACACACAGACACACGGAGACACAGACACACACACACAGACATACGGAGACACAGACACACACACACACACAGACATACGGAGACACAGACACACACACACACACATACACACAGACACACACACAGACACGAAGACACAGACACACACACACACAGACACGAAGACACAGACACACACACACAGACATACACACATACACAGACACACACGTGTACACACAGACACACGGAGACACAGACACATACACACAGACACACGAAGACACAGACACACACACACAGACACAGACACACACGTGTACACACAGACACATGGAGACACAGACACACACACAGACACACACACACAGACACACACACAGGCACACACACACACAGACACACACACACAGAGACACACACAGACACACAGACACACACACAGGCACAAACACACAGGCACACGGAGACACAGACACACACACATAGACACACACACACAGACACACACACATACATATACACAGACACACACACAGACACACACACAGGCACACACACAGGCACACACACACAGACACACACACACAGAGACACACAGAGACACACAGGCACACACACGCACACACAGACACACGGAGACACAGACACACACAGAGACACACACACACACACACACACACAGGCACACACACACATGCACCTCCCAAGATTAAACAGACCTTTCAGACAGACCTGGAACACAGCATCTGGATCTAACCTGGGGGAGCCCACAGATCCAGGGGGCAGGTCCCCCACCTTCTGGCCAAGCCCAGCCCTCAGCCTTTGCATTTCTGTGGCTTCCCCGACTGGCCGTCCCTGGAGCAGTGAGGGGCCACGACCTGCCCCCCCCAGCAGGCCCGAGGGGCTGTTTGCAACCACACTGAGCAGACAGGGCGGGACCCTCCCTCCTAGGACGGCAGTGCCCACAGACTCAGGTCCTCCGTCCTCAGACCTCCTGTCAACTTTGCCCAGAACTGAATCACAGCCCTGAGGCAGAGCCCACCGCTGCCCCCTCTGTGCCCTGCCTTGGGGTGGGGTCCATGCTCTGTGGGGCCCGCGGGGCTCCGGGCTGGGCCTGGGGCGCTGCAGACAGAGGCTGGGCCACCCCGAGGCCTGAACAAACCACCGCACTCCTGCCTTCGCGAAGCTTTGACCTGGAACATGGATCTGGGAGGTGGCGGCCGGAGGGCCCCTGATCAAAGGCAGCGGTTTGGGGGAGAGCTGCTGGTTGAGACCTAGGAACCCAGGAAGCCCAGGGGCGCTCACATGGCCACGAGACCTCTGGGGCGTTTCTGGGGGGTGCCGTCTACCTTCCTGTTGCTAATACTGCTGTTCAGGACGGGGGTGTGTACGTCAGGCAGGTGTGCAGGTGACAGTGGCGTGTGTCCGTGGGGCAGGGTGACCCCCACACCGTACACCACCCCGAAGCCTCGGGGTGTCTGCACCCGGCCTACACCCGAGAAAGGACCCTCCCTGCCCTCAGTACACAGACTTGCCCCAGCGGCAGGCTGCCCCCGGCCTCGGCTCACCCCCGCGACGGAGGGGCCCTCGCGGTCATTAGCAGGAAGTTTGCGAGTCGGAGCCGAGAAGCGAGTCTAATTATACCCGTCAGGAGGCTCATTCTCTCCCGGTGACTTACGACCTCCGGCCCCCAGCCCGCCCGATGGCAACAGCGGGTTACCTGTTGGGAATGAGACGGATTGACCTGAGCAGATCGATTTCATTACCGGCTCTGTCATATCTGCAGTTAGTGATGGCCAGCGGGCCGGGCCGACGACGGGCCCTGAAAAACGGCAGGAAGCGTCACGCGGCCCCGCTGGGTCTGCTTGGGCGGGGGGCCCGGCGGGAGGGGCGCTGAGGCGGGACCCAGGGCGCAGGTGCTCACGGAGCGTGGGAGAGCCGCGGCTCTGGCCGGGAGTCCGTGTCCTCCCACACGCCCTGCCCTCAGCCCGTGGGCGGCTCCCGGGAGGTGACGCTGGCCCAGGTGGACTCAGGTGTGGTCTGTCGCTCACGAAACCCAGGCCCCACGCCCGCCGGGCCTCCCTGCAGCCAGTGAGGCAGAAGGACCACAGGGGCCGGCAGGGGTCCCACCAGCGTCCGCTCAGAGGAGTCCGCTGGGCCCCTGGCCGGACATGGCCCGGCCCCCTCAGCCCAGTGCCAGGGTCTCCCCAGGAGCCGCCTGCTGGGGGCCATCGCGGACGCCACACGCAAGGCAGCCATTCGGGGACAGCGCGGAGCACCGGGACTCCGCTCCTGAGCCTGCGGCCCCAGGGTTACCCCTGCCTCCCCTCCGCGGGCTCCGCCCGAGTCAGGTCCTCCCCCGGACGGGAGCTGCTCCCTCTCCTCTTGCTCCTCAGAGGGGAGGCTGGCTCGGGTGAGGGGGTTGCCCTGCGGTCTTTGTGCACCAGGTCTGAGTCGGCGACTCTGAGCCCAGGGCCCTGGACGCACCCCAGGGGCTGAGTGCTCACCCCCGGGGCCGGCTGGGCACCCAGGGCGGGAGTGTGAGAGCTGCCAGCCATGCAGACCAGCAAAGGTGTCTGGCACAGTCCCAGGCGTGTCCCCTCTCTCCACTTGGCAACAGCCCCTGGGGGCTAGGACAGGGCACTGAGCAGCTCCCACAGAAGGGGTGCTCTGGTGAACCTCCGTTTCAGTGGGAAGGTCCGGGTCAGCTAGTCAGGGTGAGGAGGGCCAGGCAGGCGAAGAGGGGACACCTGTGTGCACGGGGAGGGTGGGCTGTGTCCCCAGATGTCACGAGGTCCTGGACCCCTGCTGAGGAGCCGAGCAGCCACCCAGCCCTGCTCCTGTTCCCGCTGCACAACACCACCACCCGGGGTGCACGAGCTCGTCCCCCCCCACGGTCTGTGCTCACCTCCCCTGGTCTCTCTGTTCTAGTGACTGTGGCCCCTCCTGCCCCCAATATTCCCTCCCCCTGGGCCGGGTTGACCCGGGACCCCGAAGGTAGGGGCAGTGGCCTGGGAACCTTTCTCAGGCCTCACAGTGAGTCCCCACGGCCACACGGGGCCTGGTCACCTGTCCTGCCTGGTCACCACGGTGGCCACTGTCAGCTCCGATCGGCAGGAGAGGCCGACCTGAGGTCCAGCCTGGGGGGCCTGAGGAGGACCCCCCTCTTCTCACTGAGCCGAGCACCCCGGAACCTTTGGGGAGTCCCCGGCCTTTACTTTCCCCAGGGGCTTCCGGAGAAGCACACTTTCCATGGGCGCCAGCTTCGCAGGCTGACGTCCGCTCAGGACAGGACACAAAGTGGTCGCCTCCCAGACGCCAAGGAGACAGGTCACTGTGCACATGGGACACCCAGCAGGAGAGGCCGAGGGGCGAGGGGCGAGGGGCGAGGGGCGGCGCCTGGGGGTTGGCACCGTCCGCTGGGACAGCCCGAGGTTCCCGCCGTGGCCCTGGCTCCTGGAGGTCAGCAACCGTGGACGGCTCCTCCCCGGGCCCCCGACGTGGAAGGTGCTCAGACACATGTACGCGCACGCATGCACACACGCACGAACACGCCACACACACACGTCCTGCCCCAGAGGATGAGCCGTCCGCCACCGGGACCGGCCGATCCAGGAACCTCGCACCGGCAGGGCCGACCGACCACGGCGGTGGGGACCCGCGCTTGCACCTGCGGCTCACCTGCCGGCAGGTAGACTCGCAGGCGCCTGTGGGCTGCAGCGAGACCAGGGCCACACCTCGCAGGACGGGTGGTGGTGGCGGCCCCGGGCCGGCTCCCGGAGCTCAGCAGGGGCACGGGGGGCCCAGCATGCGGAATTGCCCTGTGCCCGGGACCTCCCACGCTGCGTCTCCCTGATCCCCAGGGAACCCGAGAGCTCGGCACAGTGCTCTTCCTCCCCAATGGGGAAGCTGAGGCTCAGAGAGGCCGTGCCTCTCACCCGTGCTGCACAGCTAAGCCAGGAGACTTCGATCCCCACGCTCCCAGGCTGCCGTGCCCAGAGGGAGCCGTCCTGGGCTGCAGGCAGAGGGCTGGCGGAAGCCTCTCTCTCCTGGGACAGCGACCATGCATCCCGGCCTCAGCTCACTGCAGGGCCAGGACGGGGCCCCATGCAGACCAGGGGTGACCGTCCCCACATTCCTCCATGCCAGGGGGCATTCCTGCCCACACAGGTCTCCTGCCCCGGCCTGGAGGAGGGCAGCAGACAGCACGGCCTGTGAGTGGGAGACGGGAAGAGGGTGCCGTCCCCCCAATCACCGGCTGAGGGGCCCCCGCCAGCCTGTCCCTAGCAGCACCGGCGTGGGGCTCAGAGCACCACGTTCACGCAGGTCAGCCGGAGGGGGCTGAGTTACTGTCATG
The DNA here is from genome assembly GCF_014108415.1 of Molossus molossus. NCBI lineage: Eukaryota > Metazoa > Chordata > Mammalia > Chiroptera > Molossidae > Molossus > Molossus molossus. The sequence goes on from NW_023425362.1 coordinate 1,484,211, forward strand.
ACCCCCCGGCAGATGCTGGTGGGCAGGTGCCCGTGTTTATGAGCCCTGAGCTCATGAAGCTCCTCATCCCTTCTTGAGCCGTGTGACGTGTGACATGTGATGCGTGTCCCTCCCATGTGCCCGGGCCCTGCAGACGCAGGAGTCGGGCTGACGTGCTCTTCTCCTGCACAGAGACCCCTCCCGAGGCGTCGGAGTTTGTGTTCTGACTGCCAAGGCCCAGGCTGCTGGCCACGGGGCGCCCCAGCACCAGCCTCTCCCAGCAGGGGTGCAGGGCCCGCCGGGAGGAAGGGGTGCACCGGTCCCGGGCAGCTGCCAGGCCTGCACTGTCCCCTCCCTTCCCAACAAGCCCGCTCGGTGCCGGAGGCCTGGGCTCTCCTCTGCCCACCGCACCAGCTCCAAAGGCCGAGAGTCACCGTGAACCGAACCCAGACTCCTCATGGCCCGTGGCCGCCCGCCTGGCCAGGCTCTCAGCGTCAGTATTTTATAAACGATGAAAACCGGCAGGTGCCCCTGATCCGAGCGTGTCCTCCGGGGATGGACTGGATGTAAAGACCACTCTTTTTTTTTTTTTTTTCTTTTTTAGATAGAGCAGGATGGAGAGAGGGAGGAAGAGAGAGAGAGAAACATTTATGTGAGAGGGACACATCTACTGGCTGCCACCCACACGACCCCAACCAGGGCCGGGACGAACTGCAACGGAGGTACGTGTCCTTGGCGGGAACTGAACCCGGGACTCTCTGGTCCGCGGGCCGACGCTCTAACTGCTGAGCCAAACCGGCCAGGGCCAAAGACCACTCGTCAAAGACATGAGGGCATTGCCACAGGGAGGGGGCGCCCAGGGGTGGGTCTCCTTTGGGGGCCCCTGAACTGGGTTCTGCCCCTGTGTCTGGGCACTGTGGGCCCCCCGCAGGCCCTGGGGAGGTGCGCGTGGTCTCCTCAGCGTTCCCTCCGCTCGACCAGGGAGGGCTGCGCCCCAGGTGGGTGAGGCAGGAGGAGGTGCCTGCTTTGTCTCGGGGGTGCACACAGGCCAGAGGAAGGGGCGGGCCTGCGCCTGGGGGGCTGCACACTCACCCGGGGGGAGGGAGGCCCTGAGCACTCGCGGGCCGGGCGCTGACACTCACCTGGGCTGTGCTGCAGGAGCATCCTCGGGGCTCCGGGAAAACCTGGGGCGCGGACCCACCTCCTCACGCTGCCAGCGCCCCGAAGCTCGTCCCGCCAGCCACAGCCCGTCCCGGACACCATGGCCAGCGCACAGAGGCTTATCAAAGGGTTTTCTCTTTATTTTCATAATTTAGCTGAATCAACACAAAACTGAATACTGTAAAACAAGGGGAAAAAATGCTGTGACATCTTCAATCTCCCAGTTTCTGCCTTCCGACGGGGTGTCTACACTCGCTGTCCAAAGACACAGGCGAGGGGGGCGCTGGCGGCCAGGGCCGAGGTTGCTGGGCGGGGACCCTCCGAGGGTCCCGCCCGGCTCCCAGAGCCCGTCCCTGCGGCCCGGGGCAGGCTCTCCACATCTTTGACGAGAACCCCAAATCTCAGCTGGTGCCTTGACTCCAAGACACCCCCGCCTCAGTCTGAAGGCTGAAAGGTAAATTAAATACTCGTGGATGCTGGGACGGGTCTTAAATAAGTGGATTTTCGGTCCTATCTTTAGTCTACAGGTGGCAGGAACAGTTGCTATATAGTTGTGTTTTTTTGTGTGTTTTTTTACTTTTTTTTAGTAGCATATAACTAGCGTAATACTCCTGTTAATTGGACTCTTAGGTAGTATACTTCACCAGAAAGTGAGGGGCCTGGCATGGGATGCCAGGGGACCGCAAACGTCACTGTCCCTTCTGGTGGGGCCTGGCGACGCTGCTGCCCAGGGCGGGCCGAGGGGGATGGGACGCCCGTCATTCACGGCACCCAGGCCCAGCGCCATGGTCCCCCGGCGGCCCTGGAGACTGAGAATGAGGGCGTCGGGCAGGGCTGCCCTCAGGTCTCCGAGTGCCAGGTCAGAACAGGGGTCACGAGTCACCGGAGGTCCACGCCCTGGACTCGGTGGGCCCCCAGGCAGAGGCCCACGGCAGGGACACTGACCGCAGACCACGTGCAAAGACGGGGCCTCCCCAGCAGCACGGCCTACGCGTCCGTGCCATCAGGCCCTGGGCCTCGGCTCACTGGAGTCCTGAGGTCTGGGGGCCGGCCCCCCACTGCGCCCGCCCGGAGCCTTCAGCTCGCTGCTCGGGACGGCCGGGGCCACCACATTAATTGTTAAATAGGCTTTTCTACAAATATACAACATATAAAAACTGTTAAATATATAACTTTAGGCTTTGCAAAATACATTTAATGATCTCTTTCAAACAAGGGTTACTTCATTTTCCTTTAATTTGCGTTCTGGAGCTAAATGGTGTATCGGATGAGACAGCAGTCACGGGAGACCCAACATGCTCTTGGCGGATACTGGATTGTCCCACTATCGGAATGGAGCGAAGAGGCGCGTCTAACTGGTTAAAACAGTGAGTTTAGTACGGTCCGGTCCGTCCCGGCACGGAGCAGTGCCCGGCGGGCTGCGTCCCGGGGAGGGGCGTGCCGGCCTGTGTGGGGACATCGTCCCCGTGTCCCGCAGGGCTGCCGGCTCCTCCGGTGGCTGGGCCCTGCTCAGGGTGCACCGCAGTGTTCGTGGGGTGGGGGCCTCTGCCAGGGCCACCCTCTCCGCCCTGCCGGGGCCACCAGCATGCTCCGCTCCTGGGCCCCCAGCCGAACCGGGTTGTGGGGGCGAGTCTGCGTTAAAATAGATTTGCTCTTTGGTCTATTGAGTATACGGAAAAGGATAAGAAAATAAAAGCGATTCGGACAGTCTGGGCGTGAGGAGGGCCACAGCCTCCCCCGACGGCCGAGGTCCCGCCTCCGGGCTGCTGGGCTGCGGTCTGGTCCCTCTGGCCCCTGCTCCTGGTCCTCGTCCTGCTCTTCAGGGAGCGCAGCCCACGTGTGGCCGGGGAGGCCGGGCGAGGCCAGGCTGTGTCCCTGGCAGGACTCCTTGTGCAGCCGGACAGGCTCAGCGCAGAAGGCCCGGGTCGCAGGCCGGTGGCAGATAACGGGGCGTCTGCGGCAGGACTCGGGCCCAGGTGCGGACTCTCCGGGGAGCCGAGGACCGCCCGGGCCCCTCTGAGGCTGTGTTCGTCAGGAGACCTGAGGGGCAAAGAGAAGAGAGCAGTCAGCTCCCCAGACACCGAGGGTCCCTGTCAGGAAGAGTGTGAACCCAGGAAACACCCCCAAGGCCTGCCCGGCAGGGCCAGCACCCTCAGCCGATGCCAGCTGACCTCCAGGACATCCAACCAGACAGAGAGACCTGCACGCTGGAGGGGACGCCTGCCTGGGACCCCCTTGTGTGTGGTGACGAAGGGCTGGGGTCTGGGTCCCTCTGCAGCTCTCTGATGGTGCCTCCCGCCATGCCAGGCACATGGCACAGGTGCACAGAGTGGTGGGTGGGTGTCTGCAGACCATGGAGCCCCTGATGGCTGCAGAGCTGGGGTTGTCATGACCCTGGTGACCCCCAGCACCCCAGAGTCCAGGACATGCAACGAGACAGCCAGCGGAGGCTGCGGGTGTTAAATGACGAGCCCATGTCACGGCTCTGGGGCAACGGAAATTCCACCTTTAAAATGACAGACAGCAAGCCACAGACCTCCAGAGCCTCAGCCCGGGGACCCCGTGCCCAGCACCCTCCTCACTGGGGCCACGTGACACAGGCCACTGAGGCCCCACACGACCCTGACCCAGCCCCCGACGGAACTCCAGGCTCAGGTCCTGAAGATGAGGGCCTGGTACAGTCAGAGACCCCCACGCCCCGTGAACTGGCCGAGCACGGGGGGTCAGCACCACCGCCTTGGAGGCTCCTCCTGGACTCCGAGTCCATGTCTCCTGCCATGGCCTGGACAGCAGAGGAGGGTGCGCCAGGGGACGATGGCCAAGGTCGCCGGCCACCCTGAGCAGCACCCCTGCCCTGGAGACGCGGCCGGGGGTGGGGGCGATCCTGGGGCCCACAGAGAGCTGCTGACCCTCCGAGGCGATTCCTGGAGGTGTGTGGGCACAGGCAGGGGTGCCTGCAGCTTTAGCAACCGGCGGCCACACCACACACATCTGTGTTCAGGAGGAACGCCTCGTTTTAATGGTCAGGATTCTCTGTCCCCAGACTGCTCCCGTCTTCACTCCTGAGCAGCTGGGTCTCCACACCTTCTAGAAAGGTCCAGGAGGCAGGTCTTAAAACAGTGACATCCCTGAGTCCCATGTGCTGGTCTCCCCCGTCCCTGATGCCTTGGGTCCCACCCTGCACCCCACCACCGCACCCTCCCCAGGTCAGGGGCGCCCTGGCTCCCAATGTCTCTGGCCAGACCCCTCCCCCAGCTCCGCCCCAGCACTCACGGCCCCTCCTACCCCACGCCCTCCTCTGAGTCTGGCTGAGGTGGCCCCCAGGGCTCAGACACTGCACTTTGCTCCTCGATGCCTGTGGCAAGTCCCTGCACCAGGCCCTGCGGGGGCCGAGGCCACGGGCCAGCCCCACGGGAGTCTGCGGGTCCACACGCAGGGAGGCCCTGCTTCCAGTCCACAGGCCGCCGCACAGCCGACTCCAGGGCCACCCATCCCCGCAGGCCTGCTCGCCCTTCAGATGACCTCGGGCAGCACCTGTCCCCAGCCCCCTGCCTGGACCGGAAAGGGGAGTCAGGGGTCCTCACTGCAAGGACAAGGGGAACACCCCTCTCTGGGGGCCGGCAGGTGCGGGGTAACAGGCCAGCACTTCGGGGCCTCAGGAACTCCTGCCCGGGACCGATGACCAGAGCCCAGCAGGAAGTGACCAGCTGCTTCCCGGAGAGCTGGAGCCCAGGCTTAGGCGGCCCACCATGCGCCTCCCCATCCCTGCCTCGCGGGCCCAGGTGAGGACAGACGGGTGTGGGCAGTGAGGTGCCCCCCACAACTCGGGCTTATCCCAGCAGCAATCACGGGAAGCCGCCCGGCGGAGGGAGGCCACGGGCGGGGTCAGGGGCTGGACAACAGCTTTGACTCAGCCCCCCCCCATCCCTCCAAGGTCAGAGAGGAGCCTGGAGGGGGGCGCCGGTCTCCAGGGGGAGCTGCGGGTGGGGGAGGGTAAGCAGTGTGGGGTGGGCGCCCCCCCTTGAGATCAGGGGGCGGACAGGCGCTGCTGGGTTATCACCCTGTGTGCGCAGGGAGGTCCCAGCCTGGGCACCCTTGGAGCTGCAGCCTCCACGCAGCCAGGAGAAGCCAGGTGAGCCAGGCCGGGCCCTACCAGGCCCTCAGCAGCGACCTGGGCGAGGGCCCGTCACCGAGTAGCTGTCCGGCTCAGGTCAGTGGGGCGTGGGTCTCCTCCGCTGTTCCTCTGGTCGACGCAGCCTGTCTGTCTTCTGTTAAGAAATGCCCACGCCTGTCCCCACTTCTGGGCTGAGGCTGGGGAGCTGGGCCCGGCGATGAACTGTTGATGAACTGTCTCCGTGCTGACAAGGAAGAGGCCACGGGGCGGTCAGCAACCCAGACGAGGAGCTGTCAGCCCAGCTGGGCGCTCATCAGACTCACAACAACACACCAGGTGGTCCGAGGGCAGGTGGGCAGGCTCTTGGCTGACTCAGCGCCCTGGCCCTGGCGTAGGGCTGCCCCGGCTCACGGTCAGTCGGCGTGGAAGGGACACTCCCATGGCAAACAGGCCTGAGACCAAGCGGAGACTCAGCACAGAGGAGGAGGAGACAGAGAGGAAATGAAAGCAGCCCACTCAGGAGCCAGGAGGGGCGGAGCGGCCACAAGCCCCTCCCCAGAGCTGTGGCTGCATCTCTTCATCAGCCACTGTGAACCTGGGCTGGGAGCTCCAAGGTCAGACATCACCTCTGGGTGCTACTGGCTGCTACAGACTCTAACCTGTCTCAGCAATGACCACGCCTGCCACTCACCCGGCCACAGGAGAGCCCCCAGATGCCAGTGTCCTGGGGGCTGGTGAATGGGGGTCGGCACAAGGCAGAGCTGGGGAGCAGGCAGGGTGGGCAGGGCCAGGGCCAGTCAGGAAGGTGTGTTCTGGTCCCCTTTGCTGCTACAGAGAGAACCAGACTGGAGCCTCATTGTTTGATGCAAGCTGACAGCTGTACATATATACAGTGTATATATACACAATGTACATATATACAATGTATCGTTTAGCTAAATAATCTTGGTCTCTAGAAAAAATGTTTCTTGAATCTAATGGAAATATCACTTTTCTGTCTTTACCATGGTTTACTTCCTTTCTTTGGCTCGGAGCTGTCCTCGGAGCTGGCCTTCCAAGAGAAGTTTCGGGGCGCTCTGGATCAGGCTGGGTCCTGGGTGGTAGGGTTCTCAGTGTGGGGGGCGCTGGGTGACAGTTTGCCCACCTGCTGAGCTGACTTTGTACCCTGTGGTTTCCTCTTCAGGGAGGGAACCAAGTATCCCTGGCGCCTCTGGCTCTGGGTTGTCAGCGGCAGGATCCCTTCCAGCCCCAATACCATGGGAGGCTTGGCTTCGAAGCCCTGGTCACAGGAGGCGGCAGAGACAAAGAATTCATGCCATTCAGGCTAAGGCATCCCTGAGCCGTGACTTGGGAGCAGGGACCGGTCAGGGACTGCCAGGCTGCCGTGATGGGAGCTCACTCTAGGCTGGAGGGGCGGTGGTCAGCAAGTGGCCACACATGTGCCCGCACCTGAAACTCCCTCTTCCCCAGAGCGTCCAGGTGACCCCCAGCCCCGCCCGCACCTGGGTTTCTGAGACCTGAGCAGAGAGCCCGCCACACCTGGCTGGACCTGGGACCGTGGAGCTGGGGGACAGCAAATCTTCTAAGTGCTGAGTTTGTAGTAATTCATTACGCAGAGCAGAAAACTGATACATCCACGTGACCCAACTCAGGTGAGTTCATACACTTTAAATAAAACAATGTGTTTGAGGCCCCTGCGTGGGCTGCGTCTCGCTCAATGGACGATGGGGGGTCTCCCGAGACCATGTGCGGCTCACTCACGTCTCACGGGGCCCAGGCAGAGTCCGGGGCAGCCTCCTTGTCCTGAGGGACTGAGCCGGAGGCTGTGGCCCTGATGTACGCGCCGGGGGTGGCACCCTGGGTGGGCACTGTGCAGGCTCAGTGAAGGGTGGCAGGCTCTCTGTTCGCCCCGCCCTGCACTGAAAGGAATAAAGGGCCCTCGCTCGAGTGTGGGTGCACCCGGGAAGGGCCACCCGGCAGGACCCGGGGAGCCTGCAGGGCTGGGAAGGTCTGTCTGGACCCGGGAAGGCGGGACGGCGTGCAGAGGTCAGTCTGCGGGCTGCGCTTTTCTGTTCAGTCGCACGGCGCTTCGGAACACGGACAGTCAGGGAAGTTCCTGCTTCCCTTCAACTGTGATGAGCGCCCCCCCCTGCTGGGCCTGGGGACCCCAGAATAACCCCGTGCTCAAGGTGTGTCTATGTGCACTCTGAGTGTTTCTGGATTCCGAGCCCCTAGGGGGTCTCCTGCATGACAGCCACCTGCCCCTTCACTGAGGGTCCCTCAGACACCACCTGAGCTTGAGAGGGAAGCCCCTCCCTTGGCCCCAAGCAAGCAGGTGGGGACCCTCCGCCTCCAGCCGGGCTCCCCGACTCCCAGGCCCCCACAGGGGCCCCGGGCTCTGCCTACGCCGCAGGCGGTCCAGCACGGGGACCCTGGGCTCAGTCTCCCAGGATCCTGGGTTGGGAAACAGCGTCCAGCCCAGGGGCTATCTGTCCCCTGGGTGCAGCCCTGAGGCTGCTTGGGGTCCATGCTCAGTGCAGCCCAGCCTGGTCCTGACCCCGGGAAGACGGGAAGCCGTCCTCAGGGCCCACCTGCGGCCACGAGCAGTCACCGCCAGGCGGCCCCAGCGGCCAGGTCCCCTCCAGCTCTGCAGCGGGGCTGGCCGGCCACCTCCCCAAAGCCCCATTTGTTTGTGGAACCGTCCGCTCACCAGGCAGCGTTTCAAAGGGAGTGTTGACAAGTGCCGGACGGCTCTGCAGCCGCGGGAACACGTCCTCTTTGTCCCCTGGCTGGGCTCCCACGGCAGTGCCTTTGGAGTCTCGCTCTGACCTGCGCTCATCGCTGCAGCTCCCTCCCCCCCGTCAAGGGCCGCGGTGCACGCCTGTCCCCAGTTCCCAGGTGACGCCATCAAAGGGACCCGAGGATGACAGTGGGCGGAGGCGGCTCCTCAAAGGCAGCAGCAAGGGCAGGCGATGGGACCCTGAAGCCCCTTCCCAGCTCCTCTTCCTGTGCCCACTTCAGGGGCGACAGCCACGTGGGGGCGGGGAGGTCACCTCTGCCCGGTAGGGTCGGCCAGAGGAGTCCGGAGACCAGAGGGAGCAGGCCGGCCAAGCCCTCCGCTCCGTCTCCATCTGTCCGTTCACAGCTGCATCCCTGAGATGCTGTTCACACCACAGCCCCCCAAAGCCCTCCGTTCGGTCTCCATCTGTCCGTTCACAGCTGCATCCCTGAGATGCTGTTCACACCACAGCCCCCCAAAGCCCTCCGTTCGGTCTCCATCTGTCCGTTCACAGCTGCATCCCTGAGATGCTGTTCACACACCACAGCCCTGCAAAGGTCACTGCAATGGTGAGCAGCCTTTCACAGCTGTGTCTGTCACAGTGACCTCGGAGCGCTGTCACCTCCTCCACAAGCGGCTCACAGCCCCCCCAGCTGCCAGCCACATTCCTGCCACCTCTGCACTTTTCCCACCGGGCGGCTCCTGTCAGCGGGACCCCACAGCAGGTGGCCCGAATCTGGCTGCCCTCGCTGCGCCAGTGCTCTCCAGGTCCCGCCCCTGCAGCACGCGGCTGTTCTTCATCCCTTTTCTTGGCTGCATAGTATTCCCTCGCATGACTGTGCCAGTCTGATTACCCATCAGCAGGTGGACACCGGTGATTCCACCTGGGCTCTTACAAACAGGTGTCTGAGTGGACACAGCCCTCACGGGCTCCACAGGACCCCACAGAAGGGAATGCTGGGTCACAGACGGCTCGAGGTTTGACTCTTTCATCTCTTGCCACACTGTTTGCCAAAGGGGTGTGGGCGTGCTTTCTGGTCCTCTGGATGGACATCGCTGACTATGTCCGCAGAGGTTGGCCCAGCCACACTCATACCAGCACCCTCGGGAGAAATAAAAACAGGCCACCGGGGGACCCCACGAGCGGCCCCTCTGCCGTGTTTCGGCTGCTGATCCGGCGGCGAGTCGTCATCACGCTCCCCGAGGCGGCTCCCGCTTTGGGTTTGAGCAATTCTCTGCCGTCGTGTGCAGAGGTGTGCCATCCGCCACAGGGCAGCAACCAGCTCCCGCCGCTCCCGGGAGGCCACCGCAGGACCTGCCAGTCCGTTTCCACGAGGGTGAGTCCGGCTTTCGGAAGTCAGCCGTTCACTGGGTGCCCCTCCCCGCCCGTGTCCTCACCGTCAGGTGGGGAGGGTAACAGGCTGTGGCCTCTGGTGGCTGCCCCAGAAGGTGGTCTGGTGCGCGGGTGGCCTCCGGGGACTGTCTGCCCATCTTCCGGGCTGAATTCACAGCGCACCCCTACCCTTGCTCCCCTGAGCACACACGTTCACCTGGCTTCTCTCTCACCGTCCCGGGTCCCACGTGTCAGCTTGTCTGTGCCCCCTGGGGGACTTCACCTGCAACGTGGTGTGAGGTAAGGATTCAACTTGTCCTCCAGATGGGAAGCCAAATTTCCCAACGCCCTGCTATTGGGGACGTGGCCCCTCCCCCACAGTGCAATGCCCACCGTGCCCGTTCCATTGTCACCGCACCAGGTCCACGCCAGGGCCTCGAGGTCCGTTCTGTGCACCAGGAAACAATGCTAAGAGCTCAGGCTGTCTCGGGTTCAATCGTATCCACAGGAGTTTGCCAAGCACTGACCTCTGTGAACTCACCGTGCGGGTGAGCGGCCGGACGCAGGCAGGGGCCCGGCAGCTGCCTCCCAGCTCTGGCCAAGCTCCCGCCACCTGCCCTGGTACTGTGCCTCCCCAGTGGGACGTGGACATCGGTGGGAACCGTCCCAGCGCCTTCCCACACCCAGCGACCAAGGACACTTCAAGGTAAAATGCAACGTCAGTGGAGATTTGACTGAAACCACGTGAAGCCAAAACGGTGTGACTTCTCCAAGAGCAGAGACTGCCCCGGTCCGGTGACAGCACAGGCCGTCTGTCCACTGTCTAGTCGCCCTGGTGGGTCTCACGCCAAGGCTCTGCCCGGGTCTTGGAGAGGGGCCAGCATTTTCTCAGCCAGGTCTTCGAGGTGTTTTACATGCCGCTCGGCTGCTGTCCAAAGCTCTGTCCTCTCTACCTGCTCACGGGTACTTCACTTATTTACATCAGTTAAAACCATCAGGCATTCCCGACACATCTGCTGGGAGGTCAGAGGCACGTTTGTGGACGGCATCTCCTTCACGGGCGAGGAGGCAAGTCCCGAGCTCCCCTCCTACCACACACTTCGAGTGGCCGCTGCCCCACGTCCTGGCGGGCGGGGCACTGGCCTTGACCCTGTCCAGGGGCACATGTGTCCTGGGAGGGCAGGCAGGAGACACTGTCAGCTTTGCAGGCCATGCCGTGTCCCTGCAAGGACTCCGCTCTGCCTCTGCAGTGCGGACCTGTCCCCAGACGACGTGGCAAGTGAACAGCAAGGCTACATTCCAATAAAACTTTATCTACATAACAGGTGGGGGGCCGGATCTGGCTGGCAGGCCCTCGTCTGCTCGTCTCCAATGGAGGCCACAGTTTGTGTGTATCCACGAATCTTACTGTTGACGCCACGTGTGGAGAACCTTGTATGTTCATGATCGGTCCAATTTAATACAGTCCGTGATTAGTTTTCACGGCGTCTCAGGTTCTCCGAGGTTGCAGAAGCGCCTGTGCACCTCATCTGTAAGTAATCACGGTCGCGTTGCCTCATGGCAAATACTCGTGGGACCGCCTTTGCGAGAGCTCCCCGAGGCAAGCAGTCCCGGGACGGGGGGCTCAGGTCTCAGGCAGACGATGGGTCCTCACCTCCTCCAGCTTCACCACAGGGCTGGTGGCGGCGCTGGGGATGTTTTTCTGAGGAGTCTGTCTGCCTGTGACTTTTGGAGCATCTCCGGATTAGAGCATGTTTTATTTATCTCAGATCGGGTCTGTCCTTCTGCCTCTGAAATAGTCCAACGTACTTGCATTTCTCACACCAACGGACTGCGTGGTTTGTGCCTCTAAAGGGCAGCAGAGTCCAGGAGGCCGTGTCTCTACCCAGGTACAGGTGACATGTGTCCCCACGGCCTCTGCCACCGGGGAGTGCACATTCCAGGGACGGGGTCCCCCAGATTTATCGGCAACCCCCAAACAAAGCCGGATACGCAGGGCCTCGAGGGCACTTTGTTGAATGAATCCAAGCCTGGCCCTGTGCCCGGCCCACTTCACAGAGTCCGAGTCTCTGCTGGACGAGATGACTTTGCTGTGAACTTGTCCACCCTTGGGGGCACTTCTGACATCTGGCTTCACTGGCCCCTAAACTAAACTGGGCCACGTTCCAGGATGTTGGGAAAGGTTCCTGCCCCGTGAATGTTGTTAAGCATGTGCCTGTTAAGTCCCTGTCTGGAATTTTTACGGGAGGACGTTAACGTTTTTCTACATCTTGAGTTATTTTTGGTAATGTCCCCCCAGAAAATGATGTATTTGATAAAATCTTCCAGATTCAGTGATCAATACACTAGGTACGTGCACCCCTGAATAATTCGGGGCCCCAATGCAGGCTGGTTTCCCGTCTTCCTTGGAGACTTGTTTTCTGACTTGACAATCATACGTCACAGAGGGGAGACTGCATTCCACAGCTTTGCCAGAAACACAAGGACCAACCCCAGGCCTTTCTCCTCAGGATCCGCGGATATTCCTTCTTCGTCTTGACTAGTTTTTTTCTTGTTTTTAGGGTGGCTTTTCCTATAGCTCAGGTTATTCATTTCCATTCCTTCCGATTTAGAAAGAAGGTTATTTAAAGAAATGAGCACACCAATGGGTCCGCCTTCCAGGGAACCCCAACTTCAGACCCCATGGCACACGACTCCCATGGGCCCAGCTGCACATTTTTTAAATTTCTCACCTGAAAAGATATATATAGATAGATATTTTTAATTGATTTTTAGAGAGGGAGGGAGAGCACCAGAGAGAAACATCGATGTGAGAGAAACATCCATGGCTATGCGTTGCCTCCCGTACTTGCCCCAACCGGGGATCGAATCCACAACCGGGGTATGCACCTGACCGGGAATCAAACCCGCAACCTTTGGGTGCTCAGAATGACGCTCCAACCCACGGAGCAACTGGCCAAGGCATGGCTTTTATTTCCTCTTTAACCAACAGATTATAAGAAGGTCCTGGATGCTAAGACTGTTACTATTTTTGGTACAGTTTTAAATACATTGTATCAGAATCGGAAAGGAACGTGGATACATTTCTCCTCTCCTGAGGTTTCATTCATGACTAGGGTTGTGGGTATTTATTTCTGTAGAGTTCGTAGATAACAGGAAATTAAGGCAGCCTGTTGGTGTGTTGTAACGTGTGTTCTGTCCCTGCACATTCAGTCTGGGTGATTTTATTAAAACACATCTACACCTTGGATGTTTTTAATGTTGTTATTGGTACTCAGTTGACCTTAACCCAGATTTAAGAGTTGTTTAGATTTCCAATGAAAAATTGTGTTCTGGTAGTTTTTAAAAAATGTGTAATCCAATCTGCTTCCTATATGTTTATGTTGTGCTCACCGGTGCACAAAGGTTCCGAATGTGACAGGGTGCTGGCTCGAACTGAAGTGTGTCAATCACCACACATCACCCTACATGTGTCAACATACATCATGTTGTTTCCATGTAACATACATACATGTCATCCTCACCCAAGGATATGCTGAGAAAGCCAGAGAGAGAGAGAAACATGGATCGGTTACCTCTGAACTCACCCCTACGGGGGATCAAACCCACGGCCTAGGCATATGCCAGGACCGGTAACGGAACCGCTGACCTTTTGGTGCATGGGATGACCTCAGCCACCGAGCCCTCCCGCGGCCGACGCGATGTATCTCACCTGCCGATTACCTTGCATTTCATTAGTCCAGGGAACCTTTAATCTTTGCTTTTAACCTTATTGTCTGCAGGAGCCTTCTCAGAAGCCAACACATAGCCAACTATTTTAAAACTCTAAAGAAAAAACGAACAGAGAACAAAAGATGGAGAAACAAAACCCGATTTGACAGTCTTCGCCTTTCAGTAGAGGAGATGAAGCCGTTTCCATTGGTTGTCACCGTGGATGCGGAGTCCCTGGGCCACACGGCACGTTCCATGCTGATTTCCGGCCACGCTCCTCCCGTGGCTCCTCCCGTGGCTCCTGGCTCTCCTCTGTCCACAGGAGCTGGTGTCACTTATTTCCCTCCTGCCGTGGGTTAGGAGGAACCGTGTCCGTTCCTCCCCCAGGGGCGGCCACCTGCGATGCGAGTGCGTTCTCTGTAACAGCCGTCCCCTCACGACCTGAGCCCCGTGGCCCCTTCTAGCCCACGGAGAGACGCTAGGGCCCCGCCTGCAGCGGCCCAGCCCGGCCTTGGTTCGTTTAAGCAGCGGTGCCGTGTCGCTTCAGCATCATATAGCGCGGACCTTGCACGGCCTGCGGAGAGCCGGGCCACAGGGATGGTTTACGCCGGCTCCCTGTGTCTAGCTGGTGTCGGCGGTCACCATCGTGCCCTGCACACGACCTTTCCGATCGTCGCTTCCGACTCATTTCTTCGATGGGCACCGGTGTATCTTTTCTTCATCGGCAGGAAAGGAATGTGAACGGCACACTTGATACGTCTTCACAAACTTAGGCCCTTTATTCCCTTCACCCCAACAACGAGAGAGAACGGAACTCGTAAGTCCCTGGAGATGACCTTCCCTCCGTCCTCTGGGCCCGGGCCTCCTGGGGGTCAGCGGGCGCTGGTCTGTGCCTCGGCGGGGTCTGTGGATGCTCGTCCTTCTGTTTCCTCCGTGACAACCTGCATCGTTAGTGTTCTTCTGTCGGTTCAGAGCTACGGCCACGGAATGCCCAGGTCGGGCTACTTTGTTTGGTTTTAACTGGGGATTTCCTTCAGCTCCCGGAAGTTCTTAATGATGTTTCTGCCCTAATCCAATCATTCTTTGTTCTTGCTACTGTGGTCCCCCCGAGCATCGCTCCTTAGGTTAGATACCCAGCCACCGCCCGCCACGAGCCACCGCCTGTCCGGCTGCACTTCTCTGCTGGGTCCCAGGGATCCCCTCCCGGTGGAGGCCGGTGCCCACCCCGCGTCCACTCCTGCGGCAACGTTTCCTTCCTCCGCGGCTGCCAAGGTGGACCTCGGCCCCCGCTCCCACCTGGGGCCTCTCTGCGCTCGTGCCCTCGCCCACCGGGCAGCGGGTGGGGGTGCTTTCAGCCGGAGGCTCTCCCACGCTCCTCCACCGGGTCACGCGGCCGACGACCCCAGCAAGCAGATGCCCTTGGGAGCCGCAGCCTTTAGCGAGGACTGTTTCCAGAGCCAAGTCCGCCTCGGCGTCTTGAGAACATCTCCTTTCCGCGGACACGGCTGATGTTTCCAGTCTCTGCGTGAGATTCGGCTCTGATGCATTTTCCATTCCCGTTTACACAGGCAGAGGCCGGTCTGGACCCCGGATCAGCCAGCAGGCTTCTCCCTGCGCCAAATGCCCGCGGGTGGGGAGGCCCCGCCGAGCCAGCTGGCCGGAAGGCGGGAGTGTGCGAAGACCCTCGGTCTTGGGGTGGCGCCCACCAGGCTGTCCCCAGCGGGGGACTTGTCCCCGTGGGGTCCTGTCTCACTCGGAGGCCGGGCTTTTGCCTGAGCTGTGCGGGGTGCTCTCGAGAAGGGAGAACTGAGTGGCCGACTGGCCCGTGTCCCCAGTCTCGTTTCTCCTCCCCACGTGAGGCTCGTCCCGCCAACTCCGCTGTGACATCACAAGGCCAGATACCCCGAGAACCAAACCAAACTCAGACGCAATTTGTGGCACCAATGGCCAGATGCCAGGAGGGCTCCCAGAGGGGCCGAGGGTGAGGATCACTCTGGTGGCACCATGGGGAGGGGAGCACCCCTGGGCATTCTGGGAGGGGCCAGCAAGGACAGTCACCATCTACCTGCACAGACACTCCGGCCCTTGGGACAGGTGTCTCCTCCATCATTTCTCTTCCCTCCGCCCCCAGGACCTGTGAGGTCAGCCTGGGGCACCCTCTGCAGATGAGGAAACAGAGGCTCAGATTACAGTGACGTGGGCAAGGTCGCCTACCCCGTGTGCGTGGTAACCGTGCCCGTGTGGGCAGCGGGAGGACGGTCCGATCATGAAGAACCAGGACAGGGACCCCCGCACAGGGCTGTCCCTGGGGGCGGCCAGCGTGCAGTCGGTGCCCGCCGGGGGAGGCTGGGACTTGTGTCACGGTCGAGGGAGAAGACCTGCACCAGAGCCGCAGAGATGCCAAAGCCCTTCGGTACCAGCGGGAGCCTGCGTGGCGTTCGGCTGGGGCTGCATGCGGAGCTGACATTTCGAGTAATTTGGATCAAGACACCAATCCTTCTATTTCATTTTTAAAGACTGGTCTTTAAGAACCGTCTCTGCCAAATGCCGCGTCCTGTTCCCATGACGGCGCGCAGAGGCGGTCTGGCCGGGCAGGCGGGCGGAGGCCCCTCCCCGCGTGCTGCTGTCTGGGCCAGTGGAGCGAAGCTGAGGACAACGGGTCACTTCTCGGGACACTGAGAGGCCAGGGCGCACAGACAACGCCACGAGAACAGGCTGGAGTGACCAGAACCTGGGCGTAAGGGGCCGGCTGGGGAGCAGGAGCATGGCCGGCCCTGGGCCCGTGATCTGGACACACGCCCGCGCGGGGCTAGGAAGACGTGGGCCTGTGAGCCCCTGGCGCTGCCCGCGGCTGGTCTTCCCTCCGGGCACACGCGACCTTCGTCCTCACAGCACGGTCAGCAGTGACCAGATCCACCTTCGTCCTTTCTGAAAAAGGAAATCGCTGAGCGACGCCACCCGTAGAGTCCGCGGACGCCGGCAGCGAGGGAGAGGCTGGTCCCAGCTCCGCCCGAGAGCTCAGGCCTGAGCAGAAACCTGAGTTAATTAGCAGCTCTTCGGGGATCCTGGGGCCACTCGGGGTCCTGACCAAACGGCACTGTTGACAAGAGGGCGATGATCCTGCTTGCAGGGTCGCAGGGGACGCTCACGTTCCGGGGACCCCTTGGCAAGGCGCAGGGCGAGGGAGGTGGCGGGCCCAGGACAGCTGGGGTGCGCGGGGGGCAGGCCGTGTGGTGGGGGCAGCGGGTCCTACGTGTCTGCCCCTTTCAGAAGACTGTTCTTACGGTTCCCCGGGGGGCACGTCCCGTGACCCATGGCAGGGCCCCAGCCTCCCTCGGGACTGCCGATGGGGACCGTCAGCCGGGCTGTGGGGCCCCTTCCCACTGGGCGTTTTCTTCCTTCTCCCAGCAGACGCTTCGACCCTTCTGTTCCAAGCACCTGACTCGGGGCCACTCGTGTGGGCTCCTCTGCCACCAAACTGCCCCTCCAGGGCTTTCTGGGGGTGCTGCTGGCTCCTGAGATGTGGGGCCACAGGGGCTTCATCCTGGGGGTGCTGTTGGCTCCTGAGATCTGGGGGCCACAGGGGCTTCATCCTGGGGGTGCTGCTGGCTCCTGAGATGTGGGGGCCACAGGGGCTTCATCCTGGGGGTGTTGCTGGCTCCTGAGATGTGGGGGCCACAGGGGCTTCATCCTGGGGGTGCTGCTGGCTCCTGAGATGTGGGGCCACAGGGGCTTCATCCTGGGGGTGCTGCTGGCTCCTGAGATGTGGGGCCACAGGGGCTTCATCCTGGGGGTGCTGTTGGCTCCTGAGATCTGGGGGCCACAGGGGCTTCATCCTGGGGGTGCTGCTGGCTCCTGAGATGTGGGGGCCACAGGGGCTTCATCCTGGGGGTGTTGCTGGCTCCTGAGATGTGGGGGCCACAGGGGCTTCATCCTGGGGGTGCTGCTGGCTCCTGAGATGTGGGGCCACAGGGGCTTCATCCTGGGGGTGCTGCTGGCTCCTGAGATGTGGGGGCCACAGGGGCTTCATCCTGGGGGTGCTGTTGGCTCCTGAGATCTGGGGGCCATAGGGGCTTCATCCTAGGGGTGCTGCTGGCTCCTGAGATCTGGGGCCACAGGGGCTTCATCCTGGGGGTGCTGCTGGCTCCTGAGATGTGGGGGCCACAGGGGCTTCATCCTGGGGGTGCTGTTGGCTCCTGAGATCTGGGGGTCACAGGGGCTTCATCTTGCACCCCTAGCATCCAGCTTGGAGTCAAAAGGGATGTGGGGCAGTGGGGGAAGGGCAGCGGGGGAGGGGGAGGTGGGGGGGCAAGGGAGTGGCCAGCCCTCTCCACACTCTGCCGTGATGTCTCTGGCATCAGGGACACCCCACCCCACTGTGCCGCGTTGGCCCTGGTCACGGTTCCTCCACGGGGCGTGTTCCCTCCGTTCCAACCATACCCCGTTTATGTATTTAAGATGATTCAAAGAACAACCGCTTCCAGGCGAAGCAGATGAACGCGGCACCACTGCCTGAAAAGCCAGCACCCGTGGTGCCTCCCGTCACGAAATTGGCCGAAAGTGCCCCAGAAACGCGGGGGCTTGGGCACAACCACCTCTGCTGTTGCGGCTCCCAGGCTCCTTTCTGCCGCGAGGGTGAAGGACGCCGCCCAGGTTCCCGGCCGCGGCCACGCGGCAGGTGCCTCGTCGTCTGCACACGGAACCGACTGAAACGCCGGCCACCATCGGGCAGCCACGGGTCCAGACACAAAACGGACTGCGGACACAAATCGGAACAATGGTCCAGCTTCTCACCGAGTGAGCAGGGAAAGGCCTGCAGGGCGAGGACCCCACCCCCGACACGCCCCCTCCAGCCCCCACAGAGGCCTCCTGTCCTGGAAGGGCACAGAGGGTCCCCTCCCTGGAGGACACAGAGGGTCCGAGTGGGTGGGGTCCAGCCGTCTCAGCTCCAGGCTGCGGAGGAAGGATTTTCTTCTCTCTCAGCTGCTCCTGACCCAGCTAAGGGCCGTCCCCGGGCCCACCCAGCCACGCCGTGTGCTGTGGGCTCAGGACCCACCAGCCCATCAAGTTCTGGGTGTCGGCTGCAGCCTCTGAGCCCCGCCGTGGCCACCCCGCCCAGACCTGGCAGTACAGCGGTCCCCTGCTGTCCTCAGAGGGGCCCGGCGGCAGGGCGGAGAGCTTCCGTCAGAGCGCTCGGGCAGGAGCGCGTGGGTCCAGGGGTCAGAACCGCCGCTGCGGAGTCTCCAGGCCACGGTTCCACCTGGTGTCGGCCTCGGGCGCGAGCCCTGAGCCGGGCTGGCAGCGGGGTCCTCCGGGCCCTCGGGGCGGAGGGGCTTGGCTCCTGGCCCCACGCAGACTCACACAGGAACCCCCAGCTGCCAACCTGTCCGTCCACCGGGGCAACGTGTTGTCGCTCGCTCTGAGCCGGCTGCACGGCAGTTCTGGGGGCGGGTTGTCTGCTGATTCCCGCGGGGACCGGGCTGCCCGAGGCAGGGGTCCCCCGCCGCCCACACGGGACTGAAGATTGTCCGACGGTGTCCTGTGCCCCGTCCTGAGGTCTGATGAGCCCCAGGGCCCCGGCCTCGCCTTCCGACCTCCCCTGCACCCTGGCCAGGCCGTCCTGCCCGGCGGGGACGGAAGGGACAAGGCCCTTCTGTCTGGAGCCATGGAACCTGGAGGCCCATTTCCCGGGGGGCCCAGCCACGGTTTCCTCACCTGCCGGGGCCAGGAAAGAGGGGTGACGGAGCCCTATCTGCTCACAGGGAAACCACATTGACACGAACCCCAATTCCCCTCTGTCCCAGCATCTTCCAGGGGACAGGTGCCAGCTCAACTGGGGACCCGCTCAGAGGACGCCTGGGGTACACGCAGGACATTTCTGTGGAGAGCTGGGGAGCACAGGCTGGGCTGTGGCCAGGGGCACGGGAATCAGGCCGGCCTGCGAGGTGGGTCCCTGGGCCTGCCCCCTGCACTGAGGGGACCAGGCCTGGGAGAGGGGTGCCCTGGGCCTGCCCCCTGCAGTGAGGGGACCAGGCCTGCGAGAGGGGTGCCCTGGGGCCTGCCCCCTGCAGTGAGGGGACCGGGCCTGGGAGAGGGGTGCCCTGGGGCCTGCCCCCTGCAGTGAGGGGACCGGGCCTGCGAGGTGGGTGCCCTGGGGCCTGCCCCCTGCACTGAGGGGACCGGGCCTGGGAGAGGGGTGCCCTGGGGCCTGCCCCCTGCAGTGAGGGGACCGGGCCTGCGAGGTGGGTGCCCTGGGGCCTGCCCCCTGCAGTGAGGGGACCAGGCCTGGGAGAGGGGTGCCCTGGGCCTGCCCCCTGCAGTGAGGGGACCAGGCCTGGGAGAGGGGTGCCCTGGGCCTGCCCCCTGCAGTGGGGGACCAGGCCTGGGAGAGGGGTGCCCTGGGCCTGCCCCCTGCAGTGGGGGGACCAGGCCTGGGAGAGGGGTGCCCTGGGCCTGCCCCCTGCAGTGGGGGACCAGGCCTGGGAGAGGGGTGCCCTGGGCCTGCCCCCTGCAGTGGGGGACCAGGCCTGGGAGAGGGGTGCCCTGGGCCTGCCCCCTGCAGTGGGGGACCAGGCCTGCGAGAGGGGTGCCCTGGGCCTGCCCCCTGCAGTGGGGGACCAGGCCTGCGAGAGGGGTGCTCTGGGGCCTGCCCCCCTGCAGTGGGGGACCAGGCCTGGGAGAGGGGTGCCCTGGGCCTGCCCCCTGCAGTGAGGGGACCAGGCCTGGGAGAGGGGTGCCCTGGGCCTGCCCCCTGCAGTGGGGGACCAGGCCTGGGAGAGGGGTGCCCTGGGCCTGCCCCCTGCAGTGGGGGGACCAGGCCTGGGAGAGGGGTGCCCTGGGCCTGCCCCCTGCAGTGGGGGACCAGGCCTGCGAGAGGGGTGCCCTGGGGCCTGCCCCCTGCAGTGGGGGACCAGGCCTGCGAGAGGGGTGCCCTGGGGCCTCCTCCCTGCAGTGAGGGGACCAGGCCTGGGAGAGGGGTGCTCTGGGGCCTGCCCCCTGCAGTGGGGGACCAGGCCCTCCAGCTGCCCCTGAAGGGAGACACGGCAAAGGAGTCGCCCCCAGAGGCAGGAAGTGCTGGGGGGGCCCTCAGCGTACGGGGCCCAGGGCAGCCGCCTGGCAGGACCATGAGGACCCCAGCAGACCCTCCACGAGGGGCCACCCTCTCCCCAGAGGAGACAGGGAGGGACCGTCAGAAGGCACCGGGTTGTGGCCTTCGGGCCACAGAACCCACACTGTCTCTTCCGACTCAGAACCGTCCTCCTTGACCGTTTTCAGAGTGAAGAGTGGACACAGCCGAGGCTCAGCCCTGCAGAGAGCAGAGAGCCCTCCGATGGTCGAGACCCCGCTCTGCGGAGACAGGACGGACCTCACGCTTCCCAGATGCCTGTGGGAGGCCGGGCTTCCCGGGGGGCTGGGCTATGCCCTCTGCAGGGCTCGTGGCCCACAGGTCTGAGGGTCCCTAACGCGCTGGGCTCACGAGAGGGACGGACTGAGGTGCCCGCGGTGCCCACGCTCGGGGTGGGCTGGCCTGGCCGTGCCAGGGGAGCTCGGAACAGCCAGACAGGTGGACGGCCAAGTGGTGGGGGGCACAGAAGGCCCCGAGCTGCAAAGGACAGCCAGGCCAGGAGGACAGGGTCACGGGGAACTGACCACCTGCTCCCACGTTCCCCACGGACGGGCTGAGGGGGAACAGCCCATCAGCTTGAGCCTGAAGGGAGCTGCCTTCCTGGACCAGGCAAGGGGGCCTCACAGTGACAGGAACCCACAGCACGTCACCCCAGGGGCTCAGACGCCCTGTGCCCTGCGACAGAGGCTGCAGGGACTCCTGGGAGGGAGCCGGGCAGGACCAGGGCACCCCTGCAGGGAGGAGGGACGCCCTAACGCCCCAGTGTGGCTGTGCTGGGGGAGGAAGCAAACCAGGGGTCCCTGGTGGGGCCGCGAAGCCTTGTGGAAGGAACGTGGGATCTGCCTCAAGCCCCCCAAGTCCTGTCGTATCCTGGGGTGTTTGCCTGGGAACCCCTCAGGGGAGGTCAGTCTGAACTCCTCTACCTGCAATGTCTCTTTCTGGAAGCTTCCATCGGGGCCTCCTCATGGCCCCTGTGCCCTGGAGAAGGCCCTCTGTGGAGACCCCGCCGCCACGAGGGGCTGCGCTGGCTGCCCACATCCCCTGAGGGCTCCCTGAGGGTGGCCCAGTGTGAAGCGTGGGCTCACCTGTGCCAGTGGGGATCCTCCCTCCACCCGGGCTGTGGCTCCTCCGGGGACGGAATCGGGGTTCAGGGCCGTACACGGGCTCGGGAGGGCCTTGCCGGACTCAGCCAACAGGCAGGGACACGGTGACCGATGCGACCCTCCCGCGGCGTTCCGAAAGTGTCTGTCCAGGCCTGGAGCCCCTGCCGCTCGCCTCGGGAGGGTCTCCGCCCCTCACCCCCGTGGTGACTGCTTACACGCAGACCCACGCCTCGGAGCCCCGGGGTGACTGGAAACACGTCTCGGAAAGTCCCTCCTCCTCCTCTGCTCTGGTTCTCATGTCCTCCGGTCCTGGGTGGATCTGCAGCCGGCCCTCGCTGGCCGCGGTCAATCCGTTCCAGACTCCTCCACGATAAGTACCTTTCCGCGAAGCAGGATTCTTCACCTGGTCGTCTCTCGCCACTTCGCGCTTTTCAGAAAAACTGCGATAGAGTGAAGCCGTGGACGTCCGAGCGCGAAGTGGCAGGGACGACTGATCGCTTTTGTCCCTTACAATTTCCTTCTTCCTTTAAAAACTCAACTCCGTGGCTTTCTGAGAGGTTTCCTCCTTTTATCTCCAAAACATTCCGCTGGATTTGTAACAAATTCTGCTCCACACACTCACATACTGATGTAGACGTGTGACCTGCATGCAAACGTGTGTGCATATGTGTGCACACTCAAGTGTGCATGTGCATACTCCGCAAACGTGTTTGCATGTGCGTGTGCATACACTCCACAAATGTGTGTACATGTGTGCATGTGCATACACTCCACAAATGTGTGTACGTGTGTGCCTACACTCCACAAATATGTATGTGTGCATGTGCATACACTCCACAAATGTGTACGTGTGTGCATACACTTCACAAATATGTGTGCATGTGCGTGTGTGTGCATACACTCCACAAATGTGTACGTGTGTGTGCATACACTTCACAAATATGTATGTGTGCATGTGCATACACTCCACAAATGTGTACGTGTGTGCATACACTTCACAAATATGTGTGCATGTGCGTGTGTGTGCATACACTCCACAAATGCGTATGTGTGTGTGCATACACTTCACAAATATGTATGTGTGCATGTGCATACACTCCACAAATGTGTACGTGTGTGTGTGCATACACTTCACAAATATGTATGTGTGCATGTGCAGACACTCCTCAAACGTGTGATAAGCTACGCCGTCCAGGTGAGCTTGTGGAGGGAGCAGCTTTGCTCAGTGGGTGTGGCCACCAGGATGGGTGTGGCTATTTCCTGCTGCTTCTCCAACTGTGGCCTTCTTGGCTGCGCGTCCCATGAACCTCTGCATCCTGGCTCCTTTCCTCCTGGTGTTCTGTCCTGTCCCCCGTGACGCTGCTCCCCCACGGGGAGGTCTGTGGTGGGCTGCACAGAGAGCCTCCAGCCCTGCTGCAGCTGAGACTCTGCTGCTGTCTCGGGCCGTCTGCTCCCGCCCCTGGGCCTGGAGGGCCATCTCCTGCCTGCTCGCTGTGCGCGTGGTCTGCGCCCTCACCCCTCTGCACGTCCCTGTCGCTCTGCAGGGTTTCCTGTGGCAGAGGTGGGCCCGGGAGCCTGGAGCGAGTGACGGCCCGAGGGAGCCTGAGCGCTGTGAGTGGGCTGCCCCTCCCCCCGCTGGCCTGGGCCAGTGCCCAGAGGGAAGGCCTCCTTGACCCTGGCTGGGTGGTGGGTCCTGGAGCCGGGGCGGGGGTGCACAGGCCCTGGCCGTCTTTCTCACGGACCTCTCAGTGGGGCCACATCGATGAACAGTAGGGCCTCCAATGGCACCTCCAGTGGCACCTGGATCCGTGACCCTCTGGCTGTCGCTGGCCTGCTGACCTCCAGACCAACCAGCAACCGCTCCGTGACCAGGTGGGGGAAGGGAGAGGGGCTGACTGGCAGGCTGCCGGCCAAGCCACCGAGCACCAGGCAGGCCTGGGTGATCCCCCAGTGTCTAATGGAGACCCCAAGACGGCCCGTCCACGCCCCACCTCGCTGGACTCGGGACGCCGGGGCTGAGGCTGGGCAGGACTCGGGCGTCCGGGTGCCCGTGTGGTCCAAGGCCCCTGCTTCCTCGTGCCCCTCGGCGTCTCCGCTCTGTGCTTTCGCTGGGGTAACGCTCCCCGCATCCGGCTCCTGCACAGAACCAGCCGACACCCTGGGGTCCCCCCGGCCCGCACCCCGGGGTCCCGGGCACAGGATTCACACGCAGCGCTTTGCGCCTCCTCTGGAAACGGGCTTCACCCTGGCGGTTCATCCCCACTCAGGGCACCTTGCAGAACGCACACCTGTCGACAGGTGGCCGAGTAGCTCTGACTGGAACGTTCCGGAACGTTGGCGTCTGCAGACAGATGTGGTGAGGCGGCCGGACGAGGCTCTGCTGCCGTGTGGCCCGAGTCCCCGCATCGGGCCCAGCTTCCTGTCCTCGGCTCAGCGGGCGTGGCGGCGGGAGCCGAGTCCGGCCGAGCAGGGGCCTGTCAGCTTGCGGCCCGACTCCAGGAGCAGGGGCCCGTGTGCGGGGCCAGGAGGGGACGCTGCCCTCCACCTTGGGGAGGAGCTGCACTGTTCCCCTGGGGGTCACCCTGCCCGATGCAGACCAAGGTCCCCAGAGCGGAGACGAGAGAGGTGGCGGAGCCTGGAAGACCAGCAGGGACGCGGGATCCCCGTGTCCCCCAGGACAGGTCCCGGTTTTCACTGTTTCTTCTTCCTCCTCCTCACTGCTGACAGCGACCCACTAAACGGACTTCACGGCCCCGACAAGTGACTCCTGCTCCCTGAGAGGCAGTGGTCTGGGGAAGCAGCACCAGCTCGCGTCCGGGCCGTTCAGTTCATCAACGCGTCGTTCACCACGAGCCCCGGGGCCCCGGGTGGGGGGACGGGCCAGCGGGCCCCGAAGGCCCAGAGTCCGCCCTCCAGCAGCTCAGCCTGGGGCCACGGAGAATTGAGCGGCCAGGGCCACGTGGAGAAGAGTGCCGAGGTGGGGGATGGGTGGCTGTGGCTTCTGGCGTGGCCGTGGCTGGAGGCAGCTGGACAGAGAGCGTGGCCCTTGCACGGAGGGAGCGGCCAGGAGGCCGAGCGCTCACGGTAAAACCAGGAGCCCTGCCGGGCTGACAGACCATCCCCGAGAGTCCTGAGAGTGGGTGGTCTGTTCCAATTGCACGGTGTTTGGGTCAAGAGCTCAACTGACCTCTTAAGAAAGCTTTGAGAACAGGTCACCACGGGCCAGGGGTTGACAGACACGCGTGCAGATTCTTGGGGAGAGACGGAGCTCACCTGGACCCCCCGTGCCACACGCTGCCCAGCGGGCCCACCAACCCAGCTCCTTGGAGGCAGGTGGCCCGGCTCAGCCAAGCTCGCTGCACCCAGAACGGAGGCCGTGCCCCCCGGGGGCTCAGGGACCCTGAGAACCTCTCCCCGACTGGCCCCAGGCGTGGCAGGTGTCCTTCCTGCACCTGGACCGCGGGTACACCTGCCGGACCTGTGACCGTGGCGGGCGCCCCTCGGGCAGGTCGGACACCGCGTCCTCGAAGCTGGAAGCACGCGGGCCGCAGGGCTGGGGCCAGGGAGCCGGGCAGGCCCAGCAGAGGATGCCCAGCGCCAGGGCCTCTGACCCGGGGCTGTGGGCAGTCACTGCCTCCCCCAGGTGCACCCTTCACAGCTGTGACCTGGGACAGCCCTGAGCTCCGCGGCCGGTGAGTGTCTGAACCAGTCTCTGCAAGGTTCTCTGAGCCCGTTAGGGACTGGGGGTTCCCATGGGGGGCTGGGCCTGCTGAAGGCGTGGGGTGGGTGCTGGGGGCCCCTGCCCCAGCCCTTGGCATACAGCCAACCCCAGGACCTCCGTGGCACAGGGAGCCGGGCACAGCTCGGGGCGAAGCCCCAACTGGCAGGCGAGGGCAGGGGCTGCGGGGGGCCCCCTGGAGCCTCGGGCGGCATGAGCATCCCAGCCAGGCCCCCAAGGCCCTGCCGGTGGCCGGCCATCTGCAGCGTCTCCCTCTACGCCTCACCTCCCCCAGGGCTCCCTCAGAGACCCCTGCCCGGGACCCAGTGGCCTCCCCACACTGACCCACGGCCCCCACGGGTGTGAGGATGGAGGTCTGGGCGGTGCAGGCGGCGGCAGAACCCAGACGGGAACCCCAGGCGCAGGCGCACCCACAAGCCCGCCAGCCCCGCGGAGCAGCGAGCAGGTGGCAGTGACGAGCTGGCAGGTCCCGCACACTTGGCTGGCGCAGCGACAGAGCCCTGGCCGCGCGTTGCACACACACAGACGAGCGCGCTGGTGGGTCTCACATGGGCGCCGGCGCCAGGCTCCGGGCTCCGGGCGGGGGTGGCTGGCTCTCCGGGCGGGGGTGCCTGGCTCCGACCCGCCCCGGCATCCTTCTCCGACCACCAGGCCTGGCGGGGCTCCCAGGACAGCGGCCCCGGGTCCCAGCCCACAGCCTCTGCACAGGTGTGTCCCCAGAGGCCTGCACTGAGCCAGACCGCACGCGGCCGCCCGGCGGATGAGGCCGGGGCTCGGGGGCTCGTCTGCAGCCCCACCAAGCTGAGCTCTGGGGCGCGAGGCCGAAACAACCCCGAGTTCGCCCGTGGAGGCCGCCAGCCGGGAGGTGGGTGGACGTGCCCCCGTCTCTGCGACCCTGGCCCGGTGGACACCCGACTTCTTCCCAGGGCACCCCGGCAGGAATCACCGCCAGGACCCCATAACCCTTTGGGGCCTCTTCTGTCCTACGGGCCACCTTGCAGAGGGGGGCGGGAGGCAGCGCCTGGAGGAACCCCCCCCCGGTCTTCTCTCTTAAGGGCCCCTTCTCCCCGGGGGATCCCCGAAGCCCCTCTCCTGGGGGGTGGGGGGCTCTAACATCCCCCAGAAACAAGACAACTCCATCGCTGTGTGGGCCCACGTTGGACTTCCGGGCTGACAAGCTTGGGGAACAGTTCCATCCAGCCGCTCGGCCCCGCCCCACGCAGTGACCGTCCAGTGGTCAAAGACAGCTGGGGACGGGCTGATCTGGTTCCAGGGGGAGGGGTGGCGGTTTGGGGGGGTGAGGGGGCTGGTGGCCTCTCCCCGTAAAGAAGCCAGTGGCCAGCTTCCTGCTGTCCCATCGTGGCGGCATGAGGGCCACGTCCCCTGGGGGCTGCATGGGCATGGTGTACGGCCTGAGGCCCCTCCCCGGGCCCCCCAGGAAGGCCAGGGGCTACTACGTACCGTGGTGGTCTTTATGCGCCCGCCGGGCTGCGTGCACGTCCAGCCGGACCGGTTGATCAGCAGGTCACAGCCTTCCCCCTGCAGACACGGACGCATGTCACACCATTGCTTTGTTTCGATGATCCGCGCTGTGGGAGAGAAGAGAGCTGTCACTCCCGTGGCCCGGACACGGAGGGCGCCGGACACCTGCCCTGGGCCCGGACACGGAGGGCGCCGGGCACCTGCCCTGGGCCCGGACACGGAGGGCGCCGGGCACCTGCCCTGGGCCCGGACACGGAGGGCGCCGGGCACCTGCCTCCCAGAGCGGGTCTGGGCGCCGGACCTCAGGGGCGGAGCAGACGGGCAGCAAGCGCCTCGTGACACTCGGGGGCCTGGCCAGGCCGCTGCTCCCCCCTCACCAGGTTCACACTCGCTGTCCACGGCTGCCTCCGCCGTTGGCCACTCGGTAGGAAGTCGCCGAGGGCATGGCCCTTCCCGGGGGACGACGCACTCCTGTCCTCGGCCTGGAGTCCACCTGGGCCGGGAAGGGTGCTCCTGCTCAGGACAGTCCGGAGGCAGCAAGGACGGTCTGTCCACAAGGCGGGGTCCAGGGGCCTGGGGTCAGCGCTGGGAGGGAGTGAGGCCACAGGACCTCAGAGTGACCACAGCCCCTCCCCGGGCCTCACCGGCTGGCCCTCAAGGCCGTTCAAGTACCGGTGACACCAGGACCCAAAGCCACGGGACCTGGTCCTGGTCATCACGGGGGGAGGAGGCTGCGGACCTGGGTGGCCGCAGAGCCTGTGGGCACAGTGAGCGCCGACCAGCTTCCTCCAGGCAGAGAGAGCGCCTCCCCCTCCCGGACCCCCGTCCCCAGGGCTGTGGGCAGGGCGGCCTGGAGACTCGGAAGGAAAACTCCAGAAGCGAGTGCCCCTGGGCAGTGAGGGGGGTCTCCCTGGCGCAGTCAGTGAAGGGACACAGGGACCCGCTGCTCTGGGCTGGGACAGCGAGGCCTCGGCATGCACCCGATCGCCGGCGGCACCTTCCTGAAACCAGGTCTGTGGGAACGAGGACCTCCGGGTGGAATCGGCGCTCAGACCGACGCCCGCCACCAGCCAGGCAGCGTTTCGGTCCAAAGTGGAGCTCCCAGCACACACAGAGACACACGCAGCGTGTCCCCAACGCTGAGCCCACGGGCCGGGAACACAGGAAACCGAGAACCGGACGGACAGAGGAGCCACAGACCTGGGGTCCAGGTGGGGACAGCACACACCTGTCTCAAGCACCTGCCCCACACCCACTGAGCCAGCAGGCCCCGCTGGGCGTCCCTGCCAGGAGGCGGGGAGAGGCGACAGACCCCTGGCACCCGGGGCACCCGGGGCGGGGCTGGGCCTGGGCCCACTCAGGGACACTTAGCAGAGGACAGCCATTCGGGGGACCAGCCTCTGCCGGTTCTGGGAAGCCAGCAGGGCGCCTGAAGGAGGTACATGGCACAGGGTCCTGCGGGCCAGGCACCCCGACCCACCCCACCCACCTCCCCACCCTCAGCCAGGGGGTAGGCAGTCCACGGCTGATCGGCCAGAGCCAACACCTTCCTGGGCCTTGAGACGGACAGCACAGTGTCCCCCCGAGTCACACGCTTGAGGACGGAACCTCTCAGAAAGTGATTCGGGGTAAATGAGGTCATACGGGTAGGTTCTGATCCAACAGGACTGGTGTCCTGTGTCCCCTGCCTGCCCCGCCCGGCCCTGCGGGACGCACAGGTCATGGCCTCTGCGGTCCCTGAGCAGAGCTCCGCCCAGACACCGAGTGGGCCGGCGCTGACCTCACAGCTCCAGCCCCAGGCCCGAGACAGGAACCGTTTGTGGTTTAAGCCCAGCACCCGGCCGAGACCCTCTGACCCTCTGGCACAAAAGGGCCAAGCCGGCCAGGGAGCCCCCAGGACCCGGAAATGCTCCTCGCTCTCCTGAGAGGGCAGCGAGGGAGATGCCCCAGCAGGATGGGTCCCCCCAGGTCGGCTCGTCACCGCATGCGTGCACGGGACAGAGGACCTCCGGGCTGCCCGCAGGCCTCTGGGATCACTAGCCGGCACCCGGGAGGTGTGAGGGGAGGGACACAGGGTGCTGCTGTCACAGGGTGGTAGCCGGACAAGCATGAGTGACAATGTGGGAGGTGGGGGGGAGGGCAGCGGGGAGGGGACAGGGTCCCAACGACCTGAGGATGGGAGGGGCCCAGTCCTGGCCCTGCATCAGCCACAGCGCCTGGCTATGTGGTTCACACAAGCCACGTGGAACAGCTCACGTGTGCAACATACACACAGCACGTGCACTCACGCACACACAGCCGTCCACGCGTGGCCACTGGCGGGCGACCCGCCACGCAGCAGACAGGTGGACGCGTCTGCAGAGAGATGAGCAGACACCCAGCCTCACTGGCCACTGTCCCCACGGGGCGCGGGGCTGGGTGTGCCGGTGACAGCAGAGGGCACTGCAGGCTGGCGCTCAGCACACACTGCCTTTTGTCTGCCAGGGCTCGGCTGGCCCAGCCCGGGCCACTTCCTGCTGTAGACGCAGCACCGGGCGCCCACGTCCCGGGGACAAAGGGCCTTTCATCCCACACGTCACCACCTCAGCGCCGCTGGCCCAGGCTTCGTGGCAGCTCTTGGCCTGGAGAGAGTGTCCCCTCAGGGCTGGCCGTGCTGAGGGGCCTGAGTGATGGTGGCTGATGGCTGGGGACTGTGGACACAGCCTGTTCACACATCGCAACCCGGGGGGCTCCCATGGCGGGTCAGGAGCTTGGCATCGTTTATGTCCCTGGCGCCTGTCCCCAGGCCAGTGGGGAGCAGGTTGGTCCAGCCTGGGCCTCTGAGGGGCCAGTGCAGCCCCTGGCCCTGGGGTGTGTCACTCCCTTCCCCCCGAGCCCCACCACGCACATGCAGCACACCGACACCCCCACACACGTCCACATATTCTCACATGCATGCATGTCAACACACATACATCATCCATGCACATCCATGCATGCACACATACCCACACACACATCCATGCATGCACACACGTCCACACACCCACACATGTCCACACACGCACACACATTGACACACTCATATCCATGCACATCCACGCATGCACACACACCCACACATGTCCATGCATGCACACACGTCTACACACCCACACGTCCACGTACGCGCACACAATCATGGTGCCCACGCACAGGAACTGGCGTGCGGACTTCACCCCTCTCGCTAGCGGAGGCTGGGATCTGGCCAGAGTGACCTGCTCCTTTCGGGGGCTGCGTCTCCCTCTGTGAGGACCTGCGGTGCTCTGGGCACAGGGCTCGTGCCTGGGCCTTCCCGTCCCCAGAATGAAGCTGTGCTGCTTCCCAGAGGCGAGGACACGGGCACCATGAGGACAGAGCACATGCCTCAGGGGCCGGAGCGAGGGTGGAGGGAGCAGGGAGGGAGGCAGAGGCCATGGCAGGCCGGGCCCAGCTGGGTCCTGTGGTCCTGAGCCTGGAGCAGGGCCGGCTGCCTGTGTCTGGCGCCAGGATGGGCTGAGAGGCCGTGGGCTCCACGGGGCCGCGGGTCCTGGACACACAGTGGCTCAGGTGGGTCCTGGTCAACCCGCAGAGGCCAACCTGACAACACGCTGGGAAGTGGGGCTCAGGACAGAGCGTGGCAGCCACGGGCGACACGGGCGTGGCAGGGCTCAGCTGGCTAAGTCAGGGCAGCCCCTCGGCGGGGCCCAGGGCCACAGCCCAGCCACGGGGACTGTGGGAGGGTCCCAGCAGGGACGTGGCCTGGCCACCCCTGGGGCCCGCCTGGGGACAGCCACCTTCTGAGACGGAAGGAGAGGCCGGGCCTCTGCCCTGGCTGGTTTGTTTCATGAGGATGACAAGGGCCGCAGAAGGCCCGTGGTCACTTCAAAGTCCTTCCTTTGTTTGTTTTTGGTTCATCCTCACTGGGGACATTTTTTCCATCGATGTTTGTGGAAAGGCAGGAGGAAGGGGGAGAGAAAGAGAGAGAGAGACACAGATGTGGCGTCACATCGGTTGGCTGCCTCCCACACGCGCCCTGACCGGGGCCGGGAATCAAACCTGCCACCCAGGTACGTGCCCTTGAGTGGGAGTCGAACCCGCAACCCTTTGATGTGTGGGCCAATGTGCTAACCGCTGAACCACACTGGCCCAGGCCCAAGTCTTTTTTTTCCTAAAAAAAGTTAAGCTGTCCCCGCTGCTGGGCACCAGGCTGGCCACACCCGTCTCCGCGGTGACCGGGCCACTCTCTTGAAGTCAGCGCGACCCCGCGGCAGGAGGAGGCTGTCCACAGGGGACACACTGCCGGGGACACACGGACTCCCCGGTGCCTCGCGGGGCGGTCCTGGGTGGAATGTGCCGTCTGCCCCCACTCACAGGGCACAGTCACCGCCTCATGCCCCACGCCTCCCTCCGCCTCCCATCCCCCACCCAGGCAGGGCGTGGCGCCCGGAGCGAGCGGCAGGTGACCTCAGGGGACCCACCGGAGCGCGTCTGCGCAAACCACCTGCCCTTACAGCGAATGCCGCGAGTTAGGTTTCACTGGTGCTGCTGTTTGTGTTTGATTTTTAAACGGGTTCCCGTCCACTGCAGTGTGTTGTCGGAGGAGGGCTCCCGGCCCGTGTTTGCTTACGTCCCTGCAACAGGACAATGAGGACAAGTTCGGTCGAGGTGGGTGTGCAGGAAAGGAGCTTTCCCTGAGGAGTTTTCACATGACTTAAATCTGCCCACGGCGAGCTGGTCGGGAGAGGGCCAGCCAGAGGGGCCTCCGAGGAGAGGCTGCAGGCCACTGAGCGGCCTGGCTGGGCACCGGGCTGCAGGCCTGGGCAGAACCAGCCTGGCTGTGGGAGCTGGTCCTGCAGCCGCGAGACTTCTCGGGAAGGTCCCAGCCAAAGGGCTTCAGCTTCTGTGACAGTCTCCCCTGAAGTCGCCCTGCTACAGACCCAGCACAGAGCTGCAGGGGTGTGGACGCAGGCGTGTGCAGTGAGCACGTGTGTGGGGGCCTGGATGCAGGTGTGTGCAGTGAGCATGCGTGTGGGGACCTGGTGCAGGCGTGTGCAGTGAGCACGCGTGTGGGGACCTGGCGCAGGCGTGTGCAGTGAGCACGCGTGTGGGGACCTGACCTGGCGCAGGTGTGTGCAGTGAGCACGCGTGTGGGGGCCTGGACGCAGGCGTGTGCAGTGAGCACGCGTGTGGGGACCTGGCGCAGGTGTGTGCAGTGAGCACGCGTGTGGGGACCTGGCGCAGGCGTGTGCAGTGAGCATGCGCGTGGGGACCTGGCGCAGGCGTGTGCAGTGAGCATGCGCGTGGGGACCTGGTGCAGGTGTGTGCAGTGAGCACGCGTGTGGGGGCCTGGACGCAGGCGTGTGCAGTGAGTACGTGTGTGGCGTAGCCTTTGCTGTCCCCACTGTCCCTTCGTCCCTGCAGACTCCCTCATCGACCCGGAATCTAAGGCTTGGACACAGGATGACCTTGGTGAGCCCCGGTGCCGGTGGATGGCACGTGTCCAAGGACAGCCACTGCGGCAACAGTCACGCTGCTGACTCGGGTTGGACAGATGGACGGGGACATGCGGTGCTGACCACCGGGCAGCGTGGGCCTGTGCTGCTCGCACAGTGAAGGCTCCCCGGGGAGGGAGCTGCTCCTTCATCTCCATTAACGCAAATCTGCTGACTCTGCTCGCAGCCCGGAGGACTGTGCCGCCCAGAGCAGCCGTGGGGCGCGGGGCCTGGCCACGTCCTCGGAGGCGGCCTGGGACGTCTGCCTTCCTCCTGACCGCAGCGGCTCCCGGGCGGCCTCTGGCCAGGAGACCTGTCCCCACATTGCCCCAGAGCCTGCTGGTGACAGAGGGGTCAGGGCACAAGGAAAACAGGGCAGTCGACATTTAATACACCCATCTGCACACTAATTACACATGTCTGCACACCCACACAAGTACACACACCCACACGGGTACACACACCCACAAATACACTCACCCGGGTAAACACACCCACATGGGTACACACACACAAGTACACACACCCACATGGGTACACACACACAAGTACACACACCCACACGGGTACACACACACACAAGTACACACACCCACACAGGTACACACACACACAAAGTACACACCCACACGGGTACAAACACACAAGTATACACACCCACACGAGTACACACACTTACACAAGTACACACACACGAATACACACACAATTATGCACCTACACATCATCACACACAATTACACAATCACACACAAAAGCACACACGTAATTACACAGACACACAATTACACGCACAGAGGCACAGGGAGGCGGATGTCCTGAGGGTTCCGGAAGCATCCACGCAGGACGAGCACATGGGAGCCCTGCAGACACGCGGAGGCAGGGGCTTGTGGGCTGGCAGGTCAGAGGGCACCCTGGTGGCCCCCAGAGCAATCCTTTGGCGGCCTCCCCTCCAAGGGGTCACAGGCTGGCCCCTGAGGACGGGACAGGGTGGCGTAAGGCAGGTGGCGGGTGAGTTGGGGCCCTGGGGGTGAGGTGGGGAATCTGTCCCACCTGCCAGGTCGCCTGCCCTGGGGTCAGGAACACCAAACAGCTGGACTGCACGGAGACCGCTTAGTGCCCGGAAACTCAGTCCACCCCGCCCCCGGAAGACCCTCGGAGCCCCTTAAAGGCGCCTGGACTCCCCGCTGCGCGCGTGGTGGGACAGAGCAGGGCCTTGGCCCGGGGGGCGCCGCAGCAGCTGGGCACGAGGGAGCCCCTGCGGTCTGCATGGTCTCCCTGCTCACTTGCGTGAGTGACCACGGACCACTCCGCGTGAGGGCCCAGCGAGTCTTCGCAGCAGAGACGGGGACAGGGAGGCTCAGAGAGGTCAGGGATGTGCCAAGGTCACACCGGGGGGAGTGGTCGGCCTGACCAGACCCCTCGCTCTGTGTACCCCAGTGGCCTGAGGCAGGAACCTCACAGGGCACATGGGCTCCCAGGGCCGCAGGACAAACGGACTCCCCGGAGAAGTGAGGACGCACCCTGAACCGGGCCCAGGGGTCCAGTCCAGCTGCTCGCAGCCAGGGGCCCACCTTCCTGGGCCTCCGTCTCCCCGTCTGTCCGAGGGGCTGGCAGCGTCTCCATGGTAGGACTTGCAGGACTGAGTGGGTCAGTGTGAGTCCAGCTGCCTCACGGTTTATCCTCCCTGGGCGCCACGGGCCTCGGACAGCAGGGTCCTGAGGGCCACCAGGGCCAGCACCAGCGTCCGGGCAGGGCCAGGAGAGCCACAAATGACCAGCACCAGAACTGCTGAGGGGACAGGGTGGTGACCGTCCCGCTGAGGCAGAGAGCCCCCCACCCCATGCCACTTAAAGGCCTTTGGTTGAAACCACCAAGGCACGTGCTCAGCTCTGACAAGGACGGTTATCTCGGGCCAGAGTCCTGTCTGCACACGGACGAGGGCGTGGTCAGGCCCTGGCCAGCTGACGGCCCTGGGGGCTCCCTGTTGGGGCTCGCGGGGCCTGCGGGCGGGGCCTGAGGACACACGGGCTCTGACCACCTGCCCGGGAACACGCTCCCACCGCCACCTGCAGACCCTCTGGGGGCTTGTGTGAGAGGTGACAGCCACAGCCCCGAGGGGGCGACACACACAGGTGCAGACGCAGATGGTCACTTGCAAAGCTTGTGGGTGCTCACACCTGCCGCTCGGTCCCCAGTGATAACGACCCGCTGACGGGAGACGCGCCTACGGTCTCCGTCCTTTGGGAAGTCGTCCGCAGAGCCCAGCGCCCACCCGAGCTGGCAGGAGCCTGGCTGGCCTCGGCCCTGGGGTGGCCCCGTGTCCATCCTGGCTGGGGAGCCGGGACTTGGGGGCTTCTGGGGAGCAGCCTGCCTCCCCAGGAGGGGCGCACCAGGCACCGGCTCTGCACCCCGGAACTGCTCCGGGTCCCCATGGTCCCTGGAGGGGGGGCGCTTGGTGAGCCAGCCCAGAGCCCCAACCCGCCGCCACATCATCCACGGTCACCCACTCAGCTGTGTCTGACCTGGCGGGCTGAGCTCACTGCTGTGAGCCCAGAACCCCACGGAGGACGAGGGAGCTGGGCCGGGGACAGCCACTGGGGCGGGGACACCAGGCTGGGTGACCGGGCCCCAGAGCCAGCAACTGTCCTGAAAAGTCAGTCCTCTGGGCCCAGCAGGGAGGTGAGCAAGGGTCTGGGCTCGGCCCCCAGGTCCTCCCACGTCCCGCCCAGGTCCTCAGGTGCCCCCACGTCCCGCCCAGGTCCTCAGGCAGCACTTTCTGGAACGTGGACCCCAGGGTGGGTGCTCTAAGAAGTCCCGACACATCCGTCCTCGTCTGGTGGAGTCCACCTGCCCCCGATCCTCCCCTGCCCACGGGGCAGGTGCCCACCTGCGGGCGTCGCAGTCTAAGGGAGGTGGCGTGAACACGCCCGAGCAGCTGCCCGGGGACCTGGGCTCGGAGAGGAACAGCCTGTGCCCCGAGCAGCTCAGACCTGGCGGACCCGGGCGGCCAGCGACCACCTCCGCGGACGCAACAGGCTCTGACCGGACCCACCTCACGGTGCCATCGCCACCCGTCTCCACGGAGACGCCCTCACGGTGCCATCGCCACCCGTCTCCACGGAGACGCCCGCAGGGCCTTCCAGCTCCTGGGGCCTCGGACGCTCCCCGGCGTTTCCGGCCTGAGGGCTGCTCGTTTCTGCACACACCTGGGCCGGGCGCTGGAGCGACTCATCCCTCACGCGGGGAGGGGGGCGGGGGCTGCAGGGCTGGACCAGCAGGAGGCGAGTGCCCCAGCCCGGCACGGGTTCCCTCCCACGGCCTGCCGCAGGTCCCCCAAACCCGCCCAGGAGGTGGGCCCCGGTGGAGGAAGGGTTCCGGTATGTCTGGGACACACCGCCTCCCACGCCGCACTGTCCGCACTGAACCTGCAGTGACAGCCCTGTGGGCGCTGGGTCCTGGGGGACGCAGGTGGAGGAGGAGGAAGGGCCTGAACCAGAGCCACACCCCACACGGCCCTGTCACGGTGGGCCCCACAGCCAGGCTGGGGACCCCAACACTGAGTCCTGCTAGGGGCCTGGGAGGGCACCTCCTGTTAGCCCCAACGGAGGCAGCCAGGGAGACCCCCAGAGCAGCCCGCAGGGGGCCCCGGGCCGGGGCTGCAGGGGCGGCTCCCCTCCCAGGACCCCGGAAGCAGGAAGAGACGGGCACCGTCTCCTCTCCACGCCGAGCCTTTAATCACTTAGGAAAAGAAAAATCTGCAGAACCCAGATTGCATCTTAAAATTAGACTGAATTTTCCTTCTACAACTTCTAGACAGCATAATTTAGTGAGAACAGTCTCGATAATTATTTTTCCTTTAAATAGTTACAGTAGAATGTATTAATTTTCAAGATGGTCCTCTGATGAGCGTGATCCATTAGCTGCCGGGAACCGTCCGCCGGCGCACGGGAAGGGCCAAGGCAGGCGGCGCGATTATTCGACGGCCGCGCGGGGAAAACACTCCAAACTTGGGTAATCAGATTAGATGGAGGAATAAAAACAGTTGTCACGAGCTACCTGCTTCATTATTTCATTAGAATTAAGACATGTAAGTAGAGGAGAAGAAAAAAAACACTCCAATCATTTCTCTTGGGCAGATTTCCACAAACTGCGGGACGGGGCTCAACGGGGAAGGGGGGAGGGGGAGGGGCCAGCGCTTGTTCCCAGTGTGGCGAACAAGGCGTTTCCCCTCCTGCCCCGGGGCACCAGCCGCGGGGGGAGGCTTAGGTCTCATGGGGTGGGTCAGCCACACACTCATGTGTTCGGGGTGGTGCGCCTTCCTTCAGAGAGGCCACCCCTAAAGGAAACCGCCTCCCCAGGGCCCATGGAGGAGGGGCAGTGCCGTGGCTCAGTCTCCAGGGACGTGAAGGTGACTGTCCAGGGAGTGAGGTCCTCTCCATCCCCAACCTCGGCCCCATGAGCCTGCCAAGCTGACCGTTAACCGAGGCTCCGCTGGAGCCCGTGGCAGTCCACGGTCCCGCCTGTCCGAGGCCCCTCCCAAACCCGACCGAGCGGGTTACAGCGGGCACGGCGGTTCTCCCTGAGGCTGGGTGAGTCAGGGAATGGAAGTGTGCAAAGCCAGGCCACGTCCCACGTCCCACGTGCCACGTGCCACGTGCCACGTCCCACGTGCCACATCCCACGCTCAGGAGTGACCAGCAAAAGGCTCACGTCTCCGGGAAGCTGGACTCAGTGGTGAGTGAGCTGCCCAGAGTCTGAGAACAGCGACTCCCCACCGAGCTGCCAACACGAGGCTGGCGTCGGCCCGGCGCGGCCCCCGCCGCGACCTGGGGCTCCCGGGAGGACAGGAGCCTCCTCCACACCGGGGTGCTCTGCGGCTGTGTTTTGCCTTCGAACCGGAGAACCCGTCTCCACCGGAGCTTCTTGCCTGGGCTTCAAACTTTGCAGTTCGATTTAGTGACAGGAAGTAACTCTCGATGGCCTGTTTGCGTGTTGGTTTGATCCCTTTGTGATCCCAGAGTCTCAGACGGGGGCAGACGAGGTTCTGGGCATTTGCATGTGGTTTCCTTGGTTACAGCTACCTCAGGTAAGACCCAGGTGCAGGCCTGTCCCCTGGTGTTCTGGCCTGAAGCCCGAGGCTGCGGCCCCTGGGCCCTGGCGTCTGCCAGGACCAGCCGGTGTTCTGAGCGAATCTGCCACCTCTGAGGGGCAGGGCCGGACAACGACCCAATGCTGGGCTGCAGGAAACACGGTCGTGATTCCCTGGAGGCTGAGGCCACGGGCTGGAGGGTCTGAGCCCTTCTGGCGCCTGGCCCGGGGCTGAAGTGGGCCTGGGGCCCCGCACTGCCCGCCTCGGAGGAGGGACACCGCTCCCCATGCCCAGAGGTTCCGTGTGCCCGCTGCCGCCGCTATGGCAGGGCAGCCTGGGCCCCGCTCTCTCCCCTGCTGGGTGATGCCCCAAGGGGAGGGCTGCCCGGGTGTGGCAGAGCCCGGCTTGCAGGAAGCGTTCCGCAAACACGCCGCCCTGGGTCACCCGGCGGTCCGGGGAAGTCGCCAACCCAGGACGCAGCTGTGCCGGGGCCCTGCTGCTGGGAGCCCCTTCCCCGGAGGCTGTCCCCACGCAAGCCCGAGCCCGTTCATGAGCCTGCCCTGCACGTCTGGTGTCTCCTGGCCACCTCCCTCGGGCACCCGGGACGAGAACGGGACCCATGTGCCAGGGCACAGGCAGCGAGACGGGCGGCGGCGAGGGAAACCCTCTGCGTCTGCCCTGGTCCTGCTCCAAGGATCTGGCCCGGCGGGCGGTGGCCTGGGTCCTGGCCGGGCAGCTCTCCTGCCCGCTCCCACGGAGCTGTGGGCTGCTCAGCGGGAAGCAAGGCCCAGCCGGCGCCGGGTCTGGGCGCAGCAGGGGCCACCACGGCCCTGGAGGGGAAGGCTCAGGCATGGACGCTGGGCCTCACCCACTCAGGGCGGCGGCGCCACACCGCCCGGCCGGCGGGGGCAGCTCCATGTCTCATGGGGACCTTGCTGTCCTCCTGCTCACAGGGGGAAACCGAGGCGCTGGGGTGGGGTCCTGGGGCCAGCACCCCGTCAATCGGGATCTCTAGCGAATGAAATAAACGTCCATTAAGGGCTGATCGTCAGTAAGCTGTTTGTAAAAGCCGGAGCCTATGTTCTTAGCTCCGTGGCGCTCGGTCTGCGTCACCGCGGAGCCCGAAGACAGGCTCAGGGGACCAAGGGATGGGGGGACCACCAGGGTGCAAAACTGGCCCGCAGACTGTCCCTCACCCCACAGCCACTGCTTCAGGGGCAAGAGGAGGAGGGACCCCTCCCGCAGCCTCTCTCTGAACAAGGGGCTCTGTGGGGCGTCCCGTTTCAGGGGGGACGGGGTGGGGGAGGCGCATGGTGGGTGGCTCTGGAGCAGGGAGGTGCTCGAAGGCTTCGGGGTCCTGGCTGTGCAGCCCGGTCTGTGCACGAGGCTGGCCACTAACATGCACCCCACAACCCCCGTGGGAAGAGGGTGCTTCCAACATGGGGCACCTGGGTGGAAACTCATGGAGCTTCAGGGGGACCTGGGGGCCGGCGCCAGGTCTGGACGGTCTGGACACGGGGACCAGCAGCGAGGACCCCTTCCTCCCTGGTGCTGCCCCACCCCGAGTGCCGGGTCCTGCTGCCGCCCAGCCTGCGGGGGGCGCTCTAGGCCAGGACGAAGCGTGTAGCTGCATCGATAGGGATCAGCCCGGCGTGGACGCTGAACAACAGGCAGTCTGCAGACTGCGCTTCGGTCAATAAGCCACCCGGCCTCCGGGGGGACAGGAGGCACATCCTGAGGACGGATGCCCTGCAAGGTCACCTCAGCTCCGGGAGCGTGCGGCGGGCGCCGCAGGTCCGCGAGCTGTCCCAGGCGTCCTGGCCAAGCAAGGGCATCACTGCCTCTGGAGGGCCCGGTGGTCACGCAGCCGGGACAGCGACAGCAGAGCAGACCGTGACCCAGACCTGCGCTGAGGCTGCGGGACGGCTCCCACGCTGTCCCGGATCCAGCCCAGCCCAGGACCCACAGGGTGTCTGGCTACAACCATCAGCTCCAGGTCGGGCCAGAAACGTGGTCTTCCAGAGCCAGGGGCTGGCCAGGCAGGTCTGCAGGTGAGGGCCCCTGCCAGACAGACTCCACGGGGTGGCCACAGGAGCCCGGACTGAGTGTGGGGCCTGTCTTCCTGGCACAGACGGGGGCTCCTGGCCCCCCGCAAACGGCGCAGCGCCGTCCTCACAGGCCCGCTGACCACCTGCTCTGCCACCTGACCCCGCAGGGCCCCAGGAAGGCTCCCTGCCCTGTGCAGAGCCCGCCGCGGCCTCCCGTAGGAGAGCAGCCGCCGCCACGCCCCGGACCTCAGCCACCAGCTGCGCCTTGACCCAGTTCTCTGGGTTTAGAAAGAGGCGGAGAGGCAGGGGTGGCCGGGAGGGGTGGCCGGGAGGGGCGCCCGGGCAGAGGCAGTGAAGGCGGAGGGGGAGCCACAGGCAGTGATTTCAAAGGCCGTCTGCCTCGGAGCGCGTCAAAGCACGCGGCTGGAGCAGAGGGAGCCGCGAGGGGCTTCGGGGCAGATGTCAGGGCGTCCGGTTCACAGCCCGACAGCGGGAGCTCAGGTCAAGCAGGGCTGACGGACTCGGCTGGAGACCTGATCCAACCTCGAAAGAAGGGACGACGTCCGCACTGCCAGGGCGCCCTCAGCCTTTGGGGTGCTGGGCCCGTGCGCGCTCAGGACCCCGAGTCCCCGGGCCAGAGCACCCTCGGCCGCTGCACCCGGGTCTTTCTGACAGGTATGGACGCCCATCCGTGCCGGGCATCGACGTTCCATCCCCCGGTGAGAACGAGGGATCTGACCGGCGTCCCGGGCCAGCAGACGCTGGAAGGCGGGGACAGAGAGGTCGCGGAGGAGAGCCCCTGAGCTGAACTCAGGCTCCGTTCCCGCGCGGGGTGTGCACACTGCTGGGCGCCACCAGCAGAGCATCTGAGTCCAACACTCAGAAGGAAGCTGGGGAGACTCCGGGCGGACGGGAGGCGGGCACCCGGGTTACAGACCGTAAGGTTGCAGATGCCCCGGAAGACAGGGTCCTGCAGCTGAAGAAGGGACCCTGAGCGGTGCCTCTAAACCCGGCAGAGACGTCCGATGGCGCACGCCACGCGCCGAGGAGACGCCTGTCCAAGGGTCAGCGTCTCTGCCATCTCCCACGTCTTGCTGTCGCCTTCTGGGTCGTTCAAGGGACACTGACACCTTCCAACAAGCGAACAGCAGTTTCCTTGGGGCATGAAAAACGTATTTCTACTCTGCCCTTCACAGGACATTGTCCTTTGTATCCAATGGCTGCAGATGCTCCACGTGTAGTGCTGCTCCTACAGGTGAGTGTCAGAGTGGTGTCCACACTCCAGTGTAGAAAGTGGAACAAATTCCCACAAGCCTCCTCTCCCAGTGTCCCGAGGGGGGAACCCAGTGACCAGGAGCCGAACACCAGCGACGAATAAGGAACGTCGGCAGCCCGGCCCGGCGGAGGGGCGTGGGCGGGAGGGCGTCCGGTCAGCTGAGGGCGGTGAAGGCCCGGTGATACCTGCCACTCACTGACGGTACCTCTGGTGCTCGGAACAGGTGCTGCGCCCACTTTACGGATGAGAACGCTGAGGCTCAGGGAAGTGAAGGGGGTGCTTCAGAGACACACAGTCGCGCTGGCCGGTCTGGCTCAGCGGTCAGAGCGTCGGCCCACAGACCAAAGAGTCGCGGGTTTGATTCTGGTCAAGGGCACGTGCCTCGGCTGCAGTTAGGTCGCTGACCCTGGTCAGGGTCGTGCAGGAGGCAACCCATCGATGTCTCTCTCTCTCCCTCCCTCCCACTCCGTCTGAAGACAAATGGAAAAATATCCTCAGGAAAGAGGCCTGTGCTG
Source organism: Molossus molossus (assembly GCF_014108415.1). Classification (NCBI taxonomy): domain Eukaryota; kingdom Metazoa; phylum Chordata; class Mammalia; order Chiroptera; family Molossidae; genus Molossus; species Molossus molossus. The sequence continues at coordinate 1,525,161 of NW_023425362.1, forward strand.
TCTTTTCCTGCAGAGCTGGGCCCCAGGCTCTACGAGGGATCACACTCCTGGGGTGCGCAGCAGAGAGCTGTTCGGGGCTCGGTGTGGGTCTCGGGCTCCAGGGCGGCCGGTGAGGCTCTGACCACCTGTCACAGGGTCACTGCCACGCGGCAGGCTCCCCACAGAAATGCTCAGCCCGGACGGCGGTCCCGGAACACGCAGCTGGGCCTCGCTGCTCCTGGCTCGGCGGCAGACGGAGAAGGCCGGTCGCCGGCCGACGCCCCCTAGGAGTGGAGGTCACCCCAGGCACAGGTCGCCCACCCAGCTGCACCTTTCTGTGCTTCCGAGTGCCACCCACAGGGGTCGGACACGCCCCGGGCTGGGGGAGAAAGGCGATCTCTCCGAAAACCCACCAGCTGTGGGGATCCCCGCGGGACAGTGGGTGCCCTACAGTGCAGGCTGGAGGGCGGGCAGGACTCAGCCCCAGGGCGCTCCTGCGACGTTGGGGGTTGTCTCCGTCCCTCCTGCTCCTGGGGCAGCCCAGCAGGTGGCCACTCGGACGACTGCTCCCACGGAGGGCCGGGCTCTCCGGGACTCTTGGCTTCGAGAATGTGGAAGGGGTGATTTAAGGAGTGTCTGAGTGGCTCGTCCCAGTCCCCCTGGGCGGACGGTGTCCCCAGACAGAGAATCCCCCGGCCCCTGATTTACGGGTAACGAGCAATGACCGTGTGACTCAAGGGGGTTCAAGGTTTTCACTCAAGCAGGTGAGTTAGTGCCGACCGTCCCAGCCAGGAAGCAGTGTCCTAGCCGTATTTATGGCCAGGACGTAGTCGCCAGAGGCCCGTGAAGTCCAAGCGGAGTCGCCGCTGGCCATCATGCTGCGTCCTGTGAAACCGCCCCCGCCGACCCGAGGTGCTTCCTGCCATCAGGGCCCTGACGCGTGCCCGGACCCGGAGTCTCCCGCGTCCAGAGGACGGGGCAGATTCGCGGGGTCGTCACCGACGGCTCCGACCGTGGCCATGTGCGCCCCGTGTCACACCCTCAGGCTGGCCTCTGCCTAGCACCCCGGCTGCCCCCCACAGGTGCCCTCCATTCTCAGGGAGCCCCATCCAAGAAGTCAGCTGGGGCGCAGGGCCGACCTCGGCCAGCGCTCTCCTGGCCCGATCTGACGACCAGCCATGGCTTAGCCACAGAGCGGCTGACCGGAGCCAACACGGGCACAGCTACCGGGTGCCCACCAGACATGGCCCCCAGCATCTTCTGGGGGGCGGGCCTCAGAGCCTTCTCCCGACAAGGCCTTTCATTAAAGGGCCCGCGAAATGCTCTCCGGACACAAGTCCAACCACCTTGTCAGAGGAAAAACACCCTCCAACACGGAATCGTAACAAATACCGTTTATTGTACATAAACACCACCCTTAAGGACCATGATGGACCCGAAGGGCACACAGAGCGATCGACGGCCAATTATAGGATGTGGGCAGCGAGCGGGCACCTGCCCGGGACCACCGCCGGCCCAGGGCCCCCAGAGGGCATCTCGCCCCCGAACGCCGGCTCCGTGTCTCTGCGATTCGCGCGGGCTCAGGGCAGGTGGCCCGGTGTGGGGACCAGAGGTCATGTCGTCCACGTCCCACTAACGGAACCGGCTCAGGCAGGAGGCGGCGGCCTTGGGGTCCGAGAAATCGGGGTTCAGAACCCGAGCTGTGCTCACTCCTGCGCAGAGGCCGAAGTGGAAGGTGGGTGGAGGGCAGGAGGCTTTGGCTGTCACAGGGTGGGCTCCCCAAACCACCACCTCCCCCCGCATCCACTCCCTGCCCTGGGCCACTGGAGACTCGGCCAGAGACCCCTCAAGGTGGCCAGCACCCTGGCCTGTGGAGCCAGGGGGACGGGAGGGATGGGGCATCACTACCTCCTGACTGTGAATTCCACCCTGAGACCCCCTGAAGGTGGGAAGGAAGCAGGGAGGAGGGATTGCGGGTTCTGCGGCGTCCGGGGAGGGGTACAGTGCACACCGGAATCTGAGTGACCTAAGCCCAGCTGCTCGGGACGGGATCCAGGAGGAGCCCCTCCCCCCCCTCAGAAACGTGTTCTAGAACTTCACACAACGTCGCGATGAGTCAACCAGGCCAGAACTTTCCCCGGCGACGCTGGACGGCTCAGAGACCCGTGTGGGGAGAGAAGACCTCAGGTCACAGGAGACACGATCCAAGGGGACCCGGGGCCTACAGCGGCGCAGCGTGTTCAACGGGGAACGCCCCCACGACCTCGGGTGAACACAGAACACAGAAAGAAGGGGTTCATGAGGTCAACCTGCTGAAGCGAAGCACCTGCTCTTCCCGTCACACCCGTAGCTCAGGAAAAGGCCCGGGCGGGAGGGGTTAAGGGGGGCGCAAAGGGACCGGCACGGGGTCAGAGGCACTGCACCAGAGCTCCTGCAGACCAGCCAAAAACACCCCAGTACAGGGGCGGACGACTTGAACAGACACACGGAAGAGGGGCTCCGGCGGCCTGAGAGCCTGAGGCCACACTCAGCGCCACCCAGGGGCCAGCACTGCACCCCGGCAGGCGGCTGCATCAAAACATCTGACAATGGCCTTGGCCGCCGTGACTCAGCTGGTTGGAGCGTCATCTTGTGCAGAGAAGGGTCTCGGACTCGACTCCCAGTCGGGGCACATGCCCGAATTTTGGGTTCGATCACCAGTCAGGGTGCGTGTGGGAGGCAACCAACCCATTGACGTTCTCTCTCACGTCAATCTCTCTTTCTCTCTAAAACTGATCAAAACAAATCCCTGGGTGAGGATTAAGAAAAACAAAGAGTCTGACAGTAGCAAGCGTTGGCCGAGACGGAGCAAAGAGAAAGCGCTAACCCCGCGGTGGCAGGTTCGGAGGAACGGCCCCTTCGGGAAGGCTCCGGCGGTGACTGCTGCAGCCAACTCCCCGCAGCCCCTCCAGGTGTACGCCCGTGACAGACGCGTGACACGTCTACCTAGACACGCACACACGTGCATTCACGGCTGCCGCACTCACGACGACTAAGAGTTCAAAACCAGCGGAACGCCCCCCTCCTGCAGGACAGAGCTGCGGTACAGTCATCCGGTCAACTCCGCAGTGCAATAAAGATGCCACAGTACCACAGCGTGCAATACGGACGACCTCCCGGACAAGCGAAAAATGCCAAGTCTCTCCACGGTCTGCTTCCATCTCTACACAGTCCGGGAACAGGCCAATCCACCGGGAAAGAAGCCGGGGCCCTAGAACCTGCCGGGGCCCTGGAACCTGCCGGGGCCCTGGAACCCGCCGGGGCCCTAGAACCCGCCGGGGCCCTAGAACCCGCCGGGGCCCTAGAACCCGCCGGGGCCCTGGAACCCGCCGGGGCCCTGGAACCCGCCGGGGCCCTGGAACCTGCCGGGGCCCTGGAACCTGCCGGGATCCTAGAACCCGCCGGGGCCCTAGAACCCGCCGGGGCCCTAGAACCTGCCGGGATCCTAGAACCTGCCGGGGCCCTAGAACCTGCCGGGATCCTAGAACCTGCCGGGATCCTAGAACCTGCCGGGGCCCTAGAACCTGCCGGGATCCTAGAACCTGCCGGGGCCCTAGAACCTGCCGGGATCCTAGAACCTGCCGGGGCCCTAGAACCTGCCGGGGCCCGGCCGGAAGCTGGGAGGCGGGCCCTTACAGTCTGTGCGTGTGCCTGTAGCTGTGTTCTATGTCAACTAATGAGGTAAAAATAGAACCCAGTTTATTCTGCATTTCTAAGTCCTCTGCAGGGTCGGGTCATCTTTTCTGAACACGTCTGCAGGGGTGTTCCTGTGGACCTGTGTAAACTGTACTGACAGATTCACTGGGTCCCCGGCAGTGGCCGGGTACTGAAAGGCGCATTTCCCGGGACACGACTGTGTGTGTTGAGCTGTGGGGCTGAGACACTTCCTCCGTCGCTCAGGTCTCAGCACCCGCTCACCTTTCCAAGGAGACCCAGTGTCTAAAAGAGTGTCCTGCAATTCCGGCTACGGGCCACCAGGAGGCGGTGGAGCCGGAGTCCCTGAGGGGAAGGCTGAGCCCTGGAGCCGGGTTCTGCGCTTTGCACGGTTCCAGCCCATCTGCGGCCACAGGTCAGCACTGGAAGGACCCGGGTGCTCAGGAGAGGAGCCCAGGGCAGGGGCAGGGGACCAGTCCAGGTCACTTGGGCAGGCACAGCACCTGTAAGGCCACAGGTTACTTCACCAGGGGGCCCTCCGCCCACGACAGTGGCCTGGGCGCCCCCTCCAGGAGCGGCACCTGTTTGGGAGTCCGTGGACGTAGAACGCGAGTATCTCACCCTCCCGATGACACGTCAACTGTTCCACCAGCTGGCAGGACCCTGAGCCAGAGACACTTAGAACCGGCAAAGGGCAGACGCCGAGCTGAGAACAGCTCAGGCTCACGCCGAGGTCCTCGCTCAGCCTGAAAACCACCCGCGCCCAGTCGCCCTGACTCCCGAAGGGGCCCCAGGTGCCCCCGCGGCTCCTCCTGACTCCTCAGGCTTGGCGGGGCTCGGCCACCCTTCCCTGCCACCTGTCAGGGGACCCTCCTCCACGGGCTCCGGCGTCCGATCCCACCAGGCCCTCTGAGTGACTCATTACAGGGAACCTTTATTCACCCCCCGCTGCTGCCCTGAGGCCTCCCCCTCACCCCCAGAGTCACCCACCGCCCCGCCAGGCCCCTGTCCACAGGGGGCCGCACAGCTGCCCAGGGAGGGGAGGCCCGCTCCAGGCCTCGTCACGTGGGCACAGAACCCTGCCCCTGCCGCGCAGGCCCCAGCGCAGGTGGCTCGGGCCTCTGGGGAGAGACCCCCCCACCTCGCCTCCTCATCGCTGGTCCCGGTCACGGCTGCTCCGTCACCTGCCTGACCTCTCGCTGCCTGGAACGCACTGTCCGGAGAGCAGCAGAGAGATCTCCCTAGAAAGACGCCAGACACCGGCTGGGCTCCCCGCACGTGGGAATCAGTCCCCGCAGGCGGAGCCCATCCCCGAACATGGACGGAGCTGCTCCCACCTCCTCCGCGGCCTCAGCCTCCTGCAGGGAGACCCCCGCGGGCGGTGCTGGCAGAGGGACGGGAAGGAGGCCGTGTCCCGGTGCCCGGTCCTCACCCACAGCCCGGAGGGGGGGCCGGCACGCTCCCCGCTCCCCGCATCCGTGATCAAAGTACCGGGATCAGAATAACACGTCCGTCCAGGTGTCCGTGGCTTTGATGTCTCTGCGCCACGCTGTCTACTCGCTCGAAATTGCGAAGAACATCAAAGAGCGGCCTGCTTTGGGGGTGCAGACGCTGCTGGGTGCTCCGCCGGTCTGGGGGCCCCAGGCCCGGTGCCAGCCGAGCCCCTCACCAAGGGCGGGGGTGCCCCCAGCTGCACCCCGTGGCTGTTCCACACAGGTCAGTCAGCAGCTGCTGCCCCAGGAGACGGGGGGAGTGTGATGGCTGGTGGGGGCGGTGCCCTGGCCCAGCTCTGCGCCCCCTCCCAGAGCAGCTCTGAGCTGAAAGTGGGGTTGGGGTGGGGCCAGCAACTTCTGTGGCACTGGGACCCTGGTGGGTGCCTCCGCCCTCAGCCCTATGCATGGGGCAAGCCCCCCTTCATGTGACCCAGGCTCCCCAACTTAAATGGTGATGCTGCTTCCCTGCCGGCTGTTGGAAATAAAATGAATGAGTCATGTACGCCCTCCGTAAGGACCCTGCAGTCCCAGCGCCCGTGCACCCGTATGTGTGGGGGTCCCTGCTTACAAGGCTCTGTGTCGTCCGGCAGGGGCTTCACTCTGGGGCTGTTCAAAGCGTTTGCATCGGGACCCCACCCAGAGAGGCAGGGCTGGGACCTGAGCCTCTGAATTCCTTCCTAGGGGCCCCCAGAGACCACCGCACAACCTGCAACGTAGGACCGGGGGCTCCACCCTCCTGGGCAGAGCTGGGGCGCCCTGGGTGTTCAGTGGGGAGAGTCGGCAACGTCCCTGGGAGAGGGGGTGGCCCGCAGACCTGCCTGGTGATCAGCACGGACCCCGGCACCTCCCGGAACAAGGTCACGAGCGTCCCTGCTAATGGCTGCAATCAGACTGCGCCGCGGGTCCCCACCCCATGCTGGGCGCCTCAGCTCCCAGGTTCCTGGAGAGGATTTCCTCAAAGAGGTTTCAAACGTACTTCTTCTCGTACAATCTGATTATTCTCGAAAGCTGATTAACGTGAATACGGCGAGGGAGGCGACGTCATTAGTGCCGTGCATACTGGACACTTTAAATGATTACCAGGAACCCGGGGGGCAGCCCTCGGGTCCCAGCGCCGCGGGGTCCCCGCAGGGTCTCACGGGCTCGTCCGCGTGAAGTCGCAAGGACGGGAGGGCAGATGGTCCCGGCCCCTGTCATAGCCCTGGCAGTGGGCTGTGCCCTGAAGACGCGAGCGAGGAGCCCGGCTGCCCCGTCCTGGGGCCCTGGCTGGCTGGGGAGGGGGGCAGGGGTGGAGCTGGCCCAGGGGGGACGGGCCCGCCTGCTAACAGCCCAGCTCCTTTTGGTGGTGTTACGTGCACGAGTCTGCGGCTTCTTCTGTTCAATTTTCAATTTATTCCGAGTGTTTTATTCTTTCTGAGGCCATTGTAAGGGGAGTTGCTTCCTGAGGATCATCGCTAGCAGCGCAGAGGAACGCAATTGGTTTTGTATATCGATCCTGTGCCCACGACCTTGCAGACTCCTCCAGAGCCCTGTGCGCGTGGGTTCCTTCGGACGCTGTCCGTGGACGGTCCTGCCCGCTGGGCGGTGGGGTCTATCTTCCTCTCCAGTTGGGGGCTTTTGCGTATTTCTCCCGCCCAGGGCTCTGCTCCGACCTCCAGGACGACAGAGTAGCGGTGCGGAGCCCGGGGTCCTCGGCTGGCTCCAGATCTCAGGGTGCAAGCGTGGTCTCCCCGCCGAGGCCGAGGCGGCCTGCCAGTGTCCCCTGCAGCCCTGTGTCCCGCTGAGGTCTTCCTCCCGAGTTTCCGAGGGATTTTATCTGGAAAGAGTGTTGGACTCTGAAACGCTCATGCTGCAAGTCCCAGATGACAACGCGGATTCCTGCTTCATTCTGTTAACGCTGTCGTGTTTATGGGTTTCCCCAAGCGGGTCCAACCGCGTATCCCTGAGACAAACCCCCTCGGTCGTGACGATCGATCCGGTCACTGCGGCCGCAGCTGGTGTGCAGGAAGGTGTTGAGGACGCGTGGTATCGGGACGGTGCCGGACTCACGGCGTGTGTCGGACCCATGTCCTCTTCCTCTCTTTTTATGTTTTTGGGGTTGTTTGTGGAAGAATTCGAGGAGCGCTGGTGTGAATGCTTCTCCACCTTCCGCCAATTCACCAGCAAAGCCGGTGCCGGGCTCTTCTCGCTGGGAAGCGAGGGCGTTGCTAAGGCGTCACCCTGACTCGGCGCTCGGGCGCCCCGTCTCCTCCCCCGTGGGTCTGCGCGTTCCTGGGGGCGCACGCGGTTCCTCTGAGGCCCCCACCGGCTGGCACCCGGGGGCACGCGGTTCCTTCTCCCTTCGGGGCGCACAGCGCGGCGGGAACACGGGGGGTCTCGCTCCCAGGGCAGGGGATTGACCTCTCCTCCCCGCCCGTCAGTCTAGCCCAACATCTGCGCGTTCTGTTCCCTTTCAGAGAGCAGGCTGTGGGGCGCGCTGGTTTCCAGGGGTCTCCGCCGCTCCATCTCAGTATTTCCTTCCTAAACGCGACTGTCCTTCCTCCCCCCTGACCTGGGTGTAGCTGGCTCTTCTCGTCCTGGTGTCTCAGCCCCTCCTCACTCCTTTTTATTTTATTTTTAATCTGCACCCAAGGATATTTTTCCATTGAGTTTTACAGAGAATGGAAGAGAGAGAGAGAAACGTCGATGTGAGTGAGACACATCGATTGGTTGCCTCCCGCACGACCCCCACCGGGGCTGGGGATCGAACCTGCGACCCAGGTACATGCCTTGACCGGGAATCGAAGCCGAGACCCTCTGTCCGCGGGCCGACGCTCCAAAGGCTGAGCCACACAAACAGACCGGCCTGGGCCAGGCATTTGTTCTGAATGTTATTTGTTCACAGGGAGGTTCACACAACTCCGTGTGCACGGCGACCGTGCTTAGCAACCAGCTCGCTACACTCCCGGAAGTTTAACCACAAGTCTCGCCAGTGACGCGAGCCGGCTGCAGCCACGGTGCGGGAGGGACCAGCGGGTCCGGAGGGCCAGCCACACCGCGGGAGGGACCAGCCACACCGCGAGAGGGACCAGCCACACCGCGGGAGGGACCAGCCACACCGCAGGGAGGGACCAGCCACACCGCGAGAGGGACCAGCGGGTCCGGAGAGCCAGCCACACCGCGGGAGGGACCAGCGGGTCCGAAGGGCCAGCCACACCGCAGGGAGGGACCAGCCACACCGCGAGAGGGACCAGCGGGTCCGGAGAGCCAGCCACACCGCGGGAGGGACCAGCGGGTCCGAAGGGCCAGCCACACCGCAGGGAGGGACCAGCCACACCGCGAGAGGGACCAGCGGGTCCGGAGAGCCAGCCACACCGCAGGAGGGACCAGCAGGTCCGGAGGGCCAGCCACACCGCAGGAGGGACCAGCAGGTCCGGAGGGACCAGCCACACCGCAGGGAGGGACCAGCAGGTCCGGAGGGCCAGCCACACCGCAGGGAGAGACCAGCGGGTCCGGAGGGCCAGCCACACCGCGGGAGGGACCAGCGGGTCCGGAGGGCCAGCCACACCGCGGGAGGGACCAGCGGGTCCGGAGGGCCAGCCACACCGCAGGGAGGGACCAGCCACACCGCGGGAGGGACCAGCGGGTCCGGAGGGCCAGCCACACCGCAGGGAGGGACCAGCGGGTCCGGAGGGCCAGCCACACCGCGGGAGGGACCAGCGGGTCCGGAGGGCCAGCCACACCGCAGGGAGGGACCAGCCACACCGCAGGGAGGGACCAGTGGGTCCGGAGGGCCAGCCACACCGCGGGAGGGACCAACGGGTCCGGAGGGCCAGCCACACCGCGGGAGGGACCAGCGGGTCCGGAGGGCCAGCCACACCGCAGGGAGGGACCAGCCACACCACGGGAGGGACCAGCGGGTCCGGAGGGCCAGCCACACCAAAAGCTTTTCCCACAGAAGCGTGACACCGCCTGCCCGCCCGCATCTCCACCAGAGGCGGGGCCGGTCCACCGCAGTCCTCTGTCTGCCCCTCTGCTCCTGGCAACTTGCTGAGCAAGAACGAGCTTCGAGGGACCCTGTGCTCAGAGGTCCTGGGAGGTCCGCCCACACGAGAAAGGACCAGAGCAAGACCCATGGTCCCTCCGTCCAAGCCCCCCCACTGTGGCCAGGCGCAGGGGGGAGGGTCGGGGAGCGCAGGCCGGGCTTGCTCAGCTGCTCCCTCACCTCCTCCGGGGGTCGGGACTTTCTGTAGTGCGGCCTCCCTATGTCTCCGCATCCTCGCCACGCCCGGTGTCCTGTGAGGTCTGGTCTCCACCTGCAGGGGTCTCACCTGCAGGGAACCGCCTTCCCCCCAGGACATCAGGCATTTTCCACGCGCCCGCCGGCTGTTCACACGCGTGTCTCCTTCGGAGAAACGTCCGTTTTCAGATCCTCTGTCCAATGTTTAACTATGTCACTTACATTCTCGTTATTGGGTCGTAGGGGTTCTTTGTGGACTCGAAATACAAGGCCCTGTCCAGACGCGAGGACTGCGGGTACAGTCCTCCTCCTGTGGGGGCCCCTCCCTGGCCGGTGCCACGCCCGCAGCAGAAAGGCCTCGGTTCTGATGAAGTCCTGTTGACCTGGGTCCTGTGATCGCTCCCGGCGTCATATCGAAGAATTTGCCAAATTCGAGGTCCTGAAAAGGTGCCCATTTCCTTCCCACAGTCCGGTAGTTTGCGCCACGAACATGCAGGCCTTTGATCCGCGTTGAGTGAATCTCCGCACGTGGTGTGAGCTCGGGCCCCAACGCCGCTGCTTCGCGTGTGGACGTCGGGTTGTCCCGTTGGCTGGCGGGCTGTTCTTTCCGCATGGAACTCCCCTGACCCCTGCTGAAGGCCCGCTGGTCACACCCGCGAGGGGGGACTCCGGACTCGCTTTCTCGTGTCCCCTTCTGAGTGAGCAGGCTGCTAGGGGCTCCATCCTGGACCCTCTCCTGGACCTCGACTGCCTCCCTGACAGGGGACCCCAACCACACCCCGAACGGTGGCCCCCAAACACTTCTCCCCCAGCCACATCTCCTGTGGGGAGCGCAGTGAGGAAAAGCCACCCCCTCCGTTGGCGGCAGCACGGCCAGCGTCGAAGGGCCTGGTGCCCCGGACGTCATGTCCAGAGCACGGGGGTGTCCCGCTGTTACTGCGACCGTGGACGGAGACCCGAGCTCGGCTCACCGACACCCGCTGTGGGCATGTGTGGGGCCCGGTCATGGCTTCCACCCCACCTGGGACCTGTCTCCACTCAGGCTCCGGGAAAGGAGAGTCCTGTGAGGACGCGGACCCTCATGTGCAGGCACGTGGTGTGGGCGGACCCTGCTCAGGAATTCAGTTGACCCCTTCGGCCAGGGGTTCCCAGCAGGGCCTTCGAAGAGCCCAGCTGGCCACGCACAGAGGGACCCCGACTTCCCAAAGCCCCTCCAGTCCCTGGGCCAGCCCGGTTCACCCTCCTCTTCCGCAGGTTGGGGTGGAGCCCGAACACTGGCCTGTCCTCCCCGAGGGCTCCCAGGGACACCTGTCCAGCCCTGGGCGGAGGTCTCGGCCTCACCTTCCACCCCAGCTGGGAGGGCCGCTCCCCAGCCGACTGCGGGACCCCGCCACTGAGCACCACGCTGCTTCTTACACCCTGATTTCCTTCAAAGGAGTTTTACGAGAACTCAGCTGACGGGAGAAGAACCCACTTGTAGAGAGACGCCGCCTCAGCAGAGGGCCAGCTGGCATGGTGGCCTCCTGCTGCAGGCAGGGTCACGGCGGGGGCAGGGCTGAGTCCGCACCGCGACCCCGCGGAGGCATGGGGTCGACGTTTCTGCTGACGGGAAGAGGGAGCCCAGGGCTTCACCCAGCAGCTGGCCGGTGCTGTTAACTGTGGCGTCTGTGACCCGGGCAGCCCGGGCCTGCTCGTGCATTTGCATCAGGACGCGAAGACTTGCAGAGATGAAAGATTTGTTTTAGATCCTCTCTCCTGACAGGTTTCCCACTTGGAACAATGCCATGCTGCTGCCCAGGGACACAGCAGACCCCTCCCACCGCCAGCCCCTCCTTTGAAGAAGGGGAGCCTTCCTGGTGAGCTCCTCTTCATCCCTCAATACCCTACTGGGATGCTCCTTCCAGAATGCAGTTTTGCCAAGGTCCTGGGCAGGAAGAGACGGCTGAGTTCTGGGGTCCCACAGCCCCAGCCCCACAGCAGTGTCCACTCCAGATGTTGGGTATTTCAAGAGCCAGGCCTCCTCACACCTTCCCTGCACCCATAAGCTGGCTCCTTATTTGAATTGATGAACAAGCGAGTTAGCGAATGAATAAGCAGTGAGCTGACTACCCCATGAACACACCAGTGCGCAGAAGCAGCAACGCGCTGTCTTCCGGCTCACGGATTGACCGAGCCCGGCGGAGTCAGCACCCGGCGGCACCCATCGCGCACCCGGCCCTCATTAGACCCCGGCCAGCCCGATCCGACCCGTTTCCTCTTCAGCAGCCTCAGCCCGCACGTACAAAAACTTATTATGCACACAGAGCAAGAAAATAAAAAAGCAGGAATTAAATTAGGTGGCAGTCTGGAAAATGCCTACTGTGCAAAAATTGCAAGCGAACTAATTTGTTTGGCCTCCCCTGACAATGGCCAGGTTTTAATTTGGGTCTCTGGGACCCGGCTCCCGGGGCGCCGCGGGCTCCCGGGAGAGGGGCGAGGCCCCGGTTTCAGGGGAGCAGACGCAGATTCAATTAGTAATCCGCGGTGACCCCCGCTCTCCCCGCGGGCGCTCGTGGCTAATGAGGACGGGGAAGGAGAGGCGGCTGGCTCCCTCTCCGGGTCCTGGGAAGAACCCATCACCCCGGCGACGCCACGCTCCCCTCACACGTGGGCCCGTCGCAATTACAGCGGCCGGGGACGCTAGCGGGATGTGGCGAGAATTAATTCAGTCCACTGGGCACGGAGATGGCCGCCCCGGGGCCCGAATGGACCCAGGAATTCGGGGGCAGAGCGGGGCTCCGGGTCCGAGAGCGGCCCGGGGCAGAGCGCTGTGCACTGCTGAATGGCGCACCTTTGGGGGGATGCCGATTGGTAGGGGTGGCAGGGAGGTGCCCGGCAGCATGCCCAGCTCTGTGGGCTGCACCGGTTTCAGAAGCAGCATCAGGAGGAGAGCACATCTGGAGGGGACAGATATGAATCATCACGTTGTCCCCAGAGAGCCCTTCAGGGCCGGCAGGCAGCACAAGGCCCTGGCACCCGGCCGCGGGGACCCTGAGGAAGCAAAGGTGGGGCCTGCGGGGTCCTCCGAGAGTCCCACTGTCCCCCAGACTACTGGTCACCCCGGCTCTGTGCGCGTGGCCCCGCCGGGCTGGACCTGGGCAGCCACTCAGCCCCAGAGTGTCCAGGGCGCCCCGACTGAGGTGGAGGCAGCCAAGGGGCCTGGCCCCTCCCCCACTGCTCCCCTTCCTGCTGGAGGCCCAGGGGTCAGAGCTCCGGCCATGGGCCCCAGGCCAACGCACGGCCCAACCTGTCCCTGGACAGTCCCTGCTCACCGGTGACATCGGCAGGAGTCCCTGATCCAACAGTCTTGAGGCTCTGCTGGTCTCTTCCTGGGGGGCCTTTCTCACCCCACCCAGGTGACCAACACACCGCGGCCATGCGGACAGCACCCTCCCTTCCCACGGTGCCCCGTGCTTTTCCAGGGGGTGTGCACCCAGCCCTGCGCTCAGCACCCAAGGAAGCAGGGTGCCAATGAGCGCCGCAGCCTCCGCCGCAGTGGCCGGACCCTCGGCAGTGGCCGGAGGGCTGCAGGGGCCTCCCTTCCGCCTCGGAAGACCGTCTGCGACTCAGGTTCCACACTTGCTCCTGAGGCACCGTGAGCGTCAGCTCGGCAGGGTGTCCAGGTGTGCGTCTCACCACCAGCGAGCTCCTCCCCGAGCAGGAGGCCACTCCCGCCTCCTCAGGCTCCAGGCCTCGTCCTCAGAGCCCAGGAGGGACGGTGCCGCGGGGAGGAGCCCGGCGTCTGGCTGGCAGCCGGCGCCAGACCGTGGGTGATGCAGTCACACGAGCACCACGTGGCTGCCCTGCAGAGAGCATGGCCTCCGACCCCTCTGCCCACAGCAGCTCCGAGATGCTGCAGCCTTCGGGCCAGGACACCCCAGGGCTGGCTGGGGTCCCCGGCTCTCTGACGCGGCATCCCAGACGCCACGCCCAGACGCACAAACCGCCGCCGCCCACAGGGACACTGCCCAGCCTGAGGCCGGACCCAGAGATGGTCTGGGGGATGCGGCTTCATCAGGTGCACGCCCCCCGCAGCCTCCGCGGCCTTCCGGCCCCTGGGCTCTTACCGTCCACGCAGGCGGGCCGGGCTCTCGTGGTGCCCGCGATCTGCCCCTTTCTGCACGCACAGCGAGCCGTCTGCCGGGCGATCGTCCTCCGGGGCTGGCTGCTGTCCCGGTCCAGGGTCACAATCTCACAGGTGCCGGCGGCCAGCTGACCTGCAAGAGAGGTGGAGATGTGGGCTGAGCGGCCAGCCCTGGGGACAAGCCACCGGCCGTCCTGGCCCCGAGGCTGGACGCCCACCCAGTGCCGCCCTGCGGGGGCCCACGGAGGCCGGGCTCCTCGGCATTCAGATGACGCGTCGGGAACACGCCCCGCGAAGCCCGCAGCCGGCTCGGGCCAGCGACCTCACTTCCACGCGGCCTGGTGTTCACGGCCGCGCCTGGGCAGACAGGAAATGGAGTGTGGTCTGGTCTCTCACGCCGGAAATGAAGGGCCGAGCCCCGGAGGAGGCCCCATCGGCTGTCGGGAGGCTGTCGGGGCCCCGGACTGCTCAACGCGGGGTGAGTCCGAGCGGGCCCTGGGTCTCTGTGTCCACCCGGGAGGGCGGACGAGGCCAGCACAGGCCCGCGGGGGCCGAGAGCGGTGGGGACCCAGCCGTCACCTCCCTCTCCCAGGCAGTGCCCACACATGACCGCGCAGCTGTAAACATGCACACTGCACACAACCACATGGGTTCTTACAGGTGTGAACACACAAGACCGAGAGGAACACTCAGCGACACACGCAGGCCCGCACAGTGTACATGTGACCCGTGCAGATGCACACGCATATGCACACAGTGCACACGGAGATGCTCACACAGTGTACATGTCCTGGGTCGACACGCACAGACGCACAGGCCGCTGGACATGCCCGTCACGCCCTGCCCCCAGTTCTGGCCACCCAGGGAGGGAGGGAGAAGGGCAGCCAGTCTGTGGCCTTGGTCTGGCTCTGGGCCATGTGCAGAGGACCCAGGTGAAGGGGACGGCTCGGTGAGGTCACCTGGCTTCCTCACTCCAGGGGTCCCATGGCCCCCAGAAAGCGCTGTCTCTGAGGCTGGGGGGCCAGTATCCCAGCAGAGGGCAGTCCTGCATCCCCCAGGATGTCAGTCTCCCCAGAACACGCAGTGTGGCCCCATTAACAAGCACCGAACATTAACACTGAGGAAGTCAGTGCCACACTGGACAGACAGTGGTGGGTGAGAACCTTGGCCACGCCCCTGGGGAGGCTCCTCCCCCTGTGGAAGCTCCTCCCCCATGGAAGCCAGAGGCTCCTCCCCTGTGGAAGCCAGAAGCTCCACCCCCATGAAGGCCAGAGGCTCCTCCTCCTTGGAGGTTTCTCCTCCTGTGGAGGCTCCTCCCCCTTGGAGGCTCCTCCCCCATGGAAGCCAGAGGCTCCTCCCCCTGTGGAGGCTCCTCCCCCATGGAAGCCAGAGGCTCCTCCCCCTTGGAGGCTCCTCCCCCATGGAAGCCAGAGGCTCCTCCCCCTTGGAGGCTCCTCCCCCTTGGAGGCTCCTCCCCATAGAAGCCAGAGACTCCTCCCCCTGTGGAGGCTCCTCCCCCTGGAAGCCAGAGGCTCCTCCCCCTTGGAGGCTCCTCCCCTAGCTGGGCTGGCCAGGCCCCAGTCCATCCCTGCTGTGAGCCCAGCCCAGTGGCCCCAGGCCCTGGCCACACAGCCCCGCCTTCACACGACCACGACACCCACGAGAGGTCGCTCACTCGCTGCCTGGCTCTCCTGCTCCTCGGCCAACAAGATGTATCCACTGTGCCAGGGGCCACCTCCCAGCTGGAGGGATAACCTCCTGCAGATGCCTGGACACGGCGTCCGCACCCCCCCATCATGTGGGGACACAGGATGGGCCGCCCCAGGCAGGTGTGCTCGGCACAGAACAGGGAGGTGACAGAGGAGGCGGGACACAGAAGCCGCCGCCCTGGCGCTGGCCAAAGCCCTTCCTCGGCCCTGGTGCCTTCCGTGTCCACCCAACTGCATCAGCTCAGGCCTCCTCCTCCAGGCAGCCCCCCAGTCCTCAGGCGCTCACTGCACAGGACTGCCCCCGACTTCTCGTCCTTGCATCACCCCAGGTCCTCAGTCAGCCCGGGGCTGCCCTTGGTCCTGGGGGCGCGTCTGGGGGCAGTGGCTCCGCCCACCGGCCCAGGCTCAGGAGCTGTGTGGGGGCAGGGAGCAGGCTGGGCAGCCTGGCCTCAGGCACCTGCTCCCGACAGCTGGGACCCCGCCCTCGTCCTGCTGCTGACGCCCCGGAGCTACCAAGCTGCAGGCTCTCCCTCACACCAGTGATTGCACACGGAATCACACGCCGTGCTGAGAGCAGGCAAACGCGGACGCGGAGACACGTAAACAGATAAACATCGCGGCAGAGGGGTGAGCCCGGGGCAGCGAGGGGACGTGTTCCCGGGGCAGCGAGGGGACGTGTTCCCGGGGCAGCGAGGGGACGTGTTCCCGGGGCAGCGAGGGGACGAGCCCGGGGCAGCGAGGGGACGTGTTCCCGGGCAGCGAGGAGACGTGTTCCCGGGGCAGCGAGGGGACGTGTTCCCGGGGCAGCGAGGGCACGAGCCCGGGGCAGCGAGGGGACGTGTTCCCGGGCAGCGAGGGGACGTGTTCCCGGGGCAGCGAGGGCACGAGCCCGGGGCAGCGAGGGGACGTGTTCCCGGGCAGCGAGGGGACGTGTTCCCGGGGCAGCGAGGGCACGAGCCAGGGGCAGCAGTCGGAGCCCCAGCGGCGTGGTCGCGGTGGTAACTGGTCTGAGCGGGTCCGGGCACAGGTGAGAGGTGGCTCTGCCCCCACTGACTGGCAGGCGGGCAGCGGTGTGGGCCCCATCCTGCTGCTATTTTAGGCTCTGCCGGGGCTGCTGGGCTATTCCTG
The DNA here is from genome assembly GCF_014108415.1 of Molossus molossus. NCBI lineage: Eukaryota > Metazoa > Chordata > Mammalia > Chiroptera > Molossidae > Molossus > Molossus molossus. Next base: position 1,541,505 of record NW_023425362.1, read on the forward strand.
GTCCCCGCGGCCGCCCACCCTGACCACGGCACCTCTGGCTGACGTCAGCGGCCGGCACAGGCCCATCTCTTGGGGACCTGCTCAGGTCTGCCGGGGCCCCCCATGCCCTGGTTGCTAAGTAACTAAGCACACTGCCAGCCCTGTGACCCCCGCCCAGGGCACTAACGGACCAGAGTTTCGGCACCAGGGTGAAGACCATCTGCCCGGGCACAGCCACCTCCTGAGCCGGACACCGTCTGTACGGGCGGCTGGCACGGAGGAGTCTCTATGTCCAGGATGCCCCTCAGCCAGGCGCCCCACCTCATCCTCCCCGGGGACCACAGCTGTGGGCGCACCCCATGGTCAGTGGTCCTGGGGTGACACGACAGGACCCAGGCGCCCCCAATGCTTCCGTAGGGACCCCCACACCGGATCAGTAGCAGGGACCTCGGCAGCCTCGGGTCTGGGCGCTTCCGTCACCTGGCCTCTGTCCCGCCCCTTCTCACAAGGTCACGGGTCACACAGGACCAAGTCCACCTTCATGACGTCATTTCAACTTGAGCACAGCAGTAAATACCCTGTTTCCTAATAAGGCCACGTTGACGGTGGGGGCTGGGGCCCGGATGCACATGGTGGGGGAACCCCATTTGACAGGTAAAAGGAGAAGGGTCCCTCTGAGAATTCGGGACGTCCACCCAGACCAGCCCACTCGTCCGTCCTGTCCGAGGCGTGTGCCCCACGGCTGTCTGTCTGTGCCCAGGAGACGGCGTGTCCCACTGAGCCCACCGGGGGCAGACAGGACCCAGGACGGCACTGAGGCCCACACCAGCCCCTCCGTCCCCCACGGCTGCGCGGCCCCCTCCCGGTCCTCGCCCCAGGCTGCCTCCACGCCTCCCCTCTCTGCAGTGACCGCCCCCCAGTGCGGCCTGGGCTGGGGGTGTCGTCCTGATCCCTGGGCCAGCGACCAGACAAACGGCTTCCTCGGTCCCCGGCTCCACCACGCTGCCCTTGGACGCAGGCCCCGCACCAGAGGACACGCCGGCCACCGCGGTCTCCGGAAGGTCGGGTGGCGGGCCCAGGACTCCGCAAAGGGCGAGGGTGGGATAGGGTGGCAGCAGACGGGCCCGGAATAGAGGCACAGAGAAACCTGAGCCCCGGGGCTGGGCAGAGGCAGCGCCTCAGACCTCAGACACGTGGGGCCGGTGACCGGGCCGAGGGTGAGCTCAGGTACTGCAGAGGAGGTCACCCCAAGCCGTGTGGACGCTCCAGTCAAGGAGAGACGGCGGGGCCTCCTCCTGCTGCTCCGTTCTGGGAGCCCCCCTGGGGCCCCGGCCCGCTGCTGACCAGTGCTCAGGGCGCGGCCGTCTGCTTCGGACTTCACCGAGGACACAGCGAGCTCTCCCTCCAGGACCCGGCTCTCCCTGTCCGTCCGTCCACACGCGCCCTAGAGCCCCAAGCCCCGCCCACCTGAGGGACCCATGACATTTTATTCCACCCGTGTCTGAGATCGGGGGCGGGGGGGCGGGGACACGGAGTGGAACACGCAGGCCACTCCCAACTCAGAGCCGCCCGGCTTGGGGCAGACACCCGCCCGCCCGCAGTCAGATCTCCAGGTCGTGGTAAAGCCCCCGCTCCTCACACCTCAGCCCCCCACGCCCTCCGAGGGGCCAGCGGCATTCTGACCCCAACCCAGAGCCAGAGGGACGACGCGCAGCTCCCCGCAGGGCCTGGTGACCCGGAGCGCAGGCCAGAACCCGCTCGGGGCTGCTGAGCCCCCCACCCAGCTCCTGCAGCGGGGCACCTGCCCCCAGGCCCCTGCCCTGGGCCTTGCAGGGTGTCTGGGGGAGCATCTTGCGGTTTCGAGGATGCAGATTCCACTGAGGGCTCCTGGAGGATCCTCAGACGTCAGTGTCAGAAACACCGAATCCTCGACATCTCGCCCCAGAGCTGAGGACGCCCAGGGGCTCGGTCCTGGGGGGGTGAGGACGCCCAGGGGCTCCGTCCTGGGGGCTGAGGACGCCCAGGGGCTCGGTCCTGGGGGGGTGAGGACGCCCAGGGGCTCCGTCCTGGGGGGGTGAGGACGCCCAGGGGCTCCGTCCTGGGGGGGCTGAGGACGCCCAGGGGCTCCGTCCTGGGGGCTGAGGACGCCCAGGGGCTCGGTCCTGGGGGGGGCTGAGGACGCCCAGGGGCTCGGTCCTGGGGGGGCTGAGGATGCCCAGGGGCTCCGTCCTGGGGGGGTGAGGACGCCCAGGGGCTCCGTCCTGGGGGCCAGGAGGGGGAACCAGTGCTGACTGACCTGAGTCACCACCCACCCACCACCCTAATGGCAAAATCTAAGGGAGGCGTTTTCACAAGTCAGCCTGAGGCACGGCTCACCGCAGGAGCCCATCCCAGGGCATCACAGTGAGAGGGGACCACACAGAGCCCGGCAGCCTGGGGGCGTGATCCCGACCAGGCAATGGTGGTGCGTCCTGGGCCACAGGGGACACGAGCACTGTCCGTGGTGCTGACGGCCGCGGGCTCACCGCTCAGTCCATCTCCCCGCAGGCCCCCTCCCGGTTCCCGCCCCAGCTCTGTGCTCAGCTCATTGTCAGAGTGCTCGGACCCCGAGCACATGAACTGAAGAATTCGGAGGAAAACACTTAGAGAAATCGCCGACGGTACGGGACGGGACCCGCAGGGTGCACGGGCCGGAGGGCGCTCTGCGCGCCACTCAGCCTGCGGGTGGTGGAGGCTGAGCCCCTCCTCACCTCGCACAGACCTCTGGTCATCCACCTGAAGGAGCACCGGACAGAAGCTGTGCCAGGGCCCTGGCCACACTGGCCACACAGGCAAAGCACCGAGACGGAGCAGGTTACGAGATTACGGTCACTGTTGTTCTTACCAAGGGTACAACTCACCAGCCAGTTTGGCTGGAGACCTCTCGGGCCAGGGACCTGGGAGCCCACCCCCAGGCCCTCTGGGGACATGTGTGTGCCCACCCCCCACACCTCCACGTGCAGTTCTCTCCTTCCACAGACCCACGGGCACCCGGCCTCGCCCAGCAGAGGTGTTACGTGAGCTCGGCCTCCGTGTCCTCGGGCGGGGGTCCAGGCAGGTCCGAGCGAAGACACGTGGCAGGCGGGGGTCGTCTGGTCTGCTCAGAATTGTGACCCTACACGCAGGGTGCAAGGAGGTTCCCCTCACCCACACCCCCCCAGCTGGCCAAGGGTCCCAAGGTGGCCCGCTCCCTGACGAGTGATCTGTGCCATCTGACACTGGGGTGTCCTGACCCGGGCACAGCACCTTCCTTTCCTGACGCCAGTGGAAGACGGTGTCAGCTCAGGCTCGGCCACGGCTCCAGCCTGATCCCACCCGAGGGCGGTCCCCAGCCTGCAGGCTCAGGGCCCCTCCGGCTCCAGCCCGGGGGCAGTGGGGAGCCGGCTCCCCAACTCTAGCAGGAGGCCTCATCCACAGCAGACCCGGGGCCTCTGTCGTCACAGCAGCCTCTGGGCCACGGGGGGGGGACATCAGCCTGTCAGCTGTCCGCACCCTCCCTCGGCTCTGCGCTCCAAGTAAGTGACCACTGCTCAGGTTCAGCCCCGGCCACGGGGACGTTTAGCGCGCGGATTAAAGAACAGAGAAAAGGCTTTAAGATCACACGGAGGATTAGAGTCTCAGTATTTGAGTTCCACTGAAATTGAGTTTGCTATTAAACCCTCACTTCAAATCTCTGCCTGGGTCTGAGTTCAGCCGTGGGGCTGACCCCACGTCCAGGCCTCCGGGAGCCAGGGGACGGTGGGGACGGCCGAGGGTCTCTGCACAGCAGCGTGAAGCCAGATACAGAAATGAAGTGAAATCGGGATCCACAGAAGGGCCCCTCCCCAGCCACGCAGGTCAGGCCTCGGGGCCCGGCCACCAGCCCTGGGACCAGCCCTGCCCTGCCCCTGTGAGGGGGGGTCAGGGAACTGCAGGCCCAGCCCTGCCCGGGACCAGTGGCCCTGGAGGGGAAGGTCACGCCAGGGGTCGTGGTCAGATCGCAGCCCATGCAGCCCTGGGGTGGTGGGGGTGCTGGGGGTGCTGAGGTGCCGGGGGTGCTGGCGGTGCTGGTAGTGCTGAGGGTGCTGGGGGTACTGGTAGTGCTGGGGTGCTGGGGGTGCTGGCGGTGCTGGGGGTGCTGGCGGTGCTGGGGTGCTGGCAGTGCTGGGGGTGCTGGTAGTGCTGGGGGTGCTGGGGGTGCTGGGGGTGCTGGTAGTGCTGGGGGTGCTGGCGGTGCTGGGGTGCTGGTGGTTCTGAGGGGCTGGGGGTGCTGGCAGTGCTGGGGGTACTGGCGGTGCTGGGGTGCTGGCGGTTCTGAGGGGCTGGGGGTGCTGGCAGTACTGGGGGTGCTGGCGGTGCTGGGGTGCTGACGGTGCTGGGGGGCTGGCGGTCCTGGGGGTTCTCGGTGTTCTAGGGTGCTGGCCGTGAGACGAGTGTGCCCGCTGCTACCACCTGAGGCAGGAGCAGGGCGGAGGCTGGTGGGGGCCACAGGGCCGGCTACGTGTCCTGAGACCTAGAGCCGCCAGACCCCAAGCCCGGCCCCCGGGGACATCTCTGTGGCCTCCGGGCCTGGTCAGCGCTGGCCTCTGGGCTGGAACCCTTGTTCAGGCCCCACAGGCCCCGGGTGAAGAGATGCCCCCTGAACCTGCCTCACCGGAGGTCAGGAGAGCCCCAACGCATCCCTTACCCTCTGGACACCCCTCCACACGGCTGACCTCGCAGCTCACCCAGGACCCCAGGGAGCACCGTGGGCCTGCAGAGCTCCAGGGGCAGCAGGCAGCGGCCGGGCTCCCCTCACAGCTCACGGAGGACCAGGGTCTGCGGCCTGTGACGCCGGGTTCTGGACACACCGGGTGGTGGGCCCCACCGGGACCCTGCCCCCGCTGTGCTTCACGGGGCGTGTCAGGCAGAACAAGGCGGGGCTTGAGGCCGACCTTGGGATGAAGGACAGAAGACATCTGTGCCCAGAGGCTGACCCGGGCACTGCTCAGGGCGGCCCCTCCCCCCTCATCCCACCTGGGGAGCCTCTGGGTCCCTGCTCTGCAGTCCAGCCCCGCACCCCGCGCCCCTGGCTGCCCACCCACCGCACTGTGACGTAGGACTGGCAGCCGAGTGAGGGTTCTCACCGAAGCCTCCAGAACGCAGCTGCCCTCACCGCCCCCGCATCCTCGTCACCTGCGACGCCTTCAGGTCCCTGCCACGTTCTCCCCAACGTGGGGGTCGGCCCCTGGCCCCTCGTCCCTACCCAGCCCAGAAGCCAAATGAACTGGAACAGGAGGGCAGGTGGTCCCTCCCACAGCCGGCTCACCCTCGTCCTAGGAGCCCTCCCACGGCCTGGACTGGCCCTGAACACCTGGATGGGGCCCAGGCATGCAGGGCCAGGAGGGAGCAGGGGGGCCCCCTCCGGGTCCAGCTCAGAGAGGCACCTGCTGAAGGAGCAGGGGCAGGGCACCTCTGGGTGCCCTGCAGGTGGGCCCTGGGAGCTGGGCTTTGTCATCTGGAGAAGAGCAGATGGGGGTCACAGCGAGAGAGAAGTAATGGATGATCAGGGCCCAGACACAGTATTTCTAGTGACGCTCACTCCCTCCGGTGGCCCCACAGCTGGGTGGAACTTCTTGCCCGGCCCAGCCTCAGGGCTCAGGAGGAGGGGTGTGACCTCAGGGCCAGGAGGAGGGGTGTGACCTCAGGGCCAGAAGGAGGGGTGTGACCTCAGGGCCAGGAGGAGGGGTGTGACCTCAGGGCCAGGAGGAGGGGTGTGACCTCAGGGCGCGGAGGAGGGGTGTGACCTCAGGGCCAGGAGGAGGGGTGTGACCTCAGGGTGAAGAGGAGGGGTGTGACCTCAGGGCCAGGAGGAGGGGTGTGACCTCAGGGTGAAGAGGAGGGGTGTGACCTCAGGGCCAGGAGGAGGGGCGTGACCTCAGGGTGAAGAGGAGGGGTGTGACCTCAGGGCCAGGAGGAGGGGTGTGACCTCAGGGCGCAGGAGGAGGGATGTGACCTCAGGGCCAGGAGGAGGGGTGTGACCTCAGGGCCAGGAGGAAGGGTGTGACCTCAGGGCCAGGAGGAGGGGTGTGACCCTGCACCCTCTGCACCCTTGCAGGGACCCGGGTGGGCGGGGTGCACTGGCTGCTCTGAGCACCAGGATGTCTCCGGGTGGCATGGGGTCCAGCCCGCCACCCCTCGTGCCCACTGACGTCAAGCCCAGAGAACAGGGCGGGGCCCAGACAGGACGCTGTGTCCTTGAGACACAAGACGTCAGAGCCAGCACCGCCCAGCTGGCGTCCTGAGTCAGGGTGCAAATGCAGGGCATCAGGGGTGCTCGATACCCTTTGCAGCCAACACCCAGGAAGACGGACACCTCACCCGGAGCAACAGGGTTTCTGGAAGGTTCTGGGCCCTACCAGGCGTGCGGAGGGCAGAGCAGAGGAGGCCGGGTGTGTGCTGTGGGGGCCTGTCCTCCGTCCCAGAGGAGACCCTGTGGGCTCGCGTGTGGGGGTCAAGGGCCCTGCCCTCCACTCCGCGGGCCAACCCAGGCCTCTGGGAACCCAGCCGGTGACTCCATCCAGACCACTGCGTGGGACGGCGGGAGCCCCATGCCGGAGGTCGTGCCCTTTGGGCTGTGAGCATGAGGACGGGAGGAGCCGGCTGACCACGATGGCCACACCCATGCCGGGCAGGGGCCTCCAGAACTGTCCTGCCCACGTGGGGGCCACGCCCGGGTGCCCAGCAGGACCCGCACACCTGGGCCTGTGGGAGTCTGAGGCTGCTCACTTCCCCTTGGCGGGGGCAGGACCCCAGAGGTCACCCAGGGCTGCCAGGTCAGCCCCTGACCTCGTCCCCAGCAGCTGAGCTCACCCTGACCTTGAGGAGGGGCTGAGCCTCTGGGGCCTCTCAGCTGGCCCAGCAGAACCGGGTGACTGAGGCCAGACCCTCCTGGGACATTTCTGAAGGACAGGTCAGGAGTGGACGCTGCCCAGGCCCACAGACTGGGGGAGCCCCTCAGTGCCCCCGTCCTCTCTGACCCCACCCCACCCCCGTCCTCTCTGGCCCCCATTATCTCTGGGGAAGGGCAGCTGGAGGGGGCCGAGGGGGTCGGGGCAGAGCCTGGCTTGACGTCCAACCCCCGCGGCTCTGATGAAGTGAGGCGCACCATGAGGGGAGCCAGCCTGGGACCCTGAGAACCCACATGGCTCTTCCCAGGGTATTTGCTCCTGGAGGGGCACCGCCGGAGGGGCTCCTGGTGGCAGCTGGCAGGTGAGGACCCTTCCCCAGCAGCCAGAGTCCCCTGCTCAGTTCACCTTGGTCTCTGGGGGGAGGGTGCCCCTCGGTGCACCTGGGCCCCGGGAAGGTGCTGCCCAGGAGCACTGAGCGTCCAGTGGGGCATGGGGAGCCCTCTGCTTCTAGGTCACTGAACCCCCAGCCCTGCGCGCCCACAGCGATGTCGGCTGACACGCGTGTCCTGGCGTTCCTGGGAGTGTCCTGGCGTTCCTGGGAGTACTGGCCACGGCAGAACTGTTTTTGGCCACTGCTATTTGTCCTGGAAACAAGCACCCTCCAAGGGACCTGAACTGCTGACCTGGACCCATTGGGCAGAAGGTGGTGGCCGGACAGCGGCCAGCCCTCCGAGGTTCACACAGGGGACCCCCCTCCAGCAGGCCCCCCTCCACCGTGGGAGGCCTGTGCCTGCCCACACCTCTCACGGGCTCCCAGGGAGGACACAGGGGTCAGGGCATCTGGGACAGCCCTCTCTCCCGCAGGGCAGGGTGGGGCACCGACGGCCCCTCCCCAGGCTGACCTGGCTTCCTGGCTGGGGGAAGGGCCACACGGGGGAGGCGGGGTGGCCGGCGATGGTGCCTGCGGTCCGGACGGTCACCTGGGCGTCCCACGTGTGAAGAGCGCATCCGGACACACACCTCACACCCTTCCCGAGAACCGACCTCACGCGGACCTGAACCAGCACAGCGCTGTGAAGCTTCTGGAAGGCAGGAGACCGTCCTTGTGGCCTTCAGCTCAGCACGAGCTGTTAAATGAAACACCCAAAGCATGACCCGCGGAATTAAAAAGCCGATCGATCGAACCTCACTACCATTCCCAACTCCTGCTGCCCAGGGACCCCGTGAACCAAGCGGCAAGATGGGCCGCAGACCGGGAGGAAGTACCTGCGCACCAAACACCTGATGAGGGACCTGGACGCAAACGCAGGTGAGGCCCTGGCAGGTGAGGCCCTGGCAGGTGAGACCCTGGCAGGTGAGGCCCTGGCAGGTGAGACCCTGGCAGGTGAGGCCCTGGCAGGTGAGGCCCTGGCAGGTGAGACCCTGGCAGGTGAGGCCCTGGCAGGTGAGGCCCTGGCAGGTGAGGCCCTGGCAGGTGAGGCCCTGGCAGGTGAGGCCCTCACAGGTGAGGCAGCAGTGAGCAAGCCCGGCTTCCAGACGCCCTCCTGAAGCTCACAGGGCAGGACGGAGGATGACCTCAGGCTGGCAGGACCCAGAGGGTGAGACGCTCAGCGGGAGGCTCCTTGGCATCAATCCTGCCGACTTGCAAACCTCTGCCCACGAAACACCTGCCGGCGGTGTGCACAGCGGCTTCCGGCTCCTGACACCCCCGAGCCAGAATCAGCCAGGGTCCCCCGGCGGGGGACGGAGACACTGCGGCCCCTCCACACAGCGCAGGTCACCGGGAATAAACAGAAATGAGCTCGCAAACCCCAGGAAGACCTGGGGGGACCTTGGACGCGTGTGACAAAGGGGGAGAAGCCAGTCTGAGCGGCTCCACACTGTCGGACCCCGGAGGCAGGGCCCTCTGGTGAAGCCAGGACTCTGACTCTGGGGACAGCAGAAAGACAGTGGTTGCCTGGGGTTTGCAGGAAGGTAAGGGGGGAGGGGAGGGGGAGGGACAGTGGGAGGAAGGGAGGGGGAGCGGTGGGGGAGGGACAATGGGGAGGGGAGGGACAGGGGAAGGGGAGTGGGGGGAGGGGAGGGGGAATGGGAAGGAGGGGGAGGGGAAGCTGGGACATTTCCCTGGGAAGCTGTGTGGCCCTGCAGGGAGGTGTGGCTCTGTGCATCCCTGAGTAGCTCGTTCCTCCCCACATGGGGCCCTGGGGCGCACCTACTTGAAAAAATACGCAGGCAGCCTGGGTTCCCGGAAGACGTGGGCCTGGACTCAGGGGCCCCTCCCCACGTCAGAAGGTGGGAACCCACCCTAAGGCGCTGGGGAGTGCTGAGCGGTGGGTGGTCTGTGAGACTCAAGGCGAAGGCGAGAGACAGGGGACACAGACGGACACGTCCGATGCTGCTGGTCAGCTACCCTCCCACGGAACGGTTGCCACGTCTCCCGGTGGTGGGGGGAGGGCAGGTGAGTGGGGGGCCGGAGGATGAGCTGTGGGGACGGCAGAGGGAACTCCCCTTGGGCAGCTCCGGACACAGAGGGTCCCCCACAGATGTGTCCAGGGTTAGCGCGCACGTAGGCCCTGGCTGTCCACGGGGGGCCCAGAAGCACAGGGCCCCACACAGCCCGCACCCCTCATGCCCAGATCCGGGACTGCTCCCCCCTCCACCGGAAGCAGGAGTCCCCAGAGGGTCGGGGAATCTCAGGACTGGCTGCATCTGTCCCTGGAGGGGGAGGAAATGCTCCAACCAGTGGAAGCTGAGGGCGTGTCCAAGCCCAGCGCCAGGTGAGTCACGTCCTGCGGAGTGTGAACCACAGCACGGAAATCCCGAGGCCGCCCTGAGGAAGCGACACCCACACAAACGACCAAGTCCCTTAGCAAATGTGGGGCACAAGTCCCCACGCTGAAGGTTCCAAACAATTTAAAGAGGCGCTTCCCGGAGGAGGCGGAGCCCCGCTCCTCAGTGGCGTCCTCACAGGTGACCTCCTTCCACAGAGGGTGGGAAGGGGGCTGAGGAACTGGACAGTGGACAGAGCCCCGGAGACGCCCCTCAGCCCGGCGACCAAGGTCAATGCCGCAGCGATCAGTCAGGTCGCCGGCATGTGCCCCAGATGGGATGTGAGGAGCAGGGACTGCACCCTGTGCCCCTCCTGAACCTATGACCGCAGTCCAATCGTCAGAGCCCGACGGGGCCACGGAACACCTGCCCAGCCGCCCACTACACGGGCGTGGCCAACAAGTACCTCCCAGCCGGGACGCCCTGGGAGACCACCTGGAGGTCCTGTGCCGTCCTGAGGGGGGCCCTGGGCAGAATCCGGACAGCAGGGCCACACTTCCGAGGACTCCCCGGACTTGGGGGCTGAGACACGCCCCCGGCCCTCCAAGACCACAGCGGTGACGGGTGAAGTGGGCAGGTCTGTGGAGCTTTCTGAGCCATTTCTCTGTACGTCTAAAGCTGTTCTGAAAACGTCTATTAAAATATGAGAACTGCTAAGGAGACGCGCCCCCATCATGTGATGCCCAGCGTGGGGTGGGGGCGGCCAGGATCCCACGCAGGGGAAGGGCCCGCTCACTGGTGCTCGGCTCCTCCCCAACTTGGCTCCCCACTGCCCAGAAGCATGCGGGGCCTGGGACCCAGGCAGCCTCACCTCAGCAGTGCCAGGCCTCGCCCCCCCCCCAACCCTCTGGTCAAATCGCACCCCCACCACTAGCTGGTGGGATGAGGCAGGCTCACGCTCAGGGCCTGCAGCAGCTGGAGGAAATGTGGGGGCCCCGTCCCCCTCCATCCGAGCTTCCGGTGACAGGGCAGCGGGGACTTCCCCAGCCACCCGTGAGGACGCGGGCAGGTGCCCTCGGGCTGGCCAGAGGCAGAGGGCCTGCGGGGGTCACACCGCAGTGAGGAAGCGGAGGGCGTTTCCAAGGTCACGGAAAGGGGCAGCCACCGGTCCCCTGCCAGGTGCTCCCCAGGCGCCCCGCTCACACCAGCCAGGGGACTCAAGGCAGCAGCCTCACACCCCAGTTCAAAACGTCCCCCCTTCCTCCTGCTTAGTACGCGTCACCCCAACCTGTCGAGCCCAGGCCACGTGAGCTGACCCTGCATCATCGTGGCCCCTGGAGTCACGCCACCTCCTCCAGGAAGGCCCCCAGGACTGCACCCTCCTCCAGACATTCCCAGCCGCCCGCCACGGCCTGTGACGGGCTTCTCCTTGCCTAAATGCGGGCCAGGCTCCACGGAGTGGTCCTCTCCTCAGCCCAAGGCAAAGAATCCTGCTAAGACAGTTCACGGAGCAGCCGCCACGCCAACCCGCTGCTCTCGGCCGGTTTCGCTCCCTCCACCTGTCCTGCTGTCCTGCTGCCTGGGGGCCGTGCCCCCTCCCTGCGCAACAGTCCAAGATAATGTCTCCCTTTATTGAGGCCCAGTGTAGATGTCTTCCTCTGGCATGAAAGGGCCCCGTGCCCAGGGCCCGCCCTCCACGGGCAGGCAGCTCCCCTGGGTCCCAAGCCCCTCGCCCGTCACCGAATCCTGAAGATGCAGGAACATGCTGGGCAGAGTCATCCACGGGGCTGGGGGCAGCCCCTCCCAACCACCACTGTCACCGGCAAGGACACAGGCCCGGCCTCACGTTCTGCCTCCTCCTACGAGCTGACTGACGAGCTCAGCGTCTGGGCCTCCGGCGATCTCTGGAGCCTTCTCTCAGCTCCTCCCTCGCGCGGCAGGAGCAAGACGACTTGTGGACTGAGCTCCGTGAGGCGGGCTCTGGCTGGAAGATGTGGCTCCGGAAGTGGCCGGGCCTGGCCTGGCCTGGACGACCCTGCTCAGCGCACCCAGCTGGCAGAGGCCACACTCCTCCCAGAAAACAGAGGCGCCTCGGACACCCGCAGACACAGCTCCGCCCTGGCCAGCACAGCCGCTGGAGCCCCGCTGCGCACGGGGACCCGCGGGCCACACCATGCGTGCTCGCCCGCGGCCCCCGAACCGGGGCCTCCCGTGGGCCCAGGCCACAGGCCTGGTCACAGCACAACCCACGGCTCTGAGGACCTGGGGCTGGGACCCCCGCCTGCCTGGAACCCCACAATGCCCACCCTCCTGCGTCTGCCCCGGATCCAGCCTGCCTTTCACACATTCCTGCTCTCAGCCTCTACCCTCTGAGAAGCCCCAGGGCCCGGTCCCAGCCAGGACGACAGGCTCTCCTGGGGGTGCGGTGCTGGGGCCTCGGCCGCTCTGCTCCCTGCCGCCCACACAGTCAGGCACCCACCACGTGGCTGGACGACGGGCAGATGGAAGAAAACAGGAAGGAGGGGTGGATGAAGGGAGGCAGGAAGTCGGGGAGCAGCTGAACACAAGCTGCCCAGCGTAGGGGTCATTCTGTGGTCACTGCCATGTGCCCAGGGCCTGGGGGCTGGAACAAGGCAGGTGTCTCCTAAGCAGATAAGTGACCAGGACACGGACTTGAACTCAGGACAGAGGTGCGCCTGGAACGGAGCCTGGCCTTCAGCATCCTGCCCGCACCCCGTGAGGACACACAGAAGCGAAGTCCCGGGCTCCTCACCTCCTCCTCGGGATGGAATTACATTGTCCTCCACAGACACAAACAAACAAAGGCAGGAGGGGGCCGCTCCCGGGAGGAGGGAGTCGCAGCGCAGCTGGCTGATTAAAACCGCCTGGCGGATTTCACGGAATCAGAGGGCTGCAACCCAGACTGAGCCGCACGGAGGTAATGAAGACAAAACGCAGGCAGGAAGGGCTCCGAGCCACTGCGAGGCGGCACAGGCAGCCAGAGACGGGAGGGGCTGGCAGGCCCCCCAGGCCACCCAGGGCAGGCGCAGGCCCTGGCCTCCTGGGAGCGAGAGGGGGTGTTGGGCAGGGGCACCCGCCAGCCCCACCGCCCACCTCCGTGTCGTCCTCAGGGAAGGCCCCCAGCAGGCCCCGGGCACAAGGTCTCAGTGACCGAGCACAGGTGGCCCGCGGGGCCCAGACCCACACAGATGGGACCCTGGGTGGCTTGTCAGTCAGATGGGAAGAAGGCTGGGCCTGGGGAGCCCCAGGCTGGGGGCGGGGCTGCCTCCTCAAAGTGGGGCTCTCTCTGCTCCCACCCAGAGCAGGGCCAGGGGTGTTTGCTGGATGACCCAGTGAACGGTCACAGCCCAGACTCTCGGTCCAGGCTCCGCTGACACCCTCAAGTTCCACACACCAGGGAGACAGCGACGACCCACCAGATCCACAGGCAGGGACAGCTCCAGGGCCCGAGGGGGAGGGGCGCCCACTCGCTGGGGAAGTCGTGTCCAGGGCTCCCCGTGGCAGGGGAAGGGGGGCGGCAGGGACACGGCCGAGTGTGCCTCGTGCTGGGAGGGCCGATCTGAACCCGTCACAGTCAGCACGTTCTAGAACTGGGTTCCGGCTACGGGGTAAGACGGGGCCAGCGTCCCCAAACAAAGTCCAATCTCTGATGCTGAGTCTAGGCTCCGGGCAAGAGGGGAGAAAATCATTCCGAGGACAGCAGGGCACACATGCAGTGACCAGAGACCAGAGGGGCCAAAGAGCACCAGCAGGTGACCCTGGGTCCTCCGACCTTGACCCTGGGCTGCCCCCCAGCAGGCAGTGTCCTCCCCGCACGTGGACCCTGCCCACAGGGACAGTCAGGACGCCACAGGACAGCCTTGCAGCCAGTCTCGGGACACAGGGGGACCACGACTCAGCCAGACTGGCAGGAGCGCGGGGCAAGTGGGAAGGACCGGGTCCAAGGGCCACGTGACGTGGTCAGAGGACGGACGGCGGGCACCCGAGCACCTCGGCCGCACAGCAGGGCCAGGAGTCCAGGGAACTGGGGCGAAAGGTGGGTTCTGGGGGCCCCTGTGTCTGAGCCGCTGTCAGAGGCTGCTCGTAAGAACTGAACGGCGCTTACTAATAAATAACGGTAACGAGTAAATTGGGCGTAAAAATGCACCACCGGACAGTACCGGCAGAAAGGGAGGGAGGAAGATCGAAATGAACGGTTTTTCCCAAGTCCCCAAACAACAGCCCGGGAAGGAACTCGGGGCGCTGGAGGTGCGGCCTCAGGCTCACGGCAGCCCCCTCGGACGAGGCACACACACCGCACCCGGCACACGCCGAGCACATCAGAGCCCGCCGGCCGCCGCCCACGTCCAGGCAGGCTCCGCGTGCGGAATCCGCTCTTCCCAGCGCCGGCTGCAGGCTCCGTGCAGCGCCAGCCGGGACCGGGACCCGGACCCCGGCGGGCCTCCCCGCGGACATCCACACACCGATGCGGAAATTCAGATGGAGGCCAGGACCTGGAGCCACCCCACGATCCCGAACAACAACACTGGGGAACTGACCTTCGATAAGGCCACGGGGACCTGGCCCAGGGACGCGGCCCGTCTGGGGCCCGGCAGCTGCCCGGCAGAGTGTCCCAGGGCCCTGGCACGGGACATGTGAGCTCCCTCCTTTGCACCAAGGCACAGTGACCACTGGGCTCAGCGTCTTCCCGAAATGCACCTCCTTTCTTTAGGCCTTGCCCAGGGGGTGAGCGGGCCCCCCCACTCGGGTCCCTGTTTGCTCGTCCCACGCAGACCATGTGGCCTGGGTGCTGGGCACAGAAGGGCCACCACCACACGGCTACCAGGCCCGCCGGCTGCTGTGCTCCTACCCCACCCTGCCGCCCCACAGCAAGGGCTGCTCAGTCCGTGCTCCCCCAAGGACTCCCCACAGCACAGGGGCTGCTCAGTCCGTGGTCCCCCAAGGACTCCCCACAGCACAGGGGCTGCTCAGTCCGTGGTCCCCCAAGGACTCCCCACAGCACAGGGCTGCTCAGTCCGTGGTCCCCCAAGGACTCCCCACAGCACAGGGCTGCTCAGTCCGTGGTCCCCCACATCCTCACTGATGGGGCCGTTCACGGGAGTGGGGCCACCCTCCACTCATGGCTCCGTGAGGCAGGGGGGTAAACCAAGTCAGGGCAAACACCAGAGAGAAGCCTTAGTTTCCATGGGCATTGCTGGGAACACCACGCACTCTGAGGGCACCCGTGGGCCCGGCCCAGACTACTCTGAGTGGACACACACGGCCCTGGGGAGCGTCCGTCTGTGTTCTGTCCTGTTCTGCAGACTCTCCGCCTCTGCCTCTGCCCCTCCCCCCTCCTCCGAAACCATGTTGCCGCAATTACTTTCAGGAAAACGTCTCTTCTTCATTAGATGAAAACCTGCGGGCCGAGCCACCATCAAGGCTGCAGCTTAGTGAGCGCGGACACCCCTCCCTGTGAGAACCGGGCAAGGCTTTCAAGATGCATTTCACAGGCTTCAGAACGTACTTTCCTAACCGAGAAGTTACGATTGCAACAGGAAGACCGCTAACGCCCCTGGAAGGGAGCTCACGCGGGGCGGGGCGGGGGGATGAGCGTCCCCTAAGAACCACGCCGGAGGCTGTATTATCATACTGGAGGACCTTTTGCATAAGCTTGCCGTTTAATAAAGCTACAAGGTAGCGTGTAGCGGTTTCCATTTATTTGGTTTGGAACTCAGCTGTCTGTAGTTAAAGCTGATCTTGGCTCTTAAAGGATTAGGGCCCGACGCTGCCATCGGGGCCCCGCGCAGACGCGCCATGCAAATCGCCCGCTCCCGGGCTGGGGGGCACCTCAGCCGGTAGGTGGGCGGCTCCTTGCAGGGCTGAGCCCGACACCCACCCTCTGCCATGCCGCTTCCTGTCCCTGGCACGCTGGGAGGGTCTCCGAGGCCCCCGAGAACCCCGCTTGGCTTGGCTGGACCCCGGGAGCGGTTTCTGGCTCCCCCACACAGCGAGGATCTCATCGCTGTTGGCCACATGACGACGTGCAAACAAAAAGCATCTGTTTCTGCAGCCTTCCCTGAACGGTCGGAGCCCCTGTGCGGTCAGCTGGCTGCCCCTGGTCCACTCCGGCTGGAAGTGCTGCCGTCCCCCCACCCTGGGGCCAGGGCGCCGGAGGAGGGAGCGACACAGTCACTGTGTGGACAGGGAGTCCCCTGAAGTTGGGCTGGTCTCCTTCCAAGGCCCCCGGGTTGTACCCCCCCCCCCCGAGAAGGTGTGGGAATGACTCCTCTGTAATTTGGGGCCACGAGGGCTGCAGACCAGGAGTGGGCGCAGGGCTGGAAGCACCCTCAGGGCCCCACGTCCAGAGTGAGGCGGCCTCACCCCTCCGCCAGGTCACAAGGGTGGAGACCACTCTTGGAGACTTGCCCCTGGGGACCCTGCCTGCCTGGTGGGTGCAGCCAATGTGGAGGGACTCCCAGTGGTACCAACACTGACCGCCAAGCCGGGGTGGGCTGGGGGGGCACCAAAGGGCTCCTCTGGGCAGGACACGGACACACCCAGGACAGGAGCGCGGCTCCACCTGCCGACTCCATCCCAAGGCTTGGGGACGTCTGGACCCAGTTTCCTGGGCGTGGTGGCCGGAGCTCCACCTGCCGTCACCTGGACCCCGCTGCCCACGACCTCAGCATGTGGAGGGCACCCGGTCCGCGGTGCAGAGGAGAGGCGGGGTGCTGACCAGTGGGTGTCTGCAGCTGATGGGAACAGGGGACCCACTTGGGTGTCCCCCAAGGACTGTGAGGAGCCCAAGGCCACAGGCACTGACCTGCATTCATACTGAGCTGTGCTCAGCTTGGGAACAGGCCCAATGTCCCCTGCACCTGTACCCCTGCGAGGCGCCTCCCATCCCCTCCCATCCCTCGGGTCAGCCGTCTCCAAGGGTCAGACACACAGGTCCGGGGACAGCCCCAGAGCGGCCCAAGCCTCCCGGTGTCACCCCCGCGAGTCCCCGGAGCCCAAGCACCGACCACACCTCCCTGCCGAGACGAGGACAGCGCAGGGCCTGGGATGCACCGGCCTGGGCGGCGGGGCTGCTGCTGGAAGGTTTTATCATCTGCTGCCTAGGAAACTGCGGCTCTTGAAAGGAGAGCTTGAGTGGACGAGAAATAGCAACAAAAATAGCTAAAAATAATGCGGCGTGGACGGGGCGCTCAGGAGACGCGGGCATGGTGCCGGGCGCTGCCCACCCGCGTGCTGGCCACCCCGGGCTCCACACCCCGTAGGAAGCCCGGGCTGGCAGTGGGCAGGACAGGGAGGTCACAGGCGGGGGAGTGCAGGCCCAGCAGGTCAGCGCCCGGCCCCCCGTTCTGAGGACCCGCTGCCGTGGGCTGGAAGACCCCAGGTGCCGGAGCTCTCTGCTCGGGGTGCAGGGAGGCACCCCCAGTGCCGCTGGGAGGGAACGGTGCAATCTCGAGCAGTCGGTCCCTGCGGTCACTTGGGGAGCTGACAGGACTGGGTGTGTGAGCTGTTCCTCCGTAGCTTAGTAACCGGCCAGACTCAGCCTGGCCCGCCCCAGGCCCAGGCCCAGGCCCCAGGCCCCATCAGTCTGCTCTGCAGGCCCTGCCCCCTGCCCGAGGGCCAGCTTGGAACCCGCCTGCTGCCTGGGGACAGCCCCAGGCAAGTGTCTAGCCACACTAGACCCCGCCTGTAAAACCAGGGCCCCACGTCCACCAGCATCGTTAACTAGACCACACGGACTCGGGCTGGTCACTGCCTGGGCCTCAGTTCCCCATCGGGGTCGTCAGGGGCTCTGAGGCCCGTCGTGAACCCGCAAGCCCGCCGGCCCGCCGTGACAGGATGTGGGCCCCGGCCGGCCTGTGCACAGGGACCTGCTCAGGGAAAGGGTGATGACCACCCCACAGCGACCCTGCTTGTGGCCGAGTCTGCAGACCGACCGCCTGGGGCTGCTCTGGGCTCACTGGTCCACAGCACAGCTCACTCCCGTGACCGCGGCGGCACAACGGCACCCCGGTAACTCCCCCTCACTCGGAAGGCTCCCGGGAGGCCCCCAGTCCAGGGCCCGGGTGGGGGCTCCGCACACACACACCAGCCAGATGTCACGGTGGGACCACCCCAGGGCCCTGACTGTCCTCCTAAGGGACCAGGCCAGATCACCCAGAACACAAGGCCCTGAACGTCCCTTCATCGCGTCTCCTGCTGAGTTTCCCAGAATCCTGTTTGCGCCGAGCTCTCGCTGACTCAACGTGACAAGCTGGGTCGAGAGCCCCCAGCCGCCTGGGGCCCAGCAACGCCTTTCAGCACCGGGTGAACCACGGTGAAGGTGGGGCCGCGGGGACCATGTGGGGGGACGGTGGGAGGGGGTGCAGCCGGAGCCACGGACGGGACGGAAGGACAGCCGCCCAGAGCTCCTCCCGGACCCACTTCTCCCTCACCGGGACCCGGGACCTGCTGTCACAGGCCCACTGGTTCAGGGAGGAGGCGGAGGCACAGAGAACACAAGTCCCCAGCGTCACACCGCGGCCAGGAAAGCCCAGGCTCAACCAGAGAGGCCGGGCTCCGGGGACTGTCAGCCAGGAAGAGGGGTCTGTTCGGTGACTGTGGGGCAGGAGCTGGTCCCGGGGCAGGACCTGAGCAAAGAGCCCTCCCTGCACACGGCAGGCTCGGGGGACCCGGGGGCCCACCTCCTGGGAGAGTCCTCGACAGGTCCAGGCGGACCTGGGGGTGCCCGTGGACCGCTCTGGGTGTTGCACCCTGGCCCTGCTCCAGGGGCCACCGTCCCTGCTCCTGTGGAAGGCACGTCCTCTGTGAGACGGACAGAGCGCAATGTGTCCGGACGCTCTGCCTGGGGGGACGCTTGCCTGCCCGACCCCCGCTTCCCTAGCAGGGAAACTGATCCTCGCCATCTGGAGGTCAAGGGCCCAGGACGCACCTGCTCCACACCCCTTCCCCCTGCCCAAAACGGGGTCAGGTCCCTGCAGGCTACCTCCAGGGGCCTGCGTCCATCCCCCTGACCTCAGCCCCACCCCCGGGCACACGCTGCCCTCATCCCCTTGCCTGGACCCAGCCATGGCCACCTCCTCAGACAAGCGAGGTCCCTCTCTCCACAGCGAGGCCCCTCAGCACCGTCCCGCCCGTGTGTCCTCTCCCACGGCAGGTGCAGCCCTGCTGGTGCTACTGCGCCCGGCAGCCAGCCCGGGGGTCACGTGGCTCAGAGCAGGCCCTGGGAGCCAGCAGTCGGGCCTGGGGACCTGCTCCCCATGCCTCTCGCTCCAACGGGGCTCCTCACCCGGGAGGAGCCGCCTCCCACCAGGGAAGGTTCCCAACCCTCTGCCCTGCTTGCGTCCCCCGGGACCACGACACGACGCAGCGGCGGTTCTGTGTGCTGCGGTCATCCCCAGCCACGCACTCCGTGGACACGAGACCTACGTGAGGTCCCAGCGCCCCGAGTCCAAGTGTCGAGGTAACGAGGGTGAACCCTGGAAACGCGTTCGGTCACGTGTTAGGTAACTGCCAAGGGCAACAGTCTGTTCCAGTTGGAAGAAAAGTGTCTTGGCGGTGGGGGGGGGGGGGGCAGCACCAAAGTTGCTGGTTTCACTTTTATTTTAAAAAAGGAAGAAACAGTAACTTCCAGATGAGCACGTACCCCGGCTCCCAGCGGCAGGTCCCCCAGACGGCAGGTCCCCAGGGCGGGGAAGACGCCCAGAATACAGGATGCAAAGGCCCCCCAGGGCAGCCCCTGCCAGCAGCTAGGTCCCCTAGAGGGGGGAAACCACTCTTCCATCACCCCACTGTCCTAACAACGACACGGGCCCTCAGCCGCCAAGGGGACCCCAAAGCAAGGGGCGTGGACAGGAAGGGCCGGAGTCGTCACTCCGAGATCTGCGAGCCTGTGGTCTTGGCCCTGGGGTGTTCTCTTCCACTCCATGGGGTGGGCTGACACTGGTCCCCAGAGATGGGACCACCCAGAGCCTCAGGAACAGCCTGACTCGCAGTGGTGTCCGTGTGGGTTAGACCCTCCTGATCGGCCCTCCCTCGACGACCAGTGTCCTCACGCGAGCGGAGAGAGGAGGACACGTGACCACCTGCAGAAGGGATGCTGGTGGTACCACGGGGCTGGAGCGGGCCGAGAGCCTCCAGAAGGAACTGGCCGCCGACACCGGTCTGCACTCCTGACCCCAGAACCAGGAGACAGTCGTGTCTGCTGCCTCGAGCTCCCCCGTCCCCATCCTTTGAAGCGGATACACCCACCTCTGCACTGCTGCGTCCACTCAGACCGCCCGCCTCACCCAAGAGCCTCTTCGTGCCCAGCCAGCCTGGCGGCCGAGGAGGTGCCGACCGCCGCGCCGCTGCTGACCGGCACTGACACCCCTCCGCCCGCCCGCCCGCCCTCAGCGGCACCGCTCCCGCCCCAGCACCCACGAGGGGCTCAGTAAATGCGTTCACGGCGCAGGCACCCCGATTTCACACCTCACATCACCTCACTCGGGCAAAGAAACGCCAGTCTCCCCGCAGACGGGAAGCCAACGCCGTTGCCATAAATAGAAGGTAACCATAAAAATAAACACTCGGCTATTAAAGTGAAAAATGCCCCTCCGCGCCCCACATAAAGCCTTCTTCCCTGCCAACGCTGGCGCGTGCCCTCACTTTGGGAAACGCTGAATTTATGCAAGAAGGCACGCCGAGAATTTCCGGGCCGTCCACCGGGACACCGGCTTCTGCCTCGGCCTGAAGCTCGAGGGCCGTCGCGTCCGTGGGCCCAGAGGCCCCGACGGGAGACCCTGAGGGCCGCCTGCCCAGCCAGGCCCTGTGAAGACAGGGCGGAGGTGAGACAGACCACCAGGACACGTGGCCGGACCCCTCTGTGTCTGTCCGTTCCCGGGCTGCCGTGACACACGTCCACAAGCCTGTGGCTTAAACAAAGGTCCTGGGGCCACAAGTCCAACACCAGGGTGGGCCAGCGCCCTCTCCAGAGGCCCTGGGGGAGGCCCCCTCTTCTGTCCCCGGCCAATGGTGGTGGCAGGCGTCCCCTGGCTCGTGGCCATTGCTCCAGCCTCTGCCTCCGTCTTCCCGTGGCCCCTCCCTGTGTCTCTTCTCTGGTCTTTGGATTCAGGGTGGACCCTAAACTAGAATGACCTCATCCAGGGATCCCGCCCTTAACGACACCTGCCAAGCCGTTTCCAAATGAGGCCACTCCCACAGGTGCGGGTGGACCTGTCTTTGGGGGCCCCCCTGGGCCCCCACAGCTGCACTTCGCTCACAAGCGCATACACCGAGCTCAGCTCTGCCTCCGGGTCCCCCTGGCGCTCCAGCACCCCGGCATCCAGCAGGCCACCCGTACACGCGCGTGCACGCCAAGCTGTGGCCGCTGTGGCCAGCTTGTCTATCAAGGTTGTCACCCCGGCAACCGGCCCCGGGAGCAGGACGCTGGGGCCATGCAGGGGCTCCCGGGGGACGGGGCTGGAGACGGATTTTATGGTTCTGCAAAGCACACAGTTATTTATAAGCGAGGCCTCCTCGCGGGGAGCGCGTCGGAGGGCCAGCTCCCCGGCTGCTGTAACAGGGGGGGGGGAATTGGCTAATAGAACCCGCCTTCCCCAGGCAGGAGCCGGTGTTGAAAAGGCTGCACGACCGTCCCTAAGTGTGCACGGGGAGGAACACGCAGGGTCGAGGCGGACAGGAGGGGTCCGGGTTCTGTCCCGGCAGGGTTCCGAGACGCCCACTCACGGAACCTGGAGCCTCCCAGCACCCTCCCTGCCCGAGCTGGGGTCTGGGAGGCAGGGGCCAGGGTGCAGGGACCTGCCCTTGGCATGTCCAGCCGGGTCCCCCTGCAGGACGCCACTGTCAGACCCGGAGACGAGGGCCTGGAACCAGCTGCTGGCCCAGAGGTCACAGCTCAGGGTCCCCTACGTCGGATGCAGGGAGGGGCGCTGGGGTGTGGCAATGTTGAGGGTGGCCTCCACCCTGCCTGAGACCTCCGCGGGGCCCCTTGCTGCCCGACACCCACGACCTCGGCTTGGCTCCTAGGCTGTGCAGCTGGGCCCCT
The DNA here is from genome assembly GCF_014108415.1 of Molossus molossus. NCBI lineage: Eukaryota > Metazoa > Chordata > Mammalia > Chiroptera > Molossidae > Molossus > Molossus molossus. The sequence goes on from NW_023425362.1 coordinate 1,563,225, forward strand.
TCAGAAGCAAGGTCGGGGGGGCGGAGGGCTCGGCTCCTCACCCTGACGCCCCAACGCAGGCTCCCGGCCCTGGGGCCTTGGCCAAGGCCCTGCCTGTGTCCTTGAATTTCTTCAGTGATGAAGCTGTGAAGTAACCGCAGGCTCCCCACAGGGTGGACGCAGACCACAGGCGGCGACAGCTCCGAGCCGGTCTGTGGTCACACCTCCCGCCGTCTCTGCCCCGAGACCCCCACGGGCACCGAGCGGGATGCGCTGAGCTCCTGGGACCCGGGGAGGCCTGGACTGTCTCCCATGGTGAAAGGGGAGGGGGCAGGGGGCTGCCAGAAACACGTGGGACCCCACATGGCCCAGGAGCCAGCAGACCACCCTCAGAGTGGGAGCCCGGGCCCCCAAGGCCCATCCCATCGGCCAGGAGCCCAGGACAACCCCACGGCGGGAGCAGCTGCCCTGACTCCGCACTAGGGCTGTGTTCTCCCAAACACCTGCCCGGGGCCCAGGCCGGGGCCCACGCCGGGGCCGACACCGCCCTCTGCCTGCAGGGCCGCTTCCTTCCGCCACGAAACCGCCTGCGCCCTGCCCACTGGGGGGCCCACGGGCAGTCCGGGTGCAGCTGGACCATCATGCTCCCGGAACCCTCTCCCCACCTTCCAACATCTGCAACCCCTCTCCAGGGAGGCCTCACTTCCTGCAGAGGAGCCCAGAGTGTGAACGGACTCTCAGGTGGGCCGACAGAGACAACCCCGAAACTCCACCGCCCGCGACGCCCAGCTCAGCCGGTGCCCGCCCCCCACCTGCCGCGGTGAGACCCAGGTTCGCAGCTCGCATGGCTCCTACGCTGCCCCGCCCCCCGCCCTGGCCCCCCCCCTCAGTAACTAGGCAACGGCGGGGGGTGGCAGGTGGATCCCAGCTCACCTCCACCTGACGCTCCCGGTCCAGGGCCTGTGCTGGGAGGGGGGGGGGGGGGGCGGGGCCTCAGCCAAGCCCTGCGAGTGGACCTTCAAATCACCGAGAGCCCCGGCCACCCTGCCACCGGGCCGCCAGCGCCACACCTGCTGCCGGCTCTTTCCTGGCTCCTCCAGCACTCTGCCTGGGTGGAGCTGGCCCCCGCCCTCGTCCGCCTCCCCCTCCGCTAGTCCTGGGGCTCCCTTTCCTCTGTCCAGGAGGTCAGACCCAGGCCGGCAGTCAGAGCCCACAGGAGAGCGCGACAGCCTGCCCTTCCCGGGCCCCCTGGTCCAGCACTCAGAGTCCCAGGAGGCGGTGGCACCACAGCTAAGGCCTCCCAGGCTGAGATCTAGGGGCAGGGGTGGGGGGACCCAGACACCACGGCTAGGGCACCCGGAGGGGCAGGGGTGGGGGGACCCAGACACCACGGCTAGGGCACCCGGAGGGGCAGGGGTGGGGGGACCCAGACGCCGTGGCTAGGGCACCCGGAGGGGCAGGGGTGGGGGACCCTAATGCCGTGGCTAGGGCACCCGGAGGGGCAGGGGTGGGGGACCCAGATGCCGTGGCTAGGGCACCCGGAGGGGCAGGGGTGGGGGACCCTAATGCCGTGGCTAGGGCACCCGGAGGGGCAGGGGTGGGGGACCCTGATGCCGTGGCTAGGGCACCCGGAGGGACAGGGGTGGGGGACCCTGATGCCGTGGCTAGGGCACCCGGAGGGGCAGGGGTGGGGGACCCTGATGCCGTGGCTAGGGCACCCGGAGGGGCAGGGGTGGGGGACCCTGATGCCGTGGCTAGGGCACCCGGAGGGGCAGGGGTGGGGGACCCTAATGCCGTGGCTAGGGCACCCGGAGGGGCAGGGGTGGGGGACCCTAATGCCGTGGCTAGGGCACCCGGAGGGGCAGGGGTGGGGGGACCCTGATGCCGTGGCTAGGGCACCCGGAGGGGCAGGGGTGGGGGGACCCAGACACCACGGCTAGGGCACCCGGAGGCAGCCGCATCTGAAGAGATGAGTTAATATCCTCTTCAGCTAAGTGAGTCTGGGCCGAGTGTCTGCCCCTTGCGCCCTGAGCCCACCGCACCATCCCGAGCACTGCCCGGTGCTCCTGACACACCTGGGGATCGTCTGCCCACATGTGTCGGCTCCTCGAGCACCTGGGTTTACAGCCACCAGGTGTCAGGCACAGGGCTGGAGGCCCATCTGTCAAGTACCCCTCCTGACCATCGGGAGCCTCCATTATCCTCTCCGTCCTGCTGAGGAGGAGACTGAGGTTCCGAGTGGCCCAGTGACTTGCCTGCTATCGCTGGAATGTGACTTCCTGTTCCCAAAGGCTGTCTGCACGAGCACGTGTGATCCACGGGCCAGGCACGAGGTCTGCAGGCAGGTATCCGGAGGTGGGGGAGGGGTGGGTGTGCAAGGAGCCTGTGCAAGGTCCTGCCTCCGATCCACACAGCAAAAAAGAACGAGACACGAGCCGTGTCACTGACCTGGCACATCGCCGGGCCTCGTTTGCTTCCTCTGGGAAGACGCGCCTTCCCCGGGCCGCCGCGTGGCTGCTCTGGGTGTGCAGAACCTCTGAGACGCCCGGCCTGCAGGGGCCCGGCGCAGGGGGCTGACCGTAGCAGCCTCAACCTGCCCACCTCCAGGCCACAAGGCTGCAGGCACACCAGGTGTGTGTACATGTGTGTGAGTACCTGTGTGTGTGTACACATGTGTGTACATGTGTGTTTGTCAGCACCGTGTTAGTATGTGTGCACATGTATGTGTGTGTTTCTGAGTGCCTTGTGTGTGAACTTGTATGTATGTGTGTGCATGTATGTGTAGGGTGTGTGCATATGTGTACATGTGTGCATATTTGTGATTACCATGTGTGGGCTTGGATGTGTGTGTACAAGTGTGTTTGTAAGTGCATTGTGTGTGAGCTCGTATGCACGTGTGTGAAAGTAGGGAAACAGCTGTGCCACATACACATGCCCCCCAAGGCCAGCCGAGGGACAGATGGCTTCTGGAACTAAAGGAGGAATTCCCAAGAGGGAGGGCTGGTCACCGCTGCAGCCAGAGGGTGACTGTGGGGCACGAAAGTCCCCATAAGAGGAGCCCAAGTCTACCCACAGAGACCGCTTGTGAGCACACTTACACGTGTGACAATACGTGTTACACGTGTTCATGCTATAACACACTTCCTACAGAGTGTACATCTGCATGCACGTACCACCCGTACACGTGGACATGAAGGGGGCTCACACCCCTCTCCAGCAAACTGTCACCCAGGCCCTCTGCTCCCAACCAAGCGGCGTACGTTCTTCAAATCTAGTCCACGATGTACTTTGTGGATTTATGCCCAATGCCCTGTGTGTAACTATGGAACACGTGTTTAATCAACAGGACCACGTGTGTACACGCACACACACACGCGTGTGTGCACAGGCACGCGCGTCAGCAGTGTGGCACTGCAGAGACACCGTGTCTTCACCTTCTCCAGGCAGGGCTGGCACTCGGCCAGGAGGGGACGAGCTGGCGCCACTGTGCCCTCCACTCCTGGTGCCCACACAGCACCAAGCGTGCACACAGGCGGGACCCCAACACAGGCCCTGGACACACAGACGGAGGCCACGCAAGGCTGTGCTGAGCCTTGTCACGTCTGGGACCAGTTCTCCGTGTTCTAAGTTTCTCAGCCGCCAGACCCTCAGCGATGAGCCCCTGTTACGGTCACTGTGTGTTTAGATCCTCTGTCGCGCAGGAAACAGAGTCGATGACGATGCAGGAGGCCCCTTCTCCACGGCCGTTCACATACTCCTGACTCTCAGCCAGTGCGCGGGGGCCAGGGCACCCTGGCCAGGCCCCAGGCCCGGAGCCCCGCAGCCCATAGCGAGCCTGGGTGCAGCCAGGCGGGAAGCTTCCAGAGCACTCGGGCCCCCACCTCTGGGCCCTCTGCCCTCTGAGATCAGACTATGAAGGTGCAGCGGGTGCAGCCTGGGGCCCGAGAACCACCCAGAAGAGCCACCCCGCTGTCCAAGCTTCGTGTGGGTCTCCTGTGCCCTCACCACAAAGGGTGGGCGCCCCCAGGCCCTGCCCCGCTGACCCCTCCAGGACCAAGACACGGGGACAGGACCACAGGCTGTGATTCTCTGCATTTGACAAATGCTTCCAACGGGCTCACACCTGCAACCGAGCTGTGTCAGCCCCAAGTTCCCAGGCCGTCTCTCTAAACACACGGAGGGAGGCAACAGCCATATTGACACTGTGCCACTGCTAACCGCGTGGGGACTGCAGCCCCACGGTCAGCGCACAGCGCACGGCGATTCGCAGGGGGCCACGCGGGGGCTGACGGCTGCCACGTGCCCCTCACCAGTCAGGGCTCCCCGAAGGACGCTCCACTTCCAGGAACACTAGCTAAGCAAGCAAACGAAAGTTGAGTCCTGTCTGCTCCCTCAGCCATCAGCCCTGAGCCGCAGGGCCACTCAGAGAGCAGGTCTGGGGGCCGGTCCTGCCAGGGTGGCCAGACGCGCACGCTCATGCCCGACGTGTCCCCGCGGACCCTGCACAGGCAGCGGCCAGCCTGTTCGCAGCTGGTGCTCTCCTGTGCCACCCGAGGGCTACAGACAGGCTGGAACCCCAAGCCCACACTTGCAGGAAAAGGCCGGGAGCGGCCCTCCCATCTGGCCTTGCAGCCTGGTCTGCTCCCCTGTCCCAAAGCCCCACACCCTGGCTGCCAGGGGCACCCCGCCCCCTGCTCTGGCTGCGCCTTCATTCTCCCTGGTGCCGTAGGCTCTGACGAAAGCCGCCAACCTGCCCAGTGCGGTGCCCGCGGAGTGACGGACAGACTGGGAGAGAAAAACAGCATCGAGTCGCTGGTGAGGGCGGTGGAAATAATTCCAGCTGTTCCCTTAACTCCGCACTCTGAGGCCGAGCACAGCGAAGGAGACGAGAGAATGGCTCCCTCTGCCCTCTCCTCACACGTGTGCTCTGCTCTCCACTCCGGCGGTCTGCCATCAGGCCCCGGGACGCCGCCCCCACTCCGGGGTCCTCGCACACGGCGTCTGCTTCACCGCGCAGGACGGGGCTCCGGCGTGCCGGGGACAGTCGGGGTGTCCCGAGGGGCGCGAGGGAAGGTGCACGCCCCGCCCGCGGCCCCACACCCCAGCGTGGCGGGGCCCGTCATGGCAGGCGGGCCTCTGGTCACAAAGACGGCACCAGCCAAGGCCGCAATTAGGGACCACAATGCGCCGCCTCCTAGTTCAGCACCCTATTCATCCTCCTGAACACCGGGCGACAGGCTGGCCGGAGGGGGATGGATTAGCCAGCGGCTGATCTGTATCTCCACACAAAGGGCGGAGTGTGTACAAACGGCTCCCTGTGTCCCCCATTCTTTACCCCTGAACAGACCAGATTCCCGGGAACGGCGATTTAAACAGCTCCTTCCCACTCACCACAGACAACAAGTCACAATTGTCCGCTGCCCGCCTCACTGCCCCTCCCTCCCGCTGGCCAGCAGCCCTGGAAGAGAGTGGCCTGGAGCCTGCAGCCTGCAGCCCAAGGCCGCTGGGAAGCAGGGGCGGCCCCCACCCTCCCTGAGGCCGGCCCGGGGCTCCTGCCCCCCAGGGGCCGAAAGCGTCCTTGCTGAGAAGACAGGGTGCCGCTGCAGTCCTGGCCCGGCAGGGAGGTGGCCGAGGGCCTCCATCCCCGCAGAGCAAATGTAGACATTCAGGGCGGATATGGGCGTCCGAGGACCCTCGAGGGCTGTGGGGGCAGGTGCTGGGCCTCCCCTGGGTGGGGCCGGAGACACTGTGCCTTTGAGCACACCTGCTGTCGGCCCCGCCTTTGGTGCCTACCCCGTGCTCCGGCCCGCGCGTGTCCGCTTCAGGAAGATGTGGATTCTTCGAAGGGCTCTCCCCTCCCCATCCGCACAAAGGCTCCTGTCCACGAGCACGGCTGTTCTCTCACACACTGACCTGCCCACACCTGCCGTCCTCGCCTCCAGAGACAGACATCCTTCCTGTTGACCAAGCTCCCCATCCTAAGACGCGGGGCTGGGGGACGGCAGTGCCCCCGAAGACACCAGGGCCGGCCCGTCCCCACGGGCGAGCGCCAAGGCAGCATGCCGCCGCCGGCCATCGGAGCTGTGCTCCTGGACCGAATCACAGCTCTGAAACCAGGGACGAGTCCCCCCACGGCCGCAGAGCCCCACACGCCCGCACACTGACCTTAGAATCACGGAACTTTACGTGCATCCCCTTTCCAAGGTAAACCCCCGAAAGAGAAAGGTCAGGGAGAAGGGTGAGACACTGCCCCAAAGGAGCCCCAGCCGCAAAGGGATCCCTGGCCACTGGGTGGGTCGAGGCTCCCTGGGCACCGGGGAAGACAGCCCTCCGGGGACTTGCCAGCCCCAGACCTCCGACCCACAGAACCACTGTCCTGGAGCAGGTCAGTAAACCAGCGCGGGGGGTGGCTGGGAACTGGGTCCAACTTCAGGAAGGCTGGTCAGTCCCGGTACAGAGCAGGCAGGCAGGCCTGTGGCAAAGCCGGGAAGCACCTCTCCCTTCAAGGCCTGGACTCGATCCAGGGAGGGAGACGCTCCGAGCTCACAGATCACAGAGCAGGTGAGAAGGCTTGGGCCTCCCACACCTGCCCGCTCCCCGGGAAGCCAGCAGTTCATTAATTAGGAGGGAAGCAGCTGCCCGCTGCCAACCCTTCCGTTGTGGGCACCCAGAGCTAATGAGGGTCTGCCCACATTGCCAGTCACACCAGCTCCCTTCTGTGGCCTGGCAGGGAGGGGGGCACAGCACCAGGCAGCGCTGGTGGCAGGGTGCCTCAGGGCAAGGGCACGCCAGCCGTGGGCAGAGCGAGCCTGGGCTGCCGGCCTGCCTGAGCCCTGTGTGCACCAGGAGAGCCCCACTCCGGGGACCACGAAGTTTCCAGAAGTGCCCAGGGAACTGGAGTGACCACCAACCACACCAGCCCCTGCCACCCTTGCCCTGGGCCCTGGGTACAGGGCTTCCCGGTCCCAGAGACACCTCCAGCTGCCAGGGTCTGACCATCAACATGTGTGCCTCAAGCAAGTCTCAAAAGCAGGATCTGAGCCCTGGGCTCTGGCAGGCGCCGGGAGGCCGGGAGAACTGAGCGCGGGGCCCTGGCGCTCAGACGAAGTCCCTGCTCGCCGAACCCACGGGTCTCCAACCGGGTCCCGAAGGCAGCGCGGGAGCGGGGTGCAGGCGCTCAGGCCTCGCCCTGGGCTCCCGCCGGCCCTCAGCCCTGCGCCCAGCCTGTCACCGTGGAGTGCTGGTGCCATCTACCGAGGCCCGCGGAGAACGCGGCTGACGACCGGCCGTGCGGGGCAGGGGACGGGCGCAGGAGCCTGGCGTGGGCCCGGGCTCCCGGAGGTGCAAGCACCACCGAGACCGCCGCCGCCGGCCGAGCCCTTGGGGCGCCGCGAACGCCGGTGTGCGCGGGTCCGCCACCGGCCACACTCCCGCCCCGCAGTGGCGCTCGGCGAGCCCGGGCCACGCGCGGCGGCAGGGGCGGCGGAACATGCTGGAAGCCCGGCCGAACGCAGGGACGGCGCCGGGGACCATTACCTTCCTTCAGGAACTGCGCGTGGATCACCAGGACGAGGAAGCAGCAGAGCGCGGCCCCAGCGAGTGCCCACAGCGCCTTCAGGAGCTGCATCGCGGAGAGCCCTCTCGGCCGACGCCCCCGAAGTCGCGCAGCTCAGGTCCAGGCGCCGCATCAGCGCCCCTCCAGGAGCAGCCTCCGCGGCCGCCCGCTTGCGCCCTCCATCCGCCGCTGGCGTCGCGTTCCGCCGCGACTAGAGGCGCCCCTCCAGGCGGCGATCCGCGTCTTTTTGGGCAAGGGGGAGGGGAGCCGGGGGGGTGCGGGGAGGGGGCGGGCAGGGGCAGGGAGGTTAGCAAAAAGTCTCGGGCCGCGGCGGCCGCCGCTCCGGCCACTCGGCCACCATCGCGGGCTGCGGGGCGCCGGGGGCCCGGGCGCGGGGGGGTGGCCGCCGCGGCCCCATGAATCAGCCCCGCCGCCGCGCTCGGTACCGCGCCGCCGGCAGGGCCCGGACGGCGAGCCACGGACTGCGCAACGGTCCGGGCACTGGGGGGGTTCCTGCGCGGCCCCGGCCTTCCGCCTCCTGCCGCCCGCCTCCCGCCGCTGCTTGGCGGCGCCTTTCTCTCCTCCTCCGCCTCCTCCTCCTCCTCCTCCTCCGCCGCCGCCGCCGCCGCCGCCCGCGCTCGCTTCGGCCCGGGGCTCAAGGGGCCGCCGCGCCGCCACCACCTCCGCGGAGGGCCGGGCTCGGGGCCGGGGCTGCGCGCAGGGCGCGGGGATGCAGCACCATCGCCGCCGCCGGGGCCCGCGCGGCCCGGCCGAGCTTGCGGCGACCGAACTTGCGCGGCTCGGAGCTGGCGGGCCGGTGCCCCCCCGGGACGGTGCCGGCCTCCGCGCTCCCCGGAGCCCGCGCCTCCGCCGCTGCCGCCGGACGAGGCCCGGGCCGGCGCTCCTGCCGGCCCTGCCGGCGCCGGAGTCGGTGTCGGTGGTGGCTGCGGTGGCGGGGCGGTTGCGCCGACAGGTGGGGCCGGCGACGCTGTGCGACTGGCCGCCCGCGGGACGCGATGCTCCGACCCGGGGACGCGCGCTCGCCGCTCTCCCGGCTCTTCCGCTTCTGGGGAGGCGTCGGGAGGGCGCAGGGACCAGGCCCGAGCGGCGATCGGACTCCGGCCCGCCGCCGTCTGCGCTCCGCCCGGCTGCCGATGCGCACTGGGCCGCGGAGGGGACCCGGGGGATCCCCGCCGCCCTGCAGCGCCCCCGCCTGGCGCGCCGGCGGGTCAGGCGGGGCCAGTCCAGCCGAAAACCGCGGGTCGGGCTCCACCTAGGTGCGCAGGGGCCTCACTGCAGAGCGGCCGCGCGGGTGGGGGAGTAGAGCGAGGGAGGCCTCCAGTGCGCCCAGCCCCCTCGCACCCCATGGTCCCCGGAGAGTCGGGGCATCACGCCCAGGCATCGCCACTGCCCAGGGCTGCCCCGCGGAGGCTCCTCCGACTGGGAGCACACACACCACATCCGGCCCCAGCGTGCGCCGTCCTCCAGCCAGGGCACCAGCGCACATCCGGCACAGTGAGTGCCAGGAGCCGGCTCCCGCGAAACAGCCTGTGCCCCTGCCTGGGCCTCAGTTTCTAAGAGGGGCCAGCCTCCGTTTCTGACCCTTGTCCTCCCGGTCCCCGCCCCCGAGCAGGCTGTGTCCAGGTCCCAGGGCCTGGGAGCAGTGTCATCGGCCTGAAGCCATTGTCAGGGCTGAATTTCAGATTCAATGTCGAATGCCCAGCAGAGTTTCAGACGGGGCTCAGGGAAGGCCTCCACCTGAACCTGGCCCCCACCTGCGTGGGAAGGGTGGGTCAAGGTGTCCTGCCCAGTGCTTGTGAAAGTGGGCAAACGGGTGAGCACAGACCTCACACTGAAGCTGCTCCCTTCCCGCAGTTATGGGCCAGACCTGGAAGGGCTCCTAGAGGTCAGACAGGTCAAAACCCTCAGTGTACATTTGGGGAAACTGAGGCCTGCATAAGCATGGGTGCTCCTCCAGACTCCAGCAATAAAGGGCTTCCCTTAGCGCCAGCCTGCTCTGTCCCTGGTCAGGAGGGAGGCCACCTGAGAGCCCCTCCAGGGGCATCTTCTAAGATGGGAATGCGGGGTGCAGGCCCTCCCCTGGAGAGGCAGCCTCAGGAATGCGGGGTACAGGCCCTCCCCTGGAGAGGCAGCCTCAGGAATGCAGGGTGCAGACCCGCCGCTGCAGAAGCGGCCTCAGGAATGTGGGGTGCAGGCTCTCCCCTGGAGAAGTGGCCCCAGGAATGTGGGGTGCAGGCTCTCCCCTGCAGAAGCAGCCCCAGGAATGCGGGTACAGGCCATCCCCAGGAAGTAGCTTCAGGAATGCGGGGTGCAGGCCCTCCCCTGGAGAAGCAGCCCCAACCTCAGGCAGGCCAAACAAGTCAGGATCTGGCTTGGGAGGGGCTAAGATCTCACCGCTGGGCCACCCCCTCCCAGAACCCCTTTTCCTGTGAGCTCCTCTGCCTTCAGCCCTAGCATTTTCCAGGAAAGCTCTGGCTGTGGTGACCCTGGGAGCCACCCTGCCTGGCGCAGAGCCTGACCTCCACCAAGGTCGCGGCCTTTGCCCCTCACCTGCCGCCCCGCTCAGCACTCGGGTCTGCGGGGCCACGAGGATGCCGGTGACACACGCACACCCAGGACCCCAAAGGAGCCCAATCAAGGAACAAAGCCTCCCTCTGACATCGCTGTGTCCCCAATCAAGTGCATATTATTTGAAATTTTGAAAATTGAAAAGTAGTCTCAATCACCACTGGAACTTTCAAAATGTAACCATTTGGGGGGAGCGGGTATGAAGAGAATTGAAGGAGAGAAATTTCCAAAGCATGGTCTGCATTTTTCTCCCCAAGTGGGGCTGGAGGAGCCTGTGCTGCATGTGGGGGCAGAGACCCCTCTGGGCACGGGGCACCAGCACTGCTACCAGCGAGTGTGCATGGCGTCGCTGTGCCCTTAGAAGAGCCGGGGCCGGGGGTGGGAGCCAGTGGCTGTGCCCGAGGGCCAGCTAGCCGCACACCCCGTGGGGTGGCGTGTGTGGGGGTCTCTCTCGGGCATCACCACGAGCAGGGAGGCCTGAACGTCACAGTTCAGGTGCAGGGGTGGCCATGTCACCCACAGAAGTGCCAGCAGTCTCCGCACCCCATCACAGCTCTCGTGAGTATCTCGGGACGTCAGTCCTGAACCCCTCACTTCAGTGACCACTGTCCCCCGGCAAGACATTGGATGTAGCGCTTTGATAAAGAAGTAAACGTATTGCTTTATCAAAAAAGATTTCTCAACGTTAGATCAACCTGCCTTTCCATCCAATGGGTTTTCTCAGTAATCACACACATTTGCTGTCGGTCTGGGAAGGGTTCCGTGGGCAGCACTGCACAGAACAGGCTGGGAGCCCTCGGGAAGGCGAGTGAGGCAGAGACAGCGGGAGAGCTGAGGCCTATGGTGATGTGCCGCTCGCAGGGCCCGAGAGCCAGAGACAGGACCTTCCCTGGGGGACGTGCCTGGCATGCCAGCTGGCCTGCTCACTGGGCCACCACCTCCAGGGAGTGCCATCTGTCCCACACCCCGCCTGTCTCCTGCAGACAGCTCCCCGGGTCAGGCTACAGAAGGGACCCCCCTGACCAGTTACTGTCTCACCTCGACCTGTAACCCTACAGAGAAGACCTGGCCGGGACGCGAGGTGTTTGCAGAAAGGCCGCGGTGGGAAAGGGAAACAGGCCCAGGACCTATGCACACAACGTGTGTCCCTGAGGAGGAAAACGTCAGAAACGATTCAGGGAAAAGCACAATGATAATAATAACGATAATAATAATAATAATAATTCTAAATGGCATCGTTTTCAAAGAAATTTGAGAGAATGGAGAACCAGTGGGAAAAAAATCAGCTACTCAGATAAAAGAGAAAATGAGAAAGGAAAAAAAAAAAAAAGAAGAACTCATGGAAATTAATGTAACTAACCAATTTTAAGCTACGGAGGATGGACTGAAGGGTAACACAGGGTGTGGGAGATAGTCACGGACGTTTTCCCGAGTGGAGAGCAGGCGATGAGAAGGAAACAGTCAAATAAAAGAACACACTTCTGACCACTGCAGGGCCCACCGTGTTCTGAACAGATCTAACGGCCAGACCTAGACCCCGGGGTAGAGAACAGGCCTGCAGAATACAGGAATACCAACCACACGTCCGTTGTGTTCTCTGAACTCAGAAATAATTGGACTCCGGACATTCCGTGAGCAAGGCTGGCTCCTAGAAGACTCAGGGGCCGGGTCTTCAAGTTCTAATGGAAAAAGACGTGGCATCCAGAATTTTATACCTAGCTGTACTATCAGTAATACTATCAAGAAAGGTTATCCTCAGGGCACTCAAAGTTCAGTGCACCCTAGAATGACACTCCAGCAGAGGAAGGAATGACAAATCCGGGCATGGGGATATGGGGTAAAGGAATACTTAGCATCTCTGACTCTTTTTTTATCCTTTACATTTTTTTTCTTTATTGATTTTAGAGAGAGAGGAGGGAGAGGGCGAGAGAGACAGAAACATTAATGAGAGAGAACACAGATTGGCCGCCTCCTGCACGCCCCCCGCTGGGGATCAGGCCCACAACCTGGGCATGTGCCCTGATCGGGAATCGAACCAGCGACCTCTTGGTGCAGGGTCGATGCTCAACCACTGAGCCACACCGGCTGGGCGCATCTCTGACTTTTTAGCAGCGCAACGAGCTGTAAGAAGACACACCCAAGCCCATTAGGTCCTCTCACTTGAAGACTCCCCTTCAACTGGCAAAAGCTTCCCAATCAACTCACATCTCTTTCTGGCCGTGGACCCGATGTCCCTGGTAAACACCACCTTCTGCAGCCGCAGCAGAAACGCTACACATTGCGTCTCTAGTTTTAAAATGAAATGTGTAGACAAAGGTCAGAAAAAATATTTACAGTGGGAAAAAATATAACTCCTTCAACCTCAGTTATTTTTTCGAGGCATGGAAAACGGAGAGGCGGGGCGTCAGGGCAGAGAGAGGGCTTGCCGCCCGCCCAGGGCGCCGAGGGCCGGCACTGACCAGCGGCGGTGAGTCAGGAGTGGGACTCAGTGAGCCCCTGAAGTCGTCACGCCGGGTCAACACAAACCCAGGGACATTCTGGCACTAAGGACTAGGATGGGGGAGTGCACTGGGGAGAGGTTGGGGTGTGGGGGAGGCAGAATCTTGCTTTTCACCCCGAGGCTTCACCTGTCATGTGAGTTTTTAACGTGAGAGTCGTATCCGTTCTGCGGTTGGAGAAAGCCTAGGATCGTGGGAATTGTGTCAAGTGAGGCTGAGCTCGATGTGTGGGCAGGAGAAGGCTGGGGGCAGGCAGACCTGTGGCCTGGCCTGGGCCTAGTGCCAGGGTCCCGGGGTTGTGACTCGGTGCATCGAACCGCAACTGTTTCTGTGAAGGATCCAATTCCCGGTGGGAAAGACACAGGCCTCTGCAGGGGGTGTCCGGGGGGCTTTCAGCAGCACTGAACGCAACACGTGTGGGGGCGTGTCAGGGCACATGTAAACACCTGGCAGACGACATGCAGGACACCCTGACGGAGGGAGACACATGACGTACACGGCAGGACGGAGCAGGAGCTGTGGTAACGCCTTGTGGGCGACAGGACGACGGCTGCCGGAACGGAAGGCGTGAGCTCCCGGGTGTGCGTGTGTGCACGTGTGCGTGCCTGTGTGCGCGTGTGCGTGCGTGTGTGCGCGTGCTCGCGCAGGTGCCTGAGTGTGCTGGCTCTGTGCTTCTGTACATGGAGCGGGTTGTCTGTGTGAGTACACCACCTCTGGGAATACACTCCTGAGATGCTTCGAAGGAGAGGCGCGTTCCCTCGGGCTGTGGAAGTGCCTCGCGCCTCAAGTGTCTCAGACCGTTTGTCAGTCCCAGGCCGGGAGATCCCCCTGGGGACCCTGCTGATGAGCACACACACGCGGAGATGCACAGACACGCACGGAGATAGATACAGAGACACGCACGGAGATAGACACAGAGACACACACGGAGATAGATACAGAGACACGCACGGAGACACACAGACATGCATGGAGATAGATACAGAGACACGCACGAAGATACACAGACACGCATGGGACACACGGAGACGCAGACACAAACGGAGATACACAGACACACACGGAGATACACAGACACGCACAGAGATAGATACAGAGACACGCACAGAGATAGATACAGAGACACACACGGAGATAGATACAGAGACACGCACGAAGATACACAGACACGCACGGGACACACGGAGACACAGACACAAACAGAGATACACAGACACACACAGAGACACACAGCCACGCACGGAGATACGCAGACACGCACGGAGATAGATATACAGACACGCACGGAGATACAGACACACACAGGACACACGGAGACACACAGACATGCACGTAAACACACAGATACACGGAGACAGATACACAGACACACATGGAGATACACAGACACGCACGGAGACACGCATGGAGATAGATACACACACACGGGACACATGGAGATACACAGACACCCACGGATGCACAGAGACACAGACACACACGGAGACGTACACATGGCACAGCCTCCTCCAGCCTGGGGATCGTTGGGGTGTCTGCCCTCGGAGCCCATGGACACCCTCAAGAGTGGAAGAAGGGGGCACAGTAGACTTGGCACCACATTCCCCCCCCGGGGTTTTATTTAAGCAAAAATCGTGACAAGACCCGCAGCCCCTCGCCCAGCTAGGGTTGTGGCAATGCCCTCCCCGTGGCTGTCCACGGGCAGGTGTGGGGCAGGTGTGCTAATGGTCTCCCCAGGACGGGCTCTCACCCCGCACGGGTCCGGGATGCACAGGCTGTTCAAGTCACATCAAAGCCCCGCTGTTCCCCAAGCCCACCACCCTGCCAGACTCAGCCAGGATGCCCGTGCTAAGCCGTCACCCCAAGACCCACTCCGCAGGGCCCCCGTGCCCACCTGCAGCTGCGGCTGGGCCTCAGAGCAGGGCCCTGCACTCCGAGACCTGGCCCTGCAGTGCGCGCAGGAGGGGCTCGGAGAATGACGTGCGGGTCCCACGTCCGCCCCGCTGGCCGCTGGAGCAACTCCGCACAGCACTGACCTCCTGCCCCGACCCTGCTGCCTGGCCCTCCCTTTTCAAACGCTTCCTTCCCCCCACACCAGCTCGCACCCAAGGCGGTGCTGTCCTGTGATGGGCCTGGGAGGGGCCCCTGGGCCGGGGCAGGACTCCTGGGGCCCTGGCCTCAGAGCCAGCCCTGGGGTGAGGGTCGGCCCAGAGGCGGAACAGACACACAGGGAACGAAGTGGGACCCACCCAGCTCACGGCCCTCCCCTCAAACAGACGCCGAGATTTCCTTTTTGTTTAAAAACAGATATTTTCTGTTGAAGTATCTTTGAGGAAATGTAATCAAGTTACAGATGTCCCAGCCCTACATCGGGAAGCCACGCCCCTCAGAGTGTGTCCCAGAGCAGAGTGGGCGCCTGGGAACAGGGCCTCACAGACTCCAAGCCGCTTCTTTGTAGCAAAATCCCGGACACAACCTCTCCTGCAGGGACCGCCACTGGGGCAGGTTCACGGGACGGGATACTATGTAGCAGAGGAAGAGACATGAACGAGACCCGCTGGGTCAGCAAGCGCCAGTCCCAAAGCCCCGTGAGCACGAAGCTGGATGGCGGGCCAGGCCCTGGGGCGTTCGCCAGGTGGTGGTCACGGCCGAGGCCCTGCCATGGGCGCTCAGCCACTGGTCCTCACAGCCACCTCCGGAGGCTCCTCACCTGCTGCCGAGGAAACTAAGGCTCAGGAAGGCTGGACATCTGCCTACAGGGCACAGGGAGGGCTGGCCTGGGGCGGGGTCTGCCTGGGCAGCCCTTGCTACCTCCCTGAAGAGGTTATAACGTCCTCTGAGTCCCCTCCATCGCTCCACCTATCCATCATCCATCTGTACATCCATCCATCACCCATCCGACCATCGTACATCTATTCATACCTATATCCATCCATCCACATACCCATCCACCTACCCATCCATTCATCCATCCACCTATCCATCCTTCCATCCATCTATCCTTCCATCCATCCAACCATCCGTCCGTCCGTCCGTTTGTCCGTCCATCCATCCATCCTTCCATCCATCCAGCCATCTATCCACCTACCCATCCATTCATCCATCCACCTATCCATCCTTCCATCCATCTATCCTTCCATCCATCCAACCATCCGTCCGTCCGTCCGTTTGTCCGTCCATCCATCCATCCTTCCATCCATCCAGCCATCCAACCATCCGTCCGTCCGTCCGTTTGTCCGTCCATCCATCCATCCTTCCATCCATCCAGCCATCTATCCACCTACCCATCCATTCATCCATCCACCTATCCATCCTTCCATCCATCCAACCATCCGTCCGTCCGTCCGTTTGTCCGTCCATCCATCCATCCTTCCATCCTTCCATCCATCCAACCATCCGTCCGTCCGTCCGTTTGTCCGTCCATCCATCCGTCCTTCCATCCACCCATCCTTCCAACCAACCAACCTTCCTTCCTTCCTTCCTTCCTTCCTTCCTTCCTTCCTTCCCTCCCTCCTTCCTTCCTTCCTTCCTTCCTTCCTTCCTTCCATCCATCCTTCTAACCATCCATCCATCCATCCATCCATCCTTCCAACCGTCCATCCGTCCATCTGTCCGTCCGTCCGTCCATCCGTCCGTCCATCCGTCCATCTGTCCTTCCACCCATCCTTCCAACCATCCACCCATCTACCCAGGAATCCAGAGCTGTGACTGGGCCCATCGCAGGCTTCCAGAGAGCTGGGCACGGGGCTGAGAGGGCCCAGGACAGAGGTATCACAGGGACAGAGACCTTTCAGGTTGGCCCAGGAACAACCCGGCTTCCCTGCAGACACCAAAGGCGTCCATCTGGGGAGAAACGCGAGATTGCACAGCACAGTAAGTGAGGCTGAACTAAGCAGAGCCGGATGTGGTGACAGTCCGGTGGCCCCTGCCTTCTAAGTATCCCTTTAAATTCACCAGAACGCAGTATCACGTGCTTCCAAAGCAAGAGGCTTCCCCACCGGCTGTTGTGATAGGAACTCGGAGCCGGATCTGGGGACATCTGTGTTCCTGCTCCTCCACCCACACCCAGGAGAGCCACCGGCGGGCCCTCCCGCCGGCACCGAGGTGCCGCACCTGCACTGCCCCCCGCACTTGGCCATGACACGGGTCCTCGCGTGTCCTCGGGACCCACCGGTGCCCTTCCAGGAGCTCGGTCCAGCCTCCCCCCGGCCCTGATCGTGGCCAGTGTCCCCCGGGAAGCCCCAGCCCCAGGAGGGTCTGGTTCCTGCTTCTCCCCACCTGGCCACCGTGGGCTCCAGCCTCCGCCACCCACCTGCCGGCCCGAGGGGTCGCGTGGTTGAGGGCAGAGCGGACTGCCTCTGTCACCTCTGGGGCCCTGGGTGACGCTCACAGCTCCCTCAGCCTTGGCTTCCCCACTTCATCTGCTTCACTCGGCCGCTGGGAGGACCCACCGAGGCCGTGAAGGGGAGGGGCACCCGCCCGGCCACTGTCCTGATGCAGTAACAGTTCCTGTGGGCACGAGCCAACACCGCACCTTCCCTCTCTGTGACACAGCGTCCCTGGTCCCTGACCCCACTTCCTGCTCGGGACCAACCCGAGTCCAAGGCACCCCCACCAGTCACCCCCGTTTCCCAGGCCCGTTTCCCCGGCCCCCGCCTCATCCTCCTCACAGTCTCCCTGCTCCCCCGTGGGTGACCGGCGACCCATGCCTCCATCTCGAGGCCTGCCTGGGGACGCGGGTGCAGTGGGGCACGGGGCGGGGGAGGGGAGTGAGGTGGCCCTGGCAGCCTTCACCCGGGGCAGGACCTGGTCCGGGTGCCGCCCGGCTTCTCTCCCCAGAGGCTGGTGCCGAGAAGGGGCAGGGACGGGGGCCCCGCAGCCTCCAGGCAGTGACTGGGCCAGGCGTGGGGTCCCCGCCCCTCACTGCAGCGCCTCGGACCCTCCGTGTCGCAGGCCACCCCACTTTCCAGAAAGGGACGAGGAGTGTGGTTTGGGGACATTAGTGACACTGCGGAGTGTGGCAGCTGATGAGAGCTGGCCTGTGCCCACAGGGGCCCTGAGCTGGTGACTGTCACCACTTCCTGAGAGAAACAGACGGAGCCCCGAGCCCCGAGCCTGGCCAGGGCAGGACCCCAGGGCCATCCGCCGAGACGTGCCTGCCAGCCCCTCGGCCACGGGACGGGCGGCTCGGGCACGTGCCACCTGTCTGCAGTGTGAGGTCTGGGACCCGGCTCCGAGCAGCCTTGCCGAGAACCGAGAACGTCCGCTTCTAAATGAGGTCAAAGCCCCGCCGGAACGTCGGAAATGGCTTATTGATTTTAAAGTGTGGGGAGCACTGTTTGTGAAAGTGGTTTGCCCCCCACTGGCACTGGTGCCTCCTAACAGGGCAGCGGGCCTCTGTGGTGACGGTCACCTCGGTAATAACCAGTCAATCACCTCGGCGCTGGGGGCCCCGCCCGCTCCCCTGCGCCCACGAGACGGGGGATGGTAAGCGCCTTACACCGTGCAGGGCCGCCCGGGCCCCAAGCGCTCAGGTGAGTCTTCACCCATTAAACGTGGAGGACCCCACAGCTTCACCCTGGGGCGACACCAGCAGCCCGCACCCTCCCCGCTCAGCGCTCGGTGCGGGGGCAGCAGCGGGATGTGAGTCTCCTAGCAGGACCTCAGTGTCCGTGCGGAGGCCTGCAGCCCGTGCGAGGGCCTTCCTGTCGGGGCCGCCTGTCCGTCACGGCTGTGAGTCTGTCCCCCGAGTGCGTGGCAACTGCGGCTGCCGGCCCCGTGTCCAGGACCACAGCGTGGGGAGCAGACCGACCGCGTGGCCCCGCGTGGCGCCGTCCCCACACCATGTCGCCCGGTAGCTCTCCTAATGCGGCGGCTCAGGGGAGGCGTTCTGCCATCTCTGCCCCATGTGAGCACACCAGGGAGCCGCCACGCCCGAGACGGGAGCAGCCACCGCGAGACATCGGGAAGGCCACGGTCTGGAGGGGCGGCTGGGGAAGGGGGACAGAGGCCTGGGTCGGCCAGGTCACTGGCGTGTCCCAGGAGGGGCTTCTGCCTGAGGTCCTGGCTGTTTGCTGAGGGTCCGGAAGCAGCCACCGCCCATGAGGCCCACGTCCTGGGCAGCCGCTCACGGTCCCCTGCTGGGTGCCCTGGGTGGGACCACAGGTGTGCGCCCTCCTAGGCAGCCCGGCAGCCACGCCTGCGTGCCGCAGGTGGGGGTGGGACAGACATCGCCTCTCCCAGCTCTGGAGGCCGGGAGCCCGAGATCGAGGTGTCGACAGGCCCGGCCCTGGGGGGACCCACTTCCTGGGTGCAGAGAGATCATTTGTCCGCGTCTCTTCTTATGAGGTCACTCGTCCCATCACGGGACCCCACTTCTACTCCCTCCCAGAGGCCTCATTCGCGAATACTTGGGGAGTCAGAGTCTCAGCATGGGGTGTGGGGGCACGACTCAGTCCACAGCACTGCGCACTGAAGATTCCCCAGGGGGTCCCACTGACACGGGCTCCCTGGCAGGCGGTGGCTCTGCCGCGCACCGTGTGGCTCATGTGCGCCCTTGAGGTGCCTTTCTGGACCCCAAGAACGGTCAGCCCTCCGACGGCACCTGTGCTGGGCTCCTCGCTGTCCGTCCGGTCCACACGCCGGCCGGGACCTCCCCAGCCTGCACACGTGTCCGTGTTCACATCCACGTCTCCCCGCGGAGGCACACGGGGGAGGCTCGGGACACGTGTCCTGGTCGGTCGGCCGAAGGAATCGACGAACTCGGGAAACAGGAGCGACTTTTCTGCAGACGACTACCCGCCAGTCCTCGCGGCCGCCCGCAGGCCCACAGACCAGCGGCAAGGACCCTGCGGGCCCGACCCCATTTAATAACTTCACGATGTCTTTGAGGAGATGTGCCTGCCTGTGAGTAATCTGCCGCCCGAAAACGCAGCTGACCGGGCTCCAGGACCCCCGGCGGGGCGATGGCCAGGAGAACGCGTCCGGAGGGGG
Organism: Molossus molossus; assembly: GCF_014108415.1. Lineage (NCBI taxonomy): Eukaryota > Metazoa > Chordata > Mammalia > Chiroptera > Molossidae > Molossus > Molossus molossus. The sequence goes on from NW_023425362.1 coordinate 1,582,836, forward strand.
CGCGTCCGGGCCGGATTTAATTTGCCTGCATGCGCGGCGGGCCCGGAACACTCCCAGGGCCGCCAAGGAGTGTGTGCCGCGGAGAGGCAGGCGGCGATTTGCGGCCGCCGGCAAATGGAACATAAGCTCGCATTATAATGCAGCCACAGAGAGCCAGCGTCCCTAATGACCATATTGGGATGTGGCGCGGCCGCCCTGCATGCGAATGAGCTGCCTCGGCCTGTTCTGGTCCCTCCGGGAGTGCCCGCCACCTTCCCTGGCCCAGCGCTGCGCTGGCTGCCTGCAGAGCCGGGTGGGGGCCGGGGTGGAAATGCGGGCGGCCCCCTGGCCGGCGCCCGGGCACAGGATGGAGACAGCCCAGAGCTCTGGGCCTGGGCCACGGCTCCCGAGGGGGCTCCTGTGTCTGGGGGCCCCGGGCCGGCGTCTCCCAGTGTCTCTGAGGCAGCTGAGCTTCAGGAGCCGCCCCAGGTCAAGGACACTTAGAGGGACCAGGCTCCCCTGACCCCCACCGTGCAGCCACCTCACCATCTCCCCTCCACCACCTCCCGCACAGGTCGCCAGGGCTGGGAACCAGCATCTGGGCCTGGGCACCGGTGCTGCAGATACCGGTTCGCCCACCCAGAGGCCGCAAGTCCCAGGCCACGGTGCCCAAAGGGCTGCCTCCTCTCGAGGCCTCTGTCTTCCCGTGTACACGCCGCCCTCCCCGTGGCCCCCCACGGTTTCTCCGTGAGTCTGTCCTGGCCGCCTCTTCTCAGGAGGACACCGGTCCTGTTGGGTCAGGGACCACCTCACTTTAAGGAAACCACCTCTCTGAAGACCTTACTTAGATGGGGTCACACGGAGGCTCTGGAGGGCTGGAGCATCAGTGAGGACACAGTCTACCCTGGACACACCTGCAGCCCCGCTCTGCCGCCGTCCCTGACGCCCACCCCGGGACCCGGGGGCAGAGGCCACAGCTCTGCCTGCCACTGTCATTCTGTGGGACAAGGGACCAACCCGCCACAGGGGGCGTCTGTCTCTTCTCCCAGGACCAAGCAGGCATGTGAATGAACCTGTCCATGAGGGTGCTCTGTGGACCGCAGTGTCCCCAGATCTGCCTCCCGGGGCACACAGGGCCCAGGCACAGAGAGAGCCCTGAGCCAGCTGCTTGGGACCCACAGCCCCCCAAGCCGAGCAGGGGGAGGCTCTGCAACCCGGGGCCAGCAGATGGACACCCCCCAGGTGCACCCTGGCAGGGCACCCTCAGTGCCTTCGGAGGGGCAGGAGCCCAAAAACAGCTGGAGGAATGATCAGCCGTGGAGCCAGAGGGGCTCTGGGCTCCCCGCTCCCCCATCTTTACCCCCAGACTTCCATCCACAGATGACCATGAACTTGACAGCGAAGACCTCCCCCCACTTCCAATCCAGGCAGGACCTCAGACTCCAGCAGGTCTCCTGGGTGCCAGGAGAGGGGCCCAGTGGGGGTCCTCAGCTGCACCCCCTCTCAGCACTGTGTGCCCTGGGGCGGGTGCTCAGAAGGAAGACCCCTGATGTCCGGGCCACAGGAAGCTGGGTGTCGGGGCTCCTTCCTGCGGCGACCCAGTGCGGACAGAGCTGCTGCTTCCCTGCGGTGCCGTCTCAATTAGGTCAGTCCCGGGAGCAGCCCCCAGGGCCCCGCACCCTGGCCGCTGTGCTCTGCACTCTGCCTGGCTGTCCTCGGTCTCAGCTGGTTCTTGTCCCTGGCCATGGCCCGGTCACCCCGGCCGGGAGTCCAGCCCGAGGTCCCCACGTCCCCTGGGAAGTCCCAGCTTTCCTCTCGCGAACCAAGGGCTCTCCGCGCGGGCCTGGCCGGGACGCAGCTCCCCGACGGGCGCAGACGGCAGAGGTAGGTTTTAATAGGCTGCTGGTCACCCACAGCGCAGCACCTGTGTCCGCCTGTGAGCTGCGCTTCTGAAGAGCGCGATTTCGGAAGCTCGGCGTCCACTGCACGTGATTACTTCTCCCTGCGGTGCGCAGGATCCAGGCACGGTGATCACAGCGCCCCGGAGCCTGGGAACCCCAAGACTGCTCTGCAGGAGGGCCACAGGCGGGGAGCACGTCCTTCCAGGGACCGCCCCCCCCCCGAGGCTCCTCAAAGTCCCCCAGCGCCCAAGACAGACTTGTCTCTCCTGCCTGAACTCTACCCGAACCCCCACCCCCGTGCCACTCTGAGGCTCAGAGAGATATCACCTCGTCAAAAGTGCCAGTCCACCTGTCCCCACCCTCCTGGAGCCGACCTCAGAGCTCGGGGCCTCAGCCAGGTTCCTGGGTCCCATGCTCACCTGGGGACCCAGCCCCAGCATCAGGACACCCGGCTGGAGGCAGCGACGGGGGGAGGGGAGAGGAGCCGGGCCACACCAAGCCCCAGGGCCTTGGAGGGTGCTGCTCCCAGTCGGCTGTGACCCCACGGTCCCGTGGGCATCAGCCACAGCACCCCTCCTTGCCACACGTCCTTGGACAGGTCTCCTGAGGGCCCCCAGCAAAGCCACGGGTTCTCTGACCCGTCCGAGAAGTGACGGGTCCCCGGCCGGACTCCTCGGAGCTCTGCCGGGCACTCTCAAGACGCTCCCCAGGTCCCTCGGGCTACTGCTCCTTCACGCTGGTCTGTCTCACAGAGACGCTTCGTCCCAGGACACCCTCCGTGGGGCGGAGGGGGCACGGCCAGGCCAGGAGGCACAGAGGCGGAAGGGCCGCTCGGACGGCAGCAGGAAGAGGAAGGGGCTGGGCAGGGATGAGAGGGAGCCCGGCGCACGGGGGCAGCCGTACCGCACAGCCCGGACACCGGCCACGGGCTCCCTCCACGCATCCGTCCCTCCACCCGCCCTCCCCTCTCCCACGGACGCTCACAGGGCCCCACCGGTGTGCCAGGCACGGGCTGTGCCCGAGAGTCCAGTGATCAGACAAGGGCAGCTGCCCATGAGCCCAGGGCCCCTCCAGGGGGCGCCCTCGCCTCCCTCCTGCTGCCACCTCTGCGGACACTGAAGCCTGGCCTTCGAGGGCCACCGCTCCACCCACCCTGCCCCCGCCTCGGACACAGGGACACAGAGCAGCCCCCCGTGGAGGCTCTCGGGGGGGGGGCCCAGTGGACACGACGCCTGACCACAGTGTCTCCGCAGAGCCGACCCCAAAATGCACGTTTGGGGAGCGACGCACCCACATGTTCGTGAAAACGAGAGCACACAGGGGTTCTAGGTGCGAGGGGGGCTCGGCAGCCAATGATTCTTCAATTACAGCCCAGACGCCTGGGAAATTTAGAAATAATAATAATTTGGAGGTCTAATCTGTTAAAACAATAGCTTTTAATATTCATTTGTTACTGGAAATAAGCGGCCGTAATAACTTGATGATTAAGCTGCTGTGACCCTCGTCGAACCTTAGCAATTCTCATTAAAATGACAGCTTCTGTCTCTGTGTCTGGAACCCGCGCTCCCCTCCTTCCCAGAACCCCCGAGCCTCCCCGGAGTCATTAACTCATGTGATTAAAAATGTAATGCGCTCGGAACATTTTTTACTTCGCGAAGGTACCAGGTTAAAAGTTTTAATATGCGCTGCATTAATCGCGAGTCGTTTTGATTAAAAAAACCTCACAGAACGAGACGTAAATGGAAAGCTTCGTCGTCAGAGGTGGATTATGATAATTTCTCTCCTATCCTAATTTTTATTAATGGAAAAGGATGATGAACTAAACTAGTCCGTCAAATTTCTGCACCTTAGGCCTCAGCCCACGCTGTGGAGACACTGCTTTGCGGGAGCCCAGACAGAATGTCCGAGGACAGGCCTCTTCCCTTCCCCCACTCCTCAAGGGCCCCCAGCACCCCCAGGCCGCCAGCGCCCCTCCCCCAGGCCCCCAGAGCCCCTATCCCAGACCCCCAGCACCCCCCAGGCCACCAGCGCCCCTCCCCAGGCCCCCAATGTCCCCCTAAGACCCCCAGCGCCCCTCTTTAGGCCCCCAGCGCCCCTCCCCAGGTCCCCAGTGGCCCCCCCAGACCCCCCAGTGCCCCTCTTCAGACCCCCAGCGCCCCTCCCCAGACCCCCAGCGCCCTCCAGCACCCCTCTCCAGGCCCCCAGTGTCCCCAGGCTCCCAGAGCCCCTATCTGAGACCCCATGCACCCCCCCAGGCCCTCAGTGCTCCCCCCGGCCCCCAGCATGCCTCCCCAGGCCCCCAGCGCCCCTCCCCAGGCCCCAGTGCCCCCCAGGCCCCCAGCGCCCCCCCAGGTCCCCAGCGCCCCTCCCCAGGCTCCCAGTGGCCCCCCCAGACCCCCCAGTGCCCCTCTTCAGACCCCCAGCGCCCCTCCCCAGACCCCCAGCGCCCTCCAGCACCCCTCTCCAGGCCCCCAGTGTCCCCAGGCTCCCAGAGCCCCTATCTGAGACCCCATGCACCCCCCCAGGCCCTCAGTGCTCCCCCCCGGCCCCCAGCGCCCCTCCCCAGGCCCCCAGCGCCCCCCCAGGTCCCCAGCACCCCTCCCCCGGCCCCCAGCGCCCCTCCCCAGGTCCCCAGCACCCCTCCCTCGGCCCCCAGCACCCCTCCCCAGGCCCCAGTGCCCCCCAGGCCCCCAGTGCCCCCCCAGGTCCCCAGCACCCCTCCCCAGGCCCCCAGTGCCCCCCCAGGTCCCCAGCACCCCCCGGCCCCCAGCACCCCCCAGGTCCCCAGCACCCCTCCCCAGGCCCCCAGCGCCCCCCAGTCCCCCAGCGCCCCTCCACGGCCCTGGCCCTGGGGAAGGAGCGTGGCCGGAGCACAAGGGCAGTGCTGGGAGAGGCCTCAGTGAAGGCCCTGGGCCTGCACCCCACTTCCCTCGGGGGAGTCCCCACGTCCCCCTTGGTGCTCTCACAGGGTGAACACGATGTCCCCCACTCCGCAGGAGAGGACACCGAGAGCTGGGCAGGGTGAGCGCCCACCTGTGGGCGTCAGCACCCGCCAGGGGCCGTCCTGGCCAGGTTCCGGGGCTGAGGCCCCCCTGAGCAAGGAAAGGCCGGAGCAGGGGCCGCAAAGGAAGTGAGGCCGCGGGCACAGGAGGGCATCGCTGTGGGGGATGGGCCTGGACCGGCGGGCATGAGACCTGAGCTCAGGAACCTTCCGGAAAGCTCTGTCCTCACGACCCTGGGACAGGAGCAGGGCCCCAGGCGGGGGGAGACCTGGACACGAGGTGGGTGGGCGCGTGGATGGTGAGGGTGGTGCACTCGATGCCCTGCCCACAGCGAGTACAGGCCATTTCGGAGAAGCAAGTCTTCAAAGCAGCCTGCTGCCCCTCCTGCCGGCCGACGTGGGGGTCCAGGGGCCTCAGGACCACCCTGACCCTGCAGCCGCTGTGAGTGCTCCCCCGCCCCCGCATCGTTTGCTCCTCGAGCCCTGGGCACCTGGGAGTGTCTGTCCTCGGTTACAGTTCTGGGGGTGCGCAGTGAGCGTGGCGGGCTCACCCACAACTGCCGGGCCAAGTGGTCACACCCACCACCACAGCCCATAACATCCTGCAGGTCTGCTGACGTCGCCACGTGGACAACTCGGCGTGGCAGGGAGAGCTGGAGGTCCCGGGAGGCTCCCTGGGGCGTGACCTCTGGCGGAGCCCGGACGGCTGGAGCCACGCGAGACTGCGCAGTCCAGGGGTGCACGCAGGGCAGCCTGGGGACCAGAGAAGCCTCTGGCTCCCCGGGGAGCAGCACTCAGGGGCTCCGCGGGGGCGGGGGCGGGGCGAGCTGAGACACCTCTGGGCTGGAGCCCTGGGGGTAGTGCGCCGGCCCTGCTGCTGTGGGCAAGAGCGTCTCGTGTGTGGACGGGTCTCTCCCCATCTACCCACAGGAAGCCACTGGCCCGTCCCATCCCAGCACAGGGCCAGCTCCCTGCGGCTCCCAGCGGACGCAGAGTGAACGAGTGAATGAGTGAGTGAGGGGTTGGATGGATAGATGGGTGGATGGATGAGTCAAGGAATGAATAAATGGATGGATGGAAGGAAGGAAGGAAGGAGGGAGGGAGGGAGGAAGGAAGGAAGGAGGGAAGGGAGGAAGGGAGGAAGGGAGGAAGGAAGGGGGGAAGGGAGGAAGGAAGGAAGGTGGATGGAAGGAAGGAAGGGAGGAAGGAAGGAAGGAAGGAGAGAGGGAGGGAGGGAGGGAGGGAGGGCGGGAGGGAGGGAGGAAGGAAGGAAGGAAGGAAGGAAAGAAGGAAGGATGGAAGGAAGGAAGGAAGATGGAAGGAAGGAAGGAAGATGGAAGGAAGGACAGACAGACGGATGGATGAGGAGCAGTGTCTGGTGGGATCCAGCTGCTCCCTCTCATCCCCAGTAGCTGGCCAGGCCCCTCCACACACGATAAATATTTATTTAAGGTTTTCCCAGGTGTCAGCGTGATAAACGGACCCTTGACACAATCGATGAGTCAAGTAAGCGGAGTTAATCTACAGAAGACCCTCCTGAGGGCATGTCCCCCTTTGCCTGACACTCAGAGCTCTGCGAGGGGTCAGGGGACCGTCCCCCATTACACCCAGAGGCCGGCACCTCAGGCTCCAGGCCACTGAGCCCGAGAAGGCAGGTCACCAGGCAAGGACGGAGCAGGGGCCGGGGCCCGGGACAGTGTCAGGCGTGGACAGATGTCCCAGGAAAGGAGACCCAGGTCCCAGAGGAAGGACTTGAGTCAGGCAAACAAGGGCAAGACCTCCTGTAAGTCTGCTCAGCCTTGTCCCACATCCGCTGGACCCGCTGGGGAGCAGAAGGCGCCCTGCACGTGCGCAGGGCTCCCACACCTGGGGAGCGGCCGCACCCCGCGCCCCGGGGCCTGAGGGCAGCCAGGTGGGCTGAGGGGACCGCACGCCAAGACAGGGCCCATTCTCCAGGGCAGAGCCTTTTCTGTGCAGACGGAAGTGGTCCCCCTGGGTCCGGGTCCTTTCTGGAAGGTACTGGCTTCACTCTGGGGAGCGAGCAGGTCGCAGGTATTTGTGTCAGAGGACAGAGCCTGGACCAGGACCCGTCATCCGGCTCTGGGACCTGCTGGCGGAGGGGGAGGCACCAGCCCGACACCAACCTCCACCATCTCCATGGGGGACCCAAGGGGTTCGAGTGTGCAAGGCACTGGGACAGCTGGGGACTGTCAGGGCGGGTCGGCCTCGGGATGAGACCCTGCTAGGCCCGGTGTGTGATCTGAACTGGAAGTCCCCTGGCAGGTCCCTTAAGCAGGGCTCGTTGCTTTCCGTAAAGTGTGGGCAGAGGAAGGGGGGGGTCTGACCTTAGACCAAGGACAGGCGGGCTCACGCTGCAGGACAGTCACAGTCCTCCTCAGGCCAAGGAGACACCTCCGGCCTCAGCTCTGTAGGTGGAAGGGGAGGCACCAGCCCCACACCGGCCTCCGGTGACGTTAGCCCTGGGCGAGACCCCTCCGCCTGGCAGGGCCACCAGGCCGCTCCCAGCTCCGGGGACCCACACAGCCAGCGCCATCCAGGCGGGATCGCCCAATCTTGGCTCCCGGGCGCTGTCCAGGGTCCTGAGCCCACCTGCCTGTGCCCTGGAACAGCCCAGGTTCCACAGGTGACCCTCCAGGTGTGCCCTGCAGACATCTCCAACACATGCCTCCTGAGCCCAGACGGTCAGAATCCCCCCGAGAGCCATGTGGGCCCCTGAGGTGACCTGGTGGAAAGGTGCCCCCAGAAGTCCTCACTGCTCCCCTTGCCCTGGGTCCGCCCGATCCCACCTGGAGGCACTGCCCAGCTCCCAGGCACCTGTCCTGCCAGGTGTGCCTGGCAGATCGCCTCATCTGGCTCCCACCAGCGGGTCCTCCCAGCCCAGACCACAGGCATCTCCGTCGAACACATCAAAGGAAGTAAAGAGATGGACCTGCTTCTACATCGTGCATCAAACCTGAAATCACGTTGCACCCTACTGTTTGTTTGTTTGTTTGATCCTCACCGGAGAACATTCCTGCACCTATCTTCAGACAGAGCGGGAGGGAGAGAGGGAGTCAGAGAGAGACAGAAACATCGATGTGAGAGAGACACACTGACTGGCTGCCACCCACACTACCCGAACCGGGGCCGGGGACAAACTGCAACCGAGGTACGTGCCCTTAGTGGGAACCGAACCCGGGACTCTCTGGTCCGCGGGCCGACGCTCTAACTGCTGAGCCAAACCGGCCAGGGCATTGCGCCCTGTGGTCCCAGGAACTGCCAGTGCCGTGCCAGCTTGGCACAGGCCCTCGGGTCACTCAGAGGAGGCCCTTCTGCGGCGGGCACATCCTCAGAGCGTGGGAACAGCGGGGCCACGCGTGGGGCGGTCGGGGCAGCGCAGAGAAGCTGCGGCCCCTACAGCAGAGTGCCCGGTGGGCATCCACGGGGGGCGGCCGTCTCCTGAAAGCCACTGGCCCGTGTTCAGGTTATTTAAACGCTTCTGATTCAGTTCCTTCTGGGGAGAAAGGGGACCACGCGGCACCTCAGAGGTGCCACGCAGTGTGTGAGTCCCCGGGTGGATCAGCCGGGCCAGTGCCCGGTGCGCTGTCAGGGTGCCAACGAGGGGACCAGGTGTGGAGGGCGCAGGCGCTCCGGCAGGGGCGTGGCCCTGGCCGTCCAGGGCTGTGTTCAGTTCTCACTCAGGGCTCTGTCCGCAGGCAAAGCCACAGAGCGAGGGCCAGAGAGGGACCCAACCCCACGTCTCCAGGCCAAGCTGCCCGGCCCTGCCCGGCCCTGCCCAGGCACTGTCTGTGTCACCATCTCCAGAAGGATGGACAGACTTGACAAGGGCCAGCCCAACCCCTTGGGGCATGTGAGCCAGTTTGGTGGAGTCCCTGTAGCCAGCTGCTCAGGCCTGTGTCCCCCACCCCCGAGGCCACCCTGTGAATCTGATGACTGAGATTTAAACTCATATTTGGTCCCTTTCCGAACGGCATGCAGAGACATGTGCTGCACCCGAGTTCAGGGGTGGACTGGTCACCAGCTGTCTGCCTCCACCGCCCGCCCAGGTGGCCGCTCCCTTGTCCGCGGCGCCCACGGATGGGCCACGTGACCACACATGCTGGTGTGTGGGTCTCAGCGCCAGGCCGGCGGCCGTGCGGAGCGGCCACGAACACAGGAACCCTGCAGCTCACCTCGGCGGCCGTCTGAGCAGAGCCAGGCAGGGGGGAGCCCTGCGTTTTCCATTTGAAAACTTCCTCAAGTCGACTTGGTTTGCTAAGAATGTCTCTCTGGCCAAGGCCTCCGGTGTGCATGACGGCACCATGCGGTCTCGTTCCCAGAAAGTCGGTGAGTTCAGTGAGGACACGTGACTTCGGTCCAGCAGGGAGCAGCAGAGGCGTCAGAGAGGCTGGATGGGGCGAGGGGACAGAGGCCGTGGTGACCTGCTGAGAGACTGCCCGCCTCCCTCCCTCACGCTGGGCCAGGCGAGGTGACCTGCCTTCGCCAATGGGGTTTCAGCGACATGCGGGGGCTGGAAGTGACCAGGGGCTCAGCCTGCTTCTGAGATGAGGCCCTTGTGACTCCTGCATCCACCTGCAGCCTGGATTCCTGCACATCCACAGCTCTGCCCTGGAGCCCGGCACCTGGTCCAGCCCAGCCCCACGTGGCTGCCCCACCGCCCAGGGCCTGCCGCCCCCGGGGAGCCACAGAGCACCCAGAGCTGACCGCTGACTGAGACACTCGGCTCCCTGGATGAGTATGCTCAGCATCGCTGACCAACGGCCTCCGAGGAGGGGGCAGGGAGGGACTGGGGACACTTTCAGGAAAATGACAGCAGGTGGCATCTCCAGTCATCTTGAAAACCCCACCACATCATCATTACATTTTACTTATAGAAGGGACAGGAGGGAGAGCCACATCCCGGAGCCACACCCAGAGCCACATCCTGGGGAGCCACATCTCAGAGCCACATCCCAGAGCCATATTCTGGGGAGCCACATCTCAGAGCCACATCCCAGAGCCACCCTGGTGAGCCACGTCCCGGGGAGCCACATCTCAGAGCCACATCCCGGAGCCCACCCTGGTGAGCCACGTCCCGGGGAGCCACGTCCCGGGGAGCCACATCCCAGGGCCACGTCCCAGAGCCACATCCCGGGCAGCCACGTCCTGGAGCCACGTCTCGGAGGCACGGAAGGCCAGGCTAGTTCTGGGACTCCCAGTGGGAGGCTTGCCTCAGGTTGCCCTCAGGATGTCCTCACCCACCCATACACAGTACCAGGGGTCACATCCCCAGCACCAGGGACTTCGGGGTCCCCCTACTCCTGGAACACGAGAGGATTTGTGAGGGCCAGCATGTGCACACAGGGGCCCGGGTGGAGGTGCGGGTCAGCTTCCGAATGAATTCGCCGTATTTCAGCTCATGGCGCCATCACCGAAGGCACGTCAGTTCCATCGGCTTTCTCAGCTCACGGGGGCAGGACACAGCAGTGGTTTTCAAACGTGTATGAACGTGAGGCCCCTGGAGAGAGGTGGGGGACCTGGGCCCACCAAGAATTTCGGATTTGGGAGGTCCTTGGTGGGGCCGCCAGTCCTGGGACCCCCGGCCAAGGGCCACAGCATGGAACGGCGTTGTGGAGATTAAGCGAGGTGTTACCTACCATGTGGCCAACCGGGCTGCCACGCCATGTGGTCTCTCCAAATGCAAGCAGGGCACAGCCAGCCACCGTACGACTACCACTAAACTCAAGTCTGCCCGCTGCCCAAACGCGGGCCAGGGACTCCTGCCGAGTGCGAGGACCCCCGCCCCACCTGTCACCTGGCAGCTCAGGGTTTCAGAGCATCACGGGCAAACTGTCCTCACTCCCCGAAGGCACAGCTCGGGGGGCAAAGTGAGGGGAACTCCAGAGGAGGGGCTGGACTGTGGGGGCCCCCGGGCCCGGGAGCTTCCCTATGGGTCCAAACCGTGGGGCCTGACATCCCCGCGAGCCGCCCAGGGGTGCGGGGGGGGGGGGTCCCTGGCTCCCACCAGCAGGAGGTGGCTTCCGCCCGCGGGTCTCCCGTAGGTGGCCGGGCTGCGGGGCTGCACGTGTTTTCGCTGGGAAGTGGAGACGCCCTCAGACACTTCGATCACGTCTATTTTTGTGTCTACACTTCGATTTTGGCAGCACTCAGTAGGGAGCTGGGAAAACACATTTTTCTCTACCATCTTTAATGTTCTTTTATTTATCAAACTTAGCTCCTCTTCGGGTGGATTGAGACAGACTTGGCCAGAGCCTGGGAAACGCAGTCCCGGGAAGCAGGGTGGAGATGAGGATCGGCCAGCTGGCTACCGTCCGTCCGTCTGTCCTCGGCCCGCTGAGGAAGGCGGGCGGTCGGAGCAGCCGCTCAGCTGGCGGTCGCCTCCCCGTCCCAGGAGCCAGCAGAGCCGAGTTCTGGGACCAGCCCGCCCGCCACCAGCCGGCCACCCGGGCCTTTCCGGAGCCACAGATACGCGGTTGATGGCTGAAGGCGCCGGCCGCGTGCCGGGTGCCCAGCTCAGCCACGCGCGGACCTGCCGGGTCCCTCCTCCCCGTCCCATCGCGCTGGTCGTGGGCACAGCCGCACCGATGCCCCAGGGCAGGCACCCCAAGGAAAACCAAGTATCTCACCCCAAGACGCTCTGACCACCCTGAGCCCAAGGGGTGGGCGGCGTCCATGGCACTGAGGGTCTGCGCAGGCCGTCCATGCGCGTGACACGTGTTTGCGAGTGAACACGGACTTCCCACGGCACGCCGGGCACAGGCCCCAGGACCTGGAGCAGGGGCGGCCCAGGCTACCACGGGGGAACGCACCACGGACAGACAGCTGTGGGGAGTGGGCGCGTGCCCTCAGTGGTCCTGGGGCTGCCTCCCGGGGCCACAGCTGAAGCCAGGACTCCTCCAGGCTGTGCTCCTGGGCTGTCCCAGGGGCCGACGGGACGGCCCACCCCGACCGCTGGCGTCCAGCGTGGCGCTGGCTCTCCTCCCACGCCCCACGCTGGCCCAGCTCCCAGGAACCTCAGGATCGGGGGGCCCCTGGTAGAACCTGCCTGAGGCCTGCCTGCCCTGAAGCCACCCTCCCCCAGCCAGCAGGACACTGTCCCTTGCGCATCCATGGCCCGCATACACCGACCCCTCCCTCAGGCCCTGCAGGGCAGCCTGCTAACAACGTCCTCTAACGGGGACTAACGGGGACGTGGGGTGCTGGGCGCTCCTTTGGGTGCTAGGCGGCAGCCTGTGAGCTGTGACAGGGCCGGGATCCCCTCCGCAGGCTGAGGGACCCGCAGCACGGCCCGCCCGTGGTCTGCAGCCTCGGCTCTGGGACTGGGCCCTGAGCTGTCGGGGGCTCGGGCGCCTGGGAGGCAGGGCCAGCGTCTAAGTGTTCCTGTCCGGCTCCCGTGGCCCTCAGTCCCTGGCCACAGGACCGAGGGGCTGGGGGATGAGCTTCTCGCAGGCCGGACATTTGTTACGCACCTGCTGCGACCGGGGCCGTCTGTGGGGCGCTGGGGACACAAGATACGGGTGCCGCCCTCTTGGGGAGCCCGTTCTGGTCCCAAAGCCAAGTCACACAGTGTAACACATGACAGGAAGTGAGCCACGGAAGGCGAGCGTGGTCCTGCTGGGGCAGAGAGGCGTCCAGGACATTTGGGCAAAAAGGACCAGTAGCAATCAGAACAACTGTCCTCGAATATTCAAACCAAGAAGCACGGGGCACCGTGGTGGCCGTGGCCGTGGCCGTGGCCATAACGATGAACTTCCGGAACAGACGGAATGACAGGGGAGGGCGACCCTTTGTAGACACTTCCTCAGGACAGAAAACCCCGAGGCGTCACCTTGGAGCCAGCTGGATGGCCGGGTCGTCCTTTTCTGGGTTCGTTTCCTTGCCGACGGGTCTTTCGGGGGCTGGCACCCATGGCCCCCATGAAGGTCACTCCAGGGGGCAGCTGCCGTCCATCGAGGAGAAACTCCCCTGGGACTCTCCTCTCTCTGACCCTCCAGGGACCCGGCAGGGACAGCGACACATCAGGACGTCAGCTGCCCGAGCTCCCCGTGTCCTCTCGGCCTGATTTCAGCAGACACCCCCAGCGCGCCTGCTTCTGGCCTCGCCCAGCCCCGGGGGTCACACCTCCAGACTGCCAGAGAAGGGGCAGGATGTCTGACCACTGGTGCTCCCCGAGCCCAGAGGAATGGGCACCGAGACCCAGGGCACCGGGACCCAGGGCACCCTCACCACAAAGGCACACAGGCGGTGGGACGTGTGCCCAGCACCTCCTCCGAGCTAACCGATGTGCACAGGAAAGTGGACGGAAGCCAGCCACCCAGACACAGAGGTGCCCGACCCTGCCCAGCCCTGAGAGGAAGCTGGCGCTAATGTCATTAACACTGTTATCACCCGAGAGCTGCTGCTCATTTGAATAAATCCCAAATTAGCATTCGGCCCCGAGGCTGGCACATTTCTCCAAAGTGCTGCTGTCTGATGGCACCTCCAGGGAGGCCTGACGGGCCCCTGCCAAGCCCAGGACAGGCCTGGAGAGAAGGCAGCCGCCCCGACACCCTGGTGCCTGCTGCCCTGTGCCAGTCATTCCCCCATTAAATAGGCAAATGACTCACAGAGGGGGGCGCCCCGGGCCACAGCCAGGAGGGAGCCCAGGACCCCTGTCTGCCAGCTTCGGGGCTTCCCGCCGGTCACCCAGGGTGCCGCGGGAGGTGGCGTCGGGTCCGCTGGGAGTTCTGGGCAAAGTCGGGGGCTCGGACGTGCTTTGTGAGGCCGTGAGACCCACCAGGTCTCTGCACGGGGGGCAGGAGTGGTGGGCAGACCTGCCGAGCCCACCCCACTGAGGACCCGGGGCCTACCTGGCAGGCGGGCAGCTGGCCAACCCCGTCACCCTCACTGGTGTTTGCCTCCTGGGGCGCGGTCTCCCCTGCCCACTGGCCGCCCCTGCTCAGAGCCCAGAGCCCTCACCTCAGGTCCCTGGGAGGGCTGACCAGTCAGTCTGGCTCCTGTTGGGGACCTGTGTCTGCTGGAGCCCTGGGGGGGCACCCTGCCCCCTCCTGGTGGGAATCTCAGCCAGGACACCCCAAGTACAAGGCGGTGCTCTCCTGGCCCAGACCGTGGGCACCGGCAGACACAGCAGTCGGGGGGCTCTGCCCAGACGGGACCATAGTGGCCTAGGAAGCTGGTGACCTGTCCCAGGACACTGCCCGGTCTGCCCTCCCCCGAGACTGCTCTGGGCCCCAGGGGCCGCTTCCGGAGGGGTCTCTGCAACAGGGGCCGCTGGGCAGTCCTGCCTGGCAGACGCTCCCGTCCTGGGCGCGTCTCCTCCAGAGAGCCCCTCCCTCCATGGGGCCGCTCACCTGCGGCTGACGGGCCTTGGTCTGGAGCAGGCGGGCAGGTGAGCGGGCCACCCCCTGGGCTCCCAGCAGGGACGTGCGGTCCAGGGGACGGGTACCTCTGCTCACACTTGGGGACGGGGATGCTCACTGCAGCCCAGCCCATGGAGGTCAGCGCGGAGCTGGGTCTCCCCGGCGCCCCCTGCAGGTGGGCTCTGGAGGAGCCTGGGCCTCCTGAGAGCTGAGTGGCCAAGCACACTGGCCGGCCCCAGTCCCCCCACCCTGCCTCCGCCAAGCTCTCGCAGCCCCACGTGGGCGGACGGCCGCCCTTCATTGGTCCTCACACGCCCTCCGGGCAGGGCCACTGGAAGTCGGGTCGGACATCGGCTTTGTGGGCGTGGGCAGGTGTGCCCCCTTCCTGGGACAAAGGGACGAGGGAGGAGATGTCACGTTCTCTGTGCTCCGAGGCCCGGGTCCCTGGAGGGCTGTCCTGGGAGTAGGGCCATGGGTGGCCGATGCTGACCCTTCTGCTCCTGTCCTGGCCGAGAGTCACTGCAGCCCTACGTGAGACCACGCTGGTCTCTGCCCACTGGACAGGCGGGTCCTGCCCACGCTCTGGCCGGGGCCCTGCTGGGGTGGGGCTGGGGTAGCAGACCTTCCAGGTGGTTCAGGGGGGCACCGCACACCCATGTGTGGGCAGCTGGACCCGTCACCCTGCCCTGGCCAGGGTGTAGTGACCCTGTGGGCGAGTCACCTGGTCGGGGAACAGACACTGCTCTCGTCCACCGTGCCCCTCCAGGCTAACCCCCAACAACCAAGGCCGGAGCTGGGCAAGGAACCGAGGCACAGGGGCCGACCTGCCTGTCATGGTGGGTTGTGTCCCCTAAGTCAGGTAGGAGCTCAGAGCTCGAGAAGGGACCTTATTCAAAAGCAGGGTCGCTGAGGAGGTAACCAGTAAAGATGAGGTCACACTGGGGTGGGTAGGCCCTGGTCGCCCAAGACGAGGTCCTCCCAAGAAGAGGAGGGACAGCTAGGTGGGCCCTGGGGAGCTGGCGCAGGGACTGGAGTGGTCGGCCACGGGCCCAGGAGCCCTGAGGACGGCACCCCGGCCCCTGAGCCTTCCGACCTCATGACTGTGGGGAGGTAACTGCCTCCCGAGGCCGCCCAGCCGGGGTCCTTCCTCAAGCAGCTCCAGGACACAGTGGGGCGCCCCTGTTGGTGCCTGGGGAGGACCTGCAGGCGGCCTGGACAAACAGGTCTGCGTGGCGGCCACGGCACAGCCTATGGGACAGTCTCCAGGGGCCACCGAGTCACAGGAGCAGCTCCTGACCCAGAGCCTTCTGGGAGACACCTTGCGGACACCACAGAGCAGAGTCCGGCCACGAAGGGGGCTGAGCCCAGACCCAAGGAGTGCCGGTCTCTGCCAGGTGGGCTGAGGTCCAGCACGGGCCGCCCGAAGGGACCGCCACTCACCACACCGCCGGTTCCATGTGGAGCCACCTCCATGGAGATACAGCCCACCAGCCCGCACCGCGCCGCTCAGCCAGACACAGACAGGGTGACTGCTCACACCCCCGGGGCTCGGGCAGTGGATCCCGGGGTCCCTGCACCCCCCAGGACTCGGGTAGTGGGTCCCGAGATCCCTAAACACCCCCAGGGCTTGGGCAGCCGGTCTCGGGGGCCCTCCACAGCCCCAAGACTCAGGCAGCAGATCCCAGGGTCCCCGCACACCTCCAGGGCTCGGGCAGTGGGTCTCGGGGTCCCTGATCACATCCCCAGGGCTCGGGCAGCGGGTCTTGGGGTCCCTGCACACCCCCCAGGGCTCGGGGCCATAGGAAGGGCTAGAGCTGGGCCTCACACACTGGAGATGACCGCTCACCCTGCCTCTTCCTGGCATTGTCCTTGGACACGTCCCCAGCCAGGCTCCCCACTCCCAGTCCAGCCCCTCTGCAGGGCTCCCACGAGGACCAGGGCCTTGTACCCACACAGTCCTGTCCGAGTGCCACCTGCCCGACTGAGTAACGGCAGCTTCCGTTCCTGAGGATGAAAATGGCCCAGCAGGCTCACGCGGGCGGACCGGCTGCCGAGGGCACACGGATCTCCCCACAACACCCGCTGAGACCGAGGTCCTGTCCCACCGCACACCAGTGACTGGATTCTGGACGCGTCGTTCGGGGGGGGGGGGGGGCATGACGGGACAGGGCGAGGGGGGAGGCGGGTACGGAACGCGGTCCCTCCTGCAGCAGCAGGGTGCGTCTGGCTCCAGGAGGCACTGATCCGTGTCCCCAGAGCTGAGGGGACCCGGGGGGTCAAAGGCACAAACGCATCGTTTGATGTGGGGGACCCAGGAACGGAGAGGCTGGGCCCCCGTCCCTTTGTCATGACTATGTGACATCTGGGCTCCAGGTGACCCTGGAATAGTGGCCTCTGGAAAGGACTGTTGGGGTCAGGCAGCATCTACCTCCCTGAGCCCCCTGACTCTACAGGGTTGCACTCGGTCAGCACCGAACACATCAGTCTGCAGGGCCAAGTTCAAGGATGTAGCCAGGACGAACCTCAGCCTCCCCACCCTGGGGACCACGTCCGCGCCCAGTGCAGGGAGGGGCAGGCACAGCTCTGAGTGCGGCTGGCAGGCTGGCTGGGGCGTGAGAGTGCCGCCCGGGACGGGCAGGGGCAGGGACGCCAGCGATGCTTCTGGACCAACCTGGCCGCCCCTCCCTGTGCCGGGGGCCCTCTGCTGGCTACGCTGCTCTGGGGGGCTCTGTCACCTGCAGCCAGAAGCAGCTCAGGTGCTGCAGTCTCCTGGGCTCAGCCCCAAGGGTGGCACACAGCGCGGGCATGGCCGGGCTCCCCTGGCCGCCGCACCCCAGCACCTCACCCCTTGTCCCCCCAGTCCCTGACCCCGCAGCCCAGTGCTCACAGCCTACATCCGCCTCCACGTTCGTCCTGCTCCCCCACCCTCCGCCAGCTTCTGTCACACGCGGGAGCCGACAGAGACCCTCTCCGGCCCCACGGCCCCAGGACCACCGTTAACCGCAGCTGCGGTGCCCCCGCCTCTGCTGGGCCACGGGCCGGTCCCGGGCTTCCTGCCGACTTGGGACTTTGCAGTGTCCCGGAGGAAGCCCAGCTCTGGCTTCTCGTTATCCAGCGCCGGCTAGAATGCCACCTGCTGGGGGTGACCCTCCTGGACCCCGCTACCCGGTGGCCCGTGGCCCCTGCCTCGACCAGGCTCGCCTGACGCTGTTCTCTGGAGGGACCGCCCGGCCTCCAGGGGTGTCGCTGCATGCTTATCTACCCGCCCAGTGAGGTTCTGTCGGGCCGTGGGGACCCGGTGCCCCGGCCTGAGGTGAGCTCCAGCACCGCCTGGGCTCTCGGGAGCCTCTGCGGTCTCCGGGGCGATGGCAGGACAAGCGCAGAGCCTGGGGGTGCGGAGCACAGGGGGTGAGCGGGCCACCGCGGTGCCTCGGGGCTGTCCTGACCAAGGGCACCCCCAAACACACGTCCTCAGGGGACAGCCACGTAACCCTGTTTCTCGCCAGGTGCCGACGGGGACTCAGGACGCATTTCCTGCCTGGGAAAGTCGCAGCCGGTCGGTGCCGGCCACCCTGCCCGCACCCATCCCCGGGGCTCCGCAGTCCACGGAGCCCCTGCCCCGTTATGACGCCTTCTTTGCCTCTGATTACCTGGGAAATAAACCGATTTGGGGGCGCACCAGGGCCCCTCTGGCCTCCTCCCCGGGGCCCTGGCTGAGCAGCGTGACTGCGTCGCCCATGCAGCCAGCCTCCTCTGCGACACGGGAAAATGTCATTATTTACCAAGAAAGCCAGGTCTGAAAATGGCAATTACTCGGTTGGTCCCCAGAAGGCCCCGCGGTCCTCTGTCTGCAGAAGTCGGCCTGGCCCGACCGGAGCTGGAAGATGCCGCTTCCGGCCCGAGCTCTCCAGCCCCCGCGCACTGGCCGGTGTACAGACGAGCGTGTACCCCCGGAGCTGTACGTATTCACGCCCGGACGTGTGACGCTCCTGCGTACCGTGTAAGGCGCACACGGTGAGACCCAGACGGGACGAGGCAATACACGTGGCAGGACTCATGCTTCCTCGTGGCCCGTGGCTGGCTCCGTGCCTCGGGTGCTGTGGAGGTCTCAGTTAGACGGACACTGTCGTCCGCCCCCGGGCGTGCCGTGAGTGGGCACCGCTCCTCTGCTCGATGAATGTCGGGGGGCCAGGACCCCTCGGAAATGGGCTGCTGGCAGGCGGGAGCCAGGCCGGAGCCCTGCTGAGCCCGTGAGCTTGAGTTTGGTCTCCCTGGGCCTGTGAGTACCTGAGAAACACGTGCCGGGAAGCCCCCCGGGAGAAGGGGGGTGACACGGGAAGAAGACCTGACCCCACCTGCAGCCCAGAGCCCCGCTGCCCGGCCAGCCTGCAGCCCGGAGTGAAAAGGTGTGACAGCAACACCGTCACAGTACTGTGGCCGTCACGCCACCTGACCCCGTGCCCACCCCCAGGACTCCCCGTGAAGGGTGAGGGGAAGCCCAGCAGCCTCGCCAGAGCCGGAGACGGGCCCCCGGGCCCGCAGCCCTTCGCGGAGGGGCCTGCTCCGCCCTGGACCCGGCCCGTCTCCCCGGAGCCAGGAGCTGGCAAACCCCCCGTGAAGCCCGGACAGCAACACGCAGGCTCTGCCGCCCCCGAGGCCCCGACATCACACGCTCCTCTGTTGTGACGACCTTTGTGAGTGTGAGAACCGTTCCCGGCGCCCTGCACAGAGAACAGCCAGCTGGCAGGAGGCGCCGCGCCGCGGGTGACAGTGACGTCCGTGGGCTGCGCGGGGGCGCTGGCATCACAAGGGGACCCCGTGCCCTGCTCCCCCTGTTCCCCCTGCTCCCAGCGGGTCCGCGCTCACGGCCTCGCCCGCCCACGGTGCCCGGACCCAGGACGGTCCATGGGGGAGGGACGCCTCTGGCGGCCCCGCCCTGCCCAGCCCACACCACCGGCCTGTCCACGGCCCGTCACCTTCACCGCTGGCGGAGGACACGGCGGGCACAGCTGGGGCCCTGTCCCCAGGGCTGTCATCGAGGCCGTGGCCCTCCCTCAGGGGAAGCTCGGGGCAGGGATGGACCCGCCACTCCGTGCGTCTCCCTGGACAAGGAGGAGGCCGTGACCCCTCAGTTCACGCCGAGGGCCGCCGGGTTTTGTCCTCACGAGGCCCTGAGACGCCACCTTGGTGACCACCTGCTAAGGCTCGGAGCCCACGCCGCTGGGAACACCAGGGCCTGACCCCACACGCCTGCGTCCACCCACACCGTGCCTCCTGGGGCGCAGGAGTGGACGGCCCCCCACTTTGGCAGGGTCGTTCCCATGCGAGACACACGTCTTGAGGAGTGGAGGGGGGTGGGAGGCACACCTCCCTGGTCTCCCCACAGCCAGACGCCACATCTCACCCCCACTTCCCTCCCGAAACACCCCGCGGGAGAGGTGTCAGCGAGACGGCGGGAGCGAGTGTCCTCAGCTCCCAGGCCCCGGGGAGCACCCCCGCCCCAAGCCCACCTACGGACTCAAAGACACAGGACACGGGAGCCCAGAGTCATTCCCACCACCCATCACCCCCGGCGCCAGTTCCCAGCCTCTGGCTCACGGCCACAGGGTCCCCCGGGTCCTGCCCGGCCAAAGCCCCACGGAGACATTTCTCCTGAGCGCCCCCCGGTGGGTCCCAGTGAAGACAGGACGGGGGGCGTCCCCGTGCCCCCCTTACCCCCCAGGACGGGGCATCCCCGTGCCCCCCTCACACCCCAGGATGAGGGGCGTCTCCCCCCGTTCCATCCTCACCCCCCAGGACGGCGGGCGTCCCCGTTCCATCCTCACACCCCCAGAATGGCGGGCATCCCCGTGCCCCCCTCACCCCCCAGGATGGCGGGCGTCCCCGTGCCCCCCTCACCCCCCAGGACGGCGGGCGTCCCCGTGCCATCCTCACCCCCCCGGAAGGCAGATGTCCCCGAGCCCCCCCTCACCCCCAGGATGGCGGATGTCCCCGTGTCCCCCTCACCCCCCCAGGACGGCGGATGTCCCTGTGCCCCCCTCACCCCCCAGGACGGCGGGCGTCCCCGTGCCCCCCTCACCCCCCAGGACGGCGGGCGTCCCCGTGCCATCCCCATGCCCCTTGCCCTCTTACCCTCCAGGACGGCGGGCGTCCCCGTGCCCCCCTCACCTCCCAGGACAGGGGGCGTCCCCGAGCCCCCCTCACCCCCAGGACGGCGGGCATCCCCGTGCCCCCTTCACCCCCCAGGACAGGGGGCGTCCCCATGCCATCCTCACCCCCCAGGACGGCGGGCATCCCCGAGCCCCCCTCACACCTCTAGGGCCTCCTCGCCCTGCAGAGAAGGTCCAGGGACGACAGAGCACAGTGCCCCCCGGTGTGTGCACCACGCACCTCTCTCTGCAGGAACACAGGCCGCCTGCCCCCCCGGGGAGCCGGGCCAAAGCCGGAGCCCGGCCTGCTGCGGACAGGGACACCCAAGAGGCAACGACCCCTCGGGCCAACTCAGAAGGTCAGGCTCGTAACCAGGCGGGCTCCTCGTTCTCACGGCGACACGTTTGGCCCAACCAGCCCGGCCGGGACTTCCTGACAGCGCAGCAAAGCCGCGTGGGTGGTCGTCAGAGCGCAGGGGACGGCAGCTCCCTGGGCTCCTCACGGGGACACAGAGCTCGTGGGCGGACGAAGGACACTCGTTTCCTGACGGTAATGACGGGGAGCCCCGGACAGGCCAGTGCACTCTGGGCCTCTCGCAAACCAGGCTGCCCAGTCCCCAGGGCCGCGGGGCGGGTCCAGGTCCTCACTGGTCAACTGAAATGTGTGTGTGTATGTGTGTGTGCATATGTGTGTGTGCAAGTGTGTGTGTGAATGGGTTAGAGTTTGTGAGTGCATGTGTTTTAGTTTTTTAGTGTATGTGTGAGTGTGCATCTGTTACAGTGTGTTACTGTGTGTGTGCATGTTAGTGTGTCTGTTAGTTGTGTGAGTGTGAGTGTGTGTACATGTTTGTGAATGTGTTGGTGTGTGTGCCTGAGAGCAGGTGTATGTGTTTTTGTTAGTGTATGTGTGTGTGTGAAGTGTGTGTATGGCTGTGAGCGTGTGTGCACGTGTGTGCGTGTATGTGCACAGGTCTGCGGGCAGCGTGAGGAAACCCTCCCACACTCACACAGGGTCAGTCACTCTGCCGAGTTTCAGGAGGAGGAGCCCCCGCCGCTGGTTCCGCGTCACTGTGTGACTCAGAGAAGAGAGCACCTACAGTGCACGTGGGGGTGCGTGTGTCCTGTGTGCACATGGGACCTGCTGTGAGTGGGGTCAGCACACATGCAATGCACACGCATGGCCCTTGTGCACGCGTGGGTGAGCACACATCCACTGTGTACACACCCTGACGCTGACACCCAGTGTCTCACGTGAACAGGCTGCTCTGTTCTTCCTCCCACTTGTAGGCGGTGTGACTTGTGAATGTGTCTTCTACCCCCACATGCACACGTTAGATTACACGGAGTGTGCATACATGTTGGGAGATGACACACGTATGAGTCAGACACAAGCCTCAAGAAATGTCCCAACTTCTCAGGAGTCACACACACTCACACACATTCATACAGTCACACACACAATCATACATCACATGCATTAGCACTCACAGTCACACATACGCACGGTAAAAAACATTCACACACTCACACAGCCACACACAGCCACACACACAATCACACACACATTAACACACAGTCACACTCACACACAATAAAAAACATTCACACACAGTCACACGCACTCACACAGTCAGTGACATAGTCACACAGTCACACACACATTCATACACACACACAGTCACAGTCACACACAGTCACACGCACTCACACACAGTAAGAAACATTCACACATTCACACTCACACACGTGCAAATCAGAACCAGAACATCCCCGGGAGACAGGTCCTGTCCCCAACCCCCCTCAGTGCCTCCAGGCTCTGAGGCCTCCCAGGGACAGGGGAGGGGCTGCCCGGGACGAGGTGGGGGCACGGGAGGGGCCGCCTGGCGCTAGCCCAGGCTGGGGTGAGGGAGCTGGCCGGGGGCAGACGCGGTGCCAGTGGACCGGAAGGAAACGCAGAACAGGAGGAGCGCAGGCCCCTCCCCGAGACCCCTGCTCCTACGTCCGTGCCAGCGGGGAGCCCGCTGGCCGCACCCAGACTGACCCTCCACGCGCCCCACCGCCCACAGCCCTGCTCCGGTGCCTGGCCCACGTCACTACCTCACATCGGGCCCCGGGACACCCCAGCTCCACAAGCCCCTCACCCAGGACCCGCCCTCTGATCTGTCCTTGCAGGGGACCTTCCCCTGCGCAGACCTGACCCCGGGTCACCATGTCCAGGCCCTTCGGGCCCCACGGCCCCAGCAGACAGCACAGTCTCACCTTTAACCTCCGAGCCCGGGGGGGGCCCCCCTCTTAATTCATGAAGGAAGGGACATTTGACCTGGGGCCTCCGCCCTGAGGATCGGCTCTGCCCACAGCCTCCGTCTCACCTGGCCGTGTGGACACCCCGCACCACCTGGCCCCACCTGCCTCAGCACCCTGCCTCCCGCCTGCACACAGGGCTCTGCCCTCGGCCCGCACACGCCCATCAGCCCGGAGCCCACAGGCAGGCTCACCTCCAGGGAGCCCTGGGCAGACTCGGCCTCACCTGCCTGTCCCCCCTCACCTCCCTGTCCCCCCTCACCTGCCCGTTCCCCCCACCTGCCCATCCCCCCTCACCTGCCCGTCCCCTCACCTGCCCGTCCCCTCACCTGCCTATCCCCCCCACCTGCCTGTCCCCCCACCTGCCCGTCCCTCCACCTGCCCGTCCCCCTCACCTGCCCGTCCCCCCACCTGCCCGTCCCCCCCACCGGCCCGTCACCCCCACCGGCCCGTCCCCTCACCTGCCCGTCCCCCCTCACCTGCCCGTCCCCCCTCACCTGCCCGTCCCCCCCCCCCCACCTGCCTGTCCCCCCACCTGCCTGTCCCCCTCACCTGCCTGTCCCCCCACCTGCCTGTCCCCCCACCTGCCTGCTCCCCCACCTGCCTGCTCCCCCACCTGCCTGTCCCCCACCTGCCTGTCCCCCCACCTGCCTGTCCCCCCACCTGCCTGCCCCCCCACCTGCCTGTCCCCCTCACCTGCCTGCCCCCCACCTGCCTGCCCCCCCACCTGCCTGCCCCCCACCTGCCTGCCCCCCACCTGCCTGCCCCCCCCACCTGCCTGTCCCCTCACCTGCCTGCCCCCCCACCTGCCTGCCCCCCCTCACCTGCCTGCCCCCCCACCTGTCTGCCCCCCCACCTGCCTGTCCCCCCACCTGCCTGTCCCCCCCCACCTGCCCGTCCCCCCACCTGCCTGTCCCCCCACCTGCCTGCCCCCCTCACCTGTGCTCCTGCCCCTGCTGGGAAGGTGGCACTGAAGGGAGGGACTGTGGTGACCCTCTGCCAGCCCCTCCCTGTGCCCCCATCTGCCACTCCAGGAGGTCTGGCTCCAAGGCCCCCTTGGTGAATGTTGGGGCGCTGACCCCCATGCCACCAGCCACACCCTAGTCTCTCTGGTCTCCTCCCCCAAAGGGAACTGAGCACAGCCCAGGGCCCAGCTGCTCTGGCCGGGGTTCTCATCCTGGTCACAGACACTGCTTCTCCGCCAGGGAAAGGACAGGGGGACGAAGAGGAGACACGGAGACGGGGACGCACCATGTGAATGTCCTCTGGCCAGTGACCCCGACGCCCCGAGGAGCTTTCTCAGGGGAAGTGACTCCGGGACTGAAGGTGGGCGCAGCAGGTGGGGCTCCGAGGTCACGCACAACCACGGCCCGGAGGCCACCTCAGTGTTCATTCCTTCCTTCACCCCTTCACCCTCACCCCTTCACCCCTTCACCCTCACCCCTTCACCCTCACCCCTTCACCCTCACCCCTTCACCCCTTCACCCTCACCCCTTCATCCTCACCCCTTCATCCTCACCCCTTCACCCCTTCACCCTCACCCCTTCATCCTCACCCCTTCATCCTCACCCCTTCACCCTCACCCCTTCACCCCTTCATCCTCACCCCTTCACCCCTTCACCCTCACCCCTTCACCCCTTCATCCTCACCCCTTCACCCTTCCCTCCCTCGCTCACTCACCGATGCAGACACTCTGTCTCCACGTGGACGATGCTTCTGCTCGTGGTTCTTGGACACGTCCACACGGCCTCGTTCTCTAGGTGTGAGGGGCAGGGCTCTCTGGGCCCCGAAACGCAGCAGCTGTACAGCGACCACGCGACCTCGCGCCTCCTGCCCCAAGTCCCCCCCCGGGTGGACTGGCCCAAAGGGGCACAGGTGGGAGGCCGGCGGGAACCTGAGGGCTCTGGGGCCACTCGAGACATTTGACATCGACGTCTCCACACGCACACAGCTGGCACATGAAGGAAAAGGGAAGTTGTGTGGGGCCTTCAGGATGAGAGATAATATTTAAGAGCAGGGAACTTGTGTTTACGTGTTACGAGGACACCTCAACGCCTTCCCTTCCTGCTCTGTCTCCCGGCTGATGTCATCACTCGTTTTTCTAATGACACATTCAAGCAACAAAGTAAAACAAGATAACCAGCACTCAGCACTGCGCGGCCCATCCCGGCGTGTGAGGGAGCCCCCCCCCCCCAGGGAAGTGGGTCCTGCCGCCCTTCGACGTCTGCTCGGTGAACGCCAGCATGATTACTTCATTCTTCTCCCCGGAAAACTCCCGGACGCACAATGGCAGGGTGATCAACATGCAAATGCACTCACAGGCATTGTCTCTTCCCGCAGGACCAGGAGGGAGGACACAGTGACAGCTGTCTCCCCGCAGCAGGCGCGCCGGGTGCTCAGCTGGGCAGGGCTGGCAGGCGCAGAGCTAGCGGACCCCGGCGGCTCTGACATCCCTCCTGCCCCTCCCGGGACTAGGCCTCGGGGGTCTCAGGCCCTGGATGACTGCCGTTCACGCGTGGCTGTGGGCTGGGTGGCCAGGGCACCTGCTCCCACGCTGCCGGCCGAGAAGGGTTCTGGACCAGCCGTCCACATGCACTGAGAGCCCGAAGGGGGGCTCCCCTCGACTCCGGCACACGACACAGCCAGAGCCCCTGCCCCTGGGGCACCGGGCAGGCCCTCACGTCGGTGCGGTGTCCCTGCCTGCACAGAGGGGCCGTGGCATGGAGCCTCCTGCCCACGGGTCACTGTGGATAGCACAGGAATCGCTGCTGTGAGGCCCCAAGAGCCACAACGGCACCTCGGTCTTGATCAAGGGCCACCTGGCGCCCGTCCGGCCGCCTGTGAGCTGGGTGGACACTCAGTGGGCGGGAGCCCTCGAGCAGGGCGGGGCAGCGGCGTGAGCGAGCAAGGCCCAGGGAGCGGCCACCAGGTCGGCGCGCGTCGGGGTCAGCGTGGACGCGGTGGAAGCACACACGTGTGCAGGGCTCCACGGGGACCCGGCCAGCAGCGGCCGGGTGAGGGGCACAGGATCCGAGGTGATTCTCCAGCTCGAGGTGGCCTGGCAGAGGGGGATGGGGCCGGCTGCCCCAGGTCTGCCCGGGCCCCGCCGCTGTTGTGGACATGCCTGGGGATGGGGACTCTGCGGCCGCTGCCCCGCAAGTGGCGGGGCGAGGGGGAGGGGCCGGCTGCCCCAGGAGCTGGAGAGGCTGACGTGGTCCTGGCCTCATCGGGAGGGTCCAACCAGCAGTGGCCGAGGGCCCGCCTGTGGCCGCCGGCCAGGCCCACCTGGCTGGGAGGGGGAGCGGTGCGGCATGACGGAGGCAGAGGCGCCGCCCTGCTCACCCCACTGTCTTCCCGCCCGGCCAAGGCCAGCCACAGCGGCCGCGGGCTCCCGCCGTCCACCCGAGGGGCCGCGGCGCAGAAGGCCGGCGTGCTGGTCAACTCAGTCAGCCCGCGCCAGCTGGCTGCCCTGCTCCCAGCCGCTCTTCATGGGAGAAAACAAACTGTCGGCACCAGCGCCGTGACCGATCTGACGTGCAGACAAGGGCATTCAGGGCAGGGGCAGGACGTGAGAGATGCCACCCCACCTGCCCTCCCGACCCTGAGCTCCTGGCCAGCAGCCTGGAACCGCCGCTTCTGGACGACAGTCCCCCCAGATGGGCCTCCCCCGTCCCCTGCATGGCCGCACCCCACGGCCAGCCTGCTCGGAGCAGGAGCCAGACCCTGAGCCCAGCAAGTGGTCAGAGCAGCCTCCTCCAGGCTCGCATCCCGGCGCCCCGCCGGCCGCCCCATCTGGGCTTCACAGACGGGTCCCTGCTGACCAAGGCCACCCAGGAGCGAACGGGACACTTCAAGGACAGATCCGAGGCAGAGGGGCAATGCCCGGCGGCCACGCTACTTTGTCCTCCCGGCTCCGACCTTCATGCTGGAGCTGCAGGCATGATGCCCCCGTCACGCACCCCGTCTGTGCAGACACGCGCCCCACCTGGAGAGAGAGATCCGGAGTCTTTGTTTTCATCCCCAGCTTAACGGTGACAATGCTGGGCGAGGACGCTGTGCTTTTCTCCTGCGGCACAGGGACAGACCACATCGTGAGCGCGCGATGGACAGGACGGGGAGGCGGCCTGCGGACAGAGCCTGGAGGGCAGTCTGCATGCCCAGCCGGGGCCCCCAGGCCTGGGCGGGCCCCTCTCTCGCTGTCTGATGCTGCAGAACAGAACAGCCACCTGGGGGCAGAGTCCCCGGCGCAGTGACGTTCTCTCCCCAAGGGCCCAGACGCGCATTTGAGAGCGACCCTGACCTGGGTGAAGGCAGCCCAGGGGCCAGGAGGCAGCGGCCACCAGCAAGACGGCAGGGACAGCGCCCCCTCCACGCCTGGGCCCCGCAGCCATGGACAGAAGGCGTTGCCGGAACATTCCTTTCCAAAGAAACGTCCATCCACACGCGTTTCCCCCACGAACAGGTGTTTCTCTTCTCCGGTTTCCACAGGGCCTGCCACAGCCCACCCATGGGCTCCCCTGCTGGGGGCGGGGCTGCCGATCACACAGCCGGGGTCATGACCTGTGGCATCCCATCCCCTCCCCGCACCTCTGCACCCATCGCGGGCCCGCCCTGGCCCTGGCCTGAGGGAGGCAGTCCTGTCCCGACAGAACCCCCAGACCCGGGCTGCTGCTCCCCCTTCCCGCTGTGCCCTGCCCACCTCTCCCCGGTCCTCGGAGAGCTCCCCCTGCCCGTCACCCCGAACCTGCCACCCAACAGCCTGGCTGCAAACCAGGAGACAACGGAAAGGGACAGGCCCCCCTTCTCCTTCCCCAAACTAAGCCCGGGGTGGCGTCACGGCTGGGTGAGCTCAGCGTGGTCAGTATGGTGGGCAGGTCGGCAGGTCGGCAGGTCGGCAGGTCTGTATGGTCGGCATGGTCCAGGGTGGCACCGCGGCTGGGTGAGCCCAGCGTGGTCAGTATGGTGGGCAGGTCGGCAGGTCGGCAGGTCAGCAGGTCAGCAGGTCTGTATGGTCAGCAGGTCGGCAGGTCGGCAGGTCTGTATGGTCGGCATGGTCCAGGGTGGCGTCACGGCTGGGTGAGCTCAGCATGGTCAGTATGGTCGGCAGGTCGGCTGGTCGGCAGGGTCAGCATGGTCCAGGGGGCGTCACGCCCTCTCCGAAGCGGAGCTCAGGCCGCAGTCCCCAGCAGACCAGAGGACGCGTTGGCCCTCCAGGGCCGTGGTGGGGAGACCTGCCTCCCAGGCCCGAGTCCCTGCTCCGGCCTCTGCAGCCTCTCCATCCTGCAGGTCAGGCCCCGATCACCTGGCCTCCTCGCGCCCTGCGTCTCACCCAGCAGAGCCGGCTGCCGGCGGTCACGTTGCTGACCAGAACAGCTGCGGCTGCAACGTGGCCCCGCCCGGCTCCGGCCCCACGGTGCTCACAGGTGCAGGGGGAGGGTCCCAGAGGGCCTGGTTGGCCGTGGCCGCGGCAGAAGAAACAGGTGGAGTCAGGACAGCGGAGGGTGGATGCGGCGAACCCGGCGGTCTGCGGCCCTCGGACGTCAGCTCCGGACAGGCCCCCAGCAGGCGCGATGGTTCCTAGGCCCCCTCCCAGGGGGCTCACGCAGCAGTTTATTTTCTCTGGAGCCGGGGGTCCGAGGTCAGGGCTGGGCTGGGGCCGCCTGAGGCCACGGAGAGACTGCCCAGGCCTCTCCGCTCCTGCTGCTGGCGGTCCCGGTGTCCGTGGCGTCGGGAGGCACCTGTGCAGGCTCTGCTGTGCCCACCCGGCCCCTCCCCCGGGGTCTGAGTCCGCGTCTCGCACCAGCCGGTCGCCGCACCAGGGCCCACCCACCGCTCCTCTCGGCAAAATGGAAACATCTGCAAAGACCGATTTCCAAACACGGTCCCATCCGAAGTGCCGGAGGAGGGGACCTTTGAGGGGACACTATTCCTCCCCGTGAGGCGGCCACCACCCCGTTCCCGCAAGATCGCGCACAGAGAGGTGCGTGAAGGGTCCGCGGTGGCGGAGCAGCTCTGTGGTCGAGCCAAGACCGGGGTCGGGTCATCTTGTGGAAAGTCCCCGGAGGTTCGGCGGCAGGTGGGGGACAGAGGCCTGCGGTCACAGGTGTGTGGGCAGAGCTGCTCCCGGACCACCGGGACCTGCGACCTGCCGGTTCCTGGACAGTCCGAGCCGGGGCCGTGCTCAGCACCACCCGTCACGTGACGGCATGAGAAGCCGGTGAGGGCGTCCGGCCTGGACTTATTGGAAGTGAAAAATCCTCCCGGAGAAGGCGAGGGACCCTCGGAGCCTCTGTCTCCCACAGATACGTAATGAAATTTAAATTGAATCTGGTTTAAAATCATTTACCTTTTGACATCGTGTATCAGTACACGATGCGTCGGCCGAGAAAGCAAATAACCTTTCACGCAGGATGAAAAATTACTCTGTCTCTTTTGATTTCATGTTAATTTTCAAATTTTAACGACCCTGGAGCACTGTGCGTGGGGTCAGCCCCTAAGAGGCTGTGGACCGCACCGAGTCGGGGCCGTCCTGGGGGCCCTGCGGACTCAGGGCCTCCCTCCCGGGCCCCGATGGCTGCTGGCCACCTCCTCACTCTGGGTAGACGTGCAGTGCTTCGTTGTCCTGGGCCCCCGCCCCTCCTGGGGTTCAGGTACCGCCTCCCCGCTCCCACGAAAATGCATCCGGGTTAGGAGGTGAGAGCATGCTCCCATCTCGGGGTGACTGTCCGCACCGCGCAGTGGGGGACCCTGGGCAGGACCCCCTCAGCTTCACAGAGTCCTCGAGACAAACACTTTCTTCTGTAGACAATCGCCCACCAGCCTCTAAAGGGCAATGAGGTTTTCAGGGTTCCTGGGCGGGGCTCGGGGGGACATTAAGGTACCTGCTGGGAGGAGGGGCCCCTGGGCCACTCTGCCCACATGGGAGTCACTGCCAGGACACCATGTCCCGAGAGGTCACCGCGGTGACGATGATGGGCTGGGTGGCGACGGGGCGGGCAGCCTCTGACCACGGCACTCACCACGTGGACCCACGGAGGCCGCCCAAGGAGCCCTGGGGGACGTGTCCCTCTGCCCCTGCCCGTTACACAGACCAGGGAGCCAAGGCCGGGAGGCGGAGCGACCTGCCCGTCGGGGTCCCTGCTGCTCAGTCTGGAAGGGGACCAGCTCGGGCACGATGTGAGACTCGGCACTCAGACACCTGCACCCGTGGACACTGTCGGGGGCACAGGTGGGAACTCCCTCGTTCTGAGGCCAAGGATGGTGAGCCGCCGCCCACGCCAGCCGGGACAGGACCAGCGAGGGGGGGCGAGCTCACGGGCGCCCTCAGCTGGCCCTCCCCTCGGTCACAGGCAAGAGGGCGGATGCCCGGTCACAGCCACCGAGGGAGGACGTGGCTTCTGTGCCTCGCACGAGGACGGCTGGACGAGTCCTCAGTGCCTGGGTCTCACTCGGCCCTGCAGAGGGCCCTCGGGGGCACCCAGCTGTGGGGACCCTGGACGAGGTCTGCACAGGCGGCCTCGGGGCATCGTCGGCCTCAGAGCCCTCCGCCCCGCATGCTCGCGCACCTGTCCCGCCTCACAGGTGGGACCGAGCCTCGGAAAGCCGAGCCCTGCCGGGGCTCCCGGCACAGAGTGACCGTCGGCTCAAATCCCAGCCCTGGGTGCCCGGGTCCGTGCCCGGCCCAGGGTCACCGCACCGCAGGCCCTGACGGACAGGCAGGCAGCAGCGGCCGACGGCAGACTCCGGGCCCAGGGGTGCGGCCAGGCTCCGCTGGGCCTGGGAGCCCGTCCCTGCGTCCTTCTACTGCGGGGCACGCCTGTCCGGCTCCTGATGGCCATGGCAGACGTCCAGGGAAGACGCAGGGCCCGGGCCCCTTTCGAGGCTGCTGCTATTTCTTAATTAGCCGAACAGACAAAGAGCCTTTCACGAGGCCTGTGCCCGGGGCTGTCACGTGTGAGCGTCACTGGGCTGGAAAACAGAGTGGGCTCTGCCAGGTTTCACCCCTGCGGTGCCTGCCCAGGGAGGACGGCGGGGAAGCAGGCTGGAGAGAGAGGCAGAGGGGGGGCGGCCTGGCCCCGAGGCTGCCGCCGGGCACAGGGACCCAGGCAGCCGCACCGGCTGACCCAGCGAGAGCTGCTTCTCACCGGGACACAATGCGAGGCCTCGGGGCCCGGCGCCAACGCGGGCAGCAGCGCCGGATGTCTGCGCTCGCAGGGCGGCCGCCGGGGTTCCGGGCACAGCGGCAGTGCCAGCCCGGGCCCATCCGCAGTGCCAGCCCGGGCCCAGGCCGGAGGCAGGGGCCTCCACCTCCCAGAAGGGAGGCAGGGAGCAGGGTGGGGTGACAGGATCCTGGGAGGTGGGTGGGTTAGGAGGAGCGCGACTCCCTGGTGCCTGGGGTCTCCCCCAAGGTCAGGCGCACCCGGGCAGCGGCAGCTGGGCCCGGCCGGGGGCAGGAGCCACGGTGTTTGTCTGCCTGCTCCGGGCAAAAAGGGACGAGCACCTGTCGGCTGAACCCTCCGATGCCCTCCGATGCCCACACGCCTGCCCGGAGGGATCTCGCCACCTTGGCTTCAGAAAGGCTGTGAGGGTGGGGTTTCCAGGGGGTTCTAGGGAGGTTCCAGGGGTGCAGAAGAGGTGACAGGCAGGACCACTAAGGGGGTGCAGGGTTTCTTCTGGGTGATGCACAGAACCTGAGAGACGGTGGGCACAGCACCGGGAACACGCTGACGGCACATGAAATGCACACTTTAAAGTGGCTAATTCTGCCCGGCCGGTGTGGCTCAGTGGTTGAGCGTCGACCCTGCACCAAGAGGTCGCCGGTTCGATTCTCAGTCGGGGCACACGCCCAGGTTGTGGGCCCGACCCCCAGCAGTGGGCATGCCGATGATGCTCTCTCTCATCCATGTTTCCATCTCTCTCTCAAAAAAATCGATAAAGAAGAAACAAAGTAGCTAATTGTGTGACACAGATTTCACCTCAACGCGCAAATTTGTCGCGAGCCATGAGTCAGCCACACTGTCTGAAGGAGCAGGTGTGAGCTCTCATGCCCAGAGGGGGGGCTGGACGAGGCAGCGGGCAGGTCCCGCGGGCCACCCTTCACACCTGCCAGGGCCTGGCCCGGGGTGCAGCCGCCGTACCCCAGAAAGCGCCGGCCTGCGTGGTGGGTGCCCCCTCTTCCACCAAGGGCAGGGCATCCTAGAGGGGCCAGCACAGCCTCTGAGCCCAGTGCCCTGGGTCATGGAGACAAAGCCAGACAAGGAGCCGTGGGCACCCACACTGCTGAGCGCGCCCCTGGGTCCTGGCCCGGAACAGGCCCAGCAGCTGCTGCTGAGAGCCGGGGGGACCCCCTTTCCTCCCGCTGCTCGTGCCCCCCACGGCGTGGCGACCGAGTATCAGACTCACTGAAATCCCGCCGAACGCGAGCGGCCCGAGGTCTGGGCGACGGGGGACAGGAGGGGACAGTCAGCGGGCGAGAGGGGGAGGGCTGTGCCGGCTCCGGGAGGGTATTAGGAAAAGCCGTTAATATGTAGTTAAAAAATTCCTAATCTCCAGGAGCATATGCCGTTCCCCGGATTCTGATCAACTTAAATGTAAAACGCCTCCACTCGGGTTTTACCGCCATCTGGTTTAATTAGTCCTCGGGTGCCAGCCGCGGCGTTAATGGGGGCTCTGCCAGGCCAATGGCAGGGCGGCTCCCACAGCGCCAGCTCCCTCCAAGGTCGTCTCTCCGCACCCTGCCGGGGGGTCGGGCGGAGGTTGCTGGGGGGTGGCAGGCCCAGGGTGGGCATGGGGTGGGCACAGGTGGTAGGCACAGGTGTGAAGCTGGGCTGGCAGGACGGCTGCTGGGTGGCCCTGGCAGGGTGGGGTCTCTGCTCAGACCCTGCAGGAAGGACACCACCCACAACGGGTGGAGGCCTTGGAGCCCGAGCTGGGGGCTGGGGCAGGAGCACCCTTGGAGCCCGGGCACCCCCTGCTTGATGAGGTCGCTCCTTCCTCCAAACTGCTGCAGCGCTTAGCGCTGGGTGGGCGCTGGGCAGGCACACTGGGTGGGAGGCTGGGGCAGACCCACTTACAGCCTCTTGGTTTCACCCCAACATGGGATTAGCGGTGCTGACCTTGCCTTTTGGGAGGGGACGGAAGACGGGTCCAGGTGCCCCCACAGCCATCACAGCTGTTGAACCTTCGGAGAGGAGTCCTCTTTGGACAGACAGCCACCGCCACGTGGGTTTCCCTCATTGCCGTGTCTGCCAGGAAGCTCAGAGTTACGTTCTGTGCTGTTCCAGAAGCTCCCCACAGCCCGGGCTGATGATCTCTACTGGGGTGAGTCACCTGGCAGACAGCGAGGGACTGTCCGCGTGGAAGCCACCTGGGAGAGTCCTCGGGCCCCTCACTCCGGCCCCAGTAGGCAGGCCAGGTCCCCGGAACGGCGGCTCACCACGCGCCCCCTTGACTCCGGCACACTCCTGAGGGACGAGAGATGGCTGCCACCCCATCTGCATGGCACTGCCCAGGGGGGACGGCCCACCCCACGCTGACGCCCAGGGAGCGCCCACACGCAAGGTCACAGGGACGGCGTCCCCCAGATCCTGAAGTTACAGAGGTAAGGGGCGACGGCTCGTAGGGGTGGCCGAATCCATCCCACCACCTGGGGACTGACGTACAGAGTAACCAGTGGCCGTCTCGCCGAAGTCAGATGCCGAGAATGTGCGGCTAGTTCGCCGCCGCCTGACTTGGTGTTACGTTAACTGGGGCGAAGATTTTGCAGTTTGGCGTTTCAGGGGAGACGGGGGCCTGGCCGGGCCACCCTGCCAGGAGAGTGAGGGGCTCGCCGAGGGGCGCCCTTGTCCCTGGGAGAGCACCCAGGTCCGACAGTCTCAGCACAGGGGTTCTATCGAACTGAAGTGGAGAAACGGGTTGCGGTAGAGCTGAGAGGGAAGCCCTCTCTGCAGATGAGGCCCCCGGAGATATGTCCCTTTAAGGCCCCAGCCGGGGCACCCTAGGAGGACGCGCTCACCTGCCGGGAAGCACAGGGCAGTGGCCAGAGTGTGGAAGGAGGAACCTGGAGGCCGGCCATGGCAGGTGGATTTCCTCTGGGGCCAGGCTGGCTTCCCTGCCTGCATGGGGGGGGGGGGAGCGCCCTCACTTCTGTCCCTGCAGGAAACCAAAACACCTGGCGGCTTGAGGAACCCACGGGGGGCACAGCCTATTTGGGCACCAACTGACCCCGGGGACACGACACCTCCACCCCGGAGAGCACAGGGCAGCGCTTGGCTGTGTTCAGGGTCCCGGCCACCCCTAACCTTCCTGGTGTCCCCCAACAAGCATGTCCACATGGCAGGTGACAGCAGTGTGTGGGGGCCAGGGCACACCTCATGGACCTCCCCTGGCACTAGGCAGGTGTGGGCGTGGGCTGGGCATGGTCGTAGGCTGGGTGTGGGCTGGGCAGACGTGTGCACGAACCAGCACCCATGGGCAGAGCCTCTCAGCGCCCAAACTAGTCAGGGGTGCATGGGCACCTCTCCTGTGCCCCCAGGCTCCTCAGCATGAACAGGTGTGGCACCCAGGCTGCAGCGACAAGCCCTTGTATCATAACCCTTTGCAGCGGGCAGCCTGGTGCCTGGTCCCTGTGGCCGGGCCCCAGCCTGCCCCAGCGGGAGCAGGTTGAAGCTGAGGACAGACTGTACATTTCACTGGACAGAGCGGTGGGCCTGCCCCGGGCACACTCTCTTCTCCTCACCACCAGGGGGCAGCACCTGACGTTCCTGGTTTCACAGTGAGGCCTGGACAGCAGGTCCCCCTCGGGAGCAGTGGGGTGGGGTCCAGAGCCCGCTCCTGCCCCTCTTTTCCCCCTTCCGTGGTCTCGGAATATGCAACTGTTGGGCTGAGATGACCCTGCAAGGTGGACAGGCTGTGCTTCCCGAGCAGAACGGGATGGGCCAGCATGGCCTTGCCCTGGGCTACGTTGGGAGCAGCAGACAAGGACTGACCATGAGGACCCTCAGGGCCTTAAGTGAGCCCAGTCTCCTCCTGCAGTTAGAGGGTTAGAACGAGGCTCAAAGCCCTTCCACTACCCAGGTAGAAACACCTGACAAGCTGGTCTTGCAAACCAGGGTCACCTTATGACCAGACCACCCATCAGTCTAATCAGCAGCAGAGCCTCATTCATACTCAAGTGTAAATGACTGACCATGGCAGTGGACCTGGATTAACATGCCTTCCAAACCTGCTCTTCACAGGCCTCTGACCAAATCGGCAGCAGAGCCTCATTCATACTCAAGTGTAAATGACTGACCATGGCAGTGGACCTGGATTAACATGCCTTCCAAACCTGCTCTTCACAGGCCTCTGACCAAATCGGCAGCAGAGCCTCATTCATACTCAAGTGTAAATGACTGACCATGGCAGTGGACCTGGATTAACATGCCTTCCAAACCTGCTCTTCACAGGCCTCTGACCAAATCGGCAGCAGAGCCTCATTCATACTCAAGTGTAAATGACTGACCATGGCAGTGGACCTGGACTCGCTCGTTTTCCGAGCTGGCCTCTGACCAAACGTGTGGAAAACACCATGAGGAAGACTAAGAGCCAACAGATCCGTGTGCAGCAGGACCCAGGGCGCGTGGCACAGAGGCCCCACCTTCCCAGGGCCGCCCACTGACCTCCCACGCCGCATCCACCCGGGCACAGGAGAGACGGTGCTGAGCCGGCAGCCGGAGCCTGACCTGCAGAGGCTCTGGTTGCACAGAGCTCCAAGCGGGGAGGACCTGGGGTGCTGGCTGCCCCGCCTCTGGGGTCCTCGGCCACAGCTGGCCTGGCCGCCGCTGACCTCCAGCCCAGCAAGCCTCCCAGGCGGGGTCCCTCCAGAGTGACACGCACCCCCTCCTCCTTTGTGCCTCGGAAGCTCCCGTTGCTGAGGTCACCCTGGGCATCAGGTGGCCCATGGGGTGGCCCAGGCCTGTGGTGACCACTGGAGCTGGGTGCGCTCGGGCACGCTCATTGCCCTACCCTCCAGGGATAGCGGGCAGTGCTGCTGTGTCGAGTGGACGGGACCCCTCGTCCCTGATGTCCTGGCCACTCCTCAGGGGTAACGAAACCATCGGACCACCTGAGCACGTGCGGGCAGCCTGAGGGTCTGCACGTCTCCATGACGACCGCGTGGGCGACGCTGCCTGGTCGTGTCCACCAGCCCTGGGCCGTGAAAACGGTCCCCGCGCACCCGGAGTCTCGAGCGGAACCGGGCGAACGCCGACCTCCTTCAGCAATGTGTCTCTTCCGTGGCGCACTCAACAGCGCGGCGACTGAAGCCCGATCTGAGGCCCGCGTGTGGCCCCTCACGTGACAGCGGCGCGTCCCCAAACCCGTGTGTGCCGAGGGACAGGCTGCGGCTGCCACTGGCTGCCTCGCCCGACCTCCCGACGCTGCGGTGACGAGCTCTGTTCTCACTCGGAGGACCTGAGTGTCACGGGGTGGGGTTCAGGAGCCCCAGCTCGGGCTCCGAGTCTTGGGGACACTGTGCGGAAGCCGTGTGCCCTGGGAGGACCAGGACGGAGGGGCTGCGGCCTGTGCCGGGAGGCAGCGCACGGAGGGGCCCCCACACGGGGCCGAGGCAGTGCCCCCAGACCTCGGGTGCGGACAGCCAAATGGACCGAACGCCACCCCGATCTGAGATGCCCTCCTCGGGGAAGCCGGGACCTCCCAGGAAGAGCTTGGGTGAGATGAGGGCCCCGAACACAGCGCACAGGGACCCCTGTCTCCCCACACAGCTCACCCCGAAATGAGCCAGTGAAGAAGAGACCAGATGCCCCCGGGAAGTGTGCAGAGACCCCTGCGGCTCCGTGGCGCGTCCCGTGGCCACAGCAGTGCAGCCCAGGAACATCAATCAGCTCCAATTAATTAGCGCGTCCTCGCAGCCCGTAATGCCCTTCGCTGTGTTCCGGGAGCGCTGGGCAGCTATGCAAAGCCACGGAGGAAGATCAGCCACAAACAGAGCCGAAGCGTTGGTTCTGAAGTCCGGCCACGGCCACGGCCACGACAGCTGCCGAGACAGTGTGTTGGCTGCCGAAAGGCTGCAGCGAGAAAGCTTCTGTGGAAACCCACGCCTCTCCCGAAAACCAAGCTCCGAGGCCACGGGCGGGCCACACTCCCCGGCGCTGGGGAAAGCCCACGCACATCGGACCTTGAAAGACACCCGCGTGTTTCTCCCCTGGCGGCACCCCAACATCCACTAACAGGAGACCGCGGACCGGAGCCCAGCCAGCAGTCCGTGGGGTTGGCCAGGCCAGGACGACTCCGGTGTCTCGCTTGTCACCCAAAGGCTGTCACACACGAGACGGTAAGCTCAGAGACAGTCGCCACGTCACCCGCTTCGGGTTTTCCTACACACCGGGTGAGACCGGCCTCCGCGGCTGTCGGCCAGGACACGGGAGAGCCATCCTGACAGCTTGCTGTTCAAGGCACAAAGACAGACAGATGGGACCAGGTGGGATGCCCTGGGGGGAAAGGGGTATCCCCAAAAGTTCAGGGCCCTGGCTGCTCACCCCGTCTCTGCAGGACTCCGGTCTGGAGTGGTCTGTAAATCCGGGCGCCGTGCCGGGGCCGGGGGCAGGGCTGAGGGACAGCTGTGTGACCCCTGCCCTGGGATGGCCCACAGGGCACCATGACAAGGTACGATGGTGACGACGCTGGAGCTCACCCTGGTGCAGCCCTCCCCAGCTCATGTTCGGGCCTCCAGGGCAGGGGAAGAGGGAGCTCCTGGGCACCCCCAATCTCTGGCTCCTGTTGCCCCAGCCACGGCCATGACATCACCCCACACGAACCACCACTTGCCACGTGCGGGCCCAGTGGCCGCCCTGTTAGTGTCCAGACCGGGAGGGTGAGGGCCTCCTGCAGCCAGCGTTTATCTGCCCCTCCAAGGTGCAGCGCCCCTCCAGCCAGGCCCTGTGCCTCCCGGCCCCCCGCCCAGGGACCTGAGAGCCCCTGCCCCCCACACACACCTCCTGCATCCCGAGATGGTCGTCCGGGGCTAACACTGAGGCCACAGAGCTCCACGCCCAAGAAGCGGCTGTCTCCACCTGCACCCCCATGCCCACGCCGCCTCCCCTGGGGACCCCAGGCATCCCCTTCCCTGGAGACAAGACCTGGGCCAGAGGGGCAGCCCGGTGGCCGGAGCCATCTTGACTCCAGCACGGTCTGCTGAGCCCAGCCGGCTGCTGGACCCGAGCGGGAGGCGCACCGGAGCGCAGGGGCGGAGACCTGCCAGGAGAAGCACCTGGGGCTCCTCCCCGAGGGGCAGGAACAGGTCTGGGTCCCATGAGGCCATGAGCACAGGGCCCGGGCCCAGGACAGGAGGCCTCTCTCTAGCCAATCCCTGCACCTCACCACCGGTCACCCAGGCCTGCAGCCACGAGGGGGCCGGCCAGGGGGAGGCAGAGGGGCCCAGGCAGGGGGCGGCGGCTGGCGGGAGGCCTGTGTGCCACGGAGCAGGGGGACCATCTGGAGGGGTGCAAGGATGGGGTACGGCCCAGAGGGGCCGGCAAGGCCTGGAGCCGGGTGAGGGCTGGGCAGAGGGGAGGGGCAAGGGGCAGTGCCATCTGGGGGGGCTTTGGCAGCTGGTGGCACAGGACAACGTGGCTTCTGGGCAGCTGCCCTGGCAGAACCCCCAATGTGGCCCCATCCTCAACGACACACCAGGGGGACCTCCTGGCCCAGGCCCCTGCCCGGGGTCCCCCAGCCCTGCCTGTGTGGGGGGAGCCCCGGGATGGCTGTGGCGAGGGAAGCGGGTACTGGGACTTGGTGGGGGCGGGGGTTCTGGGACTTGGTGGGGGCGGGGGGGGGGGGTTCTGGGACGTGGCGGGGGCAGGGGGGTTCTGGGACGCGGCTGGGCGGGGGGGGGGTATGGGACGGGGCTGGGGCTGGGGCGGGAGATGGGTGGTCTGGGACGGGCTGGGGCGGGGGCCGCGGAGCTGGAAGGCAGCCCTGGAGTTAGTCCAGTGAGGTGCCAGCGACGCACTTCTGATGAGCTCTGCCCCCAGGAAGGCGCCGCAGCTGCTCGGCGTGGCGAGTGGGGGTTCGGTGTACGTGGTCGGGTACACGAT
Source organism: Molossus molossus (assembly GCF_014108415.1). Taxonomy (NCBI): domain Eukaryota; kingdom Metazoa; phylum Chordata; class Mammalia; order Chiroptera; family Molossidae; genus Molossus; species Molossus molossus. Next base: position 1,621,641 of record NW_023425362.1, read on the forward strand.
GTTACGTGCCTTTCACGTCTACGATACGGTGACCAGATGGGTCCGCTCTCCCACCCAGCCCTCCAGGACCGTGTGGGCGCCCCGCTGACCTTCGGGGCCGCCTGCTCCGCGGCCCTGCTCACGGGAGGGGCCCCGCCCGCAGAGACCGCCACTGTGTGCTCAGGAGCCCGGCGGCCGCCAGCTGAGTGACACCCGGACACCCGAGTGACCAGTCCTTGTTTGAAAGCCCACTCGAGTGTTTGCCCAGCGGCTTCCACTTCATTGTGTGAGTCGCAGGGAAATCCCGGCGGCCCCTGAGCTCATGATTGGAGTGAAGAGTAAACCTCACTGAGCCTGCTGTCTTGGGTGGGGGAGGGGCCCAGGCCCTGGCGCGCCCGGGCTGCCGTCTGCGCCTCGGAGCTTGGTCTGGGATCGAGAGTCTGGACCCCGGGAACCCACAAAAGTCAGGTCCCTGCTTATCCTCTTGGAGGCTTGGGCCTGGCAGGACCATGGGCACCATCAACTTCCACTGATGGAACTGAGGCCCAAAAATGGAAGGCACAGGACCCAAGTCTGTGGGCACAGGTCCCCGCGCAGACCACAGACACAGCACGAAAGACAGGTGCAGAGGCGGACGGCGCAGGGAGAACACTGGAGCCCTGTCCCTCTGCCCCTGCTCCGGGCATGCCCCGCCCCCGCCCCACCTCCACCTGCAAAGGAGCCGCCAGCCACCCCTGTGCCCCGGCCCCACTGGGTGAGAACTAACCAGGGAGGAAACCTTCAGAAATAGTCAAGTCCTCCCCTCCCCCTACTGGACCACATGAGGTCTCCCAGGAACACCTACTTGGGGTGCAGACAACGGGGCTGGCTCAACAAACACAAAATCTGAGGGTGCAAAGCTATGCGCAGGCTGGTCTGGGCTGCAGGGAGACCCCCAGTGTGTGTATGCGTGTGTGTGCATGCATATGCGTGTGTGCATGTGCATGTGTATATGCATGTTTTGTGTATGTATGCATGTGTCTGTGTGCATGTTTCTGTGTGTCTGTGTCCATGCATGCACCCCTGTGTGTGCATATATGTGTGCGTGTGTGCATGCGTGTTTGCATATTTTGTGTATGCATGTGTCTGTGTCCGTGTGTGCACCCATGTGCATGTGCACTTGTGTCCATGTGTGCGTGCATGTGTGTGCATGTGTGTGTGTGCATGTGTGTGTGTACATGTGTGTGCAGGAGAGCTGGCTGACACCCGGAACGCACAACTTCACGGGCTGCACCCACATAAACAGCACCTCCCAGGCACGTGTGCCGAGTGGCTTCTCCCTGCCCACCCCACGGACGGTGTGAGGACCAGGGCGGGGGTTTGTTTTAACAGGAGGAGGCAGAGACTGGAGGGAAGATATCACGGACACACTGAAGCCTTCAGTCACAGCGAGATGGGGGGCCCAGAAGGACGGAGCCCCAGAAGCTACTGCCAGGGCGCTGGTATCCTGGTGCACAGTTGGTCTGGGTGCCCGGCCAGTGTGGCCTGCCGACCCCAGGAGACACTCTCCCAGCAGGGCGCAGCGGCCAGGCCAGTGGGCACCGGCTGGCACGGAGGGGCTGGCCAGAGCTCCCCCAGGGGTACCAGTCCCAGTCTCTGCCCCCCCACCCAGGACAGAACGGGGCGCTAAGGGCCCGGCCAGCAGAACTTCCGGGAGGGAGAGACGTGTTCCGGTGAGCGAGCCCTTTACAGACACGCCGAATCTTCCCAGGGACTCGCCCGCCGCTGGGAAGGGCGGGCACAGTTCACGCCCGGGTAGATGGTGGCAGGACGGACAGCTGCCCTCTCAGGGTGGGGTCGGGATGACGCCCATGCCGGCTCCGAGTGCTGGCAGCAGTGCGTGGACACAGGGGGGACCCTGTCCTCGCCGGCCCCGGCCCCGCCCGCAGCTCAGAGCCTGGGAGGGGCAGGGACGAGCAGGGCGTGTCTGGGCGCACACGGTCAGGCCAGGGGGTGCGCCTGCTGTGTCCTCGACCCCGCCCCGGCCGTCCAGCCACAGCACCAAGCCCCGGGACAGGGGCTTCAGTCCACAGCCCAGGGAACACCAGTGCGAGGAGGTTGGCTGGGGGCGAGAGCAGGGGCCCCAATGTGATTCCGTGCCCCAGGAGACACCCAGCGCAGCCTGGGACAGCCTCGTCAGTCACACACGCATGGCGGGGGTGAGGCCAAACACCCACAGAGCCCAGGGGCCCTGGACGGAGGCTGTCAGAGGAAAAAGCACGGGGGGTGGGGGGCTCATGGGAGGGTGTGAAGAGTTCTCTGCCTGGCAGTGACCATGTCGGGCCCGGGACCCTTTACAACTTCTGAGCATTTCCCTGGGACTCAGCCCGTTCTTCTCCCTGTTTGGTCAGACAGTGTGAGAACCAGATTGATACTCGGGGGTCCCGCACCTCCACTTTTCAGAGGACACCTCTCAGCCACACCCTGAATGTTTAGCCCCGCCCCAGACCTTCGGCTCCGCCCTGGTCCTCAGCCCAGCCCCAGGCCTTGCCCAGCTCCCTGCGGAGGGTGCGGGATCCGGGAGTGTTGTCACCCGGCGAGGAGCCATACGCCACGCCAGAGCTGAACCCACACAGAGGCAGGAGTGAGCCCCGACAGCATCCAGATGGACAGACAATGCTGGGGAGGAGACATGGCATCAGGGGAGGCTTCCCGGAGGAGGTGGTTCTCAACACCAACGGAAGCCTGGAGCCTGCCTCCCTGGAGGCTCCCGTCCAGGCACCGTGAAGGGCTCTGTGGGCGTCACGGTGACTAAGAGCCCGGGTTGTGCAGGGGAGGACGTGCCGACCCAGGGCGGCCAGTGGCGGAGGCCTAGGGCTGACCGCCCGGCCAGCAGAGGGGTGGGGAGCCCCACCTGGTAGGGAAGACCCTGCTCCGGGGGCCCGAACAACATCAGTGAGAGGAGATGGAGAGCAGAGCAGAGGAGAGCAGAGCTTCCATTCTTGGGGGGCTGCATGGGGTTCGGGGCCAGCAGGGGGACAGAGGGGCCACCAAGGACGATGCGATGTGTGCAGGAGAAGCAGGCCCCGGGCAGGGAAAGGGGACTCAGGGCCAGACCCCGGGCTGCCGCCTGCCACCCCGAGAAGGCACCTGCCATCCGGAGGCCGGGGCGGGCTGTGACCAAAGGGCAGAGAGCCCCCGGCACAGGGTGCCTGGCCCAGGCCCCAGGTCCCCTTCTTACTGCCTTTGCTTTGTGCTGACCCTCCTGTCCGGCCCCCGAAGGCAGGCCCGGGAGGGCGGCCACCTGCCCGCTGTCCCCAGCTCCCTGACACTCGCACGGATGAGCTGGAGGCCGGTCTCCTGCCCGCACAGATGCCTGGGCGGCCCCTGCACCACACCCGTCTCCCCTCCACAGGGAGGCAGACCCCCAGCAGGCACACGCAGGGGTGGGGCAGGGGCTCCAGGAGCAGAGTGGGGCGCCTGCAGACCGTCACGGGGCGCGCCCCAGGGGCCAGGCCGCCGTTCCCGAGGCTGGCGCACGGGGCTGGCAGCGGGCCTCCGAGCCGCGGGACCAGGGATTCCGAGGGGCCCGCTCCCCCAGTTGGAGGCGGCAGGGATTCCGCACTCAGCTCCTGCCAACCACGCCGATAAATAAGTAAACGTTACAGAGCCTCGGGGAGCCCCCGCCCCACTCGACAGCGCTGAGAAGTGGCCCAGACCCTCTGCCAACTGCTGGCCAGCTCAGAAAGCGGAGCCTCCCAGACAGCTGTGCTGCCCAGCCCAGGGCCACGCGGACCGGACACCGCGCCCGCAGAGTGCGGGGGAGGAGCGGGCTGGGCGGCACCCCAACTCCTGCCCTGGGACAGCCACCCCGACCTCCAGCTGGCGGGTCCCTGAACGCATGCCCGCAGCTCCAGAGAGGGGCAGCAAAGACTGCCAGCCCCTGCGCCAGCGCAGGCCGAGAGGACAGCGCAGACGGGTCCCCAGCAGTGACACCGGCAGACCCGTGGGCCTCTGGCTCTCCGCACCCCCCTCCGCGTCCAACCCCTGGCACATGGGTGCTCGGGGTCCACCCGGCGGGTCTCCTCCCCAGCAGCCGGCCGGCACCCGGTGCTGCGGTGACAGGTGGCATCCCGTGGCGGCCATGACTCCAGAGCGCCGCGCGAGCGCAGAGCCGAGCCTGGCACAGCGGCACCGCTGCGGAGCTATATGGACGGGGATTTAATGTTTCGCTGTTTCCCTTTTCTAGAGCCACACGATCATAACGTTCCCCATAATTGCGCCATAAAAGTCACCTGAAAACACTTCACGCCACAAAAGTCGATCTACATATTTTATTCCGCGGATGTGGAGTGGCAGGTCCCGAGCGGGTTTCCCGAGCGGGGGCAGCCGGAGACAGGTGCCCACGGCGCAGGCTGCTGAGTGGACACGCTGCCCCCTGAGGTGCCAGGACGGGGCCAGGAGGGGGCACGGGAGCTCAGCCGCAGCCTGGCCGTCACCCAGGACACTGACCTAGACCCTCCCTGGGAGCCTTCCCTGGGGTCTCGGCCCCCAAGGACAGTTCCCGGGCCAAGCGGGTTCTGCCGGCCGACCCCAGCCTGGAGCTCAGCTCGCAGAACCCCACGCACAGAGGTCAGTCAGCACAAACGCACCCCGAATAAAACAGCACGAGAAAAACCGAGGCGGGACGTAAATCTCTGAACGCCACCCCTTCCCAAGCCGCCGCGTCTTCAGTTCTTTCGAGGCCCCGGAAATAGGGTGTGACCGGCCGGGACGCGCCGCATCCTAATCTCTCCTGTGTGGACACAGACGTACCACGTTGGAGGCCGACGCTCAGTTACCGTTCTAATGGGTCAAGACAATCCTGACGTTGTTTGCAATTTCTTCTCCCAGTTGCCACCAGCAGCAGCGGACAGGACTGACTTACAGACCCCTTCAGCCCTGGCTGGTGTGCTCGGCGGTTAGAGCGTCAACCCGCGGACCCAAGAGTCGCGGGTTCGATTCTGGTCAAGGGCACGGACCTCGGGTGCATCCCTGGCCCTGGTCGGGGTCGTGCGGGAGGCAACCAGTTGATGTGTCTCCCCCTCTCTCCCTCTCTCCCCCTCCCCCTCTCGCCCTCCCCCTCCATCCAAAGATGAATGGAAAAACATCCTGGGGTGAGGATTAAAAAAAGATAAAAAGATACCCTTCCATTTTTATCAGATTTATTGGGGGAAAATAAAATGTCAAAGGCATAGCCACCCTGCCTGTCTCTCTGATACTTTAAAATACAAACGCCCCTCCCACCTTTTCCCTGTTGGGGACATCTGTCCGCCCAGCGGTTCCAACAGGGGACAGGCAGTCCCTGCCGGAGCTCGGTCTTCACTCTGTGTCTAAGGCGGGCGGAGAGCGACAGCGTCCACCGCAGGCCACTCCCAGGCGCCTGCCGTCCCACCGCACCGAGAACCGTGTCCGGCCAGGGCTCCGCTCCCCGGGTGCTCAGGGCAAGGTGACTTCCCCAGCGCGTCCTAGGACGCAGCACAGGGCAGAGGTTTTCCCGCCAGAGGAGGGGCTTAACTTCCTCCTGCCGCTCATCATTGCGAGTCCACTCAGCCGAGCGTCCAGCCCTGCCGCCCGTGGGAGGCACCCCGAGATGGAGTAAGCGTCTTAGAGAAAGCCGGGCGGCCCCCCTTCCTCCTCCTTTTCCCTGGCAAATCCTCCCGATAGGAGAAAATGACAAGACTGTGTCACTATAGCAACGAACCTAATTGGTGGACTGCAGGTCTCTCTCCAGCCAGAGGGGGGAGCCCACCGCCTTGGACACGGGCGGGAGCCGCTGCAAAGGGAGGTCTCCCGGCCTAGCCTGGTCCCATCCCCTCTCCCTGAAAACCAGGCCAAGAAATAATCCGGTTTTCTCTCCGCCGCGCCAGGAAATGAGCGCCTTACCTGCTGCAGAGACCCGCGCAGATGGAAAAGGCAGGATAATTGAATCCTGTGGAAGACGTATCACTTTCCCTAATTAATATGATACAAATGTATCTGCTCCTCAGCACAACAAGCCTGTGAGTGCTAAGAGCCCTGACTGAGAACAGAAGCAACTTCCACTCAGGGATGCTAACTCCTCCTCACCCCAGACAGGCCGGCAAGGAGAACGGGGACCCTCCCCCCGGAACTGTTTCCACGGGCGTTGTTAGCTTTTGCAATTTTAAAAACAAACAAAAACAAGAAAACGATTCTCCTCTCCCCTCCAGGACTGCTGTGCCAAGCTGTGAATTATGATGATGTCTGTTTTGAGTCCCAGGGAAATGTTTTAACTTCTCCAGGTGCGAGCCTGGAGTAGCGGCTGTGCCGGGAGCGCGACCGACCTGCTGTCAGTCACTGTGTGCACAGGGAAACAACCGCGCAAGTGTGGTCAGCACAAGCCACCGGCAGTGGTGGTTTCTGCTGTCAGGACAGTTGCCCAAGGTCCCTGTCCCGGCAGAGACCATCTCCAGACTGCCAGGAAGGCTTCTAAAGACGGGCTGAGCACGGGGGCGGGTGGAGGGCTCCGTGGCTCACCCAGCCAGCCTTGGAGGTGTGCCTGCACGGGGTCGGGAGTGGGGGGTGGAGCAGGCAGACCACACACTTTGAGAAGGTGTGGGGGGAGCCCCAGGCTGCTGTGCTGGGGCTGGGAAGTGTCGGCCCCAGGGCAGGTGTCTGTGCTTAACAACAATTAGCAGCTGCCCTCTCCCCACATGCAGGACTGCTCCCAGGCCAGCCAGATGTGGCCGTTCTCAGCAAGGCCCCCTGGACACTGCCACCACAGCTGGCCAGGGATGGCGCCCAGGGCTCAGGGCGCCACAGTCCCCTCCCCAAACACGGCTGAAGGAAGCTTGCGATGCCACAGGAAGGCATTTCAAATGGCACCTCCTGGTAGGTACGCGGCGTTCATCTGCCATTAACCCCTTCCACATGGGCAGGAAGCCTGGCCGGAGTTCCTCTCTGGACCAGCGGGCGCTGCGTGCGGCCCTAATGGCCGCGGGGAGCTGGGGAGCAGGCGCAAAGTCCCTCAGACCCTGGACCCTCTCCTGGCATTCCGCCCGGGAGCACTTTCCCAGGGGCGCACGCCAGGCCCACCCTGGGTGGGGGTGCCTCCTGGCATTCAGGGTTACAGCCCTCTGGGAACCTTCCCGCTCCGTGACCCCTCCCCCACCGTGCTCAGCCTTCCTCAGCAATTGTAGGGACACTCACAACCTCCCTGGAACCAGCAGGGGGTTCCTGCCCTGGGCCCCCAGCTGCCCGGCAGTTCTGGAGGGCTGGGCTGTCCCAGGACTCAGGGACCTCGCCTGGGCCCTGGCTCGCTGCAGTCTCCTCTGGGAAGGCTCCGAGGGGAAGCTGGGACACCCTGGGCTTCGAGGTGGTGACTGGGGAGGGGAGCTCAGCACTGGCCTCTTAAGAAATTTTTTTTTTTTAAAGAATCCATATTTTCCCACCACCTCCAGTGCCCATGGCCATTCTCCATGACAGGTGTTTCCCAGCTCCTGTCCTCCCCGCCCCCTGAGATGAGAAGGCACCAGGAGCCTGCGCCAGGCGGCCAGCCAGGGAACCTGGCCCCGGCTATCCCGGCCAAGCTGGTGTCCAGGGCGCGGACCACTCCCTACCCACCCGACCAGCTGTGACCCTCTGACCAGAGCACTGGCCACCCACCCCCACTCCAGTCCCGAGGCTGTGCTCGGACTCCAACAATCTATCATTCTTCCAGAAGGGAGCCTGTGCCCAGGGCACAGCCCACAGCACCCTCACCCCAGACGACCCAGACCCAGTTCCCTGTCCCCCTTGGCCCCACACACACCCCATTCCCAGCCTGATCCCAGGGCACCCAGCAGCCTGTGACACCCCAGCCCTGAGGCTGCGGCCCCTCTCCAGACCTGGGTCACCCAGACAGGGCTGGAGAACACCCGGTGGAGGGGTACCTTTCCGGGCACCCCACCCCTCACTTGTCTTTCCCCAGAAAGCGCCTGGCGACCCTGTTTCCCAGGAAGGCAGAAGCTCCAGCCCGTGTCCCAGCAGAGTCCGGTTCCTGCCCGGGGCACCCCGCTCTGGGCTTGGCCGCGGCGCCCCCCTCGTTCCCGGCCAGAGTGTCGCTGGAGCAAAGCGCTGAGCAGCCGGCTCCGGAGCGCCGGGTTCGACCGGGAAGTCTCCGACTGGGCTCGAATCGCCGGCCTGGGCCAGGAGCGGCGGCAGCGCGCCGGGCAGCCGCGGGCATCGCCGCTCAGGGACGCGCCGCGCCACCCGGGGCCTGGCGCCCGGGCCCTGCCCCGGAGTCGGGGGAGGGAGACTCGGGCAGCTGCGCCCGCCCCCGAAGTGCCCGAGTGCCAGGAGGCCGGGCGGACCCTCACCCTCCTGGCTCAGAGGAGGACCGGCTGCAACCCGGAGGACAGCGCGCCCCAGATCACAACTCCACGCAGACTCCGGCGGCCCGCGGGGCACCTGCCGGGGCCCGGACCACAGATGGGGGCCGGGGCCGGAGCCGAGCGCCGTGCGGGGGCCCGGCCGCGCGGTACTCACTGCAGTAGGCGATGAGCAGGCTGGCCAGGATCATGGACGCCCAAAAAGTTGAGGACATGCTGGGCAGGGCGGTCGCATCTTGCCGGCTGCTGGTCCTGGGCGATGGCGCCATTGAAGCCGCGGCGCCCGCGCGGGGGGCAGCAGCGCGTCTCAGCAGCCGGCCCAGCCCGCGCCCCCGCGCCGGCCTCCACGTGCGGGCCCCGCGCGCGCCATCCTCTGCCGCCGCCGCCGCCGCGCCCGGGCTCGGGCCCAATGCTCCCCGCGCCGGCCCACCCCGCTCCGCGCCCGCTCCCGCGCCCGCGCCCGCGCCCGCCGAGCCCGGGGACGCTGGCCCCGCCGCTCTGGGCGTCGCTAAGCGCCCGGGCTGGGCGCGCCAGCTACCAATGCGAGGAGCGCGCCCGGTGCGCGTGCCCAGAGCCGCGGGGGCGCCGCTGGGGCCCCACGTGGGCCCCGGGACTGAGGAGGAGGTGGGCGGAGGGACGCCGCGCCGACTCATTCCTCTGGACCGCGACACAGAGGGCCCTGCGCGCCCCCAGCCTGGGCACCTCTGGGGTAGGCCGGGCTAGGGCAGCCGGAAGTTTGTGGACTTGGGCTTCGGGGTACACAGGCCCTTAGCAGCCCCCATCCTACCCAGTCCAGGCCTACAGATTGCGCCTGGGGTGGAGACACCGAAGTTATTACAGGTAGAGGGTGTTTGGACCCTTTCCCCAGATACACCTGTCACCCTGTTCTCGGTTGCGCATTGGAGTCCCCAGGCCCACGGAGAGCCCAGTCTGAGACCCACGCAGTCAGCTGAGGTCCAGCACCCATGAGGACCTTCCTCTGCCTAGGCCAGGCCATGCCAGGCAGGGACACGTGTCCCTTGTCTCTGGGTGGCACCCCACCCTCCCCTCTACTCACTGCTTTGCCTTGGTGAGCTGCCTCCTTAACCGTCACCAGACCAGGCCCCAACCCTTTTTTTTCCCTTTATTGATTTTAGAGAGAGGAAGGGAGAGAGAGATAGAAACATCGATGAGACAGAACATCGATGAGACAGAACATCAATTGTCCGCCTCCTGCATGCCCCTCACTGGGGATCGGGCCCACAACCTGGGCATGTGCCCTGACCAGGAATCGAACTGGTGACCTCTTGGTGCAGGGTCGATGCTCAACCACTGAGCCACACCGCCGGGCCAAGCCCCAGTCTCGTATGCCCAGACTCCCTGTCCAGGGGCAGGTCCTGTGGGGGATTTGCTGAGCAGGATAACAATGATTACAATTCACTTTATTTGCATAGCTAATTGTCACCTGCAAAGCTGGTTCATGACTATGGGCCCCCGAGGATGGACCGAGAAAGTGAGCTTTGAGGTCAGTGTCCCCATCGCCACTCGTCCCTGTCATGTGGCCTCAGCGAGACCAGTTCCCAAGGCCGGGTGCTCCTGGGGGGCCCTGCTCCCGGGGGGCCCTGCTCCTGGGGGGCCCTGGCTTCTGAGGCCTCTGCAGCTTCGCGGACAGGCTGACAGAGCACAGAGGAGCTTCTGAGCCTGCATGAGGAGGGGGAGCCCAGAAGACCCCCAGAGGGAGCCTGGAGCCCCTCCCAGGAGCCCTAGCCGGCCTGAGCCCTGGACTACATCAGAGGAAAAATAGCCACAGCAGCAGCCGTCACCTGCCCCCTGGCCCTGCATCTGAGGGTCCTGTGGCTGCAGAGGGGCCGGGGCCTGCTGGCCGTGTGCGCAGACAGCTCCCCTGGACTTGCACGCACCCTACATATACACCACACACACACGTGTACACATGTGCACACACACCACACACACCATCCATATATCATCCACACATATATAAATACACACACCTCACACCTTGCACACACATATATACCACATACCCTACACACACCACACATGCATGTACACATGTGTGCACACATGCACATCACAGAAGACACACTATATATATACTATTCACACATATATAAATACACCACACACACCCTACACACATATATACACCACACATCCTACATAAACACACACACACCATGTTCATGCACACACACACCCTACATGCACACACACACCATGTTTGTACACATACACACACACCGTGTTCAGGCACACACACACACCATGTTCATGCACACACACACCGTGTTCAGGTACACACACACCGCGTTCATGCACACACACACACTGTGTTTAGGCGCGCACACACACAGACACCGTGTTCATGCACACATACACACCGTGTTCAGGCACACACACACCACGTTCATGCACACACACACTGTGTTTAGGCGCGCACACACACAGACACCGTGTTCATGCACACACACACCCTGCACGCGTGCGCGCACACACACACACCTCGTGTTCGTGCGCACCCTGCAGGGCCAGCCGAGGCAGACAGGAGCAGGCTCAGTTGGCCAGGAGAAGCCCTCCCGCTGTAACATGACCGTGTGCAGGCCGATTTTTCATAAATGCTCAATTTCTGTCTAATTAAAGCTCTGACTTCCCACCTGTCTCCTTGCTGGCAGGGAGGTGACAGCAAGGCCTTTGCCCCGAGTCCAGGCAGGCAGGCGGCAGCAGTGTCCCTGCAGACGGACCCCAGGGTGCCTGCAGCCCTGCCTTTGCTTTGATCCTGCCTTTCCTCCTGCTCCCAAGGACGCGCTGTCTGACGGCCCCCACCCTTCACATCACGGCCATCGCACCGTGCCGTCCCTGGCGGAGCCTCCGCACTGAGCACCCCGGTGCCCTCCGGAGGGCGTAAACCAGACCTGTGCTTTCTGGCCCTCGGGAATGGGGGGAGGGTCGGGGCCCAGGAGGAAATGGGGATCCCAGTCCAGGGTGCTCAGTGCCCAGCCTGCTGGGGGGGCATTTGTCCCCAAATGAGGTTGGGGTGCATGAGAGTGTGCCAGGGAGCCTCCAGGAGAGTGGTTTTCAAGCATTTCTGGTGCCACCCCTGCAGCGCACGCGGGCGCACACACACACACACACACACACACACACACACCTGAGAGGGAAGTCCCACCAAACAATCCCTCACTCTCCATTCTCGCCAATATTTTCCATCCTATCCTAACCCATTTCTGAAAATACTGGTCACCCACCCCGTTCTTTTGTTTATTGACACTGTCCCGGGAGAGATGGGGGTCTAGGCTGGATTTAGGGGGAAGAATTGGAGCTGTGAGGCCTGAGGATGGAGGGTTGGGGAGACCGCTCCGCACACCATGGGGGGCGTGACGAGCTCATGGGCCACTTGACCATGGAGCCCAGACCGAGAGGATTTTGCAGCTGCAGGTGATGGGTTTGAAAACATTCAGTGACCCTTATTTTTTTCTTAATTTCTTTATTGATTTTAGAGAGAGAGGAAGGGAGAGGGAGAGAGAGAGAGAAACATCGATGAGAGAGAACACCCATTGGCCGCCTCCTGCATGTCCCCCACTGGGGATCAGGCCCACTACCTGGGCGTGTGCCCTGACCAAGAATCGAACCGGTGACCTCCTGGTGCAGGGTCGACGCTCAACCTCTGAGCCACACCAGCCGGTCTCAGTGACACTCATTAAAACTTTTGCTCAGGACCCTCAGCTAGGCATAGCGACCACAGTGATGAGATTTCGCAGTGGGGGAGAAGCTTGGGCTCACCTCTGAAAACAGCGGGGTCAAGTGGGGATTCTCAGCAGGGAGCAGGGCGGGTCAGTGGATGGAAATGTATTAGGAGGGAACATCAGGGGCGAGGGGCCTTCTGGTTGAACCCCTTAACAAGAGTCTTGCCGAAGGCAGTCAGGTGGTCAGATGTCACCTGGGGGGCGTGGGCATGAGGAACCTGATCAGATATTGAGGGTGGGCGTTGGGTTACGCTGATGTAGCAGGGTTCCTGCTAAAACTGGATCGAACAAGAATGGGCACAGGTGGGCTGAGGAGAAGCTCAGGAGCCCGGCTGGAGATGGTCAAGCAAACCTTCTCTCTGGGGGAGGAGCTGGGAGTGCTAATTATTCACGCTGTGGACTGAAACTCCTGCAAAGCAGAGGAAAGCAATGGAGCCCTGGGCACGTGCGAGCAGAGCCCAGGATGGTGGGGTGTCTGGAACCCAGGGAGGGTGGAGGGGTGAGGAGCCGGGAAGGGAAGTAAGACTGGAGCTTCCTGACATGCGGACAATGGACAACCCTGGTCCGCGTGCAAAGACACAACCAGGCCGCCGCTCAGAGGTGAGGGTCTGCCAGTGGCTCCGGGGGGCTGGGAAGAGACCAAGATGGAAACGGGGGGGGTGGGGGGAGCAGAGTGCTGGCTTCTGTTGCTAGGAAACAGCAAGCTGAGATCTGGATCCCGGCCGAACCGAGTGACAATGTGTTGTTGTTGACTGGCTGGTTTTGATTACTGGCCAGAACTGACAGACTTGGAAACCATGTGAGTTTATTACAGAACCTCAGCCCCACCTCGCTCCCAGCTGAGCAACGAGGGATGGGAGCCCGTGGGCGTCACCCCAGCCAGAGTCCTGGCTGCTGAGACCGGGTGTGGGAGGGGCGTCCCGCCCCGGGGGCGGCTGAGGTGACCTCAGGTGACCGGGAATGGAGACATGGTCAGGGAGGCACGTGGGGGCCGGCCACGTGCTCATGCGAGTCGGGGCGGGAACCTCAGGACACCAGAGGGCCACCGCCCCGCACTGCCTTCACCTCAGAAGCACAGGGTGGTGATCTGGTCTTGGTCCCCTCCTCCGCACCGGTTACCTGTCACTTTGTGGTGGGCTCCGGGCTGGCGGAGAGCTCCCCGAGATCCTGAGTCTGGGCTGAGTGTCCAGCCGGGCGAGGTGCTGGGATGTCTCAGCTCGGACACTGCCAGGGGAGTGTGTTTCTGGAAAAGGCCGGCACGGTTGTGTGAAGAATATATCAGATCTATTATGGATGGTTGGAGCTAAAGGGGTGGACTGTAGTGGGCCTATTCCTACTGCTGGAAACAGTCATGCTCTGTGGTGAGACACCACCACCCACCACCGCCACACTGCTGGCTGCTGGGGTGGGGCCAGGGGGAGGAGAGGGCGGGGCCGGGGGAGAAGGAGGGGCCAGGGAAGGAGAGGGCGGGGCTGGGGAGAGGGCGGGGCCAGGGGAGGAGAGGGCGGGGCCAGGGAGAGGAGAAGGCGGGGCCAGGGGAGGAGAGGACAGGGCCAGGGGGAGGAGAAGGCGTGGCCAGAGGAGAGGGCGGGGCCAGGGGAGGAGAGGGCGGGGCCGGGGGAGAAGGAGGGGCCAGGGAAGGAGAGGGCGGGGCTGGGGAGAGGGCGGGGCCAGGGGAGGAGAGGGCGGGGCCAGCAGCCCTGGCAGTCCAGGCCCTGCTGCTCTGGGGAGCAGCTTGAGGCTGGAGCACCTGGGGCACTGGACGCTGGGGACCCTGACGGCAATGTCTGAAGGGTTCCGTGCTTCTGTCTGGAAAACATGGGAAGGTGGCGGTGTTGTCACAGGTGCAGGGCAGACACGGAATTCAGAGGGACCAGCCAGTCCCCGCAGGAGCTTTGGGGCTGGCGGAGAGGCTGCCGCACGGAGGAAGCTTGGGAAGGCAGGGTGCAGCCCCAGCCAGGACAGGGGCATGAGGACAGAGAGCCACCTGGCCGAGCTCTCAGCACCTGAACCAGCGCCTGGCAGGTGCATTGTGTCATATTCAAGAAGAATGACCCGTTTTAAGGGCGCATCTAAATCGCCTGGGGTGCGTGCTCATAGGCTTCACAGCACCTGCGGGCACTACTCCAGGGTCTCCATCAGAATCCTCAGAGCACCTGTCTTCACAGGTGTGAGACCGGTGGGCGGAGTCAGGCCCTGGTCCAGGGTTTGAAGCCCACAGGGGTAGCTCAGGGCAGACCAGGCGGTCTGGCTGCAGACAGGTGCTCAGAATCACTGAGTTAGTTTCCTTTAGAGAGAATGGTGTCAAAGGGAGAGACAGGAGAAACAAACTGTGCCTTCACCTGCCACTCAGCACCCGCCCTGCTGAGCGTGTGTTAGTCGGGGTCACACAGCAGGGGCACGGGGTTCTGCACACCGCTGGGCGGCGCCCGGGGACAGGGCGGACGTTCCCTTCCTCGGACCCCGGGACCCGGAGCCCGCACAGGCCACCATCCACGGGCTCAATTGTTCCTTATTTTTTGGACCTTTGGATTATTTCTAGTGTTTTCTCTTCTTTTAAACATTTCAGCAATGAACATGTTTGTGCTTAAATATTTTTCTATAGTTATGGTGATTTGTTAAAAAAAAAATAATAGAACTAGAATTCTTAGGTCAAAATAAGAACACAGTTTTAGTGCCTTGCTATAACGTGCCAAATGAATTTCCGAAAAATGTATTATCAACCTGCATTGCTTTCAGCGGTGGCTGAGTACCGGTTTCAGCCCTCCCGAATCTGCCTGGGTTCGCCAGCGTCTTCGACGGCTTAGGGGACAATCCCAGGCGATGTTGTTTTATTTGCATTTACTCTGTCTAATGAGGGTTAACAGTGTTTATGTAAATGTTACTTAGCATCTTCTGTGAATCAACTGTTTATATCCTTTAGCAAGTTTTCCTCCTGGTGTGTTTGTTTGTCTTTTTATTATTGATTCGTAAGAACTCTTAATTGTGGGAATTAATCCCTTTTAATATTTTGAAACGTGAAAAAGCACAGAAAGGTGTAATCCAGACAACAGGTGTTAACTGTCTCACATACGTTGCAGACGGCTTTTCCAGATGTTGAATGTTTGATGTGCCAGGTTTTCCTTTAGTAGATTCAAATGTGCTGATGGTGGGCATGGGGGGAGGGGTCTCATCTTTTGTGTGGTTGCTTTTAACAGCTTTACGTAGATGTGTCAGGGTTCTCCAGAGAGACTGAACCAATAGGAGGGAGGGAGGGAGGGAGCGAGAGAGAAGGAGAGAGAGAGAGAAAGGAGCCTCTGTCTGTTTCTTCTTAAGGCCTTCAACTGATAAGACGAGGCCCACCCACATTATGGAAGTTCATCTGTTTTACTTGGAGTCTACTGGCTTAAATATGACTCACATCTAAAAAGGACGTCTGTGGCCCAGCCAAGGTGACCCACAGCACGGATCATCACAGGCACATAATTGCACCTCATCAACATATCTGTCCAGTGGACAATGTTCTAAGTTTTGACACGTGTGTGCTTGTGAAAATATCAGCACAATCGAGAGGACGAACACGCCCTCCGCCACAGCTGCTCACCTGGCCACCAGCGGGCTCGGTCGCTGAGCTTCGGTTGGTGTCTCCTAAATATCCGTGAACAGGGAACCCTACCTTTGCCTCCTCTTCTCTGGCCTGGTTCACCCCGTAAAATTATTCTGAGGGTCGTTCACGTTCCTGTAGGTATCAGCAAATAGTTCATTCCTTTTACTGCCGAGTAGTGGCCAGTGCTTGGGGGCAGCCGGGCGGCCCGAGTCCAGCCTCCTGTGGTCGTCTGAGGGGTCTGCAACTGGGCTGTTACAAATGGAGCTGCTGTGTGCATCCAGGTGTGAGCCTTTGTGTGAACACGATTCCATTCCGGTGGGCAAATGCCAAGCAGTCGGCGTCTGGATGGTGCCGCTCCACCCACTTGCCCTCCCGTGAAATGTGCCAGGTTTCCGACACGCTGGCGCCCCCGGGCACCTCGGAGCGCCCTGTGCTCCATTTCTCGCCGTGTCTTGGAAAGGGGCCCCTCACCGATCATAGTCCTGACGGGTGCGGAGTGGTCGCTAAGGGGTCTTCATCTGCATTTTCTTAATCAAAGGGTGTTGAGAACCTTTCCATCTGCTTTATTTGCGTGTGTGCAAATAAATGCTTCTCTGGTGAAGTGCCCACTGTGGTTTTATTGAGTTGTTGGTTTTCTTCATTTTCGACAGTTCTTTGTATACTCTTGGTACAAGTCCTCCGTCGGACATGGAGTCGCAAACATGTCTCTCGTCCACTGCTTGTCTTCCTTGTCCGGCGGTGTCACGTGAAGAGCTGTGGTCTTCAGGTCCGGTCGTCAATTCCTTCGTCGACAAGGGACATCTTTTGATGTCATATTTGAGACACTTTCCCTAGCCCCAAAGCACACATTTTCCGGGTGTGTCTTCTCCTCGAAGCGTTGCAGTTTGATCTGTGACTGACTTTGAGTTAATTTTTGTACCTGGTAGCGGGTGGCCAATTCTGCAAGCATTTTCTCCCCCAAATTGCTTTTTTCAGTGTTTTCAAAAATCACATTTTACTTTCAAATGGCTTGTTCTACAAGAGAATGGTGACGACGTTACGCAGTGTTTCCATATTCCGCAGTCTGTCCCCCTGGCTGATATCAAATTGCAAGACAGGCTGTCCTTGTCCTCAAACCTGTCATCAACCCAAATCCATATTTTCCTAAGATCCTTTATTGGCCGACTCTCTTGGCCTGCCGGGGTCATCCTGATGCAACGAACTATACGCTGCTGGGAGTGAGGGGGAGCATCGCAAGGGAGCAAATGCTCCAGATCTCTGGATGCAGCCCAGTTTATTTTCAAAGTGGTTCCCCAGGTTCCACGGTGTTTTAGGTAATTATTTCCTTGAGACAGCATCTCTGCTGACCATACAGCCAAGCCCAGTATGTTACCTGCCTTTCGCGTTTTTCAGCAGAGAAACATCAAAGGAGATACATCAAAACAAATCCACTCACACCTGAGTATATCGCCCATGGTTTCTGCGGGGCGGCGTTCCAACCCTTTCTCGCGCCAGCCTTATCTGTTCACACACGTACTTTGATCCTTGGCTGGCCAGGTCACGTGAATGCGTATCTCAAGGTTACATTTTGTTCATCCACCGAAAAACCCCCAACCCTACATTCGTCTTCACCCAAGACCTTTTTCTTTTCTTACTGTTTCTGTCCCACACCCCATGCCATTCAGTGGTCCCGTCTCCAAAGCTCCTGTGGGCTGTGATGGTGTCTCAGATGCTCCTAGTCTTGGTGGCCTTGACATTGGTGGGGAGGGCCGGTCTGGGTTCCGGAGGGTGCGGCTGTGTTGGGATTTGTTCGGAGTTTTCCTCCAGGGTGACACAGCCCCATGGGTTTTGGGAGGAGGATGCAGATATGACGCGACGTGCTCATCAGGACTCGGGCGAGTCCGCCTCACTTCTTGGACTTTGAGACCCAGAAATTTGTGGGCCAAAGCTTTTGGGGGGCTGTCTTTTGAATTGTTGCTCGGTGACAATGTGCGCCATCAGCTGCTTTCTGAACAAAAGCCACCCCCTTTGTGTGCAAACTTCAGGAGAGCAAACCCCCAAACCTCGGCTTGTCCTTGTGCTCGTACAGGGAAAGGACCTCGGCGAAGCCCCGATATTTCCACGTGAACAAACTGCGGGAATTCTACCCCCAGCACCATTTCCGTGGTGAGGAAGGGAGAGCACCTCTCTCCTTTCTGGGGCGTCGGGCAGCCCTAAGGACACAGCTTCTCCCTTTAATCCTCACCGAGGATATTGCTCCATTTACCTTCAGACAGAGCGGGAGGGAGGGAGGGACGGAGGGAGAAACATCGACGTGAGGGAGACACAGCGACTGGGCCAGGGCCAGGGACGAACCACACCGAGGTACGTGCCCCTGACTGGAATTGAACCTGTGACTCATCGGTCCTCTGGCCGGTGCTGGAACCGCTGAGCCACACTGGCTGGAGCAGAGCACAGCTTCTCCAGGAGACTGCTCAGCAAACCCCACTGGGAGAACAGCCCGTGAGGATGGGCACGTGGTCAGCTGGGTGGCCGGCAGCCCCACCGCCCAGGACAGGCGGAGCCCTAAAGGTGCAGGCCCCTTGGGGACGGGGACACGGCTCACCCTGGGGGGGCCTGCGCGAGGTACCCTGGCCCCGTGCTGCAGCTGAGAGGACGGCGCGGCAGGTGTGCTCAGGCCTCGTGCTGGCTTCCCTGGCAGCTGTGCTGACACCGGCCCGAGGCAGAGGTCAGCGGGCCCAGGCACGATGACACCCAGGGCGTCCACGTCCCTCCTCAGGCCCTTCCTCCGCCCGGGGAGGCAGCCTGGGCCACCAGCAGGCCTCAGCACCACGGCCCTGGGCCCAGCCCGTGCCCAGTCAGACAACCAGCCCTCCCCCCGCTGCTGCAGGAACAGTGACCCCTCCCTCCTGGCAGGTGGGGTCCCACCCACGACTCCATCCAAAGGGCTGGGGGGCGGCCCAATGCCGTGAGAACTGTGTTCTGCCTCCCGGTATGTTATCAGAAATGTCCACAGTGGAATCCCAGTAACTGCCCGGGGCCAGAGGACGCCCCGTCGCTGCCGTCACCGTGAAAGGCGGCGTCTCTCGCCCTCTGAGCGGAGCCGTGCCCAGGCCCTCTCCCGGCCCAGCCTGGGTCTCTCCTCCTCCAGGAGGGCCTTCTGCCCCTCCCGGGCTTTCCATAAGGCTCCCTGCTCCGGGCTGGCCGTCCCGTCCCCACGGGACCTGGTGCCGCTCTCTCCGGGGGGCAGGGCCAACTGCCCCCACTGGGTGCCCACCAGCCAGGGCCAGCGACCCTCACACCTCCCAGACCTCTGTGGCTTCACCTACTTTTTCCTTCAAAGACCTTTTTTCCTTTCAAATGCTAATGTTTTTGTTTACTTCTTTTTTTTCCCCCCTATTATAAATGCTAGGATTCTTCTGGTCCCTTTTCCCTGTAAACTTGACCTATTTCTTGCAGTTAAAAAATATCACCCAGGTATTAAATGCAATTCTTATTTTTTTCTTCTGTCTCTTCGATCTGTCAAACTATTATATACTGTTGATTATTGGCAGTGTAGATAAAATAAAAATCAAAGAGTAATTTATCCAGATTAAAAAAATACAATCTTAAGAAACATTGCGTGCCTTCATCTAAAAACACACAGGCTTCCAAACAAGTGTGTTCAAGGTGTTTGAAGAATAAAGGTGCCTGTGCGCTTACAATGGCATGAAAAACATCGCAGACAGACTGCAATCAGAATCCATTTTTGTGAAAAAGGAGCAGCCGGAGATTTTCAACGTGAATGAAAAAGGCACCGTGGACATGAAGTTCACGCAGAGGAAGACGTGTTACACGGCAGCCTGCTCCAACGTGGTCCACGTGGAAGTCGTGAATTGGAAGACAGCACAGAGAAAATCATCCGAAACATACCACCTCAGCTTTAGCTTCGACTGCGTATCAGAAAGCTCCGGTTAAGACCCTGTCTTGAGTCCAGCCGGTGTGGCTCAGTGGTTGAGCATCAACCCTGCACCAAGAGGTCGCCGGTTCAATTCCAGGTCAGGGCACATGCCCAGGTTGTGGGCCCGATCCCCAGTGGGGGGGCATGTAGGAGGCAGCCAATCAATGTTCTCTCTCATCGGTGTTTCTATCTCTCTCTCCCTCTCCGTTCCTCTCTCTCTAAAAATATCAATAAAAACTTAAACAAAGAAAGACCATATCTTGAGCCCTGGCTAGTTTGGCTCAGTGGTTAGAGCGTCGGCCCACAGACCAAAGAGTCACTAGTTCGATTCTGGTCAAGGGCACCTACCTCGGTTGCAGTTCATCCCCGGCCCTGGTCAGGGTTGTACAGGAGGCAACCAGTCAATACATCTCTTTCACAACGATATTTCTCTCGCTCTCTGTCTCTCCCACTCTGTCTGAAAATAAATGGAAAAATATCCTTAGGTGAGGATTACAAACAAACAAAAAAAGACAATGTCTTGAGAACGCTTGGACAGACCCAAGTATGTAGAATCAACATATAGCAGAGTTGGTAAAACCTCAATGAGAAAAATATAGATTTTGGTTCAATACATGGTATATGAATAATTGCTTGTCAGAATAAAGATATAGCATTGTTTCATCTCATACTCAAAAATAATATTCTGGTGGATTGAAGACTAAAACTTAAGAAGCAACTTTTTAAATATTTTAGAAGATAGCTTTTGATAACAACACGACCTGCTATGTATTCCACGGACATTTGCATTTTATTTCTTTAATCTAAAAACTGTCTGTTTCCTGTCTTTGCTTGGTTTTCTTCCAGGTTGTTTATTTTTTACTTTTAACTTGTACAAGCTCATTGTGAATTAAGGCATAGCCATTTGTTTGTCATATATATTGCAAAACATTTCTCTCTCTGTTATTGTGCCTTGTCATTCTTTCTGACATGTTTAAGGTTGAAAAAATTACATTTCTATGTAGTTAAAATGAAAAGAATTTATTGTCCAGTCAGTGTGGCTCAGTGGTTGAGCATCGACCCTGCACCAAGAGGTCACAGGTTTGATTCCTGGTCAGGGCACATGCCCAGGTTGTGGGCCCGATCCCCAGTGGGGGGCATGCAGGAGGCGGCCAATCAATGTTCTCTCTCATTGATGTTTCTATCTCTCTCTCCCTTTCCCTTCCTCTCTCTCTAAAATCAATAATGAAAAAAAATTAAAAAAAAAAAAGAAACTATTTTCTTCACAGCATCTCCTTTGCACCTTTGTAAAAAATAAAAAAAACCAGTCGTTCTTCTACGCGTGGGTCTAATTCTGCACTCTGCTCTGCATGCATCTCTTTACGTCAGAGAACGCCTCTTCATGACTATAGCTCTAGAGTAGGTTTTAAAGTAATAAAACCAGGCAGTTCAATTCCTCTCATTTCATTATTTTCCAAAAACTTTGAGCTAGCCCGGCCCCTTGGCTTTCTTATGTAAATTTTAGCATCAGCTGTAAAATGTAGATACAGATAGAAAGTGCGTGTGAACCTCCTGTTCATTCTGGGGACATGAACGTCTTTGCTACATTGTCTCAATCCATGACTGATGTGTGTCTTCATTTCCATTTAGTCTTTGTTGACTTCCTTAACCAGAGTGATACAGTTTTCCCAGCACAGTCTTTCACATATATCGTTCCACCTAAGTTGCTTGTGTTTGGGGCTCTTTTGTGGACGGCGGGTCACTGCCGGTCTGCAGAGGGGAGCTGGTGTCCTGCACGCACCTGTATTTTGCAGCCAGGATGCTTCCTTGTCACTCAAGGAGGATTTCATCAATTCATTTCAGGGTGATGATACATTTCTCAGCTTTTGTTTGTCTGATAAAAACGCATTAGGTTTTTAGTCTTGACATCCACGTGCGCTTGATATAGAGACACCTCTTTCTTTGATGACTTCGGAGACGTGGTCCCACCGACTCTCGTTTGGGTGGGTTCTGACGAGAAATCGCCATCCGCGCTGTTGCTGTTCTGTATGTGACTAGTTGCGTCTGCTTTGTAAGACTTTCTCTTTACTAGTAGTTTGGAGCAGTTGTATCAGGGTGATTTACTCCCATTTCTTTGTGCTTCTTGCATCTGTGAGTTTATAGTTTCCGTGAAATTTGTAAAAATTGCAATCCACATTTCTCCCAATATGCCCTCCTGTCTCCCCTGCCTCTTGGGGACCCCAGCACACAGGCATGAGGCTGCTGAACGTTTTCCTGGAGCCCACGCTGTCCCGTCTGCCCTCTTGGGTCCCTTCCTCTGCGTACCGGTGTGGCTTCTATCGCTTTATTTCCACGTTCCCTGATATTTTATTCTACAAGCTCTAATCTGCCATTGACCCCCTCTTGTGTATTTTCCATCTCATATGTTGTAGTTTTCACCCTTACGTGTTTGATTTATTTCCCCCCATGAACTTCCATGCCTCCACAGAGCATGCCCGATCTTTAGTACTTGGGGCTGTGATATGCAGTTACAACAGCTATCCTTCCCGCTGGCCTGACATGCCTGCCGGTTTGCCGTGCCCGGTGATTTCTGAATAGATGCCAGGCATTATCAACTCCACTGTGTCGAGTGTTGAGTCCTTTGCTATTCACAACGCGTCCCTGAGCGTTGTTCTGAATGCAGGGGTGGCGCCGGGGGACGGTCGTGTCCTCTCAGGAACTTCTCCACACTTAGTAGGCAGCACCAGAGCCGCACGGAGGGGGCTAATTTCCCGTCCCGAGGCACGCCCGCCGAGTGATCCGTCTCATAAATGATGAGGCTTTTTAGCTGACTGGCGGTCGTGGGGATGTTCCCAGACCCAGGCGAGCCTGGGGCACTGTTCCCTCTATTATTTGGGGGTCATTCTGTCCTGAGCTGGCTGGTTTCCCCCCTTGCATGAGCCACTCTCAAGTCGTCTGTCCCACACGTGCCAGCAGCTCGGCCGCCTACTCGGCTCAGGGGGTCTGCCCGGCCCCGCGGGGCCCTCCCCGTGCTGTGGCGGAGCCCCCCAGGCATCGCTCGGCCTTACCCACCCCGGGGATCCTGGTGCTGCAGTCCCCAACATCCAGTGTCTTCAAAACCGTCTTCATTTTTTTATTTTCATATATGTCGTTTGTCTTTGTTGGCGTTTCAGGCAAAAGGCTAAACCCGGCCCCTCGCGCTCCATCTCTGTCAGACGTGAGCATCAGTTCTGCCCCTGATGCTGATTGTGAAAGAGATCTGACAACGTGGAAAATAAATATGCGTGAGTCTGTACGGACGTGACGGGGGACTGAACACGTGCACACGTGGGAGCGAGGAGACAGGGACCGTGTGGAAGAGACCCAGGCACCGCGAGGGCCTGCCCTCCCCCCGGGGCTGCCCAGCTGTCCCCACCGCAGTCAGTCAGCGACAGGGCTCCAGGGAATTGGCTGGGCTGGGAAAATCAGTCACCTTACTGGGGGGAAGCCCGGCCCACCCACACCAACCAGGCGGAGAAGGTCAAAGCGCCAACCCCACTTCACGCGACTCGTGCACCCTGACGATGATGTGGGGAGCAGTGCTTTGCCCCTTGGGGTGTTCTCTCCGGAAACCCATCACCCATCTCACAACAGAAACAACAGGAAAAGCTGGGTTCGGCCCCATTCTCTGCTTTTCAAGACCTCCAAGGTCCCGGCAAACAGAAACGCCGGAGACGACAGCGGCCCTGACGGGACACGTGAGCATGGAGGATGGTACAGGCCCTGGGCTGGGTCCCAGCCAGAGGGACCGTCCCCAGGAGACCTGAGCACGGAGGATGGTACGGGCCCTGGACTGGGTCCCGGCCGGAGGGACCGTCCCCGGGAGACGTGAGCACGGAGGAGGGTGCGGGCCCTGGGCTGGGTCCCGGCCGGAGGGACCGTCCCCGGGAGACGTGAGCACGGAGGAGGGTACGGGCCCTGGGCTGGGTCCCGGCCGGAGGGACCGTCCCCGGGAGACGTGAGCACGGAGGACGGTACAGGCCCTGGACTGGGTCCCGGCCGGAGGGACCGTCCCTGGGCGAACTGGCAAAGAAGCTGGAGCGGCGTGTGTGAGAAGTGGCCGGACACGGCTGTCGCCCGGGACAGCGAGGCGGGGACAGACGCTCCCGCAGTGCGGGGATCAGCCGTCCATCTGTGCGAACGTCGCCCTGATCCCCACTGCTCACCTCACACAGAAACCAATTTCAGGCGGATTACGGGATCAAGGGGAGAGCAGACCGTCGTTAGCGGGGAACACGGGAGCAGATTCTGTCCACGAGGCCTGAGCGGGGAGAAGGGGCCGCCGGATTACGGGGAATTCAGAACCTCCGTTTATCAGGGACACTGTTGGGGCGGGACACGTGACTGCCACTCACCCCACGCGTGTTCAGCAAGGGCCTCACCGTCGGAACAGGTAAAACGCTTCGCAGTAATAAGGAAGGGAAGACGGTCCACCGAGAAGACGTCCGAGCAGACGCCTCACAACACGGGGCGTCTGCCCCCAATGCCCGCCCCTCCCCAGGGCTCGGCTCATTAATTGCCCCAGGTCGCCCCAGGAGAAAGCTGACAGGCTCAAAATAAAAAAGATACAAAGTTTGTAAAAGACGGTGAACAACCGAACGTGGTTGGAGCCAGTTTTCCAAGCAGCAGAGGCAGGGTTTCCCAGACGTATCCATCACTCATGTTTTCTTTTTTAATAACTTTATTGATTTTTTTAGAGAGAGAGAGGAAGGGAGAGAGAGATGGAAACATAGATGTCAGAGAGAAACATCGATCACCGCCTCCTGCACGCTCCCTGCAGGGGGTCGAACCCAAAACCCGGGCATGTGCCCTGACGGGGAATCGAACCAGGACCTCTCGGTCCATGGATGATGCTCAGTCCACGGAGCCACACTGGCCGGGCCACCATTCATACGTTCAGAAGTCAGAAAACCCCGACCTGCAGTGTCCCCCAGAGGGTGCCCCGGAGTCACCATGACCGTGTCCTGTAAGACCCCCTGTCTTCTGCAAGACCCATGGAACACAGGGCAGGTGTTCAGGAAAGAGGGGGTTCCAGTGGGCCTGTGCCACCCCCGGGAGCTCTCACTATGGAGCCCCAGGATGAGCACACACCAAGGCTGTCCCCCCAACTGGTGAGGACATGGAGCCAGCCCACCCCGTAATCACTGCCGGGGGAGACGCACGCACCACTCCCTTTGGGGACCCCGTGGTCGTGTCCAGTACGGCCCACACCCTGCAGCCACGGTGCTGGAGCTGTTGCGTCCCCAGTGCCCACCCCACAGACACGGGGGCACCTGTCCTCCTGGAGCCGAACACTGGGATGTTCAGAGAGGCACCCCCGAGAGCCCAGGTGGAGGCTGCCCACGCGCTCATCGCAGGATGGGGTTCACGGCCACTCCCAGAATCCACGCGTGACCAGCGTGGACACAACTTCGTGCAGCCACACGAGGGGCCTCACGGGCATCTCGCTGAGTGGAAGCCGCTGGACGCAGAGACTCGCGCTGGATCTGTTTGCATAAAGCGTAAGACGGGGGACAGATGTCTGGGCTGTCGCCGGCAGGATTGCGGGCTCCCTTTCGGAGGAGCGAGGGAGGGACATGGAGGGGCGCCAGGGACTTCGGGAGATGATCATGTCTTGCTCCGTGATTTGAGTTTGGGTGACGTGGGCACGTCCCGTGTGTGAAACTCAGCAGACCTCGCCCTTGCATATCTGTGCTACCGCGTAGCGAGACGTTGTTAGATGTCGTAGGTTGAGGGCACAAGGACGGTTATTCTCTCCTCCTACGTTCTTGTCGTACATGGGAAATAATTTTAATAAAATAGAATAAGCATGTATAAAAATGATAAGTGGAAACGCAGAGCCTGTCTCCAGAGCTCCTTCTCCCAGGCGCCCCACTACCAGCCGCCGTTCCTTTGTGTCCAGAATTCTGTCTTCGTCTGGGAGACTTGGGTCTCGTTCACATAGAACATTGGAGCTTGGGGATATTTTAAGCATCGTCTCGTGAAACAACCCCTTGCCGTGGCCGGTTTGGCTCAGCCGTCGAAGCCTCATCCCACAGTCCGAAGGGTCATGGGCTCGATTCCTGGTCAAGGGCACGTACCTGGGCTGCAGGTTTGGTCCCGGCCCTGGTCAGGGTCCTGCTGGAGGCAACTTGTTGATATGTCTCCCTCATATTGATGTTTCTCTCTCCCCCTCGCTCCTTCACACTCTCTTTGAAAATCAATGGAAAAAAAAATATATCCTCAGGTGAGGATTCACAAAATAAATAAAATGGGAAATAAATCAATCCGCTCCCCGAGCGAGGGTTTTGAACCGTGGTCCAGCACCCTTCGCTCCCAGGTGTTAGACCCCAGACTGCACAGCACACGGAAACCTTTGCGCCCCGACGCTCGGGCGAAGGAAGAAAAAGATGTGTGCATGTCATCGCTCACTCCAGATCCCAGTATCTTCAATAAAACATGAAGATAAAATCAAACGCAGTGGTGTATTTGGAAGGATGATCAATGGCCAACAAGCGGAGTTTTTCCCGGAACAGAGATGCTGTCTCCGTGGTCACGGGCAGGACACGAGTCCCTGGCTCTCTGGCTGCTTTGACCAGCAGGGTCCTGGGGGAGATGCTGGACCGACCTTACTGTTCTTCTGGTCACTTTCCGACGGTCCACAACCCACCCGGGCTCAGGGCTGCCCTCCGGCCTCACTCAGAGGGCAGTTCTTCCCGGTGCCTCTCCAGGGGCCGCCGGGCAGCTCAGGGCCGGGAACGGTCCTCCTGTCTCCAGGCCCGGATTTCTGTTCCCGTCCCGCCGCTCTCTTCCAGGCCCTTCCTGGTTCAGCCAGTGTCACCCCAGGTGCCCCGCTCAAGGGACTTTCGGTCTATAAACTGGCCCAAGTCTGGGGATCATCGGAGGGGTGTGAACCCTGAAAAAGGAGACCCCTACGAAGAGGGCGCCTGGTGGCGGGCTGGGGTCATATTACAAAGCCGAGCCTGGCGGCCTGTCTGCACAGGGGCGTCTCCCACACCCTGCACCTCGGGGAGCAACCTTCAGGGAACCCCCTGCCGGTGAGTCCTACCACTGAGCCAGCCATCTGCAGGAGCTCCTGGGATCCTGTTTCAGCCAATAGGACGGAAGCTCTCTTCAGCCAATCGGAGCTGCCAGTTATAGTTCTATCAGCATCTTCACCGACCAATCAGAGCGGCTCTATTTTGACTAATGAGGAAAGTGCCTTTTGGACCAACCAGACGGTGAGGATTCTGAGTCCTCATTTGCATGAGGACAGACCAATCAGGAGCCAGGGGCAGGGACTTCTGTCCAGATAAGCCAGCTCCCCTGGGCTCTGGGAGCACCTTCCCTTCCACCCAGGACTGTGGCTGAGTCTCGCCGGCTGAGCTGTGTAACCCCAGGGCCCGGCCCGGGCTGCCTCTCATGAGCTCTTCCCACACCAGCTGTATCACCGTGGCGCTGTGTGCACCGAATAAACGGTCCTTCCTCAGTGCACCCCAAATTGGAGAAACTGGGGACTCCCGTTGGTGTCGAATTGGGCTGTGACTGCTTTCGTCATTCCAGTTGCACGCGTTTTCACTCGGCCCCGAGCTCAGGCCCACTTCTAGCGGACTGCCGGTCTCTCCCACGCCTCGAACACCAGGGTCAGCCCTCGGTGCACGGTCTCTGGGGCCGGCGGCGGTCACTGCTGTGCCTGGATGCCCCTTGGCGGCGACTCTTCAGTGCTGCCCAAGGCCCTGCTGTGCCAGGATCCCAGGATCTCCAATGTGGAAGGGTCCCGTTTGCTGGGAGCAGTCCCCACGGTCCCGTCTGACCCACAGGGGAGACCCCTACAGGGCCGGCGCCCTCCGGAGCTGATTTCAGTTGTGGTGAAAGGTGTGCCCTCGGCCCCCCAGGGTGAGCGGGCAGGTCTCACATGACAATGACCTTCAGCCTCCAGAGCGTTTGAAACTCATCCACCACCACACACCACGGGGTCCCGGGCAGACCACCTCCCGGTCCACGTCTGTGGGAGCCCTTTCTGACCCCCAAGGAGCTGCACCCAGAATCTGTGCTCCGTGGGCCCATGTCAATCAACTCTGCCCAATCCAGCTGCGGGGTCTTCCACCCTGATCCCACACCCTCAATTCCCACACCCTACCTGTGCCCAGGGTCTCTCTGTGAAAGTTGGAGAAAATGCAGTTCTTGTCAAGCAGGTGGAGCCCAGCCCCCCTCGGTTTACACGATGAACCCCACCCCTCCGCACCCGCAGGTGTGTGTCCAGTTTTGGGTCTAGAAGCCGAGAGGGTGGTGGGTGGCTTCCAAGGAGAGCCAGTAGTACCTGGCGAGGTGGCTGATTCCTTCCCACCCAGTGTCCTGGTTTGATAGCAGACTCCCCGCGCTGGTGAGAATCCATGTCCATGGCCACCCAGAGGGGGAGACCCCAGTGCAGGCTTCCGAACCCCAGCTCTGCATCAACGAGAGGTGAGGGGCCCCTTCCGGGCAGACGTGGCGTCTTCAGTTCCAGCGTGTGGCGCCCACTCTCGTTGAAATTGTTAGTGTGACAAAAATGTTCTGAGGTGTCAAATCAGTGTCCATGCGAAGTCCCACCTCTCACGTGTGGTGATTAAGGGTACCCACGCGGTTCTCACGCATGGCTGCCCGACATCACCCCACAGACCCTGCCCACTGCAGACACGCCACTGCTGCCTTTACCCGTAATCAGATCAGAGAACCAATCCCAGAAGGCCCAGGACCAGTTCAGAAAACTGTCCTTTTTCTTTTTATCCTCACCTGAGGACATTTTTCCATTTTTTGTTCAGATAGAGAAACATCGACGTGAAAGGGACACATCGAGTGGCTGCCTCCCACACGACCCAACCAGGGCCGGGGACAAACTGCAACCGAGGTACGTGCCCTTAGCGGGAACCGAACCCGGGTCTCTCTGAACCGCAGGCTGATGCTCTAACTGCTGAGCCAAACCGGCCAGGGCCAAAAAACTGTCCTTAAGATTCTGTTCCTCTAGAAACCACCATGTCATTTGGGGTTGTCCAGAGACATACAACAAATAGGACCCACCCCCCCAGACACACACACTCAGGAATTGGATCGCGTGGCTGTGGGGGATGCAAGTCTGCAATCGGTAGGGTGGGCCAGCGGGCTAGAAACTCAGGCAGGAGTTGAGGCAGAAATCGTGAGTGAGAATTCCCTCTTCTCCAGGAAATCTCTGTTTTCGCGCTTAGACCTTCAACTGATTAGACGAGGCCCACCCACACTGTTGCGGCTCATCTCCTCTACTCGGCGTCAGCTGACTGTGGACGTCAACCACGTCTACCAAACACCTCAACGGCAGCCCCGGGTTCCTGTCTGACACGGTGACTGGTACGGCAGCTGGCCCAGTGGACACACAGACTGCCCTTCACAGCGACTCATCCGGGGCCTTGCGGAGCATCCCATGGGTCTATTGGTCTGTCAGTGAAAACGTCACACTGCTTTGATTGGAGGAGCTATTTATACTTCGTTTTTTAACTAGCGGAAAGAACTAAAAAAAAATAGCAACGATTAGAGAGTCTATATGCTATGTGCAATTTAAATCACTTTGTCCATTTCCCCCAAATACCCCATGAAGCAACCGCTCGGCATGTTGTTAAATGTATAATTGATACCTATTAGCTGGTACAGAGGATCGGTGCTTGCTGGCCAGTGAGATGCCACCAGCCCAGAACACCCAGAAGACGGCACAGAAACGCCGCTCGAATTGCACACGGATGTGGGAGGGTGGATTTGCACCAACGTCTCACAGGTTTCCAGGAACACCTGACACCCGTGGAAACAGACCGAAACGCCCGTGCCCAACAGCAGAACAACGTCACACGGTCCCCAAGAACACATGTAGTCAACAAGGTGTAGGGCTAACGTGTGGAATCCACTCCGCCTGACCCAGTGACAGACGCACAGTGTTTCTGGATGGCGGGGGGAGGGGGGGAGAGGCTTCCGAGCCCGAGTGATTCAGAGACTGATGCAGGCGAGGTGGGTGCAGAGGAAGGAGGTTTGCAGATAAAAGTGTGGTCCCCAAGGACACCCCTGCCCATGTGTTTAGGGCAAATTCTTTAATCTCTATAGATTTCTCTCTCTCTCTTTTTTTTTTTTTTCTTCAGAAATGGTAAATATACCACCTGCCTCGCCACCCATCTGGCTTCTCAGGGATGTGATGGGCATTCTATTAACATCGTTGTATAATCTGCAAAGACAGATCTCAGGGCTGCAGCATCAAGATCATTATGAAACAACATCGGACAGGGCACTCTGTCTCTCTCTCCTGCATATGTGTGTGCGTGCGTGTGTGTGTGTGCATGTGTGCGTGTGTGTGCATGCATGTGTGTGTGCGTGCGTGCATGTGTGTGTGTGTGCATGTGTGTGTGTGTGCGCATGTGTGTGTGTGCGTGTGTGCGTGCATGTGTGTGTGAACAGTCTTCACTTCGCTACCAACCTGTCAATTAAAAACCCTTCCCCTTCATCTCTGGAGAAACCTGTGCTTTAGCAATCGCACCATGGAGACCTCTCTGGGTTTTTCCACCAGTGAGCCTCACGCCCAGGCTGACTCCTGCCGCCTCCTGGAGCTGCAGGCTGACCAGTTAAATACACTCGGGGAGTTAGAGGTTTGAGAGGCAGAGTTAATTCGTGTTGCCAAAGGGTTTTAAATTATTCAGGTAACCTTGGGCGAGTCAATTAACCTCGCTGGGCCTCCCTGTCCTCCTCCGTGAGCGCGGCTGCCGGAGACGGACGGCGGTGCGGCTGGGCGGCCGCCGGCTCCCCGCTCGGCGCGGTCACCGAGAAGCTCCGGCTCCGGCTGCTGGCGGTGCCGATGAGGACTATAAATAAACCGGCTCCAGCGTGAAGGTGTCGTGAGACTGATCCGGACCCTCAGGTAGAGGATAATTACCATCTTCAGTCAACAAGACCCTACAACGATAACACATTCAAGGAAACCCCCTTGATTACAAAGTACAAAGTAACGAGGAGAGTCCAGCCATCGTGTTCGACGTGGCCCGTTGCGAGGTCCTGGCCTGAGAGCGGCGTCCTGGGTCGAGCCTGGAGCAGGGACGTCATGCCGCCGCCGCGTCCTCACCCACCGCCTGACACACGGGGCTGGGAGATATTTAATACTGAGGCATAATAGGATTCCGTGCTCATTATTCAAGAGCAGGCCTGGGATCTGGCCCGTGATAATTATTAAAATCATGTTTACACCAAGTAATGCAATGAATGCCACCTATTTTTGACCCGACCGCGCTCGGGAGGTGGGGGAGGCGATGTTCTACATCTCGGCAATTGGATTTAGAAGGCGTTGGCGCTGCGGCGGGAGCAGGGGTCTGTCCGTGCTGATTAGGGACACGGCTGGTGGCTGAATGGCTGGCCGGCTGCCCATGGGCCTCCCCCACCCGCCGGAGAGACTGGGGGGCCCAGGGTCTTAGCCAGGGCTCCCCCGTGAGCGACAGGCTGAGGTCCTGGCCTGGGTCAAGGGTTCCTCTGCTCGGTCCCGTCTTGCCTTTGGCCGGTAGCACCGAATATTGACGCAACGGTAATTTTGCAGCATGAGAGGCAGCTGCCCGGGGTGGGAGGCCAAGGCGGGCCCCTCGTGGCCGACAGACCCTCGCTAGGCCCAGGGAGAGGCTGGCGGGCTCCTGGTGCACACGTCTCGTCATCTCCAGCCACGGGCTAGGGGGTTGGGAGCAACCACGAGGCGGATGGATCTTGCTTCGCGCGTCCACGGAGAACCCGGCAGTCGCTCCCTGCGGTTGCACCGCACCCCGGGGCCGGCCATCGGCTCACTGCTCTGCAGGCCAGGCTGCGCCGGGGCACCTCTGTCGGCCCCCAGAGCTGCGGACCCTGGTGTCTCGAGGGCAGCTGAGCCCCCGGGGTCTTCCCTGGACCGGAGGCTGTGTGACCCCGGATGCCCAGACAGGGGGCCATTGTCTCCGCGCCCTTAACCCCTGGGCGGACACCACGCTTCTTATCTCTCGTGAGCCCCTGACTAGTACGGCCCACCTCAGGACTCAGGGGATCTGGGTGCTGGGCAGCTGCCCCAGGCCAGCTTCACCCCACTAATCAGCAGGTCGCTGGGCGGTGACGGCCGCTCCCAGCAGCCAGACCAGCCTGGGCCACAGGCCAGAGGAGGACATGAACGCAAGCCCGAGTGTCTGTGGCCCTGTCGCCTCTCGTCCTTGTGCGTGTCCACCTCTGGGGTGCGTGTCCACCTCTGGGGTGCCGACTGCCTGCATCTTCCTGGAACAGAGGCCTCCCCCCGACTCTGGACGGGCGGCAGCCGAGCGTCCTCACAGATGCTGTGTCTCGTGCACCACGCCTGCGTTTTCAGCCGACGCCCTGCCCTTCCGGGTCGTGACCCACACGCCGGTGCCTTTGTGGGGGCCGTTGGACCGGCAGATTGGGGGCTGGGCAGCAGAGAGTCAAGTGTGTGCGGTGACCAGTTTGGGGGCAAAGGATGCAATCTGAAGACATAATTAAAAATTAGATTCAGAAACATTCTTGGTTTATAACCCTAAATACAGGATTTATTGCGGAGCATGGTCAGTGATCACCATGCCCTCCACGGGCACCCACGGGCACCCACGCACAGAGCTTTCCCTGCGTCAGGGCCTCGGCCTGTGTTGCTAGCTCAAGACTTTTTATTTTTATTTTTTATCCTCACCTGAGGACAGTTTTGCATTCATTTTAAAATAGAGTAGGAAGGAGGGAGAGAGGGAGGGAGAGAGAGAGAAACATCGATGTGAGAGAGACACATTGACTGGTTGCCACTCGCATGACCCAATCAGGGCGGGACGAGCTGCCACCGAGGTACGCGCCCTCAGCGGGAACCGAACCCGGGTCTCTCTGGTCCATAGGCCACTGCACTCAGCCACCAGGCCCAGCACCACACCCAGCACCACGCCCGGCTCTACTGCCGAGCTGGCCGGAAGTCCAGGGGTCCCGCAGCCTTGGAGAGGTGGCCTGCAGCTGCCGACCAGGAGCAGCCAGCACACTGGGGCCGGGGGGCCTGGGCTCTTCCCGCATGTGAGGGGCTGAGGTGCTCAAGCCCAGCACCTGACTGCACAGGGACAGGTCCTTACCGAGGGGATTCAGTTCACATGAGGCCATCAGGGCGGGGAATCCAATCTGGCAGGCGCCCTTGGGAGAGGAGGAGGTGAGGACCAGACCCACAGAGGACGGCCAGGCGAGGACTCAGACAGGAGCGGGCGTCTGCACACCAAGGAGAGCGGCCTCAGGAGGAGCCAGCCCCGCCCACACCCTGATGCCCGGCGTGCGGCCTCCAGGACAGGAGAGGACGAATCTCGCGCTGTCAGCCGCCCCGTCGGGGTGCTCTAGGTGGCAGCTCGCACCGACCGCGCACCTGAGACGTGGGTTTGTCACCTGCATGGCGGCCTACTGGATGACTGACAGGCCTGCTAGGGTCAGCGTGGTCGAGGGCAGGACCCGGATGCAGATTTCAGGGCCAGCACGGGCAGCCGGGCGATGTGGGGGGGTCAGCCTGGGCCTGGGGCTCCCACTGGTGGTAGTGTCTGGCCGTCCCAGGTCTGGTCTCTGGTCTCAGCCCCGTCCCAACCCTCTCACAGGCCTGGACATAAGAGTGTCCCCAATTCACACCCCCGAGCCTGCGCGGGGGGCTTAGTCGGCTCTGATGTTGATTCTTTTTTTTTTTTCTTTATTGATTTGAGAGAGAGAGGAAGGGAGAGGGAGAGAGAGAGAAACATCAATGAGAGAACATTGATTGGCCGCCTCCTGCACGCCCCCCACTGGGGATCAGACCCACAACCTGCGCATGTGCCCTGACCGGGAGTCGCACTGCTGACCTCTGGGTGCAGGGTCGACGCTCAACCACTGAGCCACACCGGCCGGGCAACTCTGCCGTTAATTCTTAAGTAGCTTCTTCCTTCCGCATGGAAACTTTTAACGGGGAAAAAACATGCTAACTATAGAAATCTGATGAAAGGGAAGTCAGATACCAGAGCTTGCCACTGATCAGAAATAGATAAATATTATACACTCCGTCGGAAATGTACAATTAATTACCATCCTCACACCATTGACGTTGTCAAGGAATTTGATTACTATTCTCCATTAGAGACTTTGAAAACTCCCCCTTCCCCAAAGTGCCAGTGACATTTCTAATTGCTGATCTAAGAATCGACTTCCCAAAATAGAGAGGAAGACAGAAATAAGTGTGGCGGAGGCTGGCGTCCATCACTCCTGTGGAGCAAAGAGTCCGGGAGCCAGCAGGGGCCGGCCGGGCACCTTGGCCCCTGGGGGGAGAGCAGCTGCTCCAGCCCTCTCCTGTCCTGGGGAGTCACCCCCACTTATTCCCGCATTCCCAGCTCAGACGCAGGCACGCGGGCATGGCGGGGGCCCAGCACCCTGCGGTGGGGCCCTCAGCGCAAGCGTGGAGGGTGGGCAGCTGTCCTGGACATCATTGACGCGGCCGCAGGCGCCGGGGCTGGCGGAGCCCAGAGGAAGGCCTCGGGGTCAGAGCCCGCCATCCAGAGCCGGCCGGGGGCTGGGTCTCCGATCCAGGGCCACGGCTCTCTCCTTGGGTCCTCCTGGGCTCACAACCTACTTCTCCGCGTGCCCTTGGGAAGGGTTCGAGCAGCTTCAGCACTTGGGAAGGGTTCGAGCAGCTTCAGCACTGGAGGCCACGTGTCCTGAGGGGGTCCTCCTCACCCACCCACTCCTGGCTTCCTGGTGCCGAGGACCCTCAGATCCATGTCTGTGGTGCAGTCACCCCCACAGCTCCGGTGGCTGCCCCCAGACAGCTCCTGGCTCCCACGCACAGACGCGGTGCTCCCTCCTCCCTGTCCGCCCCTCTCTCATCCCTGCCGTGGCCTGGCTCTGCACCCCATGGTACAGAGCCCCAATCACGGCTCCTGCCTCACCCTCTGCCCCAGCTGCCCTGCCTGCCTGGCCACACCAGCCTGGGTGGGCTGAGTCTGCCACGTCTCCCCTCGGTGCAGTCTCTGGCCTTTGTCCACTCCGCCCGCCTGCCCCCCCTGCCCACATGGCCCTTTGAGCTCAGCGCTATTGCTACTGCCTACAAGAAGCACCCAAGACTCAGGAAGCTTGGGGTGAGCTGAAGGAGGGCTGGACAGAAGCTCTCCCTGCTGCCACCTCTGGGGCCAGCGGTCCTCACAGCTGGGACGTGGACAACTAACTGACTAACTGGGCATTGAGGTCGGTGGGTGAAGGGGAGACAAAGTCACCTGTGACAGATGGATGATGACCGGCTGGAGGACAAAGCATCCCAGAGGGAGGGCTGATGGTCTCGCCTGGAGGGAGGGTGTGCTGGTCCCGGTCCCAGGGTCCCAGGTGGGTCTGGTGATGGCCAGGCCCAGCCCTGACCTGCCCCTGGGAGTGCCTGGCCATCTGGGCGAGTGACCCAATGTCCCTGGATGTCATCCTTCCACACCTGTGAACCGGGCTCCGATCCAAGCTCAGCCAGACAGCTGCCGACTCTGAGTTCATCCATTTCCTTTCATCTGTGGGGTCAGCGAGCCCTTTCTGAGTAGCCAGCAGGTGTCTAAATTTCTCTCCAGCATCACGTCACAGAGATGAGAGACTCGCCCACCCCCGGGCCAGCGTGTGAGTTGTGGGCTTGCTGTCGGTGGTTCAGAGGGAGGGTTCCCTGTCGCCCCGACGGTGTGGCCAGCCGCGCACCTGTGACCAGCCCGATGACCTGCCGGGCCCTGGAACACGCGGTCTCAATCAACCCCAGCGCCATCTGGCGCCATCTGTGATCATCTCTGGGTTTTGAGATGTTAAGTGGATTCGTGGACCAGGGCGTGGGAGGCCGGGTGGGAACCAGGGCTGGGAAGTCCCCCCATCACAGCGTCTTGGATTTCGGTGTTGCATGTACCCTTGTCTGGCATGGAGCTGGGCACGGGGGAGCCGTTGGCAGAGACTTCGGGTTCCGAGGATGTGGGCACATCCCGGAGCTGAGTGAGGTGCAAGGCACCGGCGGGAGGCACTTCGGGGAGCAGCGGGCGCTCTGTGCACTGAGACGCTGGGGTGGGGGGCTCAGGGCTCAGCGAAAGGGCTGACTCCGGGCGTCCGCCTGTCTGTGGGGGGCGCCCAGACAGCTGGTTACACCGGACCCCACGGGACCAGCGTTGGACTCTGTGGGCGCAGGAAGGCAGAGCGCCCCAGTGTGTGGGGTCACCTCATCCGTGGAGGCCCGAAAAGGACGGTGAGGAGGGAGGGTGTTTGCTCTCCACCCGCTGTGGGGCGGGGATGCTGTCCTTGGACTCGGACTGGTCTGGACTTCCGGCGTGTCTGGAGCTCTGCCCTCCTCGGCCTGGTGTCCAGCTGGCAAATGGGGAGGCGGCTCCGGGTCCAGAGTCCCGTGGCCAACTCCCATCCCCTCCTTACAGACTCCTCCAGTCTGCGTTTCTCTGCAGAACCCTGGCTACACTCAGCCAACAGGGACGGAGCCCGTGGTGCTCCAGGGGTGGGTCTAGGCTGTCTCCGGGCCCTGATTCCAGGACGCAGCCCACCTGGGGGTCGCGGGGCCCTTGCTCTGCCCTGTGCGGAGCCCCGGCCGGTGGGGTGGTGGGCTCCGCAGAGAAGCAGCCCTCGGCGGCCACAGAACGGAGGCCACTCCTGAGGACAGGCGGGGACAGCAGCACCAGGACCCGGAGGGGGGCCGCTGCGCCTCCCTGTCCCTCAGCCGGGGTCAGCTCCTTCATGAGAAATTAGAATTCCTGCTGAGTCGCTGCGGAGCTGACTCACATCTGAGGGGAGAGTGTCATGATCACCCATACACTTGAGCGCTTATTTAAGAAAAATATGTCGTGGTGGAAATTGATGGGGAGCCGCATTCGTCTTTAGGATTCAGCCCTGAGCTCCCGGGCGCAGGAAGCCCCCAGCCGGGGAGGGGCCGGGGACACAGAGCCCCTGGGACTCACCTCGAACCCGCTGCTCGGCCGAGAAGCTGGAGGCCCCTGACCCCTTGGGTGGGAAAACCAGCTCCCCAGTTTGGGTTGCACGGTGGTCACACTTTAGCATGTGTCCGGCTGGGCACTGCAGGGCCAGGGGGGCCCGTAGTCTCCTGACTGCCAGCGGAGGGGCCAGCATCATGAAGAGGGGTCTGCACCTCCCGAGGACATGCCGGGCCAGCGGGCACTGGGAGGACAGCCTGTGGGGGTTGGACGCAGCGGTCCTTCGGACTCCTCAGTTTCCATGAGGCTCCCAACATGTCGCTGCCCTTGGGAGCCACCCCTGCCCCCTCGCTGAGCTACGTGGGCAGCCAGTCCGGCTGGGTGGGCTGGGCACCTGCCTCTGCCCCATGGACTGTCCTGCTCAGCTGCCTGCTGCCCTGTCTGGAGGCTGGCACTGCCCGGGCTGGAGGCCTCGTGCCGTCAGCGCTGAGATCGGGGACAGCAGCCAGGCAGAGCTCAGCCAGTGCCCAGCCAGTGCCCGGGGCTGCCCCCGGCAGCAGGGGCGATGGGTGGTCTGTTGGCTTTGTCGCATATTGTTACAATTTAACTTCCACGGACTCGAGTTCCGTCTCCCCCAGGGCTCTCCGTGCGGATGGCCAACTCGCCCGCTCATCCTGGACGCTCCTTGTTCGAACACTGAGGGCCCCAGATCTTGGCAACACTCTGTCCCGGGCAAACCTGCCCCGCCTGCCTGCGGCCCATTCTGAAGGCAGAGGCGGAGCATGGGGGCCGGAACCCACGCCCCAAATCTGGCCCTGGGCCCCCTTGTGGCTACAGATGGAAGAGTGTGCCTGTCCGTGTCCTGCAGCCTGAGTGTTTCCATCTCTCCGATGGGAGTTCACCCATCTCGTCAATGAGGGTTACAGTGTACCATGTATCATGTACCAGGCACTGTGTACCACGTACTGTGTACCACGTACCGTGTACCAGGCACTGTGTACCACGTACCGTGTACCACGTACTGTGTACCATGTACCACGTACCACACACTGTGCACCACGTATCATGTACCAGGCACTGTGTACCACGTACCGTGTACCACACACTGTGTACCACGTACCGTGTACCACGTACCACACACTGTGTGCCACATACCATGTACCACACACTGTGTACCACGTACCGTGTACCACACACTGTGTACCACGTATCATGTACCATGCACTATGTACCATGTACCACATACTGTGTACCACGTACCGTGTACCACATACCGTATACCACACACTGTGTACCACGTACCGTGTACCACGGACTGGCTTGCTGCACAGGCTGTTCCCACGTGCAGGGCAGCAAACAAGGACTGGAAACTGTCTTCTCAAGGCAGGCCTGGGGGCTCCCTGCAAGAGGTGGCGACACTGGAGGTGGGTCTTGAGGATTCCAGAAAGGAAGGCCCCGGGCTGCAGGCCTGGTGCCCCCGCTTCCGTCTCGCCTGCCCGGCACAGGGTGGGCTCAGAGCCGCGCTAGTTCTGTGGCGTGTTGCCACGTGGCGGGAACGGTCAGGCGGTGGTTTCTAGTGCTAACCGGAGCTCCTCAGGACAGGTGGCACTGTCCCTGTGGTCCCAGCGTCTGCCCAGGGCTGGACCTGTAGACACTCCCACATGTCGGTGGGCTCCCGGCGGGGACACTTTTAGGACCTCGAGGCCCAATCCCTGCACGGAGTCCGCTCTGCGGTCACTGATCCCAGGGTCCGGCAGCTCTCTGAGCTCAGTGGCTGCGCTGGCCTTGGTCCCGCCCTCCCGGCGGCTCCTGGGGGCAGGGGGGGATGGGACTGAAAGCTAAAGCCCTGAGTGGAAGGGGGCCGGTCATCCACCGGAAACTTGGATGAACCCACACCTGGGCTCAGTGGGATGACGTCAGCTTGGCCACAGGGGCAGTTCTAGCCTCTGAGCCAGTCTCCTTAATGAGCCCACAGCCTGTGGAGGGCGGGCCCCAGGCCTCGGGACTGGCTCCGCCTTGCCCCTGGGTGGACCCCGTTCCGGTGCGTGGGTGGTGATGTCACCGACACAGGGTTGCGCGTGCGCCCCCGAAGCTGGGCCGGCCATTTGCCGTTCAGGAGGGAACGAGCTGCGTCACCGAGCAGGGCCAGCCATCTGCCAGGCCCAGCACCCGGGAAAGAGGGCGGCGGTGCCCTGTGGGCGAGCAGAGGCCGGCTCCCAGGACAGTCCTCCTCCTGACTCGAATGTATCTTCTGCCCCCTCAAAGCAAATGCGGTTTTTCTTCTTACGACTTTCGGTTGTTTACATGCGAAATGTTTAAATAAGGCTGGAGCTGCCACAGCCTGGCGCAGTCAGATTGTGGTGTCTCATGGACGCAGGGGGCCAACCCCGGAGGCCCAGGGGGGTTGAAACAGCGGGTGAAGGGCCGGGGACAGGCTTGGCAGGACGGTCCCTGCTGTCCAGGCAGCGGTCCTGCAGGCAGCTTGAGTCCCGCCTGGCCGCCCTCCCAGCCCCTCTCCCCTCCGCCCCCCTTCCCTTCCCTCCGCGGTCACTGTTTCCACATTTGAATCCTTCTGTCTGTTGGGGTTCGTCCGGGTTCCGGGGCAGCAGAAAGGACCCAAACGGCCCCTCCATCAGGATGGGAAAGGCTGGTGAGGGTCAGACAGTCACTGACAACTTCTGTTCCCTGTGACATGTCTGACCGTCTGTCTGTCATTCCTATTTCTTTGTTTCTGCTCTGTCCCCGCGCTGGCTCAGGGGCAGGTGAGGGCGGAGACACCCCTGCTCAGCGGGCCACGGAACCACGCCCAGCCCTCCTCCCCACCGTGCGAGTGGCGTGGTCCGCCCTTGGCCACGGGTGTCGCGATAGGTCAGGAAAGTGGGGAGAAGACTTCTGCGCATTCACGGATCCACGGACCCTTTCAAATGCTGCAGCAAGAAGACAACCACCTCCCGCCGGGGACCAGATGCCGCCTGGATGGATCCGCTCTACTCCCGAGAGCCACTTTGGGAAGATAGGAGATGAATTCCTGCGCCTCCTGGATTGGCCGCGGCGCAGAGCGGTCCGGCCGGCCGGTGTGGGACCCGAGGTCCGCCCCCCAGTGCGTGTTCCTCCGCAGACCTTCCGTGTGGTGACCCAGCGGCCCGTGCTCACGCTCGGGACCAGGACGAGACGGACCATTTCACCCTCTAACCACGGGAACCCGGAGCGGGCGGACCCACCGCCTGAGAAGCAAGGTTCCCTCCTTATCGAAGCATCGCTCCGCCTGCGGGCCCGGGACACAGGTGACGTCCGGGAGTCTGCAGGAGGCCGACACACGGAGCCGGCCGTCGGGCCGCGCTCCACTATCAGTGGTGAGGAGGAGAAGGGGGAGGCGCTGTTGCCACCGGTCTGGGCCCAGCCCCGTGTCCCTTTTGTCCCAGATCAGTTCATAGGAGGCGGCCCAGTTCACTGCCTCTGGCCGT
The DNA here is from genome assembly GCF_014108415.1 of Molossus molossus. NCBI lineage: Eukaryota > Metazoa > Chordata > Mammalia > Chiroptera > Molossidae > Molossus > Molossus molossus. The sequence goes on from NW_023425362.1 coordinate 1,661,599, forward strand.
GGTCCTGAACCAGCGTCCTGGCCGCTCAGCGTCCTGCCCGCCGGTGAAGTCACGGCTCCTCATTGTCTACATCACCAGGTCACCAGGGGACCTTGGCAGGGATGGGGGTGCCCTGTCTGCTGGGCTGCGCCGATGTCTTCGTCCAGGAACTAAGAATGTGACTGTTTGTGGCGGTGGGTCTGTAACGGGGGGATTACGGCAAAACGAAGTCATATGGGAGGGGCCCTCATCCCACGTGACTGGCGTCATAAAAAGAGGGGGTCAGGACACACGCACGGAGGGGTGACCAGAGAGGACACGGAAGAGACAGCGTTCCCAGGCCCAGTAGGGGCCTCGGGAGGAACCAGCCTGCCTCCCCTGGGTCTCACCCCAGCCTCCAGGACGTGGGGGAAGGAAGGAAGGAACGTCTGTGGTTTAAGCCACCCCACCCCGTCTGGGGCATTTGTCACTATGGCCACAGCTGACGGAACCCGCGTGTGCCCAGCACACACCGCAGGCCCAGCACCGTTCTGTCAACCGCTCCACCGGCCCTGCGATGTTCTCGCCTGCAGACCCCATGACTGCCCACAGTGTCTGCTGCCCTCTGGGCCCAGGTGCTCCGGGCTCTGCGGGAGCCTGGAGGCCTCGTGCTGGGACCTCAGCAGTAGGAGACGAGGCACCTGCACCCGGAGCGGCCAGATCCCGGCTGGGGCCAGGGGTCGGGGAAGTCTGTCCGGGAGAATTCGGGAAACGGATGCTTTCCTCTGTGACTCATCCCAGCCCGAAACGGCCACGTCTCAGGTCCGGTAACTGGCCATTCCCTTCCCCGTTGACTCACAGTCTCACAGTCTCACCGAGGGTGAATTCAGAGCAGGTGGCGCCGCGGCGAGCCTCCCGCGGCCTTGTCCCCGCGTCCCGGGACCCCGAGCAGGAAGCGTCCTGGGAGCTGCCTGACCACGGGGTACAGGCTCAGGTGCTGGTCTCTCTGCGCTGCCCTGACTCCCTGTCCAGCGCTGAGCTTCAGGCTGGGGTCTGAGACCCGCTCGGGGATTTTGGACAAAGATTAATTCCATCGGTGCTTAGTAGGAAAAAATAGCTGGTGGCCTAAATGTCCCCGGTTTATCTCCGGCTCACGACCTGCTTTTATCTGTGCTGAAGGGCGTCCCTCCCAAAGAGCCGCGTGCCTGTCCGTCCACTCACTGGCCCGCTCTCCCTCCCCCGATGCTCCGCCGGCCTTGGGCCTGTTCTGCTCCCGGGCCGCCTGCTCGGAAGGAGCCTCTCCCCAGGCGCCGTCGCGGAGGTTGGACCAACACTTCCCTGTTAGCTCTAATGTTCTCGACTCTTTTATTTTAGTTTTGGGTAAAATTAGATGAGAACAAAGCTTCCTGTGTGTGACAGTCACTTCTGAATGTACAGGCAACTTATCCCTACGAGGCCGCAGCTCCTCTCATCAGACGTTTCCTCCCGAGAGCGGGGGGAAGGGCCCTCGAACGGGTCCTCAGAACCTACGGGGCTGTGGCTGGGTGAACACGTGTGTGTGTACCTGTGCATGCACTGTGTGGCCGTGTGTGTGCATGTACAGGTATGAGTTGTGTATGTGAGATGTATCTGTGTGTGTGCACATGACGGTGTGAGTTGTGTATGTGGGGTGTACTGTGTGTGTGCACATGACGGTGTGAGTTGTGTATGTGTGTGGGGTGTACTGTGTGTGTGCATGCGCAGGTGTGAGTTGTGTATGTGTGTGGGGTGTACTGTGTGTGTGCACATGACGGTGTGAGTTGTGTATGTGTGTGGGGTGTACTGTGTGTGTGCATGCGCAGGTGTGAGTTGTGTATGTGTGTGGGGTGTACTGTGTGTGTGCATGCGCAGGTGTGAGTTGTGTATGTGTGTGGGGTGTACTGTGTGTGTGCATGTGCAGGTGTGAGTTGTGTATGTGGGGTGTACTGTGTGTATGCCAGTGTGTGTGCCTGTGTGCATGCTTGTGAGTGTGCATTGTGTGTAAGTGTGCAGTTGTGTGTGAATGTGTTATGCGTGTGTGGAGGGGTCTGGACATTTGCGGAAGGATGGGGACTGATGTCTATGGAGACTGTGACCAGAAGGCAAACGAGGTTGTGAGCTTCCTGTCGCTCTGGCCCGGGGGGGGGGGGGGACACAGATCCCAGGTGCCATGTCAAAGGCAGGAAACTATAACCCATGTTTTAATAGAGTAGAAAGTCGGGTGACACGCACACGTCTTGGCAAACACCCCAGAACACAGAGGGGGACCCGGCCTACAGGCGCGTGGCTGATGGTTGGGGAGGCCACGCTGCTGAGCTGTGAGCAGGCGTCTGCATCGCGGTCCCCGGGGCTGAGCCCGGGCTGGGCCGCCCTGGCTGCCGGACACTGTGTGGCCTCTTTGCCCAGAGAGAGCCGGGCTGGTGTCCTGATGCTGAGTCGTCCGGGTGGTTCGAGGGTCGGGAAGACCAGACTCGTTCTGGTAAAGGAGAGGGCTCATGAAGGACAAGGTGGCGCACGTGTCATTGGCTCTGCCCTGGTCCCTTTCCGAGGGTGGCCCCTCCCCCAGTCCCAGGCCTGAGGACGGTGACTCAGCGGTCTGGAGCTGGGGCTGAGGGACCGAGATCGCCTGTCGTAGGGCTGGAGGTCGTGACATCAGGAGCTGGCTGCCTTCCCTGCTCGTGTCCCCAACCCCATTCCTGGGGTCACTGTCTGCTGGCTGTGCCCTCCCAATGTGCGACCTCCCCGTGTGCTCTGGGTCTTCCTGACTCCCCGCCCTCCACAGGGGCTGCAGGTGAGCTCGTGGCCACCTGGCCCGGCTGCGACCCCGCCGGCTGCTGGCTCACTGCCCTGCTCGGCCCTCTGTCCCCTGGCCTGTGCCCTCGCTGAGCCTCCGCCCGCTCTGGAGGACAGCGTGTCTGGGCCGCACCCTGCCCCTGCCGCAGTGTCTCCGGTGGGCCCTGGCCCTCTTGCCACTCAGACGCTCTGTGACAGCGGCCGGCAGCGGAGGCCTCAGGAGCCGCCCCGCCCCGTCCCGCGGCTGCCCCTCCCAGCGGGGGCGTTGTTGTGGGAAGTACATCTGCAGACGCAGCTGCTCATTTTCCGTGTTTGTTTATCCACAGTAAAAATCTGCAGCAACTGTTTCGCGCTGCAGCTCGCAAAGCAACGCGGAGGAAACGGCGGGAATCTCCAAGCTGAGCCGGCGGGTCAGCGGCGGGCGGCCGTCTGGCGGAGGTGCCGGGAGGAGGCAGACGCGGGCGGCGCGGGCGGTGTCTGGACCTTCGCGGCCCGGAGGTGCCGCCATCCTCAGCCTTAATCTGCAATGTGGGCACTGCCACCCCTCGGTGAGGGCACTGAGGTCAGCGAAGGAAACTGTGTGCACACATGTATGTGCGCGCGCGTGTGTGTGCGTGTGCGTGTGTGTGCGTGTGCGTGTGTGTGTGGCCAGGGCCGAGGGAGCCCAGTGAGGAGCAAGCCCACGTACACAACAACCTGAGCCTAAGGCCAGACGGGAGGGGGCAGGACATGAGCAACGGGGAACCCTGGGCAATGTGTGGGGACGTGCGTGGTGCTACAGCTGGAGGGTGGGGTGTCGCTCGGCACCCACAGTGCCAGGCGAGCCCAGCAGCTCTTCTAGCTCAGCTCCAGGTGTCAGCCCTGAGGGGAGACCCCGGGACCCACGAAGCAGGGAGCTTGGGGGAGGCTGGGATGGAGCCGCCATGGCAGGCACACGGCAAGGCCCCTCTGCGCCCACAGAGTGGCGGTGGCCGCGGTGATCATGGGACAGAGGGCTCTCAGGACGGAACTGTGATTGTCAGTTCAAGTACAGGCGATCCTGGCGGAGACTGACGAAGGGTGGGCTGTTTTCTTCTCTCCTCCGGTTTCTGAATTCGGGGGATGGTAACTGAAGGGAGTGACAACTGGGCGACCTTTGCGATGACAGACCAGACAAGCTTGGGCGGGGCGCAGGACGAGGGGGAGCTGGCGGGCCAGGGGGAGGGGCAGCCGAAACTGTCCCTGCCCTGGGCGAGCGGGAAGGACCTGCGGGTCCTTTACTAGACCTGCCTGGTCCCCAGACAAGACGCAGGGTGCAGGGCAGCCGCATTGACATTCAGGGGACCAGCCAGGGCTGTCACTATGTGATGTCACTTAACTCTTGTGAGAGACCCGCGGGAGATCTGAGTAGGGGTCACTGTTACCCACTTTCTGCCTGTCCTGTATCACACAGTCCGGGAGCCAGTGCTGGCCTGGGGCCCCGGATCCCGGATCCCCCAGGTGGGCCAGGACCATGGCCATCTGGTGTCCCAGCCCCGCCTTGTCTGGCTGATGCACTGTCGCCCTCACGGAGGGTCTGTGAGTCCCGTGACCTCGGGCTGGTCATGGCGGCTGGAAGGTCCCGCATCCCTGCCTGGTCCTCGAGGTCGTCCTGCCCGTCTGGTGACAGATGAGGGGAACAGAGTGACCAGTGGCCAGAGAAGCAGCTGGGAGGGTCAAAGGGCCTCGGGTTTGTTTGAACCTGGTCGGCAGGATCCCTCGAACAAACCCCACTGACAGGCAGCTCCCCCCGCCACACTGCCCTCCCTCCGCCCGAGGCTGCAGGTCTGACACCAGGGCGTCCACAGGGCTGGCTCCTCCCGAGGCCTCTGTCCTTGATCAACAGGCGTCCTCTTCCCGTGTCCTCCCGGGTCCTCCCTCTGTGTGTGTCTGTGCCCCCTTCTCCCCTTCTCTAAGGATCAGGGCTCCCTGGCGACCTCATTTCCACTTATCCCCCTTTGTAACGGCCTCTCCCTGCGGCCCTGCGGGCTGAGCTCCGACATACATGCCTGGGGGCCCTCCACCCACCGGACCTGAAGGCCTGGGAGACCCTCCACCCACCGGACCTGAAGGCAGAGCCGAAGCTGTGATGGCAGCAGTGGGAAGGGCCCGGCCGTGGGCTGGGGAAGGAGGGTGTGGGCGCTGGTGCGGCCTGTGGCCTGGGACAGAGAAATACCCAGAGGAGGGTCCAGGGCAGGAATGGGGCAGGGCTGCCTCCAGCTCAGGACAGTGGGGTTGGGGCTGGGGCAGCGTGGAGGGCTGGGGAGGGCGGGGGGCTGGGAACATGGAGGGCTGGGGAGGGCGGGGGGCTGGGGAGGGCGGGGGGCTGGGAACATGGAGGGCTGGGGAGGGCGGAGGGCTGGGGATCGTGGGGGGGCTGGGGAGGGCGGGGGGCTGGGAACATGGAGGGCTGGGGAGGGTGGGGGGCTGGGGAGGGCGGGGGGCTGGGAACATGGAGGGCTGGGGAAGGCGGAGGGCTGGGAACATGGAGGGCTGGGGAGGGCGGGGGGGGGCTGGGAACATGGAGGGCTGGGGAGGGCGGAGGGCTGGGGAGCGCGGAGGGGCTGGGGAGGGCGGGGGGCTGGGAACATGGAGGGCTGGGGAGCGCGGGGGGCTGGGGAGCGTGGGGGTCTGGGGAGGGCGGGGGGGCTGGGGAGCGTGGGGGGGCTGGGGAGCGCGGGGGGCTGGGGAGGGTGGGGGGCTGGGGAGCGCGGGGGGGCTGGGAACATGGGAGGGAGAGCTGCAGGAGGAGAGGAAAGAGCTGCGTCAGGCCCCACAAGGCCTGGGGGTCGCCCACTGCTCAGGGGATGCGGGGCCTGGGGGTCGCCCTCAGTATGGGGTATTTAACTAAGGTGGCTTAGGGCCCCGGGAAGGAACCCTAAACTGTAATTGCCCATCAGGACTCTGACCTTCGTGTTTTCTCTGACGTGCACTCTTTTTGTTTTTCTGTTTTGCTTTTTTTTTGGTTACAGATGTTTCTCCTTTTTCACCCCATTGACACCCTCTTCCCCATCCCCCCCTCCATCCCCGGCTTTGTTGTCCATGTCCATCAGTTATGCGTACATGCATATAAGTTCTGTGGTTTGTCCCCCCACCCCCTCTTCTGAGGGTTGTCAGTCTGTACCCCACTTCCACATCTCTGGGTCTACCCTGTTCCTCAGACTGTTATGTTCATTATATTCCACAAATAAGTGAGATCATATGATACTTGTCTTTCTCTGCTTGGCTTGTTTCACTTAGGATAATACTCTCCAGGTCCCTCCATGTCATCTCAAAGGATAAGAGATCTTTCTTTCTTACAGCTGCATAGTACTCCATTGTGTACATGTACCACAGCTTTTTTATCCATTTGTCTACTGATGGACACTTGGACTGTTTCCAGATCTTAGCTATTGTAAATAGTGCTGCTACGAACATGGGGGTACATATATTCTTTCTGATTGGTGTTTCAGGCTTCTTAGGGTATATTCCTAGAAGTGGGATCACTGGGTCAAATGACAACTTAATTTTTAATTTTTTGAGGTAACACCATAGTGTTTTCCATAGTGGCTGCACCAGTCTGCATTCCCACCAGCAGTGCACTAGAGTCCCCTTTTCTCCACACCCTCGCCAACACGTGTTGTTTGATGGTTTGTTGATGGCGGCCATTCTGGCAGGTGTGAGGTGACAGCTCATTGTGAACTCTTCCTGTGTGTGTAGTAACAGTCCTCGAATTACCAGACTGTAACAGTGTATCAGGCTCCTGTAGAGATCCCGTTATTCCTTCGCATAAACAGTGACTAATATCTGAGAGGCACAGTCACCCTGTTGACCTCTTTGAACAGACAAGTGCGTCACAGACCAGCCACCACCCTGCACCCAGAGCGCTCAGAAGGGCAGGGCCGGGGGCGCTGACCTGCTGTCCAGGAGGGAGGCGCTGGCTGAGGCACACGGTCACCCACTTTCCGATGAGCTGCAGACGGCCCTGCAGATGGCCGCCCCGTGGCCTCGGATGGAGGCTCTTGCCCACGTGGAGCTGGGCTGGGTCTTTCCAAACACGTCACGGGCCCCAGGCGGCCAGCTCTGTTGTTGGGTGTGTTTGTGACTCGGGTGTGGACTTGAGCCTTTGACAGAAACTGTCTGCGTGGTTCTTAGAGTGCCCACGGGATGGCGCTGTCACGGGAGGCCAGGGCGAGCCCAGGACCAGGAGGAGGCCGGGCGGAGGGGTGTGCCGGGTGTCGGGAGGGGGTGCCTCGGGGGCCTCAGGATACGGAAAACACCGGGTTTCATTTTCACCCAGACACTGCCTGCGGTAAGTATTGTTCCGGAGTGCTTAACCCGTCCGGGGACCACGTTCCCAAACTCGCCGGCGACCCGTTTGTCTGCAGTGAGGGTCCATGGACCACCCTCACCGCCATGCTTCCCAGGGAAGTCCTGAGTGGCAGCTGCCGGACAGGCTCCGACACGCCCTCCCCACCTGTTTGTGGGGCTCGAACAGCCCTCACCCCGGAGCACCCTTGGGGGACGTGCCTCCCAGTGGGTGTCACTCACACCTTCCACAGCCCTCGCTCAGAAGCAGGGGGCCTGAGCCGCCCTGTGGTCCCAGCTGCCCTGCCCTGCTCAGCCCCGCTCAGCCCAGCTGGGGGGGGACCGGGGGCAGCCCCTCACCAGGACAGAGGGGTGGGGACGGCCTTGGGCTCCTGGCGGTGACGGGGGACTTCCCTGCTCTGCACACCCTCCAGGAAAGTTCGTCCCTCCCAGTGGCGGGGAGCAGCTCTCTGACCATGTCCCAAGGCCGCAGCACCCGTGAGCACAGAAACAGGGACCCCAGGCCTCCACGCAGCCCCCCAGCTCGGGTCCTGCTCCCCAGGAGGCGGGTCTGGAGGAAGCCGGTGCCTTCGCCTCCCAGGCCTCCCCTCCCCCCTCCTTGATGCTGCTTCTCTCTCTCCCTTCCACCTGCCTGTCTTTCCTTTTAGCACATCCAGCTGCCATCTCCCCATTTTTTTTTCTTTTTATTGAGAACTCAGCGCCGGGCCCTTCCGTCTCGGTTTCATTTCCCTAAGTAAATTGCCATCCGCACGATAATTTCCCATCTCTCTGCATCGCTCGTAAGTGTCTGTTATTTGCTGACAGAGGGTTTTTCATGTGAACGACCCACTTCTCCCAGCTGCAGGGGAGTGTCCTGACGTCCCTGCGCCAGGCAGCTTCCTCGGGGACTGTGACAGCCCGGCAGGCCGGCCGCGCCCGGGGAGGGGTCACCGCGCAGCCAGGTCCAGCGGCTTGAGGCTCGCGCCACCCGCAGAACATCCTTCAGATGAAAAACCACAACAGAGCGACCCAGGCGTGGGCGCGTTTTCCACAACGGAGACGCGGGGACCGACGTCAAGGCCTGGGGAGGCGCCTGGGTGCCGCCTGCAGACCAGCCTCACCTTCCAGGGGTCAAGGGAGGCAGCCCACCTGTCATCTGGCTGACTCGCAGCCCAAGTTCCAGCACGCAAACCTGATCTAAGGCCGTAATTACATTTTTACAAATGTGGCCTGTTCTCTCCGGAGCAGCGGGGGTAGCGCCCCCTCCCAGCCCCCCGTAGCTCATCGGAGGAGCACGGCTCTCTGGGAGGTGCAGGATGGGGCCCATCGAGGGCCGGCCCTCCCGCACACGGTCGTTGTCGGGGATCTCCCCCGATGGCTGGCGAGCTCCGCACCACCTTTGACAGGCAACCGCAAATCAGAGCCCGGAGCCCAGAAACCTGCGCTGTTTGTCAATTTAATATTCGCGAACAAACAGCCTGCCTCTCTGTCAACAGCCATTACACAGAATCATATTGTGCTTCCTTTTCCATAAATCCGGCTCGTTACCCCGCGTGACAGATTGGGGCTACTCCTCCGGTCCCCTTCCTCGGGCTCCAGCAACTCTCCCCTCCCTCCACGCCGAGGGGGCAGCCTGGAGGGATTTGTCCCCAAGCTCCCCCCAGCACCAGCTCTCCTGGCTGAGATTCTGCAGCAGGGAGGGGTCCGGCAGGCTGGCGGGGGAGGGGCTCCCTCTGGGGCTGCACCTGCCGGGTGGACGCCCGCTCCAGGCCCCGGCTGCCCCAGGGGCCACGCTGCCTTGTGCTCCTCCGTCTGCGCAGGGAGAGGAGCAGAGATCCCCCACCACGGCCCTCACACACGGAACCGCACCCCGCCCCCTCCGGCACAGCTCCCAGGCAGCGGCCCAGGAGGTGAGGAGCAAGGAGCCCCAGCCGGGGGGCTGGCTGAGGGGTCCCTGTCGCCGTGCGCCCTGCGTGTGTGCGCCTCTGTCCACCAGGGCGAATGCATGACCTCTCGTGGTGCCCTAGCAGGCTGGGCTGGAAGCTGACTCTCTGCCTGGGGCAGGCGTGGCCTCGTTTCCCCGACCACCCCTCCCCTCGAGACAAGAGCTGCGGTCCCAGAGGGCCCGGCCAAGGACAGGACATGGGGGGCACATGGGGGGTAGGTCCAGGACAGAGAGCTCGGGGGGACAAAGTGAAAGACCCACAGCGCCACGCTTGGGAAGCCGAGCAGGTGGCCTGTGGTCACAGAAAAACATGGTTCCCAGGCGCCTGAGACCACGCCGCAGGACTGGCGGCCGCCACGGTGCCAACCACGCGACAATCCTGGCCCAGCCGGACCGGCCGCAGCACAGACACACGGACACTCAGCGCTCCTACCGCGCAGCGCAAAGTCCTGAGGTCGGGGAGGCGGCGACCACACAGGCGGAACAGAGGGAACTGCCCGCGGCCCGCAGGGCGCCTGGGGGACATAAGTCATACTCCGGTTTGTTCTGCCACGGGGGAGACGCCCCCCATTTCTCCTTGAGACAGAAAACAGAGCCCCTGAGAGCCAGAAAGTCAGACAAACCGCACCCCTCCCCCAGGCCACCAGCCGAGTCCCCCGTGGTGCCGAGGCCGGGCTGACAGGCCCTCAGCTGCTCCAGAGGTGACCGAGGGCCAGGGGGTGTCTTCTCAGGCCTCCTGGGCATGGCATCCACAGCACCCCCGGCCCACCTTGAACAAGCTGGGTCCCGGGGATCTCGGCCCCACAGACGCCCCCGTTCCCATCCGAGGGGCCTGCGGACGTCCCACCTGGCTGGCTAACCGGGCTCTGTGGGGCGGATGGGTTAAGGACATGGGATGAGGGGGTGACGCCGGCTTAGCTCAGTGGACCCTCCTTATAGCCACAAGGGTCCCGTTACTGGGGGCAGGAGAGGGGATATGATGACCACAACACAGGAAACGGGCCGTGTGGCCAGGCCACCAGCAAGGAATGCCGTGACCCCTGGGAGCCGGAAAAGGCAAGAGACAGAAAATCTGTTCCTCTGTCCGCCCGCCGGAGGGGAGCCCCGCCTCTGTCCTACAGGTTCCCTGCAAGCAGTCCGACATGAACAGGAGTCGGGGTGTCACCTGGGCTGCTGGCCACCCAGCGACACCTCAGGGGCTCCAGGACTCCCTGCTGGGGGGGGGGGTGACTTTGTAGAGCCGCCCACAGACTCGGGACAGTTTCCTCTCCGGAGCACCGGACGAGCCCGGGGCAGGTGTGCGGCAGAGGGCGGAGCCTCCGGGCCCAGGTGTTCCTCCGCCTGCACAGCTGCGAACTCTCTGAACCCAGCGTGGGGGCCGCTGTGGAGGTTCAGCTGCAGGTATGAGGCTAAAACACTGCCCGTGGGTGGGCGATGGATTCAACCCCCAGCCGCTGTCCCCTCCCCGGAGGCCCAGGGGGCAGGGAGAACCCCAGCCTCTGGTCACCTGCCCGGTTCTCCTGGTGACGAGCCCCCCTCCCTCGGGACCTGGCAAAAGTCGCGGAGCTAGCAGACTCCCGTGTGGAAGAGGCTGTGAAAGGAGTCACGAAAGACCCTTATTGACCCTTCGTTAGGAGGGAGGAAGACCCAACGCAAACTCATGGTCACACATGGCAGTCACCGCAAGAGAACGGACCCCCCTGGAGCTCGGGAGACTGTGCGACCTCTGACCCCCGAGGGCCTGGATTATAAGCCTGGGTGCTGTGACCAGGGGGTGTGAGGTCCTTGCCCGCGAGCCAGTGCAGAGGACTTTCCAAGGACATCTCCCTTCACCCCCAAACAGAATCGGCCGCGACGGCGTAGCAACGTCTCCGCAAACAAACACACCCTCTGATGAATGCTCTGTGACGTTTATAAACGCACAGATTGGTGCCTCGTGAAGAACTTATTTTTGGTTTTTATTTGATTGCAGATTGTCTGAGTTTGTTGTGAGAACTGAACTCAATTAGCGCATATTCACGAAGTTTGCCTACAAGACCTTGCGGGACTCGGTTCGAGTGAGTCCCCTTGGGGGTCCCCCTGGGGTCCGCCAGGAATTCGCTGTCTGGGAAACCGCCCTGGCTTTGGACTGGTCACAGATTCGGCCCCAGACCCCCCGGTGCCCCCAGAAGGAACATAGCCCGACTGGCCCACGGGACTGCGGACCCCAGGGCTGTGAGGTCATAGATGGTGCGGTTTTAGGCCACGAGGAGTGGCAGTGGTCACCTTCAGGGGTGAAGAGAGACCCAGGCAGCCAGGCAGCGCCACAGTGACCGTGGCCGGGAGGACACGGCTGTGATCCGCTTGCTTGTCTGACCTTCACGCCTCCGTAAAAAGGGAATGATATTGATGATGAAAATAACGTCTGCCTCGCAGGCGACGGATCCTGCCGGAGCTGCCGGGGTCACGTGAGCCCATGATGGCAGAGGCGTCCTGGAAACTGCGGCGGCACAGGTGCGGGCTCCACAGGGTCATTACCGCGAGCGCCTGCCCGCCCCTGCCGCAGCCGGCGTCCTGGAGGAGGGGCCGCCCTCCCCCGCCCTCCCCCGCCCGCGCGCTGCCTCCGCGGTTCCTAACGACGGTTCTTAACGATGGTGGTGGGGGCAGGCTGCTTCCGTGAGCCGAGCCCAATCTGCTGGCTCGGCGGTGCCTTTCCTCCGATTCCCCTTGCGGCCTCATGTCCTTATCATCGGCCCCGCGCACCCCACATGGCCTGGGCTGGAGAGGATGGGTCTGTGGGACCCGCAGCTCCGGGTACACACTGGCTCCTGGACCGCCGGCCGCTGCCCGTGATGCCGCCGTCCTCCGGTCACAGACTCCACAGCGAAGGGCAGCCTCGGGCAGGACGGCTCCAAGGGCCAGGGCTGCCCAAAGACCGCCCCTCAAAGACGGTTGGGGTACCAGACTGAGAAGCATGCACGGGCTCGGCGTGTGTCCGGGTTGCACAAGGGCATGTACTGGGGGGCTCCCTGCCTCCCCCTCGCCCGCCCTCCTCCGCTCCAGCCCCTTTCTGCCCTTTTCACCTCCTTCTTCTAATCACCTTACCCCGGTCTGAGCTCCTAGGAGAACCGGCTTCATGTCCTGGGGTCCTGGAGGGCCCCCCAAAGCCAGGCCCCGGGACATTCTAAGCCCCTCCTCACTATTCCTCCAGAGCCAGGCCCACCCCACCTCAGGGCCTTTGCACATGCCCCACCCACTGCCCGGGCCAGCCTGTCTGCACCCCTTAGCCCTCTGGTTTGGGCTCACAGGGAACCTTCCCGAGGAGACGCTGGCTGTCCTGTCCAACACTGCCCCTGACCGCCATGCTGCCCCCCAGCCCTGTCTCCCTGGTATTACTGCCCTGTCCCTGCACTGCCCTCCCCAGGGCACAGCCTCAGGAGCGGCGGGCTCTGCTCACGGACCTCCGAGCTGGAATAGCACTGTGCCCCCAGGCGCTCAGGATAGCTTTGCGCCGGCAAAGGGAAGGACGCCGTGAAGGACGATCATGCACCTTGTGTCCCGGGAGGGAGAACCCCAGCTGCTCACCGTGAGCTTGGGTCCCCGACACTGGCCTGGTGCGGTGCCGGCCGCTGGTTCTGCAAAGCCCGGTGCGAGCCCCGGTCCCCGCTCCTGCTGCCGAGAGAGGCCCCGCGGCGCCCCGTGCACGGAGACCCTCCTCTCGGGGTCATAAATTCAGCCAACTGCAGAGTTTCTGGAAGTGTGTAAAGAAGAAATACGGGTCCCCCCGGACGAGAGTCGTACGGGAAGACGGAGCGCCTCCTCTGGGGCCTGTTACCAGGAGGGGGACCGGGGCCCGCGGCCATCCATCCCAAGCCCGAGCCTCCCTCCTAAATCACTTGGCTGGTGAGGCCCGTGAGTGATATTATTCCAATACGCTTTCAACAAAATGCAAACTACGCGATCATCATTATTCCAGCGTCACCAGGGGCCGCTTGGTCAAGTGAAGATATTTCACGAGCTGCATTTCCGAGTCAGAGCTGCCAACAGCCCGGCCCGCGGGAGTCAGCCGCCGGCCACAGGGCTTGAGCCCAGCCAGGCCTGAGGACGGGAGTGTGCGTGTCCGGTCGCTCTGCCGTTGTCTCCATTCGACTCGCCGGGCACTCTGAGGTCCCTGGCCCTGCCCCCGGACCGGCATTTCTGCGGCAGGGTTGTCTGTGTGCCACCGCGAACCACGCAGGTCGCCCATGTGACGAGGGCAGAAGACAGCCCCACGCACCCACAGCTGCCCTCTTGCCGCCTCCTGCGGTCCAAGGTCCCTGGGGACAGACAGGCCGCGGGTCCTTCAGCCTGCACAGCTCCCGTCCACCTCTGTGCCCTGCAGGGAGCGGAAGGGACGCTTGTCCTCAGTTCATGTGCTCCACGGAGGCACCCCAAGTCCTCCGGAGCAGGGGACAGCAGACTGTGGCCTGCGGGCCCCGTCCAGCCCTCTGCCTCTTTTGGTAAATAAAGTTTTATTCGCACACGGCTGCTCCCCCACTTACCTGCTTCGAGACCCAAGGTGGGCGGAGTAGCTGCAAAGCTGATGGCGTTTACGCTCTGAGCCCTAAGGAAGCGTTTGGGGGCGTTTTTTGTTTCTTTGGTGACACTGCAGGGACGGGATGGGGGAACGACGCCCTAATTTCCTGCCCCCAGTTCTGCATGTCCTGGCCCTTGTGCATGGAGAACCCGGCCTGGTGCTCTTCCAGGTGGGACGGCTCCTCTGCAGGTGCAGCACACCTGTCCTCGCCGTGAGGTGACCTGACTATGTCCCCGCTCCCTTCCATCTCCAAGGGGCTGGCAGAGGGAAGCCCCCCGCTCCCTTCCATCTCCAAGGGGCTGGCAGAGGGAAGCCCCCCCAGCTGCCTGAGCAGACCCCCACTGTGCCCCCCGCTCCCAGGCCTGCCTGCTGGCCCTGGCGTCTGAGACAGAGACGTCTGGGGGGGAAAACACCCCACAAGCAAGAATGAAGGGCGTGGAGGGTAACCGGCCGGCCAGTCCCTTGGTGTCCAGGCCAGACCCCGGCACGGCCAATGTGCTGGGCACCGCGATGGGCTTGCACCCGATGCCCACCCTGGGTGGTGGGTCAGGGGCACCTCACCCCTTCCTCTTCTCCCTTCCGGGTCCCACTGGCCCAGTTTTCACCACCGTCTCCTGGGTCGCGTCTACTCGGACCTCAGCAGAGGCCAGAGCCCCGAGAGGAACGGCCTCGTCTTGTCCGGTGGTTCCCGGGGGCCGAGGGAGCGGTGTTGTGAAGACAGGGGCAGAGACGGAAGCAGGCAAGTCCCCCCAAGGGCCCCCAGCACCCTCGCAGCTGGACGAGAACCCGGAACAGTTTCTCAGCCACTGGGCAGAACCAGCCCCACCAGCACCTTTTCTTTTATCCAGAGGACATTTTTGCATTTATGTTCAGATAGAGCAGGAGGGAGAGAGGGAGGAAGAAAGAGAGAGAGAAACATCGATGTGAGAGAGACACAGCGACTGGTTACCTCCTGCACGACCCCAACCAGAGCCGGGGACAAACTGCAACCGAAGTACGTGCCCTTAGCGGGAACCGAACCCGGGACTCTCTGATCTGCGGGCCGACGCTCTAACCGCTGAGCCACACCGGCCAGGGCTCATAACCTTGATTTTGGAATTCCGGCTTCTAGAACTACCCAGTTTTGTGGTGATTTGTTATGGAAACCCTGGGCAAGACCTGTGCACTGTATCAAGTATGTGTTTAGTTAACATCACTTTATTTCTTTATTGATTTTAGAGAGAGAGGAAGGGAGAGGGAGAGAGAGAGAGAAACATCGATGAGAGAGAACACCGACTGGCCGCCTCCTGCACGCCCCCCACTGGGGATCGGGCCCACAGCCTGGGCACGTGCCCTGACCGGGAATCGAACTGGCGACCTCTTGGTGCAGGGTCGACGCCCAACCACGGAGCCACCAGCCGGGCTGGTCAACACCACTTCAAATGGAACGCGATGGCCTTGGATTCGGAAGGGCCGCTGGCTTCAGAGGAACCTGCAGAGCACAGAGATTCTAGCTAATGGACTCACAATCTCTGTAGAAACGTCTCCTCCCCAGCCCATCTCCCCTAAAAGAAAAACAGTAGAACTCGGTACCAGGAGAGAAGCGGGCTCTTCCCACAGCTCGGACAGGACGCTGATGACGAAACCAAGTCTCAGCGAGAACCAAGTTCCCATCTCAGAGGTCTGCTGTAGGGCGTGGGGGAGGGGCCGGATGGGAGGGGCCGTGCTGTGGGGGGGGGAGGGTATGGCCGGTCCTGGCACCTGGACTGGAACAGCTGTGTCAGGGGGACCTTCTGAGGGAGAGACAAGCCAGGGGTGAAGAAGTGACACTGTCGTGGTTAACTTTCGGTTGTTCCTGAGGTCGTGAGAGTTCAGGTGGAAAGTCTCCGGGCCTCAGACGTTCGCCGGGTGCCGCTCCGCTGGGTCCCCAGTCCTCCGGACGAAAGCCTCCGCTCCCTGCTCCCGAGGTCTTGTCCCCCTGGACCCTCGGGTGCTGCCTCGCCGACCTTCACCCGGCACCTGGCTGCGGCTCCCGGGCGGCTTTTTCTGGAACTGTCTGCTGTTGTTGCTAAAATTAAACGAGGCTCACCTCAGCCAGCCTCCACGATCATCCTCACCTCTGCGGACTTGTCTCCTACAAGAATAATCTCAGAAGCACCTGGAAATGTCTGTCCCTGCTCACCGCAACCCGCTGGTGGGCCAGGGGCCTGCAGACCTGGGGCGCCTCCGGGGGCCTGGCCCAGTCACCTGTCCCGGGGGCCTGCTGATGGCACAGCGGGGCGCCCTCAGACCACCCATCCAGCGGGACTTGTGAAGTAATGGGTGTTAGTCTAACTGACTTGCAGCCTTTGTTATACCTTTGCTTCTTCTCCGATCCTCAGTCCCCTCCGAGTAGAACAGCAGGTGGATTCTGGGGCACGCCTAGAACCCAGGGACGGTGGGACCTGCCTCCATAGAAGCCCCTGGTTGCCTCCTGCCCCACGAGCCCGTGAGGACGGTCTGGCCACTGAGCACTTGCTGGGTGCCGAGTCCACCTCTCCCTCCGCCGCACGGCTGCTGTGACCTGTCCTCGGGAGGATGACCTGGGTGGGGCTGGCACGGTCCTGTGGGAGCGGAGATTCAGCTCCAGCCACGGGCGAGGTGAGCTTAGCCGTATTTGGAAAGCTCCAAGTGCGAGGTACCATTACAAAACATCCGCTGAATCCATTGCTTCCTCATTTTTTAAAATAAATAACACCACCTACGGACAATCCAAAGCCAGGTCCTAGAGCCGTGACTTTGCAGGGGAAAAAATAATTTTCCCTCTGCCTTTCCGAGCTCTCGGCTGAGACGGTGCAGAAAAGGCAGATGGACAGAGTGTGTGCACCTCTGCTCCGCACGCACGCGGGAGGCCCAGGTGGGCGGAGCCGCTCCAAAGGGCCAGGCCCCCTCCCATACCGCCTGCACTAAGGACCAGCGATGACCGTGGGTCAGTTACGGGGGTGACCAAGGCAAGCACCACGGACAGGGCAGAGCTGTGCCTGGCCTCTAGCTGTGCCTCCTGCGGTGGTAAGTTTCCCGTGACCCAGAAGGAGCCCCTCACACGTGGGGAGGCCCCTCGTGAATGTGAACCCTACTCACAGAAGCGGAGCTCCCCAGGGTCCCCGGCTTCTCCCGCTCTTTCCCACAGTGACCCTATCCAACCTGCGGGCCTGGGGGTGCGCACTGCGCCCCCTGCTGGTCCCACTCGTTCTGCTCTGGGAGACAGACCTGGGGGCCACCCGCACCCCAGGACGCCCTCCTGCCCCTGTATCTCACTCTGCCCTGTGGGCCTGGAGACCAGCACCCAGCACAGCCCTCATCTGGTCACCTTACCGAGGGACAGCTCTGCCGGGCCTCCCCTCAACCCCCCGCTTCGGAGTGAACCCCTCCGGAGGCCCACACCCCAGCAAGCCCAGAGCCCAGGGCCTTGGAGAGAAGCAGGGGCCGGGGACCTGGCCTGACAGAGTCTGCTCCCCAGCTCCCCAGACAGTCCACCCTCCCACGCCCGTGGGGGCGGAGGTCACTCGTTCCCTCCAGGACAGCCCCCTGTGCCCTGTGCCCAGATGCAGGTTCAAAGCCTCCTGCAGGGACGTCTGTGTGCTGGGTGAGGGGTGTGTGGGAGACAAGGCAGAGCAAACAAAAGGGGCCTTGAAATCGGGGTGCCCAGGTCTAGTCCAGCCTCCCCCACCTGACCCCATGTGGCTTTGCTCCAGAGGTGGGGCAACCCCGACCTTCACCCCCTGGCATTGGAGGGAGTGTTACCCAGACAGGCTCAGCGAGCCGGTCTCCTCCCTGCTCGGTCCCCTGCGCTGCACCCCCACTGCCTGCCCCCGGGAGGAGGCCCTTTCCTGGTTGTTTGCTGACTCGCTGGAGTGGGCCACCTGCCACCTGGGTCCACGACCCTCCCTTCAGATTGCACCAGGAGCCCGGCAGGCCCGGGACTGAGGACCGGCCACGAGCACGTCCGCCCTCTGCGTGTTAGGAAGTTGCGCTTTCCTCGCGGGCGCACATGATCCGGTGCCTGTGGGTCTGTCTGAGGCAAGCGAGGGTCCACCCGGCCTGGTCCGAAACTTTGTTAGGTGGAGTCTGAGTCACACGCACTGTGAGTGTAGACATGTCTGTGAGAAGGAAAAGTCACTGCATGTGCGCGTGTGAGCACGCACACACACACAGTGCACACACACAGTGCACACACACAGCACACACACACAGCACACACACACAGCACACACCACACAGCACACACAGCACACATACAGCACGCACACAGCACGCACACACACAGCGCACACACACACAGCACACAGCACACACAGCACACACACAGCACATACACATGGGCACACACACAGCACACACAGCACACACACAACACGCACACAGCACGCGCACACACACAGTGCACATACACATGGGCACACACACAGCGCACATACAGCACACACACACAGCGCGCACACACACAGCACACACAGCACACACACAACACAGACACACACAGCACACACACAGCACACACACATAGCACAGACACACACAGTGTGCACACACACAGCACAGACACACACAGCACACACACAGCACACGCACACACACAGCACACACACACACACACAGCACACACACACACACAGTGCGAGTTGGGCACAGACTGTCCCAGGTTCCATCAGTCTTACAAGTGACATGACTGAAATGGACTTCAAGCCCATGTACCAGCTATTGCATCTGGGGTTCTTTTTTTTTTTTTTTAATCCTCACCCGAGGGTATTTTTTCTATTTATCTTCAGATAGAAGGGAGGGAGAGAGAGAAACATCAAGATGAGAGGGACACATCGACTGGTTGCCTCCCGCACAACCCCGACCAGGACCGGGAACAAACTGCAACCGAGGTACATGCCCCTGACCGGAATCAACCCAGGATTCACTGGTCTGTGGGCTGATGCTCTAACCACTGAGCAACTGGCCAGGGCGCCTCTGGGGTCCTTCAGGCAAATCCCAAGAGAGACTAACGGACTCATGAGCGTCTCCTACATCCTGGGTGCTCCAGAGAGTACGCTCCTCACTGGTAGCCGTTCTCCAGACCACGGACAGTGACCTGAGGTCCGGAGGACACCCAGCCAGCGCTGGCCCCTGGGGAAATGCTAAGACGGGTGCCCTCACCTGTTGGGTTGTAACTCATGGCTACTGCATTCCTTAGGCAGGTGGTGGAAAGTTCTTCTCGGGTCGAGAGCAGGAAGGGGAGGGAAGAGGAGGTAAAAATACTTCTCCGCGCGGGGCTCTGGTGCAGACCCGCACGCAGGTGATGAGGGGCCGTCAGCTTGGAATTCCTAGTGGCTCAGAAACTGGTTCTCCCAAGCGACCGAAACGCCGCGGCACACCGAAAGTAGATTACGTTTTTTTCTTGCCGATCTGACAAGAAAAACAGGCATACTTTTGGTTCATTCACACTGGATGGTTACTGTTGCGTTGGCTGTTGTCATTTTTTATTTGACAGTCCGAGGGGACAGCGGTCACCGTCAGGAGCTGCGTGTTTTAAAGATCCTGTGGCACACAGGCTGACGGACCACGGGCCCTAAGCTCCGGAGCGGGAGGGGGAAGAGAGACCCAGGCCAGTGATCAAGCTTCCTTGGCCGTCGTCCCAATGATTCCATTTTAAAGGACCCATTGGCAAAGGTTGCACACAGCCAAGTGTGCTTAGAGCAAAGTCTCGCAGTGTCCCGAGGGACAGCGGCCCACGGGTGGGGCAACTGTTGAATGAAAATGGTCCACGCTGGTCTTGTGGCTCCCCGTGACCTGTCTCTGGGCGGCACGGGCTCCCGGGATGGACTCAGCCATCTTCCCACCAGAACAGGGCTCAGGGCCAGAGTCCCGGGGCGCCCTCCCCAGGCGGAGCTTCCAAGGGCAGAGGGAAGGGAGGTCCCTCTCCAGTTGTCCGTTAAACAAACAAGCTCTGGCTCCAGAGACAGTTTGCATATCACCTTCCACTTCTCAGAAAAGCCTCCAGGCTGCTGCTGACAGCAGGGCCGGTCGCCAGGGCCAGTCCGCCAGGACGGTAGCTTGAATGTGCCGTCTGTGCCCGGGCTCGTGATGGACGCGTGGATTTTGAATGCGCTGGCGATCTGCCGAACTAGAACTTGCTAAAATAGAGCGTCGAGGCAAGGTATTGCTTTAGACAGCTTGGAGGGGTAGACGACGGCGACAGAGACCTGCAGCTTCAGCTCGGACGTCCGTCCGTCCGGGGTGCCTGCTCAGTCGCCGTGTCTCGGAGCACACAGAAGCGTGTGCAGGCCTGGCCCTCACAGTTCGGGGACCTGTGTGTGTCTGAGCCCGTCTGCCGCACACGCTCTGTCCTAACCTCTGTCTGAGGTATGTGTGCGGACGAGATGCCCTGGAGATGAGGCGGAATGAGATGTCTTGGACACCGGAGGAGAGTCGCTGGGGATGGGCCACAGGGGAGAAACCACCGCTGCGCTGGGCACTGGCCCGCGGTCGGCTCTGCCTGCTCCGCTGGGCGGAATTCTGGGTCCTGGGCAGCTGGACACCCGCTGGGAGCAGGACACGGTCTCTGAGTCCCTGCCCATGAGAGGCACACAGCCCAGCAGGGCCAGGCGGCCCCTGGAGGTTCCCGATCCAGGGTGAGCCCGAGACTGAGCCTGCCTCTGTCCGACAGGGAAATAAATGGCCGTTGTCACAACGGATGGGCATCTCATCCAGGGCGGGAGTCCCGGCTCCTTGGCCTGAGAGAAGCTCTCTCATCACCCCCCTCCGTGGCGGGAGGGGTCTGGGGTACCCCGACTGTGCGGACGTGGCAGCCGTTTGCTCATCGAGGGAGACACCGGTGGGGAGATGGTCCGATTCTGACCGAATGCAACTGAGCAGAACCTGACGCCGGAAAACCACTTGGAACGAATTCTATTGACACTCTCGATTGTTCAGTCATAAACTGACAGAGGGAACTTTTCACAAACTGGCACCCGTCACGAAGCAGGGCGTCTCCTATTTAGCCAGAACCCCTGTAAAAGGGGGGTTGGGTGGATTTTCCGGGCGGCGAGGGGGGTCACCTGTCAGCAGCGCCGGGGTCTGCCCGCGGACCTCTCTGTGCACGTCTCTGGGCTGCTCTGAGGATGAATGCTTAGAAGCATGATGATGGCACGAAAGGGTATGACTCTCGCATCTGTCCCCACACACTCCCAGATTGCTTCGGAGAGAGGCAACTCCCCTCTGTATCTCCGTCAGCGAGGGGGAACAGCCATTTCACAGCATCCTCCCGGACGTCACATATTATGTTCCCAAATTGCCAATTTGAAAGATGAAAAAAGATCCATAATTGTCCCCATTTGCATTTTAAAATTACTTGTGAGGCTGAGGGTTTCTAATGTGTTTGGTACATCTCGAGTGGCGTATCTATTCCAATTTGTCTCCTTCACGGGAGATAAGTCCCCCGGAATGCTGAGGGTATCAAGGCTCTGCCACATCTGCGGCTAATATTTTTCTAAAGAAGCTCTTTGTGTTTTAATGGCAGAGGGAAACCAAGTATGACTTTGTGACAATAAATATTAACGAGTTAAACTCTCCTAGTAAATGACAAAGACTGAGAGGTCAGGGTACCGGTAAAATATGCTCACAGGAAACATTATATAAAACAAACGGTAAGTTCATGATCGTCATGCGAAAGAAAACATGCGCATGTGTTGGCCTCCATTGCTCCGGGGAGGCTGTTTGGGGTGGGGCGTCCCACGCGGATGTGCTCACACGCCTCTTAATCCGTGTCGGTGGCACTTTGCACTTTGCACAGGGGTGTTTGAGGAGATGTTTGCCCCACGAGCGTGATGCCTGTCTCCACTCTACACTGAGATCCTGGGATGTAGTGTGTGGGTTGTTCCCTCCTGAATCCCTGTGCCTGTCACAGGGCCTGGCGCTTGTGGGCTGGGTCAGTACCTGAGGGACCCTGTCTGTTCCTTGTCTCAGTTTATTGCTACACCAGCCCCGTGAAGAGCGATGATTGCTCCCAGCTCACAGGTGGAGAACTGGGCTCTGAGAGACGAGGGCGTGTGCCGGAGGCTCCGTCTCCCGAGCGGTGCAGCCAGAGTGAAAACCACAGTTTGGTGCTCACACACTTTCCCGCAATGTGGGGCAGTCGGGACAAAACAAGATTATTGAGCACACTCAAGGGAAAAGAAAGGACGATGACCATGTGAACTTAAAATAAAGTCCAGCCCTGGCTGGTTTGGCTCAGCGGTTAGAGCGCCGGCCTGCGGTCCCGAGAGACCCGGGTTCGGTTCCCACTAAGGGCACGTACCTCGGTTGCAGTTTGTCCCCGGCCCTGGTTGGGTTGTGTGGGTGGCAACTACTTGATGTGTTTCTTTCACGTCAATGTTTCTCTCTCTCTCTGTTCTTCTCTCCCCCTCCCAGTCTATCTGAACAAAACATCAAAGAATGTCCTCGGGTGAGGATAAAAAAAATAAAGTCCAATTCAAGGCAACTCGCACTTAATGGACAAAAAGGGGCATTGAGTGTTGATGAAAAGGACACCTATGGCTCATAAGTCTTGAACACTGTACAGTTTACTAAATACCAACATCAAAATATAAACACAAAACACTTTTTTAAATCCTCACTCGAGGACATTTTTACATTTATCTACAGATAGAGTGGGAGGGAGAGACGGAGGAAAAGAGAGAGAGAAACATTGATGTGAGAGAGACATATCGAGTGGCTGCCACCCACACCACCCCAACCAGGGGACAAACTACAACCGAGGTACCTGCCCTTAGCGGGAACCGAAGCCGGGTCTCTCTGGACCGCAGACCAACACTCTAAATGCTGAGCCACACCGGCCAGGGCCACAAAACCCTTTGAAAAGTGCAGCTCTCAAGTGAGCAGAAACCCATTCACAGGAGACTGTGTGCAAACAGACGATCTAAATGAAAGACCTGATGAAATTGAATAGTCTGACTTTTTAGTTACGACAATTTATTTCTACCATTGCATCGCACAAAATCATTTCATCTTTTTAAGCTGCTACTGCAACCTTTGCAAAATAGTGATTATATGTTAGGTCACAACAATATCAATTAATTCCAATGCATAAAACTAATAATTTAAAAGTTGCTCACACAGAGAAAATTGCTTATAACGTTATAAAAAAGAACTTTGTAAAAATGACTCCTGAATCAAAAGATACATAAAAGTAAGCACAGAAGGCCAAGCCTCCGGGGACCGCGGGGGGTCCCCAGCACAGAGCTGCCGGTAGAAGGTGCCCGGGTTGCGTGTGGGTAGAAGGTGCCCGGGTCGCGTGTGCAACGGGTGACGATGGGAGAACCACATGCTTAGCTTTTCTTTTTTTCTTTTTTTTTAATTTTCTTTTTACCCTCACCAGAGGACATTTTTGCATTTATCTTCAGATATAAGTGGGAGGGAGAGAGGGGGGAAGAGAGAGAGAGAAACATTGACATGAAAGGGACATATCGAGTGGCCGCCACCCACTCGACCCCAACCAGGGCCGGGGACAAACTGCAACCGAGGTATGTGCGCCAACGCTCTAACCTCTGAGCCAAACGGGCCAGCGCTATATTTTTTTTCTTTATTGATTTTTTTAGAGGGAGAGGATAGGAGAGGGAGAGAGAGATAGAAACATCGATGAGAGAGAACATCCATTGGCCACCTCCGGCACGCCACCCGCTGGGGATCGGGCCACAACCTGGGCGTGTGCCCTGACTGGGAATTGAACTGGTGACCTCTTGGTATATGGGTCGAGCCACACTGAGCCACCACTGAGCCACACTGGCTGAGGCACACTGGCCGGGCTAGCTTTTCATTTTTGAAAACCTCCCCCTCTCGGTGTGTGGTTGTAGCACCTCACAGCATGGAAACCTTGTCCCCAGCTATCACCCCTCGGTTTGCACTGTTCCTTCCTTTCTACTGTACATTTGAAGCGGCAGGTTCTCCCTTGGCTGCAAGACCTCTATCCCAGCGGAAACAACCCCACCAGGAAGCGTCGCGGCCCCAGGGCAGCCCGGGGAAGGCATTTCTCCTTGGCCAGAGCTGAGCACCCGGGACAGCTCCCTCTTAGGGACACAAACTGCACAGTAAGCCGTCCCTTCTTCTCTTGGTGTCCCTCCTCCTGCAGGAGGCTCTGTGAGGGTGGAGATCCCAGCATCTCTGAACCCGGAGGACGGCCAAGGATGGGTTGAATGAATTGACTAATAACCCATGGATTGTCTTTGATTGTCATCATTACAGAACAAACTGTTACACGTGTGTCAGAGAGTACTGGGGACTCCAGCTCCAGCTCCAACGGAAAGACCCCAGTTCCCTTACAGGGAAAACTGGAAAATCGAACATCACCCACTTTTCAGGACCCCTCAGAGAATGGCCGTTACAGGGGGTCCTCTCTCACCCCCCCTGGCCTCAGGCCTTCCTGGAAAGGGAGTGCACATGCAAAGTCAAGCCCACCGCAGGGACAGTAACCCACTGGTACCTGTCACTACCACAAACACAGCACAGATGAACATAAGTCCTCACACTGAAAGTCAGTGTCCCCAGCACCTAGTATTCTGCACAAGGTGTGCGGCTCACAGCCAAAACCTTACAAGGGAAACCAAAAAGCAAGGCACAGAACATCTGAAGAGACAAGGCAGTCCTCAGAAGCAAGCACAGATACAACACAGATGTAGGAATTATCAGAAAGTAAGCACAATGACTCTACTGAGGTCTCTAGGAAATCAGACAACATGTAAGAACAGAGGATAAACGGGAGAGGAGAGATGGAAATTGGAAGAAAGAACCAAAAGAGAGGCTAGAATTCAGTCACAATGACAGCGATGAGAATGTCTTCAAAAATTCATCAGGGCACATGTCCAGGTTGTGGGTCTGATCCCCAGTGGGGGGCATGCAGGAGGTGGCCAATGTTCTCTCTCATTAATGTTTGTCTCTCTCCCCCTCTCCCTTCCTCTCTCTCTGAAATCAATAAAGAAAAATTATTTTAAAAAAAAGAAATCATCAGTAGATCCAATGCAGCCACAGAAAGAGTGAAGGGACATGAAGAGAGGCCAGCAGAAATTTCCCAAACAGATTTAAAGGGAAAAAAATCAGCTTGTCTAAGAACTGGGGGACAGTCTCAAAAGGTATGGCATATCAGTAATTGGAATATCAGAGAAAAAGAGGAAGTGGAACAGAAGAAATATTTGAAGTCTGAATAACTGAAAACTTCCTAAAACTGATGACATGCACCAGACTCCAGACCCAGGAAGATCAGAGAACAACTGATAAAATCAGAATATTTTGCTCAAATTGCAGAAACCCAAAGACAAAGAGAAAGCCTGGAAGGGAGTCAAGGGAAGCCCACCCTAGCCACAGAGGACCAAGAAGAAGGACAGGAGGCTTCCCATCAGAAACTGAGTGAGGACAGACAGGGTTGAAACATTTAAAGTATTGGAAAAAACAACCTCACCAATCTTGAATTCTATACCCAGCAAAATTATCCCTCACAAATGATAGAGAAATAAACTGTTTCAGGAAAACAAAAACCGAGGGAACTTGCTACCCACGTATCTACTCTGCAGATAACGTTAACAGAAGTCCTTCAAGGAGAAGGAAAATAGTCTCTGTGATCCTGTGGATGTTAAAGAATAAGGAAAAACTATGAAAAAGTCCATCTTCCTTCCTTCCTTTCTTCCTTTCTTTCTTTCTTTCTTTCTTTCTTTCTTTCTTTCTTTCTTTCTCTCATCCTCAAGGATATTTTTCCATTGATTTTCAGATAGAGTGGGAAGGAGGGAGTGAGGGAGAGAGAGAGAAACATTGATGTGACAGAGACACATCAATTGCTTGCCTTCTGTATGACCCCAACCAGAGCTGGGGATCAAACAGTAACAGAAGTATATGACCGGAATCAAACCTGAGATTCTTTGGTCTCCAGGCCGATGCTCTAACCATTGAGCAAAACTGACCAGGGCATGATTATATGTTTCATAACTTAGATGAAATGGACCAATTCCTCAAAAGACATAAACTATAAAAAACTCAATAAAGAAGAAACAAATAACATGAATAGAATATAAAAAACTCACTAAAGAAGAAACAAATAACATGAATAGACTAGCCATTTATTGTTAAAGTAGTTAAGTTAGTTCAATTTCTAATTTAAAATTTAGAAGAGAAAGCACAAGGTCCAGCTGGCTCCACTGGTGAATTCTACCAAATATCTGTGGAAGAAACAATACCCATTGTTTAGAAACTCTCCAGAAAATACCAGCAGATGGATAACTTCCCAACTCATTTTATGAGGCCAGTTCTATGCCAACAGCAAAACCAGATAAGGACATTACTAGACAACAAGACTGCACACCAATTGCTGTCATGAACCTAGACCTAAACAGTGAAACAATAACACATTAAACCCAGTAACACTTGAGAGGTGCGATACATGGCGACCAAGTGGCGTGGCTCCGATACATCTCGACCAAGTGGCGTGGCTCCTGGAATGCAAGGCTGGCTCACACTCCTCAATCCGTCAATGTAACGCGTCTCATTTGAACAGACCGAGCTTGTACAACCCTATGAGCATATCCAGATACAGAAAAAGCACCGACAGTATTAACTATTAGTTCATAATAGAAACTCTCATCAAACTAGAAATATTTGGGAACTTTCTTAACCTAGTAAGGGGAACGTATGAGAAAAATTACAGCTAACATACTCTGGGTAACGGAACGCTCTCCTCCCGGACTGCACATCATAGTTCTACTGCGAGGCAGGAAGAAGAAATACATGTGTCCATACTGGAGAGCAGACATGCAACTGTATCCACCGGTAACGTAACTGTGGGAAGCTCCAAAGAATCTACAGGAAACTCCTGGAAATAACAAGGAAAAGAGTGAGGTCTCAAGAAGCAAGACCAATATACAACAGTCGATTTTTTTTTTTTATCCTCACCCGAGGACATTTTTCCATTCTTTGTTCAGATGGAGCAGGGAGGAGAGAGAGAAAGAGAGAGAAACATCGACATGAAAGGGACACATCGAGTGGCTGCCACCCACACGACCAACCAGAGCCAGCGACAACCGAGGACACGCCGTTAGCGGGAATGGAACCCGGACTCCCTAAACCGAAGGCCGACACTCCAACTGCTGAGCCAAACCGGTCAGGGCTGCAACAGTCAATTTTAAACTTAAAACTTCCAAAATAAAAAGAAATGATTAAAATAGTTTTGTAAAAGGCTAATGTCTCTTAATAGTGAACTATTTTTCATGGACAAGAAAGGACAGACTTTGCCCTGGCTGGTTTGGCTCAGCGGTTGGAGCATGGGCACGTACCAAACAAACAAAATAAACCCAACAACAACAAAAAAAGAAAGGACAGACTTTTTTTAATTTTTTTTTTCTTTATTGATGTTAGAGAATAAGAAAGAGGGAGAGAGAGAGAGAGAAACATGGATGAGAGGGAACATCAATTGGCTGCCTCCTGCATGCCCCCCACTGGGGATCGGGCCCACAACCTGGGCATGTGCCCTGACCGGGAATCGAACCAGTGACCTCTTGGTGCAGGGTCGACGTTGGTTGACATTCAA
The DNA here is from genome assembly GCF_014108415.1 of Molossus molossus. Lineage (NCBI taxonomy): Eukaryota > Metazoa > Chordata > Mammalia > Chiroptera > Molossidae > Molossus > Molossus molossus. The sequence goes on from NW_023425362.1 coordinate 1,688,740, forward strand.
CCCCTGAGCCATGCTGGCTGGGCTGTTTGCCCTTTTTTTGACTCAGCATTATGATTCAGAGTCTATCCCCGTGCACACCTGTGTGGTTTGAGCTGATTGGTCTGAGATGCTGACGGCATTGCTCCATGTGGCATCAAGACGTCTCCATCCAGCAGCCTCGGGTTATCAGCATTTCTGAATGGAGGGTCCATGTGTCTGTCCAGTGCTCCATCCAAGCACAGGTCCGTGTGAGTTCCACAGATGGGCACTTCCGGGCACCTTCCCTGAGCTCTGTCCCCTGGGTCACTGTGGGGCCAGTCCCTTGGCCGCAGGTCAGGCGGGCAGGTTGTTGCGTTTGAATAACACACATTCCCGGGGCTTCTCCGATGGGAACGGAGGCTCCGTCCCGACGCCTGGGCTGCTGGGGCTCCACTGCCGCATGGGTGCTGTGAGCGTGTGGGTGTGGGGTTGGCCGCAGCTCTGCAAGGGGCACCCTCAGGGCAGAGAAGACCCGGAGCTGGAGTCCGCATCTGTGGGCACCTGCGGCCGTGAGCAGGGAGGTCAGCGGATGGCCCGGCGGGGAGGCGTTGCCACCTGTGCCCACGGGCTGTCCCTCCTCAGCCAGGCGCCTGCAGCTGCTGGTCCGCATGGGCTGGTCCTGGAGAAGAGCTGGGTGTGGACGAAGAAGGTGGGACCAGCTGGAGCCTGCCTGGCACCTTGGCATCTGCTGGCCCCTCATGGGATCAAGAAGCTTGGACAGCACTGCCTGTTACTTCTCCTTCCCAGGTCCCACATGTGTGGCCGAGCCTGAGGGAGGGGGAGGAGAGTCTGAGGGGGTGGAGCCTGAGGGAGGGGGAGGGGAGTTTGCTCCAACTCCGCGTTCCCTGTGCCCACCCCTGTTTTCTCTTTGGAGATCAGCCAGTCAACAAAAAGCACGTGTTCGTTATATTCATCCTACATTTCCAGGGCAGTTGCATTTGGGGGGTTATTTTAGTTCAGCGATCTCCCTACTGCTAGAACTAGAAATGTAACCGCAACATGTAATGCCCACTACAACCCCCAGGCACAGAGGGGCCCACCCACATTTCACAGGGGACACACGTCAGGCCTGGGGAGGGGAGCTCCCACTCACATGCCTGTCAGGTGGTCCCCACAGGGCGAGCCTGGGTCCTGGCTGCCCCAGCCTGCGGGTCCTGCATGGTGGGTGCTCTGTCTCCATGGGGGTCAGGACTCTGTGTCACAGCTGACTCCGTTCTTCTCGCTGGGCCCCCTCAGAGGTCCCGGCTCCCGCCCAACCTGAACGACAGCGGCCGCACGCGTGTGGCTCGCGGGGCCCGGGGGTGGGTGGGAGCCAGGGCCTCCGGATGGACCTTTGCAGCACAATCTGAGCTGTGTCCCCCAAATTCATACATGGGGACCCTAACCCCAGGACGTTTAACTGTGACTATGTTCAGGGCTGGGGCCATTATTTATTTATTTTTTATCCTCACTTGAGGATATTTTTCCATTTTTTTGTTCAGATAGAGTGGGAGGGAGGGAGAGAGAGAGAGAGAGAGAAATATCGACGTGAAAGGGACACATTGAGTGGTTGCCACCTGCACGACCCAACCAGGGCCGGGGACAAACTGCAACCAAGGTACCGAACACAGGAACCAAACCCGGGTCTCTCTGGACCGCAGGCCGACGCTCTAACAAGTTAGAGTGAGGTCCCTGGGCGGCCCGGGTCCCCTAGGACAGGTCCCCTTGGAGAACAGGAGGCGGGGCACAGACCCCGGCAGGGTGGTGTCTATGTGACAAGAAGACGGGCTTAAGGAACCGGCCCGGCGACACCTGGATGCAGAACTTGAGCCCCTAGACTGAGGGACAGGACACCCTGCTGCGTAAGATGCTCGTGATGGGCTTTGTCACAGAGCTGAGGGACAGCTGGTGCTCAGCCCCTCGGTGTGGACACAACCTCGTGGGCGCGAGCCCTGAAGCCACTGGGGAAGGAAGCCTCCTGGCCCGGCCATGGCAGGGTCAGTGTCCAGGCCGGGGCCGCCGGCCACTGGCCGTGTGTGTGTTGTGTGTGTGTGTGCGTGCGCGTGTGCGTGCGTGCGTGCGTGCGTGTGTGTGTGTGCATGTGTGCAGAGCAAACCAAGCCGGGACAGGGACAGAGACCTGCCCTGGGTTTCCAGGCAGACGTTGTGTCGGGGGGGGGTGGCCTGCAGTGGGGTTCCTGGCCCCTGAGTTTGCTGTGCTCTCCCCCCTACACCTCCAGGGGCCTGGTGCACAGTCTGGGCGCTGGCCTCCTCTAGGTCGGGTCCCCGTCGCGACCTCTGGCTGCAGCATGAGGGACGAGAGGGCAGACACGTGAAGGCGACCCTCCCGCCCGTTCACCTTTTCCGCAGCAAGTGGCCTGGTTTGGGGAGCACGTGGTTTTCCCTGGAGGCCACCGCGAGCAGGTTTCTGGAGCTTGAAATGGCAATAGTCATTCAATTAACCAGCGCCCCCTCAGGACAGCGTCCGGGCGCGCAGAGATGACAGGGACGAGGCCTGGTGGGGCGTCGCCCACGGGGGAGGATGTCTCCCCACGGCGCAGGCTCCGGGAGTCTCTGCCGCCACTTCCCTCCTATCACAATAGTCACCTCGTGGAGACACTGCTGACTCCCCAGCTCTTCGCGGACTGTGGGGGCAGTGGGTGCTCCTTCCCACACGGGAGGGAAGACGGTACCTGAATCAGGGCGGACGCCGCGGACAGAATCAGGAAACTCGTTTCATGACGGGTCACTGCTCATGACATGTCAACAAGAACAAACATCCGGACGCTGCAGGTTTTCAACCAGGGGGACATTTATTCAAGGAAACATGGTCTCTGGAATTTATGAAAATGTGAACTCAGGTGCGGCCGGAGGGGAGAGACAGGCACAGGTGATGGGCCTGGCGCTGTGGAAATCCACAGTGACGGGGACCCGGGGTCCCCCACTCCAAGGTCAGGGGCCCCACAGCGCAGAGGGTGAGCCTTCCTCCACCACCGAGCCCCAGGGCCGCTGAGCTGGGCCTTCCTTCATGCCCGAGGGCACGGCTGGGCTCTTTGCCCAGACCAGCTCCATCCCAGGTCCCTGCAGAGCCTGCGGCACCATGTCTGCCCCGCTGGGAGTCAGCGTCCCCACCTGCCACCCAATGGGCTTCAATAACTATCTGGGACACAGAGAGGGTGCCTCTGCTCCCCCCTTAGATAATGTTCGCGGAGCACCTGCCAAGGGCAGGCATGCTGTGGGCAACAGTGACAGCGCTCAGGGAGACAGAGCAGGACAAAGCCACAGCGCAGCCCAGGGCCAGGTGTCCACCCGTCTCACCCTCCTCTCTGGTTTTTTTTTTCTTTCTTGCATCTATTTTCAGATAGAGCGGGAGGGAGAGAGGAAGAGAGAGAGAGGGAAACATCGACGTGAGAGGGACACAACGAGTGGCTGCCACCCACACGACCCCAACCAGGGCCGGAGACAAACTGCAACCGAGGTACGTGCCCTTAGTGGGAACCGAACCCGGGCCTCTCTGGTCCGTGGGACGATGCTCTAACCGCTGAGCCAAACCGGCCAGGGCCCTCCTCTCTGTCTTACACACACACACCCTGGCGAAATGTCACACCTGAACAATGTTCTCCAGCCAAGTGAGTGGCTGCGTGTGCTGCAGACCAAGGATGGATTCCTCTTTGAGACCCTCTGCCTGCAATGCCTTGTCCTGCCTGCGAGGTGTTCTTGCCAAAAAAATTAATGCAGTCTGAACATGTCCCAGTGACTCGGGTATGGAAAATATGGGGGTGGAGGAACATGCTGTAACTCCACAGTGGTGCCACTCAGCAGAATCTAGAACGTGGGAGGGTCTGCATGGCAAACCATCCTTCCTTCAACAGGCGTGCACACAAAAATACATGTACACACACACACGTGCAAATGCACACAGCCACACACACATGCACACACATACTTACATACTCATGCACGTACATGCACACACGTGCGCACACACAATACACACATGTACACACTTACACGCGTGCACATACACAGATGTACACACATGTTCACACATACATGCACGTACATGCACACACAATACAAACGTGTACACGTGTGCACATACACAGGTGTACACACGTGCATGCACATGCACACACACATGCACATGTAATAAGCACATACATGCACATATAATAAAGAGACAGCAAATAGGCATATGGAAATATGCTCAGCACAGTTTGTCATTATGAACTTGCAAACGCACACAAGAATGAGGCCCACAAACACCGGAGAGAACAGCTGAAATACACACATCACCAACTAGCGACGCCACATGTGGGTGAGAGCGACGCACAGCTGTGTCCTCATTCACGGCTGGTGGGGACGCAGAATGGTGCCTTCAATCTGGGGAAATCTGGAGATTTCTCACAAAGGTGACCGCGTCCTGTCACAGTCTGGAGCATTTACTCACCCGTCCACTCACAAAGCGCACACGGATGTTCACAGTCATAAAGCCCCCAACCTGGAAGCCACAGAGATGTCCCTCAGGGGGAGTGGACACGGCGTGGTGCATCCAGACGGGGATGCTAAATAATACGATGTCCCTCAGGGGGAGTGGACACACGGCGTGGTGCATCCGGACGGGGGTGCTAAATAATACGATGTCCCTCAGGGGGAGTGGACACACGGCGTGGTGCATCCGGACGGGGATGCTAAATAACACGCTCGGTCTGGGAAGCCATGGAAACCAAGGGTGAAGCCCTGGCCAGTTTGGCTCAGTGGTTACTGTCGGCCCTCAGACCAAAGAGTCACGGGTTCGATACTGGTCAAGGGCACGTACCTCAGTTACACTTCGTCCTTGGCCCTGGTTGGGTCATGCGGGAGGCGACCAGTCGATGTGTCCCTCTCACACCGGCGTTTCTCTCTCTCTCCCTCCCTCCCACTCTATCTGAAGATAAGTAGAAATAAAAGTGTCCTCGGGTGAGGATGGGAAAAAGCGAAACAGGATGAGGGTGGGGTGTACATGCAGGTCTCAGTGAAGGGAGGCGTCGGAAAAGGCTTCCGGCTCCGTGGTCCCAGCTATGCGCCGCCTGTAACACAAGGCTTGCAGGCCGCAGCGGGCTCAGTGGTGGCTGGGGCTTCCGGGGGAGGGGAGGCGAGTGGCCCCGGGTCTGCCAGGGCTGCGAGTCCATTCTGTGTGACAGCCGGCGGCACGGCAGAGCGCACGCACGGTGTGCACACAGGTGTGACAGATGACGGCGTCTCGGAGGGATGACCTGACGCACCTGTCGAGACCCAGCCCTTCCAGCAGCCGGCAGACTGTGATGTGTGGAATGTGAGTCATCGTCTGCGAGCTCGTGGGGTCCCAGGAAGGACCAGGGCACGTGCTGTGGGAAGCTGGCTGCTACGAAGCGGGGGGCAGCCTGCGGACGTGGGCGGGGGCCGGCGGGGGCCAGGAACTGGGCTGTGAGACCCCGGAGCACAGACCTGCACGGAGCCTGAACTCAGACGGTCAAGCCCCCCGCCCGCCGGGAAGGTTGGCGGCTCTGTCGTCCTGCAGTTGAACAGCGTAGGGACCGGTGGCGGGTGGGAGGTGGGACAGAGGCTGGCAGTGCCCAGGTGGTGATGGGATGGTCGGGGGCCCACCACATCGCATTTAACGTAATAGGAGTACAGAGGGTCACGCAGGTGTGCGCACAGGTACCCAGGGCGGTGCACAGACCGGACGGCCTGAAAGAAGCGGCCCCGCTGGGCACACTGTGGCCCCGACCTGGTGTCCGATCCGTTCCCCAAAGGGAACCAGGCTCACGGGGAAGGACCGCTCCCATGCAGGACAGCGGCACCAGCATGTGACCAGACGCTTGTGCGCTGTGCTTCCAGGCAGGAAGGACGTGCTAACCAGCAAAACAAAACAGAACAAAAACACAGACAGGAGCCAAAGCAAAGCGAAGGGCACACCGGCGCCCACCGCCACCCTCCTGAGGAACAAAATAAAAATGTTAGATTACAACCTGAACTCTAAAAGAAACACCTGACTCCATACCCACAGAAATAAATGGTTGTCGCCCTGGCCAGGTGGCCGACTTGCTTGGAGCATCGTCCCCCAAAAGGTTTCGGGTTCGATCCCCCGTCGGGGCACGTACGGGAGGCCACCGGTCGACGTTTCTCGCTCTCCCCTGCTCTCTCTAGAATCTCTGAGCAGATCCTCAGGAGAGGATGAAAATAAATCCATACAGACATAAATAAATAGAAATTGTTGTGAAAATGAAGAGACGGTCAGAAGAGTGTCAGGCAATTCATGGAGACACTCTGTCCTCAAGTGGGGGCACCCCCCCCGGAGTGCGGCCGGGCACAGTGACTTCCTTCCAAAAGACAGGCTGGAAGGGGGGCAGGTGGGAACCCCCCAAACGCCTGGTCCCGGATGAGGGTCGGCACGGAGGGTTTCAGGCCAGGCTGACCTTGTCCACCCTCCCGATGACGGCAGAACAGCAGTTTTCACAGAGTGCCTGGTGACGGGGGCGGGGAGCCCCGCCAACCTGGGCACGATGCCACTGTCCCCGAGGGCCATCCTGGCAGAGCGAGAGTGCACCCGGGGCGAGTCGGTGCAGCATCAGGACGAAGATCCTCCGGGGAGCACTGGCTGCCAGCCCCCCGCCTGGTACCCGTGGGAGACTCTGAGTGAGCCTCAGGGCCCTTCCCGCTGCGCGGAGACAGGCCTGACGGGCTCGACTTCGCTCCTTGCCGGGCCCAGCACAGGCCAGGCTCTCAGCCCGTGACAGTGACTGGCCTTTAATTCCCCGGGCAACTAGCACTAAACCGAGGCTCAGCGCGGGCCAGGGCCTGGCCCAAGGTCACACAGAGCCAGGAGCAGGGCCGGGACTGCAGCCAGGAGGGCTGGCTCTGGAGCTGGTTCTCTGACCACTGGACCCACTGTCTTGTCCGGTTCTGGAAAAAACCGCAGATCCCTGTCCTGGTCAGTGATCCGACTGGGGATGGAGGCGGGTTACTGAGCTAACTGGGCTCCTGCATCACGTCAGCTCTGAGAACGCAGGACAGGTGCGCCCATCACCAGACCCAGGACTGCAGCCGCCATCCCTGTTCCCGTGAGCACTGGCCCCACGCCCCGACTGGGGCAGGCCCTCCCCAATTCGGCCCAGGTCAGTGCCCGGACCCTGCTGCCTGCCTTCCCTGCCCGGTGTGCCCCTCTGCCTCCCCAGGTCCTCCACCTGGACATAGTGGCTGAGCTGCACCACCTGGCAATGTATTCAGGACATTAGTCCTTCTGACGTGGCTTTCACAGGTGCTCCTCTGAGGGGATGAGGGTTTGGTGGATGAACAAAATGTAACCTTGTGATGTGCATTCTCGTGACCTGGCCAGCCTAGGATCAAGGTGTGTGTGGACAGACAGGTTTGCCTGGAGGGACTTGAGTGTTTGGAACTTGAATGTTTTCTTTGCATGTGAACAGATTAGGTTTGCATGTCAAAGGGTGGGAAGACCGTCCGAGAGGATCATGGGTGAGGAAGCCCAGGCCTGGATAGTTTGTTATTTTTTATCTCTTTTGGTGTTTCTTGGCTGGAAAAAAGCCAGAGACAGGGCTTGGCTGTATGGTCACCAGAGGCACCATCTCAAGGAAATAATGACCTAAATCAACATGTAACCTGGGGAACCACTCTGCAAATAAATTGGGCTGCACCCAGAGATCTGGAGCATTTGCTCTCTTGTGATGCTCCCCCTCACTCCTACCGGCATGTGCTTGTATTTCATTGCGTTGCGCCGACCCCCGGCAGGCCAAGAGAGACAGCATTCACCTTCACACGACAAGTTGCTCACTCACTCAGTCACTCACTCACTCATTCTCTAACTTCCTACTCTGTGTCTGGCCCGGTCCTAGGCTCCACAAATTCATTAATGAACAAAAAATGTGAACATCCTAATCACTGTGCTACACACATAAGATGCCAGTTTAAGGAAAATTATAACATAGTATGTTCCACCGAAAGAGCCTGGAGTCCACACTGGTGTTGAGGTCGAGCAGTATCTGGTGCTGTGCTGAGCTTCCTGGTTGCCAGAGTGAGAAAGGAAAGCAGACTCCCACAATGTGCCTTCCACGTGGCTGAACGCTCAGACCCGGTTCTCATTCACTCTTCCTATTCACGGCCTTCCTGACTCCCAGAAAGAACTTGATGCTATAAAAGAAAGAGATAGGGGGTATTTGGGCCAGACCCTGCAGGGCCCAGGTGCCGTGCTGGGGTATCTGGAACGAACACAGTGAGTGCTGGGAGCTGGGAGAGAGAACCCATCTCTTGTTCGTTAGATTTTTATTTTAGTATTGAGTGGCTGAGTAAGTGACAGTGCCTTTTTGAGCCTTAGCACTTCTATCCAAATGAAATAAATCTACCTTAAAGGTTGCTTTATTTAATGAATTTGTATATTTGAGAGCACTTTTAAAATTGTCAAGTGTTAGAAAAATGATGATGGCCATGATGTTATTTTCACTGAAGTGGAGTATGCAGATCAGATGAGAATTTGGGAGATGAGCTGGGTGGGGATAATGAACACCCACCCCCACCCGGTGGGCCTTTGGAGAGTTTGGTCCCGGCCATTCCTGACCAGCTCCCGTCAATCACTGCGGCCCGGAGTGAGGCCGAAGGGAGGAGGGGTGGAGGGACACCTCGCAGGCACCCTGCCCCTTGCTGGCTCTGTCCCGCTGTGTCACAAACTAGCCTGAATTTGGTGGGAAAGAAACCGTGTTAGCAACTTACAGGGCTCCTGGGGGTGCCCGTGCTCCGCGCCCTGACGTGGGCACCTCAGCTGAGAAGACGTGAAGAGAAGGGGATGTCCTGAAGGCCGGGCTCCGCTGGGACTCGTGACCAGATCCTGTTCCTGTGGCCTCTCCGTGTCCTGGGCTTCCTGGCACCGTGCTAGGCTCCAAGAGGAAGAGGAGCAAACAGGCGTGTTTGGCTGGCGGCAGAAACTGCGGGCCTCCCGTCCCCACACCCTCGAGGGCGCTCCTGGCCTGCGTCAGTGGCGCGTTGCTCTCTGCCCAGTGTCTGCAGCCCCAGGGACGCCGCTTCTTCAGCCACATCCGCATCCTCACCCCTCCTCCCCCGACGCTGCGCGGCTGCCCCTCTGTCTGTTCTCGCCCTCTTCCCGCTGCCTGAGGGGCTCTCAGACCCAAATGCCTCCAAGCTGAAACCCATGTAGCCTGGGACTGAACCCCGTCCTCTGCAGACAACAGTGTGACGTCACCTCCCTACTGCTCTCGGGACCGGGACGGCACAGAGCCTCAGACCCTCATCAGCAAGGGCGCGGTCACCTCACGTGTTTCCTGGGCTCCAGGTCCCCCTCCTCTGTCTCCTGGATCCCAGCCCTGCATCCCTGCTCCCAGGAACCTCTCTCTGGGCATTTCAGGGAGCCAGAGGCCCTCGGGGTGCCAGGCTCATCTTGTGCGTGACATGTGACATGCGCGGGGAAGGCGGCCGGAGCCCGAGGCTGCAGGGAGCCGCCAGGAGAGAGGGCTCTGCAGAGAGCGGCCTCAGAGTCAGGTCCACTCACGACCACGCTGGACGTGGGGACGCGGGGACCTCACCAGGAATCAGTCACGTCCGCGCCCCTCTCACAGGGCCAGGCCACGGACACCTCCTGTCGCCCAGCAGGACTTGGCTCTGCGACCCCGCCTGGCACTGAGCCTGGGGTCCCGCCACCCGCACCAGGACGCAAGGGGAGCTGGAGGGCGCTGAGGGGGGGGCATTTCTCTGCACCAACAGCCCCACCTCGAGGGGCACCACGTCCTTTGCTTCCACGAGTTGCGTTTTGGAAACACCAAACCAGTATTTGGGGTGCGGGCTTCCAGCCGCCCTGACCCCCACCCCGCTTGTGGGTGAGCAGCGTCATCGGGAGGATGTCGGGGTGCCCGAGAATTCTGACGCCCTTCACCCTTTTCCTCGGCGGGAGAGCCGGCAGCACATTTAAGCAAATGGGTTTTTAGTCTGGGAGACGTGGACACGACCCTGCGCAGCCCAGAACCTCTTATTTGTGACAAACAGCCTGCTTGTGGCCCGGGGAAAACTCCCTGATTGACTCTTTCTCGTGGAAATAAATTATTATCTGTGGTTTGTGCACGGATGTGGGGGGTGGGCGGGGGGCTTTTGGGACAATGCCCAGGGCCCCTCTGGTAACTTGTTCCGAGACTCGGCTGGGTCTAGGCCCGGGGGGTTTGCAGAGACACTGGGCCGCCCTGTGGGGTGGAGGCCCAGGTCCCGGGGAGAAAAGCCAGAGGCTGGTGGGGAGCGGGGGGCCCAGCCTCTCCTGCCTCTGCTCCAGCCCCCCCCACCCCCCGGGAAGCTGCATTCAGACCCCAAAGCTCTGTCCCGTGCGGGTGGGGCCGCCTGGCCGCCTCCGGCTCCACCTCACATCAGCTCCCTCGTCCCCCGCTGCAGCCGGTGCATGGTGGGGACCCCCAGGTGCCGTGTGAAGGAATGGGGTGACCGAGTGAGGACCTGGGCAGGTGAAGTGAGGCCGAGCCCCGAAACAGACACGGAGAAGGCTAAGAGGGGAGCAGTAAGAAAATGTGTCAATTTGCCAATGAACAGAATCAACACCGAAGGCAAGTCCTCTGATGCTGTTCGAGCTAAAGAGGGGAGATTTTGATTGCTGACTCTTGACCCCAAATCTGCACCTCCTATGGGGTCCCCTCTGGGATCCACCAGGATACTGGCTGATGGGATGACGAGCGGGCGTAGAGACTGGCCCTGGGACATGTGGACGTGGGCACGGGGGAGGATGCTTAGCCCCGCTGAGCCTCAGGTTCCCCATTCGTGACACGGAGGTCTCTTTCTCCCCCGGGTGTGGGGATGACGTCACACCGAGCGGGGAGCCCTGCATGGGACAGTCACCCAGCAAACCCAGGGCCTGGATGAGACCCGGTGCAGGCAGGAAGCCAGGTCACCGGTATGTTTTAATTCACCTGTTCCCAACACACCCGAGGCCTCTGGGGGACGCGCTGGAGGTGATGGGGTGTGGGGGAACCCCGGGTTTGGGGTCAGATCGGCCACTCCAGGTAACCCAGAGGACTGAGACTGTCCCCGGGGCTCTGACTGTGGGTGGCTCAGGTCCCCGAAGGCCAGTGTTCGTGTGTTTTTTCCTCATTTGTGCGATGGGACCAGTGACGGCTGGCAGGGAACTGTGGGGGTGACATCTCTGTGTGCAGAGCCGGTGGGGTCTCTGCCTGTCACTCCCCGTCTTACTCCCGCAGGACGGTGACCTGGAAACCAGGGCCCTGAGGCTGCCACCATCTGGGCTCCCTGCCAGGAGGTGCTGTCCAGGTGCCACCTTCCTGGCAGGCCTGGGGTGGTGCCCGGGTGGGGGGGGGCTCTACCAACACAAGACAGGAGGGTCCTGAGGACCAAGTGTCCGTCCTGAGGTCATCTCTGCACTGACATCAGCGGACAGTGATCTGAGAACCGACCTCCCACTGGGGTCCTGGTTTCAGGAGATGGTCATGGGCCTGCGGGACGGGCTGTGTGTGTCCAAGGGGCCATTTGTCTCCAGGGCCACACAGAGGGGCGGGGACGCCCTGGTCCCTGGAGTCCTGGGAAAAGATACCTTTTCTGAGACAAATGCAGCTGGCTGATCCCAGAGGAAGGCGAGCAGCCTGTGTTTGAGGTAAACCCCACAGCTGCCCTGCAGGTGTGTGTCAACCCCTGCGCCCCCCCCCCCGTGTGTTGCCCCTGGGGGGCCTCGCTGAGGCTTGTCCCTGCCCCCCTCCCGGGCAGCCCAGGGAGATGTCCCTGGGGCCCAGCTGGGGCCTTGAGCCCAGGCCCGGGGTCCCAGGAGGCCTGGACAGAGGGTCCCGGTCAGCGACGGGAACGGGAAAGTCTTCATTTAAGCGTGGATTTGACGGGGGTGGGGTGGGGGGGGGTTTGACTACGTTGGAATGGAATACTAATTAGGATAAATTAGGGTGATTTAACATGCAGCCCATCTGTAGACTTGACATTTTATTTCTCTCTCTCTCTGGATTGGATTTTCCCCCTCTGGCCATGTTTACAGTCTGACGTGAAACCAAACGCTTCTGAATTCACCAGTAAACGGAGCCACCCGAAGAGTCACTTTCCAGGAGCGCCCAGGTCTACCCCAAGTTCAAGTCCCCAGATGTTCCAGATCTCGTGAGGACCCCCGAACCCCCTTTGGGGAAAGCCCCCCACTGCGCAGCCATTGGGAAATCACCCCTCTGCTCCTGACACAGCCCAGGTGAGAGACACCAGGCATGTTGTTCCAACAGGAAGGAAAACAGAACGCTCCCCGCTCCCCGCTCCCGAGCTGGGTCCCCGACAGCCCACTACCTCCCATTGGCGCCCGCTCTGCGGGGGAGGACAGGGCCTCCCTCCCCTCGGCCGGCCTCCCCACCGCGGTTCAATGCCCCCCTGTTTCAGGTCTTTCACTTGAGGGCATCTTGACCAGGTGTCAGAATCCAGGTGAATTTCGCTGGAAAGACCGGTTTTCCTGGCATAGCGCCTGCTGTGGAAGGACCCGCCTCCTTGGGGCCCCTTTCCCAGTCCGAGCAGGGGGCTGTCTCCGGCTCTGGACCCCTCCCTGTACCTGTCTGGTCTCCCCAGTTCCCTGGTTCCCTTTTTGTGGGTCTGGGCGGTGGAGGGCCCCTCACTGTCTTTATTTATGTACGTAAGAAAGTTATGTGTGCAGCCCTGGCCGGTTTGGCTCAGCGGTTGGAGCGTCGGCCTGCGGTGCAGAGAGACCCGGGTTCGGTTCCCGCTAGGGGCGCGTACCTCCATTGCAGTTTGTCCCCGGCCCTGGTCGGTCGTGCGGGTGGCAGCCACTCCATGTGTCCCTTCACATCGATGTTTCTCTCTCTCTCTCCCTCTCTCTCCCTCCTGCTCTGATCAAAAAAAAAGAAAAAAAAAAGAAAGTTATGTGTGCAGTGTTGTTTTCTCTCTCAAATAAATTCAGGGATGATCTTATCAGATTTTCAGAGTCATCTCCATGAAATGTTTTATTGGAAATGCATTAAACACGCAAATGAATGTAGAATGAATAATAGGCCCCGTTTTCTTCCTGTTCAACAACCCAGCGCCGGCTCATCTGGTCAAAGCGTCCTGCGTCCCCTTCGCGAGAGGCGTGTCCTCGTCCCCGAGGACCGCACCCTGCTGGTCGGTGTGCGCTCGGTTCCGTGTGCTCCCCGCTGCCCCCAGGGACCCCTCGTCCTCCCCGGCCCTCCCCTGGCTCCATCGGGACACCGGCCAGAGCCAAGGACCAACGACGAGGGCTCCACTGGGCTTGGACCGTGTCCAGAATCCCCGGCCCCGTGGCTCAGGCTCCCAGGCCCGCTCCCCAGTGCGGGATGCTGGGCAGGGCGACAGTGGTGACCACACGCTGTCCCTGGTCAACAGAAGGCGTTGGGGGTGAGGACCCACAGTAACAGTCACCGCCTGAGCCCTGAGATGGGATTAGACCCCACCTGGGACGTGAGTCTGGGTGGCCCCCTCCAGACGTGTGGAGGCGGCACTGTGTGTGGGGTTCCCCAGGGGAACCCCGAAAGCATGCCCCTCTGCCGGGTGCTCACCTCGCCTGTCTGCCTTCTCACAGATTCTGACTTCAGCGAGGGGGGCTCCGCAGTTGCGAGACTCTCAGGACGGACTAGGCAAGGTTCTCAGCGGCCGCGGACTGTGGAAGCCAGACGGAGGCCGTCTCTCCCGCCTCACCTTGTCCGGGGGTCACGTCGCCCCGGGCGGTGCGCGTCCTCCTGCTGCCGCCTGAGGAGCCGAGACGCTCGAAGGCCCACGGTGCTCATCAGGCGCCGGGCGCCTTTCACGTCCTTGGGTCAGCCTGCGTGGATGAGGGTTCATCTACATTGTCAGATTAAGAGATTGATGCACATCGACGCTTCCTCTGATTTAACTCTATTTAGATTCCAAAGTACGGCGTTAGAAATGAAGACCCCAGCCTGTGTTTCATCTGCTTTCCCCCAGGCGTTCTGGGAGGATGCCTGCGTCGTACCATCTCCGCGTGGCTGTCACCTGTGTGTGCTGGCCTTGAACACCTGCCCCAAGGCGGCAGTGCCTGCTGGCGTCCCCGGGCCTCACGTCTGACCGGCTGGTACACATCCGGGGCCTCACAGACCCCCTGTTTCAGTCACTGCCTGACAGGACAGCTCAGAGCCCAGGATAGTGCTGCACCGGCCCGGGGAGGGAGCTCAGCTGGGGCCGGCCCGGCGGGGCACCCACACACTGCCCGGTACCCTGCCCACAGGTGAGTTCAGGTGCACTGCCCACAGGTGAGCTCAGGTGCACTGCCCACAGGTGAGCTCAGGTACATTGCCCACAGGTGAGCTCAGGTGCACTGCCCACAGGTGAGCTCAGGTGCACTGCCCACAGGTGAGCTCAGGTACCCTGCCCACAGGTGAGCTCAGGTACACTGCCCACAGGTGAGCTCAGGTGCACTGCCCACAGGTGAGCTCAGGTACCCTGCCCACAGGTGAGCTCAGGTGCACTTCCCACAGGTGAGCTCACCTGAGCTCGCTCAGCTCTTTATTATGGAGGCAAGGTTGACAGAGTCAGTGCTCTGGGGCTGAGCCCCGTCTTCAGCCTCCTTCCCCCCGGCAGTGGGGAGGCTGGGCCGAGTTCCCATGGCTCAGAACCCCAACTTTCTGACCCCGTGGTGGTGTTCCCGGCGTGGCCAGACCCCATCCCGAGGTGTCTTCTGAGCACGGACCACCCGAGGGCCACAACCTCCTCTCAGTATGAGCTCAGGTTTGGTCCGGGCCCCCCCACGAATGGCGTGACCTCCCTCCCTCCCTGAAGAGGAGATGATGTGAAGGAGGGTCCCCCCAGGCCAAGGGGCAGGGTCAAGCTCTCTCCCAGACGGTTGTGGCAACCCCCCTTCTTCGTCCCCACCTGAGAGCTTAGTGTCTCTCCCCTTACAGGTGAAACCTCCCACACCTGGGCTGTAAGGAGGGCCCGGTTCTCATTCAGCCTGTCCCTGCCCCCTGGGGCGGGAGTGTGCCCAGTGGTGCGGACAGGGTGTGGGAGGCCAGGTCCTCACGCCGATTGCGTCAGGGGAGCCGGGGTCTCAGACCTACAGACCTGAGGAGTCTCCCCTCCTCCGCCCTGCTCCGGGGATGCAATTCCCCTCCTGGACTCTGCCCAGTTTATTGATATTCTGGAACTTTCCATCCTGAACACGTTTGGCATTGCCGTCTGTGCTGGGGCAGGCAGGGTGTGCGTGCATGCCGTGTGCACGTGTGTGCTCGGGACGTGCACTCCTGGGAGCCCCGACTGTCCCCTCAGGGGTCACGTCCTGGTGACCAGCATAAGCCCAGCCCAGAGCACGGGGCCTCCGCGTGGTTCTTCAGTCCCTGCAGCTGGGCACGGCGGCCGAGACACCCCCACTTCACAGATGGGACCGCGGCTGGGACGCAGCAGGCAGCCTGCCCTGGGTCCCCCCGGCACCGGGCCGACCCGCACCCGGCCGGACGCAGCCTCCTGGTTAAGCACAGACCCAGTTCTCGGACTGCCCGGAGCCTGCAGGGTGAGGGAGCAGCCCTGGGGCCCCCGCCCGTCCTCGGGGTGGCTCCTGTCCTTGTTCACCGTCACCCACTGGGAACACGCAGCCCTGGAGACAGGAGCCCGTCAGACAGCCCCTGGAGCCCCACGCTCAGCACGGCTGGGCCAGGCTGGACTGTTCCAGGACTTTGCTGAGCCCTGAGGGGGACCGAGAACGAAATCACCAGAGCCGTGCAGACCACCCGTAAATAGACCCGCGCCCAGCGGTGAAATTCTGGCCCTCAGCCTCAGCCTCAGAGCCCCCCGTGAGACCCTGCGGCCCCCCAACTGGCAGCCTGTCCTCCACGCCCCTGGCACCCTCCACGCCCCTGGCACCCTCCACCTGCTCACGGCAGGAGCAAGAGTCTCGGGACCATTTTGTAGTCCTGGCTGAGGCCTGGGAGGGCCACCGGCTATTTTGAGGATATTGGGGAATCTCAGACCGCCCCCACTGACAGGTTAGCACCTCCCCTCCTTCTTGGACCTTTCTGGTGACCTCAGCAGGGTCCCCTCCACAGCACACGCAGGGACCTGCCAGGCCCCTCAGTGACAGGCCCAGCTCTGAGGCCTGCCCCCTGCAGCCTCGGGCAGCCCAGCCCTGTGCGAGGTGAGGTCTCTCCCAGGTGGTGCTGCGATCTCTGTACCCTCCATCCACCGGGTGTGCTCCCCCCAGGCCTGCAGCTGTCCCTGACCCCGCCCCTCCCCAGCTTTCGTGTGAGGACCACGTGTGCTGAGCTGGGGTGCAGACGCCCGTCCTCGTGGAGCGCATGCCGTCCGACGAGCCTGCGGACCCCACCCCGCCAGAGCAGGTTTTACCCAGAACACAGCTGCCTGGTTCCTCCCCAGGAGCTCTGGGAGCCACCTGCCCTGTAGACGGGCCACTGCAACCGCCCCAGGACAAGGAGCCTCGCGGCTGCGTCCAGGGACAGCGCCAGGACAACGGAAAGGCCTCTTCAGGGAGCCCCGCTGGCCCCGCCCTGATACCCGCTGGAGCTGAGTTCTCTCCAGTTCCGGAAGCCCAGACGGTTAAGGGAGAAGGAGCACTCAGCCCTCAGGCAGCACTCAGCCCTCAGGCACGCCACTCGGGGGTCCCAGCCACAGCCAATTCCCCAGGACCTGAGAGAAACAGAACAGGTTTTCCCAATGAGCCTCTGAGACAGCTCGTCCACATCCATCCACCATCTGTCCTCCAGCCTTTCGTCCATCCGTTCATCCACCCAGCTGCCAGTCCATCTATTCATCCACACATCACCCATCCATCCAACCACTGATCCATCCACTGATCTATCCATCTATTGACATAAATAGATGTATCCATCCATCCATCCACCTCTCCTTCCATTCATCTATGCATCTGTCCATCCATCCATCTGTCAATTCATCATCCATTGATCCATCTACCCATCCATCAATTTACCCATCTACCAATCCATTCATCCACCCATTCATCCAACTGCCAATCTTTCTATTTATCCATACATTGTTCATCCATCTGACCATTGATCCATCCACTGATCCATCCATCCATTTATCAATCTATCCATCCATCCATCCATCCATCCATCCATCCTCACCTTCCTTCATCGATCACACACCTTCTATATTTATTGGGTTTCCTTTTGGTGACCTCTTTCTGTCTACCTTACTATGGACACTCTGGCCTACTGGCAGGTGATGCTTGAGATTCCAATATTAAATTGTCGTTACTCTTGCTAATGTTTCTGACCACTCTTAAAATGAAATGCTTCCAGCCCTGGCCAGTTTGGCTCAGCGGTTAAAGCGTCGGTACATTGACCAAAGAGTCGTAGGTTCAATTCTGGTCAAGGGCACGTACCTCAGTTGCGGTTCGTCCCAGCCCTGGTTGGGGTCATGCAAGAGGCAACCAGTCGATGTGTCTCTCTCACATCGATGTTTCTCTCTCGCTCCCTCTTCCTTCCTCCTTCCCACTCTCTCTGAAGATAGATGGGAAAAGAGAAGAACAAAACAAAATGCTTCCAGCAGAGACCTTCAGACACGGGCCCTTCCGGGTGAGTAGATTTCAGGGGATGGAGCCGACACCCTTCGTGACCCTCTTGATGGTCACACAGCTGACTGAGCCCCTTCTCCAAACAGCTCTCAGCGGAGTGGGATCCGGCAGGACGGTGTCCACTCCACCCTGCACGAACGCAGGGCGCATCTAAGCCCACCACGCTCATTTCGTTTCCCTGGACAGTGACTGGTCTGGAGGGAACGTGGCCTCGCTCTGGCTGAGGTGCAGAGAGCAAGTGCCTCCCTGCGGGGTAAGGACAGAGCAGCCGAGGAGACAGCCTCCGCCTGTCCCCTTTATTCCCGCCGACGTCACGCCTGGAGCGGAATCAGCTGTCTCTCAAACCCGAGGCAACAGGTTGGGACGGAGGGACACAGAGGGAGCGCTCGTGTCCGTGCTGGAGTTCGGGGCCGCATCTGCAGCCTGCCGCCTGCTCTCCTGGTGTAAGACACCGCTGGCCAGGCGTGCTCTTCTCTAACCCGAGTGGTTCCCGGAGGTGCAGAAGACAGAGGCGCAGGCCCCAGAGGGGCGGGGGGCCTGGCTGACTGCAGTGGGGCGTTGAGGGTTCGTGTGCAGGTGGAGGGTGAGGGGGGCCTTTACTCCTGAAGGGCGTTGACGGGCCTGGGGTGTCCGCCTGATACAGGAGAGGCTGTCGGGCCCTGGGCGAAGGTGGTCTCAAGCCGGACAGACTGGGATGGCATCGCGTCTGCCCGCTCGGTGCGACCCTGGGCGGGCAGCTCTCCGAACCCAGCGTCGTCCTCTTTACGTGGGAGCAACTGTGTTCTGAGCCTGGGAAGACGTGGCGAAAGGTGGGTGCCCCCCGAGGTGCGGGGTGCAGGGCAGGTGATTCCCACTCCCAGACACGCGGGGACCCATCCCTTCCTGAGGACGAGGGGCACATCTGTTGTGACGGAATGGACGCAGCTTTGACGGAGGGACCCTTCAGGGCAGCAGGTTCTAGTTCACAGCAGTGACGTGAGAAGGAACATTGTGACTGGGAACAGCTCAGGTGTCCTGAGTGGTCAGCTGTGGGCTGTGGGCTGGTTTGGACGACCAAGGGCCAGTGCAGCCTGGGGCCACCCCGCTGGGGGAGGCGACAGGTGTGGGATGGTCCCCGGATGTCTGGCCGCCGTCCATGGTGCATGCAGGGTCTGCGTCAGGAGACAGGTCCTCGGTCCCCTCAAGGCGTCCGAAGCCTCCTGCGGCCGCCACGCGTGGTCTTCTCCCGGGGTCTCCTTCCGCACCACTTTCAACCTCATGTCTCCAAAAGAAAGAGCCGGGCCCTCTAACGTCCCCCGACGTCCTCCCGATCCGGGACTCAACCCGAGCACTTCCTCACGGGACCAAGGAGTTGTCTCCTAGCCTGCATGCACCCCCATCGGCAGGATCCCACCCAGCCGCTCTGGGGCTGCTCTGGAGCCTGGCAGGGGCCGGGCTCTGGGCGAACAAGCCCTCTGGCACCCCCAGAAGCCTGCATGGGCTGTGTTTCACCCCGAAGCCTGACGTTGAGTACGCCGTCTACCGGACTACCCAGCACAGAGGACCGTCAGCACCTGCTCTCTGCAATGAGCTCACAAGCTGTGGGGATTCGGGGTGTCAGCAGTGCTGGGGGAGCGTGTCCCCCTCAGGCTCTGGGGCTCTGTGTCGGGGTGAACAGGAGCCCCACGTGGGGCTGCGCTCAGAACACCGACCAGGCTGGAGTCAGCTGCATGCTGAGATCTGGGGGGAAGGCTGACTCTCGGGGGAGGACGGGGAGCAGGAGGATGGTCCAGAAGTGAGGTGCCGCTGGCTACCATCTGGCCTCTGCCCTCGACTCCTGGACACGTGGGGCTGGAGAACGGGGAGACCGACTGTCCTCCTTCCGGCCGGGGCCATCGAGGCTGGTGGCGTCCTCGGCCACCAACTCCTCTGGTCTCACACCATCCGCCTGACTCGCCCGGCCCGGGGCCTCCGGGGGTTCGGGGCTCGGCCCCGGGGAGCAGCAGGGCCCGGCCAGCCCTCTGCTTTCTCCACAGCGCTGAGGAACACCCGGGCTTGCAGCCGGGGAGGCGTCGTTCCCATCGGGAGGCTCAGGCCCAGCCCGGCCCTGCTGTCTGCGGCGCCATCAAGGGCAGCGTGGAAATACCCACGGCAGCGAGGCTGCGTGGCCGTCGCGGCTGGAGTCACGGCCCAGCCCTGCCCGGCCCGTCGTTTTGTGCGGCCTCCGCACCTCAGGGACCCGGCAGTGGTCTCCTCTAGGCCTTGCCGGGCGTGCAGCCAAGGCCCTGGGGGTGGGGTGCCCTGCTCGGCGACCCCTTGTCCTGTCATCGGAGCCCGTCGCCTACCCAGGGACACGGTCTACGCCGCGCACTGCACACGGCTTTCCCTGCGCCGCCAGGGCGCGCTCCCCGTGGAATGTTCCGGCTCCTTGTAGTCCGCGTGGTTAGCAGGTAATGGTTGCAGACATATTCGCTAGAAGACTCATGTGCAAAATATATATATATATTATCTAGACCCTGACCTCACCGCTTCCTCAGAGTTCACGCGAAGGAGATCACAGACGTCGGTGTGGAATGCAAACGATGAAACGGCTGGAGGGGAGCCGGGGAGAAAGCCGCCGACCTCGGGTTCGGTGATGAGTCTTTTAGGTACAACACCGAAAGCAGAGTCCGCGAGAGGAACAAAAGTGATGGGTGGAGCGTCATTGAAATGACAAACGTCTGCTCGGCCCCAGACGTGGTCAGAGCCACGCACAGCACACCCGCCGAAGCGCCCGCGTGTGGGATCCACACAACGGTTCCAGTTCAACAGCGGGGAAGGACCCAACTAAAGCCGGGTGAAGGGTTGGACGAAGCCTCACAGGAGGACATCCGTGGACATCAGCGACGCAGGACCCGGGGCTGTGGGCTGAGACAAGGAGCATCCCTGTGTACCAATTAGATGGCGACCGTGAGAACTGTGGGCACAGCGTCCACGGGCCGGATGGAATCGTCACTCAGGGCCGGCCGGAGCCCACGTGGTGTGGACACTTTGGAAGACGGGCTGAAGGTTCCTTAGAAGCTGAACAAACTCTTCCCGTATGATCCCACAGTCACACTTCTTTTTTTTTCATCCTCACCTGGGGATGTATATATTTTTTATATTTATCTTCAAACAGAGTGGGAGGGGGAGAGAAACATCGATGTGAGAGGGACACATCAATTAGTTGCCACCAGCACGACCCCAACCGGGGCTGGAGACGAACCGCAACTGAGGTACATGCCCTTGGACAGAATCGAACCCAGGACTCCCTGGTCCGCAGAATGACGCTCTAACGGCTGAGCCAAACCGGCCAGGGCCCACAGGCTTGCTTCTCCCATTTACTCCCATGAACTGAAAAATTAGGTCCCCATAAAACACGACACATGGATGTTTATAGCAGCTTTATTCAGAATTGTCAACACTTGGAGACAACTAAGCTATCCTTCGGTAGGTGATGGGAAAACAAACCATGGTCCATCCAGACAGTGGAATATTAGTTCGAGCAGAAAAGACGAAGGAACCTTAAATGCTCATGACTAAGTGAGAGAAGCCAGTCTGGCTGTCTACGCTCTGTGTGATTCCAGCGCTGTGACATTTGGGAACAGGCAAAGCTGTGGAGACAGGGGCAGATCCGTGGTGGCCAGGGGTCGGGGAGGGAAGGATGAACAGGCAGAGCTGGGGGTACTTTCAGGGCAGCGGAACTATCGCGCGGATGTACGTCATTAAACATTCGTCAAAGCTCATGGCGTTTATAACATAGAGTGGCCCTAATGGAATGTAACCTCTGGATTGCAGTTCACTTAGCAACAATGTATCAGTGTTGGCTCATGAACCAGGGCACCGTGCTCATGCAAGATGTTAGTAACAGGGGAAGTCGTGTGTGTGTGTGTGTGTGTGTGTGTGTGTGTGTGAGAGAGAGAGATATGTGGGGACTCTCTGCGTCTTCTGTTCAATTTTTCTGTAAACCTAAAACTGCTCTAGGAAATAAAGTGTACTTATTTTAAACAGTATCTTCACAAAAGAAGAAGGGACATAATTTACTTGACCCAGTGCATTCAAGGTTTACAGAATTTATGACATGAATATTTATTGTCGGTTGTGAAAGTGGTGGCTCTTTGCCCCCAGCGCCCATTCTCTCTCTCCTCCCTCATAACTGCTTAGTTTTATCCGGGCACACGGCTGCCCAAATTAAGGCCTGTTTTCCCAGCCTTCTTGCGGCTAGATATGGTTGTGAGACCAAGTTTTGGCCAATAAAATGCCCAAGGTTATGTGTGCAGCCCCTTAGAGGGAGGGTACCTAACCTCCCCTTTTCCTCCTTCCAGCTGGTGGAAATGCAGATGTGATGGCGGAGGCAGATGCAGCCCTTTTGGGGCATGAGGTGAGCTTGGGAATGGAGGCCATGTGAGGTAGAACAAGGAGCTAGAAAATCTGGGCTCTTCAAACCGTGGACCTTCCTCACCATAACTTCCTCACACGCCAGCACAAGAAGATGCTGTCCATTCCCGACAATCTGTTCTGTCACCCCCCCCCCCCGCACCTGCCCATGTCAGTGGGGAGCCTGTGAGTGCTGTTCATTGAGAATGATCTCTGCCAGTCATCACCAGTAGGGACGAGACCACAGGAGGGATGAGACCCCAGCAGGGAGGAGACCCCAGGAGGAAGGAGACCCCAGGATGGAGGAGACCCCATGAGGAAGGAGACCCCAGGGGGGAGGAGACCCCAGGGGGGAAAGAGACCCCAGGGGGGAGGAGACCCCAGCGGGGAGGAGATCACAGGGGGGATGAGACCCCAGCGGGGAGGAGACCCCAGGGGGAGGAGACCAGCCAGTAAAGAGGTAGGGAGGGAGCGAGGAGGAAGAGGGGGTGTGCTCGTGAAAGTGGGGGGTTACAGGGAGGGGCTGGCAGGTGTGAGCAGATGTTCCTCCGTTAGCCCGTGCCCAGGCTCCCCCTGTTAGTGAGAGGGACCCTGTGTCCCTGTCAGCAGCCCGACGGGAAGCCCTTCCGTCACAGCACTAGGTGCCCAGAGAGGACTGGGTGGAGGGCCCAGGAACTCCGTCCTGGGGAGACAGGACAGGGCGACCCCATTCCCTGGTGCCGGGCCTCTGTCCAGCCCACTCCCTCCACGAGTCCCAGCGGGGTCTCCGCTTCCTTGCCCTCCCTCTGTGGCTCACCTTCCTCCAGACCACAGCTGGGTTCCGAGTCGTGGGCACACGCCTGACGGTGACCCTCCCTGTGGGGTCTGCACCCTGTGTCCCTGATCACAGGTCCCAGCCTGTGGCCCGGACACAGCGCCTGCCCTGAGCTGCTTATCCACGCCCTGGAAGCTGACCTCACGGGCTCTCTGCCCACTGACCCTGGTGCCGTGGGGCCCGGGTACTGTCAGCGGCCTCGATCCTTCTGAACTCATCCCGGAGGGCAGCCTGGAGGAGGAGAGACCCGGAGCCAGAGCTGGGCAGAGTCCAGGGGTGTGTGCAGTGTGCCCTTGGGGAGTTCCTGACCCCCTGTTTTCACTTCCCTCCCCGAGAGTAGGAGCAGGGTGGAGACTCGGGCGCAGGGGACGGAGCGGGCCCCCAGGGCGGCGCAGGGACTCGCGCGTCCTGCCCTGACCACGCCTGTGTCCTGTGTCCTCATCGGCCACTGTGTCCGTCAGCAGCGCAGCGGGTGGCAGGCCTCGTGACGGCGGGTCAGCACTTGTACCCGGTTTCCGTGAGCCTCTGTCGTCTTGTCTGAGGGAATTTGCTGTGTCCTCTCGGCTTGTTTCCTTCTCCGTCTCTGTGGGTCTGACCTTTCTGTTCTTTAATAGCGACCTTGGAGCCCGCCTGGAGCCCGAGGGCGTGAGGTGGCCGGGCAGAGCCGGAGCCAGGAAGCCCCTCGGAGAGCCGCCCCCTCCCCGGGACCCCAGAGCGAGGGCCCAGGACGCAGCGCCCGGCTGATCCCGACGGTCCCCGCGTGGGTGATGGGCCGGACGCACGAGCGGTATTTTTGGTGAGTGGGGCTGAATTAATACAGTCCCAGTGTCAGCAAAGTGCACTGCAGACTGACTGAAAATACCCCGTTGGGACATGATCTCAACGAAGAGAGAGTAACAGCCCGTGACCCATTATTCTCCCCGGTCACTGGTCTCGGGTGTTTCCCTGGCGGGCGCTCAGTGCCCGCGGCCCTGCGGGGACACGAAGCGGGAGTCAGAGCTCGGGCGACCCATGTGTTCACTGTGCAGCCTCAGGCGAGTGAGCAACCTCTCTGTGTCTGTCATTCCAGCACGAGGGTGATGCAGCAGCTACTTTGTAGCCTGGGAAGAGCTACCGTTGCCCGAGCCGAGCAGGGCTTGCCGAGCGATCACGTGTAAGTGCCAGTCTCAGGAGGTTTGGGCTTCGCGGTGGGACTCGGCATTCCCGGCAGAGCTGGTCCGATGGGGGCGGGGTAACTGCCACCTCCTGCCACTGACAGGTGGCAGACAAGCTTTGCACACGTCATGCCCCCCAGCCCCGGGGAAGGTCGGGCAATAATTCTCTCCTGCGGTGAAGCTCTGGCCCCAGGCCTCCCGGATCCCGCTGTGGCCACCGAGGGAGCACGAGGAACCTGCAAGAGGGTCTTCTGGGCACAGGCTCTAGCGAGGCGGGGCCTGCCGTAGGGAGACGCGGCCCTGGGGTGTCCTGTCGCGGACCCCTGCGGTGGCTGATGGGAGCAGCGCCCTGCTGCGTGCTGGGTGTCCGAGCCCCGTTCTGCAGCCGCCCCAGGAGCAGACCCCGAGCCCAGGCCTCAGGGTGAGGAGTTGGGGGCGCACAGAGCAGAGGGAGCGAGGGCCCGTGGTGTGACGTGGACACGGCGGTGAGACGGGGTCTCTTCCACAGTAAACGCTGAAAAACTGCCCCCTGAGGGCTGACGGGCGCGGAGGGGCTGGACGGTCAGGCCTCCCTGCCCACCGGCGTTGGCTCAGGCTGGTGGTGGGCAGGGCACGCAGTGGGCAGTGGGGTCTGCCGTCCGAGCCCAGACAAAGACGCGGGTGCTGGGTGCTGGCAGGCATGGCACCCAGGGGACCCCAGTAGAGGTGGCGGGGGCCCCACAGAACCCACCGCCTGCTGACCCGCCTCCTGAGCCGAACGTGATCGGGCCGGTTCTGGGGAATGAGAGGTCCCTAGAAGGGGGCTGAGGTCCAGCCTCAGGAGGACAGAGACCTTGAAGTGCCAGGAAGCTGATCACTGCCTGGGACCGGGTCTAACCTGGTCTTTCTTCTTCACCGAGAGCGCATCCCGGAGACTCACATCCGACCAGCCTCCTCCGCCTCGAAGAGAAACGACCCAAAGCGACCCTGCCCCAGGTGCCCCTCTGCTCCCGAATCACTGTTCTCCGGGGAGGAGCAACCAGGGCCCGGGGCTGAGGGTGCCGCCGGAGCCTGGGGCCGGTCGTCTCCCTGGGACCTGCTGTCCTGACCCACCGTGGGCGTCACCTCCTCCGCGACCTCCCAGGCATCCTCTCCCGTGGGCTCCTGTGGAACAGGGTGCGTGCCCAGGTCACGGCCTGACCACCTGCCGCCCCTCCCGCATTGCTCCCGGCTCACCTCAGCCCCTCAGCACCCTGCACCCTGCACAGCCTCCCCCTCGGGCAGGGCTCTGGGCTCAGCACGGGAAGGTCAGCTGCCCCGAGTGGCCCACCCCCGCCCTTCGGGAAGCGCTGCCCCCGGGTCTCAGGGTTGGCGCACCCAGCTTCCTCCTGCGCCTCCCACAGAACCACCTCCAGCACCCACGGCAGCCTCACGGCCTTTCTGATGCTCCAGAGCTGCCAAGAGCGAGACCACGGGGCGTTCGGTTTGCACACTCAGCCCTCGGCCCCGCCACGGCCACAGAGCCCCGGCCATGGAACCCCAGCCACGGAAGGATGCTGAGCAGGGGCATGAGACGTGGTGCACCCAAGACATGAGGGTGCAGACTTTCCTGGCAGGAAGGCCCTTCAACACCTGGCTGGCATTGCCCAGCCCACGGCAGACCTCAGAGCCCGTGGCCTGTGCTGCCGCCCCACCGCGGAGCCTGCCCTCAGCTGCTCCCTGTCACTTCACAGCCACACCAGGGGTCAGGAGGCGAACCATGGCCTCCCCAGATCGTCTCTGCCTCCAGTTGAAAAATCTGAGTTCGTCCCAATAAACAACGGAGCGTTTCAAAGGCACCCCGTACCTCTGGGAGCATGCGGTGCGTTCTGAGGTCTCTGGCCGCACGAGATTGTCTCCGAGCGCACTGTCTGTGTCCCCCAGGTGCGGGGACCTAGCCTGGTGGAGCGGCTGAGTGTTCTGAGCGGCAGGTGGGGGGAAGGTCTGTCGTGCTGAATGCGAGTGGACAGGATCAGACTGGGCTGCATGGACCAGGACCCCGTCCCCTTTCTAACACTGGCCCATGGGTCCCCACGGGAAGTGGGGGTTAACCTCATCCCCGTTCTTGTTGAACACGAACTGCTTTTAAGGGGAGCTGGGCCTGAGCTCAAGCCTCTCCGCAGGCTCACTGTCTGTGCCAGGTTCACTGTCTGTACCAGGCTCACTGTCTGTACCAGGCTCACTGTCTGTACCAGGCTCACTGTCTGTACCAGGCTCACTGTCTGTACCAGGCTCACTGTCTGTACCGGGCTCACTGTCTGTACCGGGTTCACTGTCTGTACCGGGCTCACTGTCTGTACCAGGCTCACTCTCTGTACCATGCTCACTGTCTGTACCAGGCTCACTGTCTGTACCAGGCTCACTGTCTGTACCGGACTCACTGTCTGTACCAGGCTCACTGTCTGTACCAGGCTCACTCTCTGTACCAGGCTCACTGTCTGTACCAGGCTCACTGTCTGTACCGGGCTCACTGTCTGTACCGGGCTCACTGTCTGTACCAGGCTCACTGTCTGTACCAGGCTCACTGTCTGTACCAGGCTCACTGTCTGTACCGGGTTCACTGTCTGTACCGGGCTCACTGTCTGTACCGGGCTCACTGTCTGTACCAGGCTCACTGTCTGTACCAGGCTCACTGTCTGTACCAGGCTCACTGTCTGTACCGGGCTCACTGTCTGTACCGGGTTCACTGTCTGTACCGGGCTCACTGTCTGTACCAGGCTCACTCTCTGTACCATGCTCACTGTCTGTACCAGGCTCACTGTCTGTACCAGGCTCACTGTCTGTACCAGGTTCACTGTCTGTGCCAGTTCACTGTCTGTACCAGGTTCACTGTCTGTACCGGGCTCACTGTCTGTACCAGGCTCACTCTCTGTACCATGCTCACTGTCTGTACCAGGCTCACTGTCTGTACCAGGCTCACTGTCTGTACCGGGCTCACTGTCTGTACCAGGCTCACTGTCTGTACCAGGCTCACTGTCTGTACCAGGCTCACTCTCTGTACCATGCTCACTGTCTGTACCAGGCTCACTGTCTGTACCGGGCTCACTGTCTGTACCGGGCTCACTTCACTGTCTGTACCAGGCTCACTGTCTGTACAGGCTCACTGTCTGTACCGGCTCACTGTCCTGTACCAGGTTCACTGTCTGTACCAGGTTCACTGTCTGTACCAGGTTCACTGTCTGTACCAGGCTCACTGTCTGTACCAGGCTCACTGTCTGTACCGGGCTCACTGTCTGTACCGGGCTCACTGTCTGTACCAGGCTCACTGTCTGTACCAGGCTCACTGTCTGTACCAGGCTCACTGTCTGTACCGGACTCACTGTCTGTACCGGTTCACTGTCTGTACCAGGTTCACTGTCTGTACCAGGCTCACTGTCTGTACCAGGCTCACTGTCTGTACCAGGCTCACTGTCTGTACCAGGCTCACTGTCTGTACCGGGCTCACTGTCTGTACCGGGCTCACTGTCTGTACCGGGCTCACTGTCTGTACCGGGCTCACTGTCTGTACCGGTTCACTGTCTGTACCAGGCTCACTGTCTGTACCAGGCTCACTGTCTGTACCAGGCTCACTGTCTGTACCAGGCTCACTGTCTGTACCAGGCTCACTGTCTGTACCAGGCTCACTGTCTGTACCAGGCTCACTGTCTGTACCAGGCTCACTGTCTGTACCAGGCTCACTGTCTGTACCGGACTCACTGTCTGTACCGGGCTCACTGTCTGTACCAGGGCTCACTGTCTGTACCAGGCTCACTGTCTGTACCGGCTCACTGTCTGTACCAGGCTGCACTGTCCTGTACCGGCTCACTGTCTGTACCGGGCTCACTGTCTGTACCGGGCTCACTGTCTGTACCGGGCTCACTGTCTGTACCGGGCTCACTGTCTGTACCAGGCTCACTGTCTGTACCAGGCTCACTGTCTGTACCAGGCTCACTGTCTGTACCAGGCTCACTGTCTGTACCGGGCTCACTGTCTGTACCGGGTTCACTGTCTGTACCGGGTTCACTGTCTGTACCGGGTTCACTGTCTGTACCAGGCTCACTGTCTGTACCAGGCTCACTGTCTGTACCAGGTTCACTGTCTGTACCAGGCTCACTGTCTGTACCAGGTTCAACTGTCCTGTACCAGGCTCACTGTCTGTACCGGGTTCACTGTCTGTACCAGGCTCACTGTCTGTACCAGGTTCACTGTCTGTACCAGGCTCACTGTCTGTACCAGGTTCACTGTCTGTACCAGGCTCACTGTCTGTACCGGGTTCACTGTCTGTACCAGGCTCACTATCTGTACCAGGCTCACTGTCTGTACCGGGTTCACTGTCTGTACCAGGCTCACTGTCTGTACCAGGCTCACTGTCTGTACCAGGTTCACTGTCTGTACCAGGCTCACTGTCTGTACCAGGTTCACTGTCTGTACCAGGCTCACTGTCTGTACCGGGTTCACTGTCTGTACCAGGCTCACTGTCTGTACCAGGCTCACTGTCTGTACCAGGCTCACTGTCTGTACCAGGCTCACTGTCTGTACCGGGTTCACTGTCTGTACCGGGCTCACTGTCTGTACCAGGCTCACTGTCTGTACCAGGCTCACTGTCTGTACCAGGCTCACTGTCTGTACCAGGTTCACTGTCTGTACCAGGCTCACTGTCTGTACCGGGTTCACTGTCTGTACCAGGCTCACTGTCTGTACCAGGCTCACTGTCTGTGCCGGTTCACTGTCTGTACCAGGCTCACTGTCTGTACCAGGCTCACTGTCTGTGCCGGTTCACTGTCTGTACCAGGCTCACTGTCTGTACCGGGTTCACTGTCTGTACCAGGCTCACTGTCTGTACCGGGCTCACTGTCTGTACCAGGCTCACTGTCTGTACCAGGCTCACTGTCTGTACCAGGTTCACTGTCTGTACCAGGCTCACTGTCTGTACCAGGTTCACTGTCTGTACCAGGCTCACTGTCTGTACCGGGTTCACTGTCTGTACCAGGCTCACTGTCTGTACCAGGCTCACTGTCTGTACCAGGTTCACTGTCTGTACCAGGCTCACTGTCTGTACCAGGCTCACTGTCTGTACCAGGTTCACTGTCTGTACCAGGCTCACTGTCTGTACCAGGTTCACTGTCTGTACCAGGTTCACTGTCTGTACCAGGCTCACTGTCTGTACCAGGTTCACTGTCTGTACCAGGCTCACTGTCTGTACCAGGTTCACTGTCTGTACCAGGCTCACTGTCTGTACCGGGTTCACTGTCTGTACCAGGCTCACTATCTGTACCAGGCTCACTGTCTGTACCATGGTTCACTGTCTGTACCAGGCTCACTGTCTGTACCAGGCTCACTGTCTGTACCAGGTTCACTGTCTGTACCAGGCTCACTGTCTGTACCAGGCTCACTGTCTGTACCGGGTTCACTGTCTGTACCAGGCTCACTGTCTGTACCAGGCTCACTGTCTGTACCAGGCTCACTGTCTGTACCAGGCTCACTGTCTGTACCGGGTTCACTGTCTGTACCAGGCTCACTGTCTGTACCAGGCTCACTGTCTGTACCAGGCTCACTGTCTGTACCAGGTTCACTGTCTGTACCAGGCTCACTGTCTGTACCGGGTTCACTGTCTGTACCAGGCTCACTGTCTGTACCAGGCTCACTGTCTGTACCAGGCTCATGGTCTGTACCGGTTCACTGTCTGTACCAGGCTCACTGTCTGTACCCGTGTTCACTGTCTGTACCAGGCTCACTGTCTGTACCCAGGCTCACTGTCTGTACCAGGCTCACTGTCTGTACCAGGTTCACTGTCTGTACCAGGGCTCACTGTCTGTACCAGGCTCACTGTCTGTACCAGGCTCACTGTCTGTACCAGGTTCACTGTCTGTACCAGCTCACTGTCTGTACCAGGCTTCACTGTCTGTACCAGGCTCACTGTCTGTACAGGGTTCACTGTCTGTACCAGAGCTCACTGTCTGTACCAGCTCACTGTCTGTACCAGGCTCACTGTCTGTACCAGGCTCACTGTCTGTACCAGGCTCACTGTCTGTACCAGGCTCACTGTCTGTACCAGGCTCACTGTCTGTACCAGGCTCACTGTCTGTACCAATGTCACTGTCTGTACCAGGCTCACTGTCTGTAACAGGGCTCACTGTCTGTACCAGGCTCACTGTCTGTACCAGGCTCACTGTCCTGTACCAGGTTCACTGTCTGTACCAGGCTCACTGTCTGTACCAGGCTCACTGTCTGTACCAGTTACCAGGCTAACTGTCTGTACCGGGTTCACTGTCTGCTACCAGGCTCACTGTCTGTACCAGGCTCACTGTCTGTACCAAGGTTCACTGTCTGTACCAGGCTACTGTCTGTACCAGCTCACTGTCTGTACCAGGCTCACTGTCTGTACCGGGTTCACTGTCTGTACCAGGCTCACTGTCTGTACCAGGCTCACTGTCTGTACCAGGCTCACTGTCTGTACCAGGTTCACTGTCTGTACCAGGCTCACTGTCTGTACCAGGCTCACTGTCTGTACCAGGCTCACTGTCTGTACCAGGCTCACTGTCTGTACCAGGCTCACTGTCTGTACCGGTTCACTGTCTGTACCAGGCTCACTGTCTGTACCAGGCTCACTGTCTGTACCAGGCTCACTGTCTGTACCAGGCTCACTGTCTGTACCAGGCTCACTGTCTGTACCGGGTTCACTGTCTGTACCAGGTTCACTGTCTGTACCAGGCTCACTGTCTGTACCAGGTTCACTGTCTGTACCAGGCTCACTGTCTGTACCAGGCTCACTGTCTGTACCAGGCTCACTGTCTGTACCAGGTCACTGTCTGTACCAGGTTCACTGTCTGTACCATGCTCACTGTCTGTACCAGGCTCACTGTCTGTACCAGTTCACTGTCTGTACCAGGCTCACTGTCTGTACCGGTTCACTGTCTGTACCAGGCTCACTGTCTGTACAGGCTCACTGTCTGTACCAGGTTCACTGTCTGTACCAGGCTCACTGTCTGTACCAGGCTCACTGTCTGTTACCAGGCTCACTGTCTGTACCAGGTTCACTGTCGTACCAGGGCTCACTGTCTGTACAGGGTTCACTGTCTGTACCAGGCTCACTGTCTTACCAGGCTCACTGTCTGTACCAGTTCACTGTCTGTACCAGGCTCACTGTCTGTACCAGGCTCACTGTCTGTACCAGGCTTCACTGTCTGTACCAGCTCACTGTCTGTACCAGGCTCACTGTCTGTACCAGGCTCACTGTCTGTACCAGGCTCACTGTCTGTACCAGGTTCACTGTCTGTACCAGGCTCACTGTCTGTACCAGGCTCACTGTCTGTACCAGGCTCACTGTCTGTACCAGGTTCACTGTCTGTACCAGGCTCACTGTCTGTACCAGGCTCACTGTCTGTACCAAGTTCACTGTCTGTACCAGGCTCACTGTCTGTACCAGGCTCACTGTCTGTACCAGGCTCACTGTCTGTACCAGGCTCACTGTCTGTACCAAGTTCACTGTCTGTACCAGGTCACTGTCTGTACCAGGCTCCTGTCTGTACCAGGCTCACTGTCTGTACCAGGCTCACTGTCTGTACCAAGGTTCACTGTCTGTACCAGGCCCACTGTTGTAGGCTCCACTGTCTGTAACCGGCTCACTGTCTTACCAGTTCACTGTCTGTACCAGGTCTCACTGTCTGTACCAGGCTTCACTGTCTGTACCAGGCTCACTGTCCTGTACAGGCTCACTGTCTGTACCAGGCTCACTGTCTGTACCAGGTTCCTGTCTGTACCAGGCTCCTGTCTGTACCAGGCTCACTGTCTGTACCAGGCTCACTGTCTGTACAGCTCACTGTCTGACCGGTTCACGTCTGTACCAGGGTCACTGTCTGTACCAGGTTCACTGTCCTTACCAGGCTCACTGTCGGTCCCGGTTACTGTCCTGTATCGGTTCACTGTCTGTACCAGGGCTCACTGTCTGTACCAGGCTCACTGTCTGTACCAGCTCACTGTCTGTGCCGGGTTCACTGTCTGTACCAGCTCACGTGTCTGTACCAGGCTCACTGTCTGTACCAGGTTCACTGTCTGTACCCGGGTCACTGTCTGTACCAGGTTCACTGTCTGTACCAGCTCACTGTCTGTGCCGGGTCACTGTCTGTACCAGTTCACTGTCTGTACCATGCTCACTGTCTGTACCAGGCTCACTGTCTGTGCCGGTTCACTGTCTGTACAGGTTCACTGTCTGTACCAGGCTCACTGTCTGTACCGGCTCATGTCTGTGCCGGGTTCACTGTCTGTAACCAGGTTCACTGTCTGTACCAGGCTCACTGTCCTGCTACCAGGTTCACTGTCTGTACAGGCTCACTGTCTGTACCAGGCTTCACTGTCTGTACCAGGCACTGTCTGTACCAGGCTCACTGTCTGTACCAGGCTTCACTGTCTGTACCAGGTTCACTGTCTGTACCAGGCTCACTGTCTGTACCAGGTTCACTGTCTGTACCAGGTTCACTGTATGTACCAGGCTCACTGTCTGTGCCAGGCTCACTGTCTGTACCAGGTTCACTGTCTGTACCAGGTTCACTGTCTGTACCCAGGCTCACTGTCTGTACCAGGCTCACGGTCTGTTACCACGGCTCACTGTCTGTACCAGGTTCACTGTCTGTACCAGGCTCACTGTCTGTACCAGGCCTCACTGTCTGTACAGGGTTACTGTCTGTACCAGGCTCACTGTCTGTACCGGGCCACTGTCTGTACCAGGCTCACTGTCTGTACCAGGCTCACTGTCTGTACCGGGTTCACTGTCTGTACCAGGCTCACTGTCTGTACCAGGCTCACTGTCTGTACCAGGCTCACTGTCTGTACCAGTGCTCACTGTCTGTACAGGTTCACTGTCTGTACCAGGCTCACTGTCCTGTACCAGGCTCACTGTCTGTACCAGGTTCACTGTCTGTACCAGGCTCACTGTCTGTACCAGGCTCACTGTCTGTACCAGGCTCACTGTCTGTACCAGGCTCACTGTCTGTACCAGGCTCACTGTCTGTACCAGGTTCACTGTCTGTACCAGGTTCACTGTCTGTACCAGGTACTGTCTGTACCGGCTCACTGTCTGTACCAGGCTCACTGTCTGTACCAGGCTCACTGTCTGTACCAGGCTTCCGTGTACAGGCACTGTTGTACCCGGTCTGATACCAGGCTCACTGTTGTACCAGGCTCACTGTCTGTACCAGGTTCACTGCTCTGTACCAGGCTTCACTGGTCTGTACCGGGTTCACTGTCTGTACCAGGCTCACTGTCTGTACCCAGGCTCACTGTCTGTCCGGCTCACTGTCTGTCCAGGCTCACTGTCTGTACCAGGCTCACTGTCTGTACCAGGTCACTGTCTGTACCGGGTTCACTGTCTGTACCAGGCTCACTGTCTGTACCCGGCTCACTGTCTGTACCAGGGTTCCCTGTCTGTACCAGTTCACTGTCTGTACCAGGCTCACTGTCTGTACCAGGCTCACTGTCTGTACCAGGTTCACTGTCTGTACCAGGCTCACTGTCTGTACCAGGCTCACTGTCTGTACCAGGCTCACTGTCTGTACCAGGTTCACTGTCTGTACCAGGCTCACTGTCTGTACCAGGCTCACTGTCTGTACCAGGATCACTGTCTGTACCAGGCTCACTGTCTGTACCAGGCTCACTGTCTGTCCCAGGTTCACGGTCTGTACCAGGCTCACTGTCTGTACCAGGCTCACTGTCTGTACCAGGCTCACTGTCTGTACCAGGCTCACTGTCTGTACCAGGCTCACTGTCTGTACCGGTTCACTGTCTGTACCGGTTCACTGTCTGTACCATGGCTCACTGTCTTACCAGTTCACTGTCTGTACCAGGCTCCTGTCTGTACCAGGCTCACTGTCTGTACCAGGCATCACTGTCTGTGCCGGGTTCACTGTCGGACCAGGTTCACTGTCTGTACCAGGCTCACTGTCTGTACCAGGCTCACTGTCTGTGCCGGGTCACTGTCTGTACCAGGTCACTGTCTGTACCAGGCTCACTGTCTGTTACCAGGCTCACTGTCTGTGCCGGGTTCACTGTCTGTACCAGGTTCACTGTCGTACCAGGCTCCCTGGTCTGTACCAGGCTCACTGTCACCTGCTACCAGGCTCACTTTCTGTACCAGGCTCACTGTCTGTACCAGGCTCACTGTCTGTACCAGGTTCACTGTCTGTACCAGGCTCACTGTCTGTACCAGGCTCACTGTCTGTACAGTCACTGTCTGTATCAGGTTCATGTCATGATACAGGTCACTGTCTGTACCAGGCTCCACTGTCTGTAAGGGTCACTGTCTGTATCAGGGTTCACTGTCTGTACCGGGTTCACTGTCTGTACCAGGTTCACTGTCGTACCAGGCTCACTGTCTGTACCAGGTCACTGTCTGTCGCCCGGGTTCACTGTCTGTACCAGGCTCACTGTCTGTACCAGGCTCACTGTCTGTACCAGGTTCACTGTCTGTACCGGGTTCACTGTCTGTACCAGGTTCACTGTCTGTACCAGGCTCACTGTCTGTGCCGGGTTCACTGTCTGTACCAGGTTCACTGTCTGTACCAGGCTCACTGTCTGTACCAGGCTCACTGTCTGTGCCGGGTTCACTGTCTGTACCAGGTTCACTGTCTGTACCAGGCTCACTGTCTGTACCAGGCTCACTGTCTGTGCCGGGTTCACTGTCTGTACCAGGTTCACTGTCTGTACCAGGCTCACTGTCTGTACCAGGTTCACTGTCTGTACCAGGTTCACTGTCTGTACCAGGCTCACTGTCTGTACCAGGCTCACTGTCTGTACCGGGTTCACTGTCTGTATCAGGTTCACTGTCTGTACCGGGTTCACTGTCTGTACCAGGCTCACTGTCTGTACCAGGCTCACTGTCTGTACCAGGCTCACTGTCTGTACCAGGTTCACTGTCTGTACCAGGCTCACTGTCTGTACCAGGTTCACTGTCTGTATCAGGTTCACTGTCTGTACCAGGCTTCACTGTCTGTACCAGGCTTCACTGTCTGTACCAGGCTTCACTGTCTGTACCAGGCTCACTGTCTGTACCGGGTTCACTGTCTGTCCAGGTTCACTGTCTGTACCGGGTTCACTGTCTGTACCAGGTCACTGTCTGTACCAGGCTTCACTGTCTGTACCAGGCTCACTGTCTGTACCAGGTTCACTGTCTGTACCAGGTTCACTGTCTGTACCAGGCTCACTGTCTGTACAGGCTCACTGTCTGTACCAGGTTCACTGTCGTACCCAGGCTCACTGTCTGTACCAGGCTCACTGTCTGTACCAGGTTCACTGTCTGTACCAGGTTCACTGTCTGTACCAGGCTCACTGTCTGTACCAGGCTCACTGTCTGTACCAGGCTCACTGTCTGTACCAGGTTCACTGTCTGATCCAGGCTCACTGTCTGTACCAGTTCACTGTCTGTACCAGGCTCACTGTCTGTACCAGGCTCACTGTCTGTACCAGGTTCACTGTCTGTACCAGGCTCACTGTCTGTACCAGGTTCACTGTCTGTACCAGGTTCACTGTCTGTACCAGGCTCACTGTCTGTACCAGGCTCACTGTCTGTACCAGGTTCACTGTCTGTATCAGGTTCACTGTCTGTACCAGGCTCACTGTCTGTACCAGGCTCACTGTCTGTACCGGGTTCACTGTCTGTATCAGGTTCACTGTCTGTACCAGGCTCACTGTCTGTACCAGGCTCACTGTCTGTACCAGGCTCACTGTCTGTACCAGGCTCACTGTCTGTGCCGGGTTCACTGTCTGTACCAGGCTCACTGTCTGTACCAGGCTCACTGTCTGTACCAGGTTCACTGTCTGTACCGGGTTCACTGTCTGTACCAGGTTCACTGTCTGTACCAGGCTCACTGTCTGTGCCGGGTTCACTGTCTGTACCGGGTTCACTGTCTGTACCAGGCTCACTGTCTGTACCAGGCTCACTGTCTGTGCCGGGTTCACTGTCTGTACCAGGCTCACTGTCTGTACCAGGCTCACTGTCTGTACCAGGCTCACTGTCTGTGCCGGGTTCACTGTCTGTACCAGGTTCACTGTCTGTACCAGGCTCACTGTCTGTACCAGGTTCACTGTCTGTATCAGGTTCACTGTCTGTACCAGGCTCACTGTCTGTACCAGGCTCACTGTCTGTACCGGGTTCACTGTCTGTATCAGGTTCACTGTCTGTACCGGGTTCACTGTCTGTACCAGGCTCACTGTCTGTACCAGGCTCACTGTCTGTACCAGGCTCACTCTCTGTACCAGGCTCACTGTCTGTACCAGGCTCACTGTCTGTACCAGGCTCACTGTCTGTACCAGGTTCACTGTCTGTACCAGGCTCACTGTCTGTACCAGGCTCACTGTCTGTACCAGGCTCACTGTCTGTACCAGGTTCACTGTCTGTACCAGGTTCACTGTCTGTACCAGGCTCACTGTCTGTACCAGGCTCACTGTCTGTACCAGGCTCACTGTCTGTACCAGGCTCACTGTCTGTACCAGGTTCACTATCTGTACCAGGCTCACTGTCTGTACCAGGTTCACTGTCTGTATCAGGTTCACTGTCTGTACCAGGTTCACTATCTGTACCAGGCTCACTGTCTGTACCAGGTTCACTGTCTGTACCAGGTTCACTGTCTGTGCCGGGTTCACTGTCTGTATCAGGTTCACTGTCTGTACCAGGTTCACTATCTGTACCAGGCTCACTGTCTGTACCAGGTTCACTGTCTGTACCAGGTTCACTGTCTGTGCCGGGTTCACTGTCTGTATCAGGTTCACTGTCTGTACCAGGTTCACTATCTGTACCAGGCTCACTGTCTGTACCAGGTTCACTGTCTGTACCAGGTTCACTGTCTGTGCCGGTTCACGTGCTCTCAGTTACTCTGAGAGACAAATCGTCCACAGCAACTTCTTCCCCAGGATGTTTCCAGTGCAACCAGAGGTCTCAGGGACTGCGCGGTGGTGAAGCAAAGGGAGCAGGGGTGGGGGGCCCTAGGGGAGGGCCCTGGGGTGGGGGGAGGGCTCTAATGGGAGGAGAGCCCCTGGCTGGGTGAGGGGAGGGGCCCCGGGATGGGAGGGGCCCCGGGGTGGGAGGAGGGCCCCCGGGTGGGAGGCGGGCCTGCAGTGGGAGGGCCCCGGGGTGGGAAGGCCCCGGGGTGGGAGGAGGGCCCCGGGGTGGGTGGCGGGCCTGCAGTGGGAGGGCCCCCGGGATGGGAAGGCCCCGGGGTGGGAGGAGGGCCCCCGGGTGGGAGGCGGGCCTGCAGTGGGAGGGCCCCGGGGTGGGAAGGCCCCGGGGTGGGAGGAGGGCCCCGGGGTGGGTGGCGGGCCTGCAGTGGGAGGGCCCCGGGATGGGAAGGCCCCGGGGTGGGAGGAGGGTCCCCGGGTGGGAGGCGGGCCTGCAGTGGGAGGGCCCCGGGGTGGGAGGGCCCTGGGGTGGGAGGAGGGCCCCGGGGTGGGAGGCGGGCCTGCAGTGGGAGGGCCCCGGGGTGGGAAGGCCCCCGGGTGGGAGGGGGGCCCCGGGGGGCGGGGCCCCGGGCTGCAGGTGAGCTGGAGGAGAGGGCCCGCGTTCGCAGGTGTGCCTGTCGCCAAGGAGAGGCCTGTGTCTCGGGATCGCACGGTAACGCGCAGTTCTTGTCAGCGCTGTGCCTTCGGTAAAAATAGCTCCGAAAGAGAAAAAGGGCCTATTTCTGGGGAGAAAACACCCACCGCTTCCCCGGCTGTGTAAAGGCAGCGCCAGGCTGTCGTGAAGGGCGACAAGCAGTCGGCCCCGACCCCGCGGCAGGTCCGGCCACGTCCGGCCGCATCTCGACGACCAGCGGGAGGACCGGCCGTGGGCAGCGTCCCCACCCGGGGGGAGTCCCACGCAGCTTCGCTTGGTGAGGAGGCACGGAGCCTGGCGACGTCCTCTAACCGTCCGGTGGTCACCTGACCACGTCGGAGCCTTCTCTGCGTTTCATTTTCCTCGCCGGACGTCACAGCGGTAGCCCCGGCCCCGCTAACGTGCTGATCCACTCACCCACTCATCCCCGCCCTGCTTCAGGCGGGGGTCCTGGATGGGCACCTGCGGGTGCTCAGGCAGCACCCCAGGGTCAGTCCCCCTCCCCCTTCCTTTACTCACCTGTGGGAACCTCGGGGAGCCCCACGCTGGACAGAGGCACCCGGCTCACACGGAGGGCGCAGCCTGCAGGGTCCCTGGGAGGGACAGAGGGGCAATCACAGCCTGGGGGTGCAGTGGTGCAGGGAATGAAGACAGCCCCCCCCCCCACGCAGAATGGTGAGCTGCTGCTTGACCTCTGTGGGTAGCCGTACTTGACCTCACACCCGGGCACCTAAGGGGGACACATTTACCCTAGAGGACAGGCTCTGCCCTGCGGGGCAGGAAGGAGGTGTTTGTTGGGGTAGGTGGGTACCGACAGGGACCAGGCTGAGATTCCCGGGATCTAAAGACCAGAGACCATGGCTGCGTGGGAGCTGGCCACGTGCTGACCACAACCTTAACCCAACCTGTCGGGAAGGTGGACAGCACATGGGTCCTCCATGCCTGGTGCCTCCGCTCGGCACGAAGACGAACCGTCAGGAGCCACGAGGAAGGGGTGGCAGTGACCTTCGTGGCCGTGGGTGTTTAAGGCCACGCAGAGGGCATGTCCAGGGTTCTCCGTGGCCGCCTCCAGTGCTCACACCAGCCTGCTGGGGGCTCGCTGCACACACGCCAGACTCGGACCCGGGGCCGAGGCAGCCGCAGGGCTGTCTGCTCCACACACCTTCTAGTCAGAGCGACCGGGGTCCCCGGGCCTGGGGAGCGGGTTCCACGTCTTCCTCCTTCCAGATGTGGGATCAGGACTCGGCCCACGTTCTGAGGACATGGCCCTGCCTGCTGCTGTCACCATGAGGAGCCATCCGCATGTGTCAGGGCATCTCTGGGGGTCGCCGAGGTCACAGGGGTCCCCCAGGCTGTCACACTTTGTCAGGACACAGGGCTGGAGGTGGTTCCCACACTGGCCTTTCCACCGCCTTGTCCCCCACTTCTGCCCCCCCGCCCCGCTTCCAAAGGGTTTTCACTTCCGATGTGACCGTCTTTCTCCGAAATGAGCTGCCCTGGGGGAGGGGCGGGGAGCACAGAGGGAGGGGCCTGGAGGATGGCTGTCCTCACTCACCTGTGGCCCCGACCGGCCCTGCCACTTTCCGCCTCAGTGACCCTGTGTGGGCCTGAGCCCTGAGCGGGGTCGGAGCCTCTCTGGGCAGGAAGTCTCACGTGGACGCTGGTGCGAACCGGGAGGCCGAGCCCGGTTAGATACAGCCAGCGTGCGGAGGCTTCCTTCCGAGCCCTCTTCAGAGCGATGCTAAAGCCTGAACGAGTGTGACGTGTGGTTGGGACGGTCCCGTCTGCGCGTGTGTCAGCCGCAGAGGGTCTGGAGGCGAAGCCGCGCGGACAGGAGGGGGCGGCGTG
Organism: Molossus molossus; assembly: GCF_014108415.1. NCBI lineage: Eukaryota > Metazoa > Chordata > Mammalia > Chiroptera > Molossidae > Molossus > Molossus molossus. Next base: position 1,728,065 of record NW_023425362.1, read on the forward strand.
GTCTCACCCCCCGGCTGTGTGGGCTGAACCCCCTCACCCTCCAGCCTCACCTCCGGGCTGCAGCCCGAGAACAGTGTGTTGGAGCAGAACCTCCCGTCTCTGTAGTTTCGGTGGATTTGAGTGAACAGCCACCCGAGCTCGGGGCCTGAACTGGAGGGGTCCCGCTCTCCCGGGAGCCCGTGGGAAGCGCCGCTGGAGTGTCAGGGCAGGTCCCTGGAGGCGGTGCCTTGCTGTGCCTTCGACCTCTCGTCACGGAGGGTCAGTGTCTCTGTCTCAGAGAGACATCTCTCACGCCCGGGCACGAGCGCTGATGGGTGCTGGCTCACACGACGGTGTCGCTGGGACGGCGTAGCAGCTCGTCTGTGGGCGGGCAGCCCAGGTGAGTCCTGGCTCCAGACTCCCCGCGCTGCGCCCTGGGCCGTGGCTGTGGCCTCAGCGAAGGCTGGACCCGGACAGGTGGGCTCCACGCTCTCTCGCGTGGTCAGCGGCAGGCCTGAGTTCTGCGTGGGCTGTCTGCTGCAGATCCCCGAGGAGGAGGACGCTCATTTTGCTCATCCCTGAGGACAAAAAGCACATTCTCTTCTGACCTCCGTCCAAGGTCCCTGCCTTTTGAGGCAGAGTGGGGATGTTCCACGATTGTCACCGTTTACCCTCCGTGCAGGTGATGGGCAGCTGCTGGCCCACCCTCAGCGGGCTCACGTGACCTGCAGGCCACGTCCCTCATGCTCTCCCGCTGGACCCTGAGCTCTAGGGGCGCGAACCTCACCGCCTGGGCCTGTGTGTCCCAGCCCCGGCCGGGCACATGGGAAGCGCTCTGCCCCTCTCTGGGACTAGTGAGTTCTGTAGTGAAGTCTGCGGACAGAAGGGATGACCGTGGAATGTGTACCGGCAGCCTCGGGCCCCATTCTCCACCTGCGATGCCGGCCTCCGGGCAGCCCCTGTCCCAAGGCAGCCGGGCCAGGACCAGGTTGGTGGCTGTGACGGACCAGACACGGCGGTGAGAGACCAGGAACTGTGTGGAGGCAGCATGAGGACCACAGAGAAAGGGGGGCTTGCCGGTGTGGCCACAGAGCCTGCCTGACGGTGTGACCTCCCCGCCTGGTGGTGTGACCTTCCTCCCTGATGGTGTGACCTCCCCGCCTGACGGCGTGACCCCTCTGCCTGACAGTGTGACCCCCCTGCCTGATGGTGTGACTCCCCCTTCCTGCACAGTGTGACCCCTCTGCCTGTGTGGCAGCAGCCAGTCCATCGCCCTCGTCACACAATGGAAACCCCACGATCCACCTCCTGAGCCCATTGGCAAGGTGTCGGGTGCCCAGGAGTTCGGAATCTGTGGTTTTGACAGTTGCAGCGACTTTGCCAACCACATATTCACGGGCTTGGAGTTAGGACTGAAAACGAAAAGCCGTCACAGGTGACAGGAAATAGCACTATTTTCAACCTACGGCTTCAGGCGATCCAGTGATTAGCGAGGAAGACAATTTAAAAGTTAAGCCTTCCCTCAACGTCCAGGCGGCGTCTGATGCGGACACAGGTGCGCGTGTCATCCCTCCCTCGTGCCTCGGCGGTGTCTCGTGCAGTGACCCAATGACAGGAGACGGCGGAGCTAACACTGACATTTGTATTTGAAATTAATTTCAGACACAGAATGGGTTGGTGTGAGGACTTCAATCTTTGTAGAAAGTTCTTCAAAGCTCACCGGAGGCAGACGTGCTACAATGTATCCTTTAGACCCAGGTCAGAAATAGGTCCCAGGAGGCCTCCTGTGAGCTCTGAGGCCGGACAAGCCCCGCCCCGGCCTCGTTCCCCAGCTGGTCGGGGGGTTCCGTCAGCTCGCCGTCAGAGGCCTCGGGGGACCCAAGGTGCGTCCGCGTCTGAATCTGCTGGGGGGTTTGAAAGGAGATTCTCTCACGGTCTTCTCCCCCGTTTGCAAGAATCTCAGAGCTGGAAATACCTAAGCAAAGGTGGAAAGGGAACCGAGGAAAGTCCCGCTAAGAATCTGTTCAGTTTACGCCGTGGCAAGACCCTCGCGTGTGCGTGAGCGTGTGAACTGCTGGAGGGTCCTGTCCGCGTCTCCGCGTGAGCCACGCAGACTGGCTGGGTTCTGCGGAGCTCCTCGGACCCCTGGTTTCAGCAGGGTGGGCTGGAGAAATAAAACTTACTTCTCTGAGGAAGACATCGACAAGGAGTCTTTGCAGGCCGACCATGTTGATAACCACAGGCTCTGAGTGAACAGCATAAAGAACGTAAGAGACGCGCTGTCTGCCCCACGGAGGGTGCGGTGGGCAGGGTGCAGGAGGAGGACACGCTGGGCTCCACGTCCTTCCTGGGACTGCAGCCTGTTCCTTCCCTGTGGGGCCCAAGGTGCTGAGCTGTGAGAAGCCACTGAGAGGGTCACGTTTCTCTACGGAGTGTGCTGGCTGGAGCCCGGGGGGCGAAGGAGGGGATGCCCCTCGCTCAACTCAGCTCTGCCCACCTGGCTCTCGGCACGTGCACACGGCTGCAGGTGGGCTCCGGGCACGTGCACACGGCTGCAGGTGGGCTCCGGGCACGTGCACACGGCTGCAGGTGGGCTCCGGGCACGTGCACGCGGCTGCAGGTGGGCTCCGGGCGCGTGCACGCGGCTGCAGGTGGGCTCCGGGCGCGTGCACGCGGCTGCAGGTGGGCTCCGGGCGCGTGCACGCGGCTGCAGGTGGGCTCCGGGCGCGTGCACGCGGCTGCAGGTGGGCTCCGGGCGCGTGCACGCGGCTGCAGGTGGGCTCCGGGCGCGTGCACGCGGCTGCAGGTGGGCTCCGGGCGCAGGAGCCTGCTGGGCTCTGCAGGTCACTCCCGGGCCCATGTCCTGCTGTCCTCACTCTTACGCGATGCTGACCACTCTACCATGCACCTGTCCCCGACCTGCCAGGCCTCTGGGTTTGGGGAGCAGGACCCCCATGTTCTGAGGGACAAAGGATGGCCCAAGGAACTATTAAGCTGCCCCTTGTCTGTTAGACCCAGATAGGGACCAGGGACCAGGGCACATAGACCCAATTCCAGGCCTCCTGGATCCCTGGACCCCTGAGGTGACTCTCGTGGCTGCTCTGGTCACTTGTGGTCACTGGTGGTCACTCATGGTCACTGACAGTTTGAGTGGTCTCCACAGATCTGCCCAGGAGTGAGGAGGGTGGGGTAAAAGAGAGGACATTGGAGCTGCCCTGACAGGAAGGTGGGCTCCCCAGAGGACGAGGGGGACCCCTGGGCCCTCCTGGGCTGACTGAGCTGTGCAGAAGCCGGGCTTGCTCAGGGGCCTGGGGAGGGTGTCCCGGGTCGGGGCAGACACACCACGAGAAAGTCAGCTGTGTTTATACTGTCACACGTCTGTGTTGAGGTCGAAGACACCATACAATTTACCGTTCGACCCTCCCCGGTGCCCAGCTCAGCGGCCCGGGCGCATTCACAGGGTGCAGCCATCATGCCCCCGGCTCCCACTTCGCCCCTGGCGAACACCCTGCCCCACCACACACGAACTCCCCTAGCAGGGGGTCCGGGTCTGGCCCTCTGCCTGGGGCTCCGTGAGGCGGCTGCGCCCACTCCCTGGTCCCCACGGACAGGCCTGGAACCGCGAAGAAAAATGAATAACAAGTCTGTGTTCATTTCAAGCCCCATTACAAGCCCATTAGCAGAGAATTGATCCTGGCCCGTCCCTCGGAGGACAGCGAGCAGGCCCAGGAGTCGCTCTGCACTTCCAGAGTCCAGGAGACGGTGACGCTATGCCGAGGACCTGCAAACCCTGCGCGTCCCGGGCCTGGGAGCCGGCTGCCAGCCTCCCGCCGCTGCCGGCCTCCTGGGGCCCTGGGCAGACTCCGAGGGAGGAAGGCCAGAGGGACCCGGGCCACAGGGGCTGTGCTTCAGGCAGAGTCCACTCAGACCCTCCCGAAAAGGCATGCTTCCATCCGAGGGCGGCAGGAAAGGGGGTACCACAGCCCTGCACCCGCCCGCCCGCCCGCACAGCTGGCCAGGTCAGGAGAGAGTGACCGGGAGGCACAGGCGGCTGGGGCTGACCCACTCTCCTGCCTGAGCACCAGCACCCCCTCGGTGCACCACTGGCCCCAGAACAACCCCCACCCTGCGGATGAAGGGCTGACAGGAGCCCGCCGAGGCTGCAGCGTGGGGAGCGCACTGCCTCCCATCCCTGCCGACGCCCCGCCCGGCTCCGAAACCTAACACACCCGGAGGGCTTGCCTCCTGCAGAGGCCTAGCTGTGGCACCGTGATGCCAACGCTGGGCGTGGTCCACGAGGGAGGCTCTGTCCCCGCCAAGGTGCCCGTCCGGAGCAGAGGAGGGTGAGGAGGCCCCAGGTGTGTGACTCACCTCGCTCAGCTCCGCTCACACTGACGTTCCCACCTGGTGCTGGACGCCGGGGTCCGGCGGTGGTGGACGCTCGCTCGCCCAGCGTGACCGGGAGCACAGCGCAGGGGGAGGCGTCCATGCCAACCGGGGCTGGGGCAGCTTTCTCGGGGTTGGGAGGTCCAGGGCGCAGGGCTGGGATAGACGTTGGGACCACGTGACCCACTGATAATCCCACGTCTGGGGGTTCCCCCGAAGACCTGAATGCAGGAACACCCTAAAGTCCTGAGAGAGGGACCTGAGCAGGTATCCGCTCACCCACGTTCACCCCAGCACGTTCACACTGACAAAGGCGCAGGTGTGGGCCCAGGTGCCCGTCAATGGATAGAGACACACGCAGCGGGGTCCATCCTTAGCCGCAGACTCGGACCTGCCAGCACTCGGGTGAACCCTGAGGACACTGTGCTCAGTGCAGGCACCAGTCATGAAAAGACAAAGACGGCGGGGTTCACCCACAGGAGGCCCCCCGAAGAGTCACTTCCACAGAGACGGAAACTAGATGGAGGCTGCCTGGGCTGGGGGAGGGGTGGGGGCTAGTGTGGGAGGGGGAGCTTCAGTCTGAGATGACACAGTTCTGGAGAGGAGGGTCGTGGTGGCCACACCACAATGTCACTGTACTTTTTGCCACTGACCCATCGTGTGGGAAATAGTTACAAAGGTCAATGTTATGTTGTGTGTATTTCATCACAATTGAAAATAAAAGAAGAACCTTGTGACCCAAACTACATCCTGGGAGGAAAGCCAAAGTTTGTAATGAATGAATAAATGGATGGATGGATGAGTGACTGAAGGGATGGATGGATGAAGAGATGAATGAAGGGATAGATGGATGGATGGATGGATGGATGGATGGATGGATGGTGGATGGATGGTGGATGGATAGATGGATGGATGGATGGATGAATAGATGGATGGATGGATGGATGGATGGATGGTGGATGGATAGATGGATGGATGGATGGATGGGTGGTGGATGAATAGATGGATGGATGGATGGATGAATGGTGGATGGATGGTGGATGGATAGATGGATGGATGGAGGATGGATGGATGGTGGATGGATAGATGGATGGATGGATGGATGGGTGGTGGATGGATGGGTAAATGGATAGATGGATGAATGGATGGTTGGATGGATGATGGATGGATGGATGGATGGTGGATGGATGGTGGATGGATGGATGATGGATGGATGATGGATGGAGGAAGGAAGGAAGGAAGGAAGGAAGGAAGGAAGGAAGGAAGGAAGGAAGGAAGGAAGGAAGGAAGGAATAGAAAGCAAGGTCAAACTTCAGGGACCTGAGCCCTGGCATCATCTTCCAGGAGCACACACGTGTCCCCGAGGAGGACAGACCATGAACAAGGACCAACTCGGGGAGTTTGTGGGCCTCAGGGCTCCCAGGTGCCAGCAGGGCTGGAGCGGGGTCCACCCCTGGGACCCCGGAGCAGCACACAGCAGCCAGGGGCTCCACCCTGTGACTCTGCCTGGTGGGGCTGTCTGAGGGGGCCTCGGGGCCCCTCAGCCCTAGAATGTGCCACGACACAGGAGACAGCTAGTGCTGGGCTGGGGGAGCCCGGGGGGGCACAGGGCTCAAGCTTCCGCAGCTCCCCCCGACCGCCCATCACTGTCACCCACCACTCATCCACCAAGTCCCTCTGCAGGCAGACACTGCCCCCCTGCAGGGAGGTGGCCCTGACAGCAGACTCCAGCGGCCCCCGAGATCTAGGCATTTCGCTAAACGAGAAGGAGAGAAAAATCAATTTTCAATGTTGCTCCTTGCAGGGATCTCCCGAAGCTGAGTCGGAAAGAACATTGTTTGGCATTCAGAGGTCAGGTCAGCTCCCGGGCGCAGCTGCCTGATCGCGTTCCGGCCTCGGGACGTCTCCCTGCAAAGCAGCCTCGCTTGGCAGGACGACACGAAAACGAGGGAGGAGCAGCTCAGCAGGGTGCCGAGTGTCATACGCACAGAGCCCCAGGTTGAGTCCGCTTCTGGCCTCCTGCCCTCGTCCCCGTGTGTGCTGGGGACTGACGGGTCTGCTTGTCCCGAGGGTCCTGTCCCTGTAGCCAGGGAGCCACAGCCCCTGCCCCTCCATGGGGGTCCCTCCTGTGCCTGAGCCCAGCTGGTGGAGCACGTACCCCTTCCACAGGGTGTGTGTGTGCACAGCAGTTACTCACGCTCACACACCACACACACAGCTACCCCCGCAGTCCTTGTTCTTCCACTGATTGGGCGAGGCCCACCACTTTGGGAGGGCGATCTGCTCTGTAGAAGTCCACCCAGTGAAATGTTAATGTCTTCTGTGAAGACCCCCTCACAGAAACCTGCAGGTTAATGTGGCCACACATCGGGGCACCGTGGTCTCAACGAAGTCGAGTAAAATGGGCTGTCACCCTCACCGGGCCTGCGGCCCTCTCTCCCAGGGCCCCGAATCCTGCTCTCTGCCCCAGGTACCTGTTACAACTTGATCAACCAAGACTCCAGAGCATCGGAGGGCAGCAAACAGGGTTCCCCTGGACGCTGTGGGTCCTCACGCTGGGGCTGGGCTGCAGGGGGAGGGTGGCCAGCACTTGGCGGGAGGGGGGCTGTGCACCCCACTTGCTGCCCATGAGCTCCACTTGCTTTGTGTTGAAAGCCTTCACCCCAGGGGAACTCTGGTCATGGCCGAGCCCCTTTGAGCCCTTTCCCTCCCCCGGCCACACCAGAGCTGCCTGACCCCTGCCTTCTCCATGCCTCCTCCCCGACCCTGGCTCTCCTCCTCTCCTCCCTGAAGCAGCCCCCCTGGAGGCCCGCTGCTGCCGCCAGGCCCGCCTGGCTCCTCCCGTCCTGCCTGAAGCGGGGCGGGGCCACTTTGGACCCTGAAGCACCTGACTGAAGTCGGATCCTGCAGCCCTGGACACCGCCCTCCCCAGAACCCCAGGTCACCATGGGCTGGCCGACACCGGGTTCCCCGGATGTCCAGTGGAGGAGGGCTCAGCTTGCCAAGGCCTCCATGGACCAGTTCCCCAACCGACCCCCAAGCAGCCCACCCCCGGCTGCCCCGGCCACCTGGTCACCTCCCCTCCAGGGCCGTAACCTGTGCGTGTCACGGGGAAGCTGTGAGCTCGGCCATGCGGACCCCGGGCACAGGCGCTGTGGAACCTGCGGGAGCGCCGGGCTCAAGGAGGGGAGCAGAAGCCCCCTGTCCGGCCTGGAGCAGGCTCTGGCCCCAGCGGCCCCTCAGGTCCTGCCGCTCCTGCCAAGGCGCCCGAGGACTGCCGCCTGCGGAACGTGGGGGCTCCTGCCGTGGGCACAGCGGACGGATGTGCCGGAACAAAGAGCAGGTGCCCACCAGCCTGGTGGGCAGCGAGTCGGCCCCATGTTAGGGGACACGCACGTGTGGTCCCCATGCCAAGCCCCACGCGAGCAGCCGGGGTTCTTGCCCTCCCATGGCCACTTTGCTGGCTGAGTTGGGGCGACCAGTGGGGACATGCGCGGGGGCAGGGGAGCGCACCCGGCCAAGGGACCAGAGGGCTGGAGCAGGGACGGACGAGGACAGGGAGGGCTCACCAGGTGGTCTGCGGAGCTAGCAGTGAGGGGCAGGGTGCGCTCCCTTTGCAGAGCAGGGCTCAGAGCATGGCCACAGGGGGTGGGTTTGGGGAAGTGCAGGGCTCACCCCAATGCTGGGAGCCGCCACGAGGCCTGCCCTGGACGGTCTGCGGGTCAGCCCTCCATGTGCCGCCCCCGACCTGCCTGCTGGGGCTCAGGGGCTCTGAGCACAGCCTCGGGCACCGCATCCCCTGTGCGCCCGGAGGAGGGGACCCCGAGCAGCGCTATGGGATTCAACAAGGTGCCACTGTCCTGGAGACAGGGCGGAGCTTCCTGGGACAGTGAACAGTCACCCTGGGACCCAGCACCCCGCCTCTGGGGACCCCTGGGACCCGGAACCCTGCCTCTGGGGACCCCTGGGATCCAGCACCCCCGCCTCTGGGGACCCCTGAGATCCAGCAACCCCGCCTCTGGGGACCCCCTGGGACCCAGCACCCCACCTCTGGGGACCCCTGAGATTCAGCACACCACCTCTGGGGACCCCCTGGGATCCAGCACCCCCGCCTCTGGGGACCCCCTGGGATCCAGCACCCCGCCTCTGGGGAACCCCTGAGATCTAGCACCCCCACCTCTGGGGACACCCTGGGATCCAGCACCCCACCTCTGGGGACCCCCTGGTACGTAGCACCCCACCTATGGGGACCCCTGGGATCCAGCACCCCACCTCTGGGGACCCCCTGGGACCCAGCACCACACCTATGGGGACCCCTGGGATCCAGCACCCCGCCTCTGGGGACCCCTGAGGAACGAAGCAGCAGAACAGACATGTTCATCACCCACACAAGCCCAGGGCAAGGAGCCGCCTCTCCATCACTGGCGGGTGGATGAGGACGGTGGTCCATCCTCACAGTGGAATACTACTCGGCCGTGAACAGGAAGAGGTTCCTGCCCATGCCACAGGCCCCGTGGACACTGTGCCCATGAGATCAGCCACAGAAAGAGAAATCCTGTGTGACTCCACTGACATGAGGTGCCCAGAGGAGCCGCACACATCGAGGTCAAAGGAACGTAGGGTCCCAGGGGCTGGGGCAGGGAAGGCGAGGGAGGGGTAGTGGGACCGGGTTTCCCCGGGAAGACGGGAAGTGGAGGCGGCGGTGGGTGGAGGTCAGGGATGCACACGGTGCGCACGTGGTCAAGGTCGGTGGAGATGGTGGATTCTGTGTTCTGCATATTTTACCACAATGGAAAAAAGCAGGAACGAGGACAACAATAGATGTTGCCCCGGGGTCCAGCCCAAGTTCAGGTGGGGCTGATGGCAGCGTCACTCTGCCGCCCTGTCCACAGGGGAACCCAGAGGACCCAGAGGACCCAGAGGACCCAGAGGACACAGAGGACCGTCCGCCTCTGCTGGACCCCTGGAGGCTGAGACCAGCCCTCCGCACTAGCAGCCCCCAATGTGTCTGAACCCCCATTACTTAAATCAGGCAACTGAAAGAGACATTCGTCTGTGCAACCCCCACCATCTAAACTTACGTCTCTCCTGCAACTAGGGGGAAATGTATTTTTTAAATGTTGTTTTCTTTATGGATTTTAGAGAGAGAGGAAGGGAGACGGAGAGAGAGAAAAACATCGATGAGAGTAAACCGACTGGCCGCCTCCTGCACGCCCCCCACTGGGGATTGAGCCCACAGCCTGGGCGTGTGTCCTGACCGAGAATCGAACTGGTGACCTCTAGGTGCAGAGTCGACGCTCAACCACTGAGCCACACCGGCTGGGCAGGAGAATGATTTTTTACATTTAAATCGCGGTCTTTAAAGAGCAGGTTCCCTTTGTCTGCCGGGCGAGCCGTCGGGCAGCCCCTCACGCAGGTCCCCGGAGCCTGCCCATGGTTTCTCCCCGAGGGCCCGATCTCTGCAAACCAGAAACAGCCCCCCACCCGGTAAAATCAAAGTGAAACAGATGGAGATTAATTTGGTGCGAATACCATTCAGTGTGTGTGAAGACTGGGGCCTCTGGAAGTTTTGGGGTTCAGGGGGGTGCAGGAGCCGCAGCAGTGGGTGACTGATAACTGAGCGTATGACCCAGGGCTGCGGGGCCAGCAAGAGGAAAGCAGGGTTCAGTCATTGGTCACCTGAACCCTGGGGAGCACAGCTGAGACCCCAGGACCTTGGGACTTCCAGGCCCCTGAGCTGTGGGCGGCCGAAGGTCCCCCCAGACCTGGAAATGGCGTGGGGATGAGAACACGTCTTTGAGCCGCCGGAGGAAGGCCGACAGCAGCCTGCAGATGGGCCCCAGTTGTGCCCGGATGGCGCTGGACTTGCCCACCACTCACTCGGCCACCTGTTCCTTCCGGAGCACCCGCCTCAGACGAAGGCCCGGAAGGTGGATTTCCTCCCGAGTTGGCCGTTAGTCCGCGTCGGGTCGCTTGGTTTGATTCACACGCCATTACCCAGCAGCACGCTGTGGGTGTCGGGGTTCGCGGCAGGCAGCAGTGGGGGGCACAGGGGAAGGGCACCCGGGCAGCTCCTCAAGCCAGGCCGCCTTTTCTCCGAACCCCCAGCCATGGCCCCGGACGCCCTGTCGCTCTGCGCCCACCGGCGTGGAGGTGGAGGGCCCCCGCCTGCCCGGTGCCGAGCGCCTGGCCCAGCCTGGACAGCCGGCTGCACACCCCTGGACAGTCCGGAGGACGCTCCGGCCAGAGCTGTGCCAGGCGCTGACTTCCTCTCTCTCCTTTCCCTGCGGAGGGGTCGGTCCAGCCCGTCGTCCCTTTCGCCCATGCGCTTGGTCCCTGCCCGCCCGCCCTTTCCCCCAGGCCAAATACTCGGCCCTCACGTAGCCGCACACCCTGCGACCCCCCGACCCCCGGCGCAGAGAGCTCGGCGGCCCCGGGAATTCCGAGCCCACACGTGGCCACGTCATGCTCGTCTAACGCCCTCGGTGCAGGTGCCCGGACCCTGCTGTGTGCAGGCCGCTCTCAGGAGCCGTGGGACCTCGGGGATGCGTCCCACACGGGAGGGGTCGCAGCTCGAGTGGACGCAGGCAGCGAGGGGCGACGCCCCGCGGGGACTCACCGTGGACGTGGACCTGTGTCAGGAAACGTGGGACCTCAGGATGACCTCGCTCTTGAAGGCAGGGAGGGGGGTGACCATGGAAAATTTCAGACAATGAGCAGGGGGACCCCCAGGGCTGGGACCGGTCCTCCAAGGCTCCCCAGGGCCACCCTGCCCTTGCGCACAGGGGTCACCTGAGGGGCGTCTCAGGTGCTGGAAACTGCAGGAGCAGAGTCTCGGCAGGAAGTAGCAAGATCGGGGGCCTGGGCGGTGTCTGCGAGGATGGGGGACGAGATGGGAGATCATCTATCCTCCAGGCCCTTCCCCACGGTACCCCCAACACACTGGATTTGGGGAGCCCTGTGGGCTCCTGCAGAGAGCCAGGAGCAACACTTCAGGGCCCCCCACTCAGCTGCTCCCCAGACTTGCTTCTGCCCCTCTGCTTGCAAACTTATTTTTTGTCTCTTCTGGATAATTTTTGGGGTCAGCAGGACACGGCAGGGGCAGGTATGTTCTGGGGACACCCTGTGACACCCTCCTGTCCCTGTTTGATAAGGGAGGTGGTTTAAGGCTCAGTGACTTCTCAGTGTGTGACTGACAAAGCCAGGCCCCTCCCGCCACCCACTTGGAGCACCCCCCAGCACAGCCAGGACCCCGAGTTCTCCCTTCAGCCCGGAGGCCTGCCGGACGGCGTCCATCCCGCTTGGTGTCTGTGGAGACTGGTAGAGAGCTGAGCACACGGGGTCCGAGGTGTGCAGGATGTCTGGTCGCACCACCCCATGGCCCGGGGTGTGCAGGATGTCTGGTCGCCCCACCCCATGGCCCGGGGTGTGCAGGATGTCTGGTCGCCCCACCCCATGGCCCGGGGAACAAGGCTCCCTCCTGGACCAGCCTGTCCATCGTCCACCCGCAGCTTCTTTGGAGCAGCCGTGAGGAGGGAGGGTCTGGTTGGCTGCCCAGCCCAAAGGGCACTGGGGCAGGGAATTGCAGAGGCCCCTCTGGGGGGGAGGGCTGCCGGCTGGGCTGGGGCAGGGTGGAGGCTGCAGCCCTGCCGGCCCGGGGGGAAGGCTCGCGCTGGCCTGGATTCCTGATTTACGAGCGCTGGGATCCCGGCACAACACACCCGTGTTGTACTGGAATCCGGAGGTGCTGATGTGTGCACGGCAGTGTCTCCGTGCTCCACGGAGATCTGCTCCGTCAAGTCCGCTCCCCTCTCCTGTCCACCTCGCTCCAGTTTCGAGGCTCTTGCAACTCCCAGAATTTATTAGGTGCCGCGGGGACGATAAAGCAATCCGTTCATTACACCATCTTGCCTAAGACACACCTTGGCGTTGGTGGTGGGGGCCAGGGGAGGGGGCAGCCCTCGCTCCCAGGCCGCTGCTGGCTCCTAGCGGCCGAGGTGCCTTCCTCCTTCCCTGGCCCAGCGCCAGGGCCTGGGGCACGTGCAGCTGTCGGGGTAGCCGGGTCTGCCAGGCCTTCATCACAGCCCCACACCTTTGCCCTGAAATCGGCTGCCTGCCTCACCCTCACCCAGGTCTGCCTCCGTGGCTCCTGCCCGGGGACCACACTCCCCCAGCTACTGCAGGCTCGGGGCAGAGTGGAAGGAAAGACAGACACTTTCTCTTGAGGTGGGATGGGGAACCCAGAGCGATGCAGGCCTGTCGTGCATCGTGGGAGACAGGCACGTCCACGGAACAGGGTGTGTCACCTCGGGAACAGCACGCAAGGGGACGGAGCCGAGCCTCATCTGCAGGCCCGCTGGCCAGGTGGCCAAAGACCACCCTCCAGAGGTCTGTTCCACAGAAGACTTTATTAGGAGATCTATTTAATGATAATTAATGAAAACAATAAGTAGAGGCTAATGACCACATGAAGATACATGTGTATGGGCTGCAGGAAAGAGGCAGAGCTGAGGGAGATACAGAGGAACGGTAACTAAGTTCGGGGTGAGGGGACCAACGTGACGTCACTGGGATCACTCACACAGAGACCCCGGGGACCCTCAGAGCGGCATGGACGGAACGAGCAGAAGGGACAGGGAAGCAGTCGGTGCTCCGTGAGCAGGACCAGTGACCAACGGTAGTCCCTGCAATACGAGAACACAGAAGAGGGGGTACTTAGGAGACTTTCAGGGAGAAAGCCTTCTGGACCGCATAAACTACAGATGCTATTGGAAAATCTGATCAGAAATCGTTCAAGGTGTGTCCTGATTAACTTATTGGGCTTCAGAGACAATGGAATAATTCTCTGGACGTTGAGGCAGGAAAAGGACACAAAACCCGGTCACCCACGAGATGGAAACACGAGACTGATGCCAGATTTCTCCAACACGAGGCTCAGGTGTGGTGGGGCAGCGTCCCCGGCACAGAATCACAGAGGCAGCGTCACAGGGTCACTCCAGTCCCGCCCCGTGCTTGGCCAACGTCGGCAGCACTTCACTGGGGAGACACGGTGAACTCGGTGTCCTGTCCTTTAAATGCAGACATTTATAGTTAATTTTTAAAATTTAAATTTACACGCAAATTCAGATATTCTCAAGCATAAAAGAACTCAGGGACTAGATCACCAATAAGTACTTCTTGGGGGAAAAATACACAATTTGGGCAAATTACAAGAGGAAAAATGAAGACCACAAATTTCAGAGCCAACATGAACTCAGAAGAACAGATGTCTGTTACATTTCAGATGAAAGAATGTGTTGGCCAGAAATTTCATACCCAGCTGAACTGCTTTTCAGTGTCCAATTCACCAATGGACTGTCTCCAGCTCCTGGGAGCTGTGGGGTCCCAGGGAAACAATGTAAACAGAAAATACATTGAGGTTTGATGGAATCCAAAGAATAAAGGGTTTGAAGGAGAGGAGAGCTTAATAACAATGTTTTGAAATGAATACATACAAGAGAAAAAAAATAATGTCAATCTAATGTTTCAGTGTAACCATGTTCTTCATCTCAGCCGCAGTTTGGAGATTAACAATACCGGTGGGCGATACACAGGTAAACTGGAGGAATTTCTCTAGTTGCTCTTGACTTCTTTTTATCCTTTCAGTGGGAGTATAACTCCCCTAAAACCTGTTTCTGATATTATCTCTGACATCGCCATCTCATATGCTCTGTGGTCTCTGTCCTTCAGCTGACTCTGCCTATCTCTACCTATCTGTCTATTTATCAAGAGAGATCAGGAACGTCTTTTTTTTTTATATCATCATGTTATTTCTGGGTGGTAGGTGTGGGGGTGACGCGTTGTGTCCTCATTTGTACTTTGGGAAATACATGAAAACATATACATTGATGCCATCAATAGAGGGGGGCGGCTTTGCTCCCGAGGACAGCTCATCTTGGCCAGAGGCCCGGAGTTGGGTGGAGGCTCACCTCCAACCCCTCACCTGGGAAACGAGTCTGCTCTGCCCAGAGTCAGTGCCCACCGGGCCATTGTCCACCGTGTTCTAGGGGTCTCAACAAGCTATGAGGAGGACCGGATGTGGGCCCAGCGGGTCCCCTGGCTGCCTGGGCCACCTGTTCTTCCCGTTCGCACGTGGGGAGAGCAGCTCCTGAGCCGAGCGCTCCTGCACCTCAGGTGAGCAGGGGTGAGGCAGGTGGGCGAGGGACAGATGGGCCAGGGGACACGGATGGAGGGGGAGAAGTGTGCCCCCCGGGCCACCGCACATTGCAGGCCCCTTGAATTGTGTGTTTTTCTCTGTCCCGGGGCTGCTACCTGCCGCCATCTCTGCCCTGGACACCCAGCTCCCAGACGCCGACTCCGTCTCTGTCCTTCCCCGTCCGAGAGCGTCAGGCCCACAGTGAAGTGCCGAGCAAGCGTGCAGCCTGCCGGCCTGGCAGGAACAGATGGGTTTAATTTGGTCATCAGGTACGGGCCCCCCAATTCCCCTCTCCAATATGCAACCCTCCCGAGTCCCGGCGCGTGTCGGAAGCCTCAGCCCCTCACAATTAAACGGGTCTCATTTCCCTTTATGACGCTGTTCCAATGACCTGGATTTCCCTACGTTCCTGGGGCGGTTCTGGGGGGGACCCTGCTCCCCACACCTTCCTCCCTCCTCCGGTTAAAGAAAACATCAGATGGCAACCCGAGTGCTGCTGGCACTTTGAACAGCCCAGGTTGCATTTGCAAAGGGGGCCGTGGGACCTGCCGGGGCTCTCGCTCCCCATAAAACCGCTGAAGCAAGGTCAAGCGGCTTCTGGAGGAGATACAAAGGCAATAAACGGCGGCATTGTCCCACATCCCAGAATTTATGCAGGACGTCTGCGCGGCTCCCCGCCCCCCGGCTGCCTGCGGTGCGGGATCCCTGACTGTCCGGGTGCTGGAGGATATATTTCTTTGGAGTTAAATATCACGGGCTGTGCATTTTGATAGGAGAGGTGCGGGCTGCGATTTACAGCCGCCAGGATCCTCCGCGAGGGGGGAGGGAGCAGGCAGCGCAGGCAGCAACAGTGTTTATTTTAGAATCCACGGGTGAGGAAACATCGTTTCCGATTCCACTGTCGTCCCTAACCCGAGCGCGCTCCCTCCTCAGGCAGGTGTGCCCCCGGGTCCCTGCCAGGGGCTGCCCCACCTGGCCGCTGCCCTGCTGGCCAGGCTCACTCCCTGCTGCGGGCCGAGCGGAGCGGGCATCTGAGGGAGAAGGGGCAGCGCAGCATCCTGACGGTGAGGAGGGACAGGTGGGCGGGGGTGCCCGCCCTTCCCAGGACCAGGGCCCAGGGCAGCTCTGGAGTTGGGCTCTGGGCTCATGAGGCCTTGCTCAGGAGGGGACCTGGGGTCACAGGGGCGAGTGGGCAATGCCCTGGGTGTGCGGGTCCTGGGCTCCCAGCGAGCTGCAGGGCTGCAGACCAGGGCTCCAGACGGGCACAGGGAACTGATGGGCAGGGATTGTTCCTCTTGCCAGCCAGAGAGCCTTCCCTCCTCCCTGCCTGCCTCCCCTCTACCTCCTCTCCCCTCCCGGCTCTCCTCCCCTCCTGGCCATGCCAGTCCCCTGGTATCTGGCCACAGACCGTGGGCACCCTCTCTCCTTGGGCACCCTCTCTCCTGTCTCCCTCCCACCCTCCCGTCTCCTCACCATCAGGCTGTGTGACAAACCTCAGCTCATCCGTGAAACGCAAGTCTGGCCTCTTCTGGGGCAGCAGCTCGGGGGCCATCGGTGAGGCGGGGCGATGCATCTGAGTGATGCCACCCTGGGTACCCTGCTGGACGCCAGGTGCCGCTGCCTGCCCGCTGTGTGACCCTGGGCGTGTGTGCTGGCCCCCTGTGCCCAGTGGTCCTCAATTGCAACACGACGATGACACCCCCAACCTTGGAGTTTTGCTGAGGGGGCTGAGCTGATGCCTGGGACAGAGCAGGTACCCAGCGAGCGCCAGTCCCCGAGACAGCATGTGCCTACCCGCCCTGTGGGCACACGTGCCATGCTGTCGGGTGCCCCGGCGACCCCTGGCAGTGATTGTGTCTCTGTGTCATGATGGTCGGGGACACTCCCTGATGCTGCCTGTCCAACCACGGGACATGCCACCCATGCAGGGTGACAGGTGGTGAACTTCGCCAGCGCCTGGCACACACGCGCACTCAGAGGAGGACATCTGTTTCATTATTTTAGTTTCTCCTGTCACTGGGAAGGGCCGGTCACAACCTCAGACACTGGTCCTGGCTTCCCTGGAGGGGCAGTGCCCATGGCCGCGGAGTGGTCTTCCCCACGAGCCCTTCAGATGCCACGTGGCTCCTGGCCACGGGTGCTGCTTGGGAAGGCACAACTCAGAAGCCCACGGACAAATTTCACAGGCTTTTCTCTCTGCTAATTTACCCTCTATCCACAGAAGGGCCACCCTGGCTGCCGGCTGCCGGGTTCGTGGGAAACGGTCTTGAACCCGGCGCCCGTGCGGGAGCGTCTTCTCCACCGAGACCCATCGAGGCGCCTGCTTGTGCCGAGGGCGCTGGATGCCGAGCAGAGCCCGTGGGCCGAGACCGTGGACGTGTAGGTCTCACTGCTCCCGCATCTGGCTGATCAGGGGCCTGGCCCCGTGTCCCTGCAGCCCCCCCTCGCCTCCCCCCCCCTTAGCCGTGTCCCCACCAAGTGCCAGTCACTGCAGTGAGGCGGGGAGACCCCGGCGGAAGACTCTGCTGGGCTGAGCTCACCTGACGCTGGTTCCAACGCCATCACCCCGGCCCCGCTGGCTCCCGTGAACTCTCGTCCCTCCCGTAAGTGAGGGCAAGATGGGTAAAAGTGAGGGTCACTTCTGGTGACCACCTGGATGCCCCGCGGCTCTGGGCAGACACATTGGCTCTGAGAGGCGCCAGGGCCCCCAGCAGGCGCTCAGGCAGGGCTGGGGGAGGCGCCGCCGCCACCGGGGCCCCTACCACCTTCGCCCTCCGCTCTTCACCTGGAGAGATGGACAGACTTCAAGGACAGGGGGTTAGAACAGTGTCCGGGGAAAGGCCATCTCTTCAGGCTTAACCCAACCAGGACAGTGAGCCAGCACGCAGGGGGCACAGCGCAGGCCCCGGCCTACCCGGGCTGCTGAGAGGCCCAGCGGGGGCGGGGCGGGTTCGAGAAGGCGCTGGAGACCCTGGGGGTCCTCGGGGCGCAGCCTCCTCTGCCAGCGCCCGAGGCCACGGGTGACCTGAAGTGGGTGTGCCTGGGGGGAGGTGCTTGGCTCCCGAGTCCTCTCAAGGAGGCAGGGACACGGGTGGGCGCTGTGCGCGGCGACCCCCCGCCGCTGGGCCTGGCGTGCGCTCCGGCTCTCGCGCGAGGCGGCCTCTCCTGGCAGGGTGAGGGCCTCCTCGCGCACGATGGAAATAGAGAAAAGCTAAACACGGTGATACCCTGTCCCGCGGCTCGGGACGAGCTGTTCCTTCTGCACACTTCCCTCCAGGCCTTCGCTTCGTACCGAACACCGCCGAGTGTGCCCCAGCAGGCGGGCACAGGGTTCCTGCTGCCCAGGGCAAGGACTCTGGCCCCCGGCTCCGGACGCGTGCCCCACGTGACCACTCCACGGCCCCCCCCGCACCCCTCGTTCCAGCTGCAGAAATGCTCACAGTCGCCGGGTCAGGAAACCGTGAAGGAAGAGCCATGCTCTGCTCCCCCTTGATGTGCCCTGTGGGCACCCGGCCAGCACCCAGTCCTCCTGACCGCCGGGGACCCACTCCTATGACATGCCGTCAATCCAACACTGAGGAAAGACAGGACCAGGGCCATCCCTTCCGGTGACGGGGACTGAGCTATTGGGGTGCAGGAACCCCTATTCCCAAAGACAGGGAAGGAGCTGCATGAGATAGAAACACTCTCAATAGCAGCTTCATCAGCCAGATGGTGATGTTTCAGGAAAACAATAGCACCCTGGCCCGTGGACCAGAGTCGCAGGTTCGATTCTGGTCAAGGGCACGTACCTTGGTTGCGGTTTGTCACCGGCTCTGGTCGGGGTCGTGTGGGAGGCAACCAGTCGATGTGTCCCTCTCACATGGACGTTTCTCTTCTCTCTTCCTCCCACTCTATCTGAAGATAAGTGGAAAAGTATCGGGCGAGGATTAAAAACACAGAAGAAAGAAAGAAGAGGAATAGAATTCCCACCTGGAGTGAGTTCCTCTTGGCCGTGGCCTATAATTCTGTTCACGTGGCCTCGGGTGCAGCTGGCTAGTGTTCAGTCGAGGAGTTCCGCACCTGTGTGTGTGAGAAAGATGGTCCGTGGTCGGGGAATGTCTGCACCTGCTCTGGCTTCTGTCAAGGATGGAAGGCTTGGCATCATTTCTTTCTTAAAGGTTTGGTAGATTTACCAGTGAACCCTCTGGGCCTGGTGTTTTCTTTTTTGCAATGTTGCTGGTCGCTGATCTCGAGACACTGGCCCCTCGGGTCATCTATGTCTCGCCCTGGACGTCTCGGTTGTTGGCGTCTGTGAGGAACTGGTCCACTCACGTTACCTACAGGTGTGGAGCTTTCACAGGATCCCTTTCCTCGCCGTCCGTGAGACCAGGGGCCAGGGGCCATCGTCCGATGTTAGGAATTTACATCCTCTCCCTTGATTCCTCGGTTAGACCAGCTTGAGGTTTTCCATTTCACTGATCACTTTAAGGAACATATGTTCGGTCTCATTGGTTTTTCTCTGTTGTTTATAGTTTTCAACATCATCACCGATTTCTGCTCTAATGTGTATTATTTATTTCCTCGGCTTCACGCAGGCTCCCCCGGCCCTCCCTTCTCTTGTTTCCTAGGGTTGAAGGCTGTTAGGTCTATACATTTGCCTCTAAGCGCAGCTGTCACTGCATCCCCCACATTGGGAAAAGGTATTTTTTATTAAATAAACTTTTAAAATCGTAGAAAGATATGGAGCAGCCCAGCCAGTGTGGCTCAGTGGTTGAGCTTTGACCCTGCACCAAGAGGTCACTGGTTCGATTCCAGGTCAGGGCGCATGCCCAGGTTGTGGGCCAGATCCCCAGTGGGGGGGGGGGGGCGTGCAGGAGGCGGCCAATCAGTGTTCTCTCTCATCGATGTTTCTATCTCTCTCCTTCTCCCTTCCTCTCTCTCTAAAATCAATTAAAAAAAAAATTTAAAGGAAGATATGGAGCATCCGTATATGTCATGTTTCTGATCATCAACGTCCTATGTGAATGGGGTACGTGAGTGGCAATTAACGACCCACATCGGTACAGCGTTATCACCTAAAGTCCACACTTTGTTCAGCTGTTCTTAGCAACAAAGGTCCTTTCTCTGCTCCCGGTTCCCACGCTGCCGGTCGGCCTGGCCCTTCAGCCCCACGCGGCGGGCGTTTTCAGACTCGCTCCGGTGATGTCGATCGTTCCCAAAGGCGCTGTGAGGTCTTTGCAGACCCCTCCGCGACCTGTCCTATCTCCAGCTCCAGTTAGCTCACCGTCAACTTCTCTCCAGGTTTCTTCTCGCCTGGTTAGTGCGAACACGTTCTGGGATTTCCCAGCTATTTTTCTCGCTGCCTATTTCTCATTTAATTTTATTCTGGAAACAGACTCCGGTTTCTGTTCTGTGAAACGCACCGAGGTGTGTTTTACAGCCCAGGATGTGGTTTAGCTCAGTGACCGCGCCACGGAAACTTGGCAAGAATGTGTGTGTGGCTGTTGAAAGGGACGGTCTATAAATGTCAGTTAAATCAAGTTGATTGGTAGGGTGCTCAGTCCGTCTGGGTTCTCACCGCTGTGCTGGTCTATTTACGAGCAGAACCCGAGTCTCCGACTCTCCTGTAGAGTGGTCTTTCCTTTCTCCCCGCCTCCTACCCGCGTTTCCTTTTATTTTCACGCTTTGTTCTTAGCTGCATACGTGGTCAGAATGGTGATGTGCTTGTGGGGAATTGACCCATTTATCATTAAATAGCACCTCTACTAATCCCTGATAATCATCCTATTCTGAAGTCCCCTGTGTCTGAAATTACACGCAGCGACTCCAGATGTCCCCTGATGCATGTCGGTCTGATCTCTCCTCTGCCCCATGACCCTGCACCTCTCTTGTCTTTCTATGGACAGTGGGCTCCTTGCGGACAGCACATAGCTGGGTTTTTGTGTTTTTGTGTCTAATCCTCACTCAAGGATATTTTTCTGTTGATTTTCAGATAGAGCGGGAGGGAGAGAGGGAAGGAGGGAGGGAGAGAGAAACATCGATGTGAGAGAGACACATCGGTTGGTTGCCCCCCACATGACCCCAACCAGGGCTGGGGACGAACTGCCACTGTGGTACGTGCCCGGAATCGAACTTGTGACTCCTTGGTTCATGGGCTGATGCTCTAACCGCTGAGCCAAACTGGCCAGGGCTGCATTCCTTTTTTTAAATGTAAGTGTTCAAATCAGTGAGTAAATAACAGCCCAGTTACTGATGACGTGGCGGGGGTGTGTCCGGTTACTGATGACGTGGCGGGGGTGTGTCCGGTTACTGATGACGTGGCGGGGGTGTGTCTGGCTTTGTAAGAAGCTGGCAGGTGTCCCCTGGAGCGGCTGCTCCGGGTCGCGGTCCCACCCAGTGCGTGTGGCTCCCACGAGTGGCGGGGCTCCATGTCCAGGCTGGCTCTCCGTGAATCCGCGACCCGGATTCCGACCGCTCTGTGCTGCCTCCCAGTGGTTTTGAGCCACAATTCTCTATTGACACGTGGTACTGAAAGCCAGTGTATACACTTACTTGCCCTCTGCATGTCTTCTTTGGTGAGATTCCTGTTTATATTTTTGTTCCTTTTTAAGATTGGGTTGTTTGTATTCCTTTTATTCAGAGAGAGAGAGAGGGAGAGAGATAGAAACATCGATGAGAGAGAACATTGATGGGCCGCCTCCTGCACGCCCCCCACTGGTGATCAGGCCCACAACCTGGGCATGTGCCCTGATCGGGAATCGAACTGGTGACCTCTTGGTGCAGGGTCAACGCTCAGCTACTGAGCCACACAGGCCGGGTGGTTTGTTTGTATTCTTATTGTTGCATTTTCACAGTTTTGAGCAACAGAGAGTGACCATTTCTATGCATGCTTTAGACACAAGCTCTTGATCAGATGTGTGTTTTGTAACAATGTCTCCCCATCTGTGGCTTTTGTGTTTTCATTCTCTTAACAGTGTTTTTGCAGAGCAGAAGTTTTTAATTTCAGTCAAATCTAACTTACCATTTCTTTCACGGATCATGATTTCGGTGTTGTATCTAAAAAGTCATCTCCAAACTGAAGCTCACCTAAATTTTTCTCCTATGCTTTCTTCTGGAAGTTTTACAGTTTTGTGTTGTACACCCAGATCTATGATCCATTTCTATGCTTTCTTCTGGAAGTTTTACAGTTTTGTGTTGTACACCCAGATCTATGATCCATTTCGTGTGTGTGTGCGTGTGTGCATGCATGCACATGTGAATTAAAGTCTATGACTACATTTGTTTTGTTTTGTACATACGAATTGCTCAACACTATTTGTTGAAAAGACTATTAATTCTCCATTGAATTGCCTTTGCTTACTTGTCAAATATCAGTTGCCTGTGTTTGGGTGGGTCTATTTCTGGGCTCTCTGTTCTGTTCCCTTGATGTCTTGGTTCGTTTTTTATTCGACACCATATTCTCTGTTCACTGCAGCTTTATAATGTGTCTGGAAGTCAGGTATGAGTCCTCTAATGTTGTTCTTCTTCAGTGTTGTGTTTGCTCTTCCGGGTCTTTGCTTTTCCATGTAACATTTAGAATCGCCTTGTTCATGTTCACAAAATAATGTGCTGGCATTCTGACTGGGGTGGCACTGAGTCTCTAGATCAAGTTGAGCAGAACTGACATCTTCTTTATATCAATGTATCTGATCCATGCCCACGGAACATCTCTCCATTTAGTTTGATCTTTGATTTTTTTTAAAAACCAGAGTCCTATTTTTCTCGCATGAATTCTTTTGTTCTGTTAGATTTTGTTAGGTTTACACTGAATTGCTTTCTTTCTTTCTTTCTTTCTTTCTTTCTTTCTTTCTTTCTTTCTTTCTTTCTTTCTTTCTTTCTTTCCTTCTTCTTCTTCTTCTTCTTCTTCTTCTTCTTCTTCTTCTTCTTCCTTTTCTTCTAGTGTAAATTATATTGTATTTTTAATTTCAAATCTCAATTGTTCATTTCTCACGTATAGGAAAGCAATTGACATTTGTATGCTGACCTTATATCCTGCAACCTTGCTTTATTGCTAATTAATTCCAAGAAGTGGTGTGTGTGTGTATGTGTGTGTTTCTTGGGGATTTTCTTCACAATCACATCATCTGTAAACAAGGACCATTTTATTGCTTCTTTCCCAATCTGAATACCTCTGTTTTCTTTTGTGTGTGTGTGTGTGTGTGTGTGTGTTTTCTTGTGTTTTTTTTTTTCTTGTCTTATTGCATTAGCTAGAACTTCCAGTACAATGCTCAACAGAAGTGGTGAAAAACCAGATGTGATAACTAGTAGTGGACATAGAGTTGTTCAGAATATTTATTTATTGTCTTTCTAATGTCCACAGGTCAGTAGCGATTATTCTTTTATTTCTGACATCAGCAATTTGTGTCTTTATTTCCTGCTTATCTTGGCTAAAGTTTTATCACCTTTATTGATCTTTCAAAAACCAGCTTTTAGTTTATTGATTTTTCTCCATTGATTTTCTATTTTCAATTTCATTGATATCTGTTCTAATTTTTATTACTTTTGTTCTTCTGCTTACTTTAAATTTGATGTGCTCGTCCTTTTAAGTTTTCTAAGGTAGTTGCTTAGAATATTGATATTTGTATTTCTTGTTTTCTAACGTATGCATTCAATGCTATGCATTTCCCTCTAAGAACTACTTTTGATCCATTCCACAAATTTTGATAGATTGTATTTTCATTCATTAAAAATCATTAAAATTTTCTCTTGAGACTTATTTATTTTTATTTTTTGACCCAGGTGTTATTTAACCGTGTGTTGCTTAATCTCCAAATCTTTTGGGATTTTCCAGCTAGTTGTTATTGATTTCTAGTTTAATTCCACTGTGATATGCAAGAATACTTTATATAATTTATACTCTTTTAAATTTGTTTAGGTGTGTTTTATGATCCAGAATGTTTATCTTGGTTAATGTCGCATGTGAGCCAGAGAAGAATATGTATTCTGCTGTTGTTGGGTGAAATATCCTATTAATGTCAATTAGGTCTGGGTGATTGATGGTGTTGCTTAGTTCAACTATGTTCTTACTGATTTTGTGTCTGCAGGCTCTATCAATTACTAGCACAGGGTGTTGAAGTCTCCGAGTCCAAGCGTGGGCTTGTCCATTTCTCCCAGCAGTTCTATCAGTTTTGGCCTCACGTATTTTGACACTGTTGTTAGGTATGTACACATTTAAGGGTCTTGTGTGTTTGTGGAGAATTGATTCCTTCATCGCTCCGTAATGCCTCTCTTTATCCCTGGCATTTTTTCCCTACTTTGAAGTCTGCTTGTCTGAAATTAATATAGCTACATAAGCTTTCTTTTGATCCTTATTAGCATAGCATATCTTTCTGCATCCCTTGAATTGTAATGTATCTGCCTTTATGCTTAAAATATGTTTTTGATATATAATACATCCTAGGACCTGGTTTGCTTTTACCCACTCTGATGGTATCGGCCTTGTAACTGGTGTATTCGGTCCATTCACATTGAAAGTGAGTATTGACATAGCTGCATTAATATCTACCATGTTTATAACTGTTTCATAGTCATCCACTTGCCGTTTGTTTCCATTGTTAAAAGAAATCTTTCTTGTTCTGCCTTCTCTGGTCTTAATGAACGTTTTATTATTCCATCGTCTGTACTCTGTTAGCACATCTGTTACATACATATCTTAAAATTGAGTTTGAAATCAATGTGCGCCCAGTCCAGTTCACCTTCAGTCAGTACAGTGTTACCACTTCCTAGGCAGCATAGATTCCTTGCAACAGAGTATCCCAGTTCTCCTCCCATTTACTCAGGTACAACCACCAAAACATTGTTGCTATTATTTTCTTCCTTCCAACAGTTATTTACTTTTATTTCCATTTTCATTTTTTTGTTGTTGTTGTCAGTTTTCACCCAAGGATATTTTTCCATTGATTTTTAAGTAGAGCGGAAGGGAGGGAGGGAAGGGAGAGAGAGAAAAACCTCGACGTGAGAGAGAGACATGGATTGGTCTCCTCCCGCAGGATGCTGACCAGGACCGGGGATTGAACCTGCAACCCAGGTCTGTGCCTTTGACCAGGAATCGAGCCTGAGATCCTCTGGTTCGCGGGCTGACACTCAAGTCTGAGCCAAACCAGCCAGGGCGAATAGTTATATTTTAAACCAATCAAGAATACGTAAAATAAAAGATTCCCGTTGACCTTTATTTTCTCTCTGATGTCCTTCGTTGTGACACTCAAGTCTGAGCCAAACCAGCCAGGGCGAATAGTTATATTTTAAACCAATCAAGAATACGTAAAATAAAAGATTCCCGTTGACCTTTATTTTCTCTCTGATGTCCTTCGTTGTGTTAAGCAGATGTGAATTCCTCACCTGAGTCATTTTGCTTCTCCCCGAAGAACACCTGTCACCGTCTCTTACAGGGCAGTCTTCCGGGGACAGACGTCCGCGGTGCCGGCTCGTCTGAGGAAGCGTCTGTCCTGCCCTTTGGGGGGTGACCGCTGAACCCAGACATCGTCGTTGACGTGGCCCTCCTTGCCTTTGGCTTCCCGGAGTCGGTCTCCGACGGGCGCCCGTGTGCCTGCTGTTTGTCCTGGGCCTGTTCTGCAGCCCGAGGTGTGCCTGTTACTGACCCGGGGAAACCGAGCCACGCTCGCCTCAAACACTCCGTGTTCTCCATCCTCTCCTCGGCTCTGTGGCGTGTCCACCGCACGGGTGCGCTGCTTTGGGGTGATTCTTTCACTGTCCTCGGACAGTGTCCACTTTTCACACCTTTCCCCCCGCCAGTCCGCACGTGTTTTACTGAAGCTCAGGGCTCTCTGTGTGACCGCGTCTGGTCCCGCGGATGGTTTGTCCGCAGCGTCTCTTCATCTCGGGTAAAGTGGTTTTGATTTATCGCGTGTCCCTTTGATGCTCTCCTATAGTTTCTGTTTCTTTCATTCAATTACCCATCTGCTCTTAAGTACCGTCTCCTTTTCCCTTGTTACAGCCCTTCCCACATCAATCACGGACATTTCAAATTCCCAGGCCGATCATTCCAACATCTGCGCCGTATCCGAGCTGGTCTGGATGCTCGCTTGGTCTCTTCAGGCTTTTCCTTCTGGCGCGCCTGCTCGGCTGCTGGCCGTGTGTGTGGCGACAGGGACTGAGGTCCGGCTGCTGGCCAGGTGTGGGTGCCTCGGCCCAGGAGCACGTGTTAGGAGCTGACGTGCTCCCTGTTCTCCTGGGGTCACGACATCTTCCCAAAGAGGGCCTGCGTTTCCACATGGACCCGTGGCATAGGCCCTGGGCAGGGGCATGTGTCCTACAGTCCTTGGATGAAGTGTCAGCACTTTGTGGGTGGCCAGGGTTCTTGAGCGGTGACCTCCAGTCTTCTTTACTCTCCCCGAGCGAGGGAAGAGGCCAGGTCAGAGGGGCCTCTGAGAAGGCAGATGCCCTGCGGGCCAGCTTGTCCCCGAGAACGGAGCCCACGGTCAGTGACTGTCCTCTAGCTCTTCACTCTCAGACCACCTGGGGCCCTGGAGGGACAGTCTGCAAATGAGGGGCCCCGGGAGTGTGTCCCAGGGGTGCACGCTGGCCGCCTGCCCTGGAGGCTGACCTGGGCTGTGGGTCTGCGTCTCCTGCTGCCAGGGTGCTGAGTGGCCTCAGAGGGAGCGAAACTGTCCCTGTTCGGTCCACTGCACTTTGTTCCCGGGAGCCCAGCTCCCACTGAGCTGGAGGAGACGCTGGGAGCTCTCGGGGTGCCCACAAAGGCAGTGTGGGGTACGCAGCCCAGCAGGTGCCCGGAGCTGCTCACGGCCGGCCCAGGTTCCCTTCCGGCACAGACCCTGCCTCCCTCCTCCCGTCCAGGCCTGGGGGGGTGCAGGCAGACTGAGCACACAGCCAGTGGGGCACACAGAGCCGGTCACGATCTGGTTGCTGAGTTAACTCTCTCTGGGCGTAATTCTGTCCCTGGGATGCCCTCCGCCAGAGCCGCGTCCACGTCGTTGAGACTACAGGCTCTGCCCGGCGTGTCTGCGTGTGACCTGGGCGGCGATGGGAAGCAGAAGGAGCCGGGTTGTGCTCCAAGGTGACCAGACGGGTCTGGCAGCTGGGCTGCATGTGGGCACCAGGGGCGGACGCCGCCGCGGCTGAGGGCAGCGACTTGGACCTGGGCAGCCAGCTGGGCTCGGTGCTGTCAGGTGGGCACCAGGGGCGGACGCCGCCGCGGCTGAGGGCAGAGATTTGGACCTGGGCAGCCAGCCGGGCTGGGTGCTGTTGGCCGGCAGACGTCACGCGGCCCCTGGCTGCCTCCCTGCTCACATCCAGAGTGGCTGTCCCCAGGGTCCCCAGGGTCCCCAAGGTCCCCACAGCCACTGCACCGCTCGCCCCACCCTCCTGCCCTGCTCCTTCCCCAGCGACCGGGCTGGACTTGAAGAGAAAAGATGAGGTAATGCCGTCCAGCCTACTCCAAGCCTCCCAAAGCACCCACATTCCTCAGGCAAACCCATCCCTTCCCTGGGTGAAGAGGCCGCGAGCATTGTGACCTCCCCCGGCCGCCCGCTGGGTGCTCGCCCTCTGCGTGACCCTCTTCTAAACCCCCGCGTCCGAGCCCCGTGCCCTGGCTGGTGCTGCCCGACGGCTTCCTCTCGCACCCATGTGCCCCTGGCTTCCCGGCCCACCCCACCCCTGCCTGAGCCTCTGCCCAGCCTCCTCCCTCCCCACCTCCCAGCCTTTCCCACGCGGAAGGAGGATGCTCACGGGTACGACACGCATCCCTGAGTCTGGGCTTGTTTTCTCCATCGTCTCCTTTTCCTTCAGAAAAGGTGGGGCCCCCGACCTCTGCCCTCAGCGCCTGCATGCCCGGGCCCCCGGGCCCCCGTGCCCAGAGCGCCCTTGTGGGGCGTGAGAGGGGCTGGGGCCTGTGTATCTGGAGGCCTGGAGCTCACTGAAGGACGAGATCGCGGGGACGTGGGCGTGGGGTTCCCAGGAAGGCCAGCCCCACAACCCTGGCCGCAGCAGAGCCCCACCAGCCCCCACCCCGAGAAGGCAGGACCCAGATCCGGGGGGGGTGTTAAGCCAATAAAAACCCCTTTTCCATTAGTGGCTGTAAAACTTTAAGGCGATTTCTCAACACACGACATGAATAATAACCACGCTTTCTTTTCAGCCATCGCCAGAGCCACACCCCGAGGCCTGTGATCCCTGGGCGCCGGCCCCGGCAGGAGGCCCCCGGCCAGGACGCGTCCGCTGGCCCACAGCTGCCTCCAGCGGCAGGAACGTGTCGCGGCCTCTTCCAGAACCTTCTCTTCCCCCAGACCGACCTGGAGGGGGTCCAAGGCCACCTCATGCCCGGTTGGGTTAGACTCTGCTGCCCATTGTTGTGGGAGCCTGGCGCGTCCCTCCCAGCTCGGCGCCCGGGGCCTGCAGTTTCCGCAGGCGGGAGAGGCCCGGGTCCCTGGCTGGTGTCTCGCAGGCCACACACTGACCATCAGGGTGCAGAGCAGGGAGCTGGGCCCCAGTCCAGGCCCGGGGGGGCAGGTCGGGGCGTGGAGGGGGGACCTGAACCAGGAGGACAGCTGCTCCTTTTCTCCGGCCCCCCTCCCCCCCGGCTCGCCCAGCAAATCAGACCCCTTCCCTGGACTCTCCCTAAGGCCCTGGCTCGCTACACAAAGAAAGCAAATCAAAGTGCCTCCTTCCGCGCCTGCATTCCATTTCCACTTCGTTTCCAAATGTCACCAGTTGTCACTTCACCCAGCTCCCCAGCTCCGCGGCAGCTGACTGCACGGTAATCATGTATGCGGCGGCATCCAGGTGGGGCCTGGCACGCATTCCCACCCCTGCGCAGGCCGCTCCATCCTGGCTCGTGTTTGGGGCTCGGTCCGTACCCGCCTCCTGACCCCAGGCCAGGCTGTTTCCAATGCCCACGCTGACCGGGCGGGCACCCTCGTCCCGGGGGTGTGTGTGTGAGTGCATGTGTGTGAGTGCATGTGTGTGCATTCATGTGTATGTATGCATGTGGGCACGTGTGTGCACGTATGTAAATGCATGTGTATGTGTGTATATCTGAATGGGTATATGTGTGCCGTGTGTGTGTGTACATGTGTGTGTCTGAGTGGGAATATGTGTGTGTGCATGTGTGAGTGTCTGTGTGTGTCCACGTGGGTATATGTGTGTGTGCACTTTGCGCACCCACACCCTCTACCTCTGGCAACCGGCAGTCTGTTCTCCGTATCTGTGAGCTTGTGTTTAAGGACCCACACTGAGTGCGACGCTGTGGCCTTCGTCTCTGACTGATCTCACTTGTCGTAATGCCCTCGGGGCCCAGTCACGTGGCCACGGCAGGACTGCCTTCTCCTATGGCCGAATGGGCTTCCGCTATGTGTACGTGTACGCATCATGTTTTCTTCACCCTCGACGTCCACGTAGGCGTGGTTGTCATTTTCATTGTGTAAAATACACCTCACACGTGCAACTAGTGGCACTTAGTAAATTCCCAGTGTGTGTGACCATCACCACCACCGAGTTCCACAACCCCCATCACCCACACGAAGCCGGGCACCCCTCGGCAGCCCTTCGATCCTCATCCCCCCTCCCAGCCCCGCTGCCCTCCGGGTCTCAGGACCCCCTGGTCGGGACCTGGCACAGAGGCAGGCACGGGGTGCACCCGACTTCCCCAGCACGGTGTCCCCAAGGCTCACCAGGTGTTGCAGGCTCAGGGACTTGTTCCTTCTGGTGACTGAATAATACCCCGCTGCATGGCCAGACCACGGAGGGTCCTCCTGCGGAAGATGCCTCGTTCTTCCCGCTCACTGCAGCAGTTAGCACCCCACTGAGCCTCCCCACGCGGGCCGCAGCCCACTCAAGTTCTGGGGTCTCAGAACAGGCAGGTCACACGGCCGTTGTTTTAGTAAACAGGACAGATGATGGGAGCTCGGGAGGCTGGGAGACAAGACGCACTGACCCGTCTTGGGAAACGGGTCCCGGTGGCAGGCACGGAGCGAACTCCTCCTGGACACAGATCGTAAGAGGTCAAGCTGCCAATGGCTTGAAGATTTGGGGAGCCTCTCCCTGCTGACCCCCCAAGCAGTCTGTCCCCTCCTGCTCCCAGCGTCCTCTGCCGCTCCCAAGCCTGGAGCTGGCCCAGATCACGATGGAGCCACCACGCTCCAACGCTCCTGTTCCCGCCCCTGCCCGCGCAGACCCCACCCACCACGTTGCCTCCAAGCCCGGGCTCTTGCCACCACGCGTGGCCGTGTGCAGCCACACACAGATGGCAGCCACCCTCTGCGGATCCGTGGCTCAGAGTGTTTTCTCTGCAAAGGTCAGTGTGACATCAGAGGAGCTACCTTCACGCATCACAGAGCTTCCGAGTACGTGGCATGGGCGAGGTGCTGAGCCGGGCACCCTGGGTACCCCACAACAACGTGACCGAGTCCCAACAGCAGAGGAGCTCACGGTCCAGTGGGAGGGGACCCACTGTGGCCGGATCTAATGGAGAATGCGGGACATGAAGGTAAGACCCATAAATCCTGCTGAGAGGAGAAATATTCCCTGCAGTGGGAATATTTAAATTGGGCTTTGAGGGATGAATAGGAGTTTATCAGCTATCACAGCACAGAGCAGGAAGGAAGTTCAGCGCCTTTCAGGAGCCTCTGAGTTCCTTCTTGGCTCCCCCGGGTTCTCCTCTCTCTCTGCTCTGTTCACAGACCTGCCTCTGGGCGCCAGGCCTGCCCTGGGCAGTCGCCGTCCCCGCAAAGCTGCTGGCCTGCCCCTGAGCAGTCAGCCCGAGAGCGGCTCCGCAGACCCCAGTGCAGACCCACGGTTACCGTGTGACAGGCCTGGCCTTGGGTGCGGATACAGGGCTCCCCTTTGGGGGGCTACCCCCTTCCCTGGGCCACCCCTGCTGCCCCTGCAGGTGGTCACTGTCACCCCAAACCCCTTCTGCCCGTCATAATCGCTGTCCCAACCTCTGAAGCTGGCTCTCCCACGCCCTTGCTTGGGGCTCTCGCCTTCCTGGTGCTGTTCTTTGGGGAGGTCTCTGGGGTCTGCTCCAAGGGGCTGCCTCTCTTCCTCCTTTGAGTTCCTGCAACAGAGGAGTGTTCCAGCCTTTCTGCAACAGTACGCTCCCCTTTCTCGTCCCTTTCAGAAGGGGCCTGTCCTCCATGCCGTCGTTCCGGGGTCCCCACTGTCCTCAGCTGCAGAGGTAGCACAGCCCCGCTCCCTGGGCGCCCTGCAATGGGAGCTGACACCCGAGGTTCTCCCCGTTCTGAGCCCCGCTCACCCTGCTGGAGGGCGGCTGGCATGGGCACCCCGCACAGCCGTCCTCGGCGTGGGGGACTCGGGCAGAGACGAGGGTCTGGTGAAGCCCCCACAACGCTGACAGGCGTCCTGCTCCGCCCCTGTGGTGTCCGGCGCTCTGAGCAGGCCCCTCTTCCCGCCTGAGACCCCTTGACTGCAGAAGGGGTGCGGTCCTCACTCCCTTGGGTCCTTCCTCTCTGCCCTCCCTCGCTCCCCTCTACCAGCACCGCCCTCCTCCGGCCAGAGCTTCACGGCGGGAGCGGGCGGGAAGGCATCCACGCCTTGGTCCTCCTGTGGTGACCAGGGCGGCGGTGCAGTCGGGTGGGCCGGGACTGGGGAAGCGATGGACATCAGAGTCTGTCGGGGGACCGTGCGGTGTCCCTCAGGGAGGCCTGGGGATGGCTTGGCAGCTGGCCAGGGTCGGGCACTCTGGTGACCGTCCTCCCCTCAGGAACCTGCCCGGAGAAAGCAAGTGTGTGCCCCTCCCCGGGGGCGGGCACCGAGCGGGGCTTCGTGTGCAGAGGGTCTGTGCTGGGTCTCAGCGGCACGAGGCTGGTGACCCATCCTTGAAAGAAAAGTTAAGCAGAAGAACCACACAGCGACGATCATGCAATAACGATGATGATGGTGATGAAGGTGAGAACATCGCAGACTCACCACACTCAGGTGCGAGGCCCATCCCCCACTCCTCCTGGAGGCCAGGGAGCCGGGCAGGAGAAGCGCCTGGCGGTGGTCCCGGCACAGGGACAGGGTGGCTGGACCCGCGCCCGTGCCGTCGATGCCGCACGCTCCCCGTGTCCGCCCCAGAGCTGCGGGTGCCCAGCGGGCCCGGCCCTGAGGGCCCTCCTTCCTGCGTCCAGGCGCCGGTTGGTTTGCCAGTCACGTATAAGTGAGCCGCGGGCACATCATCATAAACACACCCGCCACGGTCGGCGGTGCCCAGGGCTGCAGACGCCAGCGCCCAAGGCGTCACAAACAAACCGTTCTCACCGTGTGAACAGCCACGGCCCCAGAGCTGCACCGCAGTCGTCCCCACTCGCCCTGGCGACGAGGCGTCTCCAGCAGGGGCGGAGTCGGTTCCGCCTGCTCCGCGGCCTTGCAGAGAGGGGACGAGGTCCCTGGCGACTGCTGGCACTGGTGGCTGAGTCTTTGGAAGGAAAGACAGCCTCTGGGGAAAGTAAGCAGGG
The DNA here is from genome assembly GCF_014108415.1 of Molossus molossus. Lineage (NCBI taxonomy): Eukaryota > Metazoa > Chordata > Mammalia > Chiroptera > Molossidae > Molossus > Molossus molossus. Next base: position 1,760,078 of record NW_023425362.1, read on the forward strand.
TGACCAGCACGTAACAGATCTGCATTCGGAGCTGGCCGCGGGCTCAGCGCTGAGCTGCCGATCGGGTGGGCGGGTGCCGTCCACGCCCAGGTCTCCCGGGGCTCTCTGCTTGTCACTCGTGGGGAACATTCAACTCTTGGGGACGCGTCTGTGTTCACAGGGAAGCTGGCCCGAGGTCGGGAGGCTGGGGAACGGGCAGAGAGGGCGCAGGCTGCAGGGCAGGTGTGGGCGAACCCAGCTTCTTCACCTGCTCAGGTGCGATTTCGGTCCTCCGCGTCCCGTTTGTAAAATACAGGACTGGAAGGTTCCTGGGGTACTGCACGTGTCCAACGAGACAGACAGGGGTACAGGACACAGGCGGTCCCAGCTGCTCTGGGATGGGACTCCGCTTCCCGTGGGGGCCTCCCAGGTCAGGGACCACCACAGCACCTGCTGCCCTCACCCCGAGCATGCTCACAGTTCACATGTACCCCACACCTGGCCGCACGGAGGGGTGGCGGAGGCTTTGGCAACAGGACTCTAAGGAGCTACTGTCGGAAGAAAATATTCCTTTTCCCCAACAGGATGAATTGTTTGCAATCGAGAAGGACACGTTATAGTCAGAAAACATAGGTCTGAATCTCGGCTGTCACGCTCCTCCTGGTTTGAACCCTGGCCCGGGGCTAGAAGGAGTCAGCTGTTGCCTTGGCCGGTGTGGCTGCGTCGGCTGAGCGTCATCCTGTGCACCAAAGGGTCGCGGTTCAAGTCCCAGTCAGGACGCATCAGGCTGTGAGTTGGATCCCTGTTGAGTTGGCAGCTGATTGATGTTTCTCTTTCACATCAAGTTTCTCCTCCCCCCACTTTGCTCTCTCTGAAATCAATAAAAACATTTTTTAAAAATTAAAATAGTCAAACATGGGTCATTTTGGACGTGTACCAGGAGAGTTAACAGCCTGTGGCTTTGAATGTCTGCCGTTCCCGAGGCCCGGTCTCTGCTGTTTGGGAGACACCGCGAGGCTGCCTCCCTGGGTCGCGGTGGAGCCCCGTCCCGGGTGCGCCCTGTGCTGGGAGGACCCGCGAGGCTGCCTCCCTGGGTCGCGGTGGAGCCCCGTCCCGGGTGCGCCCTGTGCTGGGAGGACCCGCGAGGCTGCCTCCCTGGGTAGCGGTGGAGCCCCGTCCCGGGTGCGCCCTGTGCTGGGAGGACCCAGGGGACAGCAGTTTCTTTCTGCGCAAGGATGCCTAGGAATCGCATGCTAGCCATTATCTGTGGCTGAAAATAGAAAAACAGCAATGAATATTGTTTCTGACTGCAAATACAGGCTTCTCTCATGTCACTTCTGTGCAAACAGATTGGAGGCCACTGGTCCCTGAAGGAGTCCAACTTCTGCTTGGAAGAGCACCCGACTCCACGCTGGGCCAGACCTCACGGAGCGGCCAGCCGTTGCTGCGGAAGGCAGAGGCGAGACCGGCCTGCAGATGGGGTTTCCTCCGGCCAGAGCCCAGCTGCAGACCAAGAGGTCTGCCCGTGTGCACGAACCCCCAGCTCTGGGCTGTGGGTGTGTGAGTGTGAGAGTGTGAGTGTGAGAGTGTGTGCGAACGTGTTAGTGTATGTGTGTGAGCATGAGTGCATGTGTGAGTACATAAGTGTGTGAGAGTGTGTGAGTACGTGAGTGTGTGAGTGTGCATGTGTGTGAGTGTGTTTGTATGCCAGTGAGTGTGAGTGCATGTGTGTGTGTGACAGTGTGAGTGCAGGAGTGTGCGCATGAGTGTGAGCATGAGTGTGTGTGAGTGTATTAGCACGAGTGTGAGCGAGGGTGTGTGGTCAGGCTGTGGGCTCACACTGCGTCTGCAGCTGCTGGCCCCTCCCAGACCCTGGCACGGAGCTGCGGAGAGGAGACGGCGGCCCCCACTCTGGGACAGTGTTAGCTGTCGTTTATAGACTCGGGTTTTGAGCTGCGCGTTGGGTCCTGTTTCGGGTCTGCTCGTCTGGGTTCTCTCGGGCCCCCTGGCCGCCAGCAGCCTGCAGCCGTGCACCATGGTCTTCCCTGCGAGTCTCCACTCTCGTCCAGTCTGCGCCCCACGCCGCACACATGTTCAGTGATGTTCAGGGAACGGCTCTGCCCTCGCCGGTGTCGGACTCTTCACCCAGCCTGGGCTCCACCAGACGTGGAGCCTTTGGATGTGGTGGTTTAATTGGCGTGAATTCCCCCAACCATCCTCGGCTCATGTGTGCACGGGACATATTTGTTGGACGGACGGCTGGTTCTATGTGTCCTGAAACCGCTTACCCCAGAGCCGGGGCATTCTAGGCTGCCGTGAAGCAGAGTGACCCCATTCCCCACGTGTCACGACAGCCCTCAAGCACACTTCAGTGTCTGGCCGCCGTGAAGACCTAGCGATTGACACCGTTTTAATTGTGGCGCTGCCCTCGGTGAGCCAGGCGCTCACGTTCTGTCCCCTGACCCTGCCGGCTCCCGGGGGCCCAGCTCTCGGGGTCCACGTGCCTCTGCTCTCCGAGGCCACCTGTCTTCTCGCGCCGCATACCCCCTTTTTGGTGAAGAATAGGGCGGATTTTGGTTCCCTTCGGGAAGGCCGTGGTGAGCTTTCTTGGAGGAAGGGTCCCTGGCGCTGGGGCCCAGTCCACATCAGGCTGCGGGGATCCCACGGGGTGGCTTCGGTTCCTACGTGGGGGCGCAGAGCTGGGCTCCTCAGCTCTCTGATGCTGCGCACCCACCTGTGCTGGTACAGCTGCCCCCAGCACACAGGTGGGGGTGTCCTGCCAGCACCCCAGAGGCACAGAGAACCGGCCTGGGGTTGTGTCCACACCAAGTGCCCAGGGGGACTTGCATCTCCGAGGTAAGAAGGAGCAGAATTCAGACTCCTGCTTAAAGAGATCCAGCCACGATGTCTTCCCCGAAAGATGTCTGAGCACACGTGTCGATAACACGGCCAATCCCCCAGCTGACGGCGCCGCTGGGAAGAGGCGCCCGCTGGGCCCCGGCCCCCGTCTCTGTTTCCACCGCGCTCGCAACAGTATCAGGTTCTGTTCGGTGCGCTGCGGACTCAACCACAGCTTCCCCGTTTAATCCGAGCTCTATATTTAAATCAGACACGCCTGCCAGCTGCAGTCCATGTTTTTACAGAATTAAGCTTAAAACCAGGGAGCAGAGGTGGGGGTTGGGTGCGGGAGAAGGTTTCCATGGAAACATCACACAACATCTCTCATCTGCGTCAGCTTTGTGCAGCGTGGGGTCTGGAGCGCGTGGGTGTCCGCGGTTCTGGAGAACCCTGCCCGGCCGCGCTGGGCAGCCGGCCGGTTGCTGGGTGTGAGCGTGGGGACGTGTTGGGAAGTCCCACGCGCTGTGAGAAGCGGGGAGCTGGGTGCTGGAGCTCCGTGCTTAGATGCTCGGGGTTCGTCCTGAAGGAGGAAGCGAGGTTCAGAAAGGCCGGAATCGTCCCGAGTCCCGGCTGTGCCGGACAGGCCTGAAGGATGTGGACTCGTGAGATTTCCCTCCCCGAGAAACAGGAGGCTCACCGAGGGACTGGCGACCGAATGGCCAGCAGGGACACCTGCCTTGTTCCTGCGGTGACCGGGACCCTCATTCTACCTGGACACACTGAAAAGTTCACACATTTAACCTGTTTATTTGTTCTGTTATATGGATGTTTCCTCCACATGGCACTGTGCTCACGTGGCATCATGCCCTTGTTCGGAGTCCAGCATCTGTTTTCTTAGAAGCTGCCACGTTCTTCAACCCGGTCACTCAAGAACTCACCCAGCGCGTGTCCGGCTGGGCCGCAGGGCTGGGGGGATGGGCAAGGTCTGTCCTGCCCTCAGGCTCCCTGGGTGGCCTCTCCGAGGTCTGAGATGTCACCCAGTCACTGTGCACGAGCCCCGGGCTGCATGGTCACCACCCTGCTGTGCCCTTCCCTCTCGCTGGGCGCCCACTGGCGGGGTCCGGGCCTGTCCAGGTCCTGGTGGGGCTTCTGTGTGGACACTTGTGGTCATGGCGAGTGTCCTGAGCCTGACTCGGCCGTGGCCAGGCGATGTGTTTAAAGTCATGGCACGCTGTCGAGGTTACTTCAGACCTGACCCCCTGTTCCTGGCCCCGTGTTCAGGACTTTCCTGTTTCTGAGACTGTCTGCCACGCGTCAGCCCATTGGAGACCCACAGATCCGGACGAAATCTCAGTCCCCAGAGAGCAGATGCACCTGGGGGACCACGGCCGCCGACAGAGCCCTGACCCCGGGCTTAGCAGGGGCTGGTGGGAACCAGGCTGAACAAACGCGCTGGGATCATGCTGGGAACACACTGGCAGAGCCCAGTGTCACAGCCACGCCAAGAATGTTTGTCTCCATGTCCCCCCGGCCATGGCTGCTAGAGAGCAGAGCGGACAGCGAGGAACCTGGCCTTGTTTGCGCAGACGGTGCAGGGCCCGGGTGTGCACAGTCCTGCTGCCCACGGTCACCGGACACAGCCTGTCCATGCACCACGGTCACCGGACACAGCCTGTCCAGGCACCACGGTCACCGGACACTGCATGTCCATGCACCACGGTCACCGGACACAGCCTGTCCATGCACCACGGTCACCGGACACTGCGTGTCCACGCACCACGGTCACCGGACACAGCGTGTCCACGCACCACGGTCACCGGACACCGCGTGTCCACGCACCACGGAGGGCAGCTGTCCGAGGTTTGCTGTGAGGGGCAAACCAGCAGATCCACAAGACAACGTCTATGGCAAAGCTCCCAGCACACCCAGTGGCTTTCCCTCGGGCTGGCGTGGAGAGATGCTCACGGAGCTGTCGGGCTGCGGTGGCTTTCGGGGCGGGCACGAGGCCAACGTCCAGCTCCCGCTTCCAGAGGCCACAGCCCAGGGCAGGGGGCACACGGGGGGCCTCATGGGCACCTATGTGTGAGGACACACCTTGGTCTTCATGAGCATCTGGGAGCAGAGACGGTGCACTGGGCGTCAAGCCTGTGACATGTCGCCCTCAGAAGGAGACCGGCTGACCCCCCCCACACACCGTAGCTGCCTGTGACAGACCATCTTACTTACCTGAGAAAAACTGAATCCTCTGGACAACCTCAGGAAGCCAGAGACAGTGACCAGGTGATTGCAACGCGCGAACCCAGGCTGGAGAGCGAAGGGAGCTCCGTGGTCCTGCAGACAGACAGACAGACAGACAGGGATGCTGTTCACCGCCCCTACTGATCTTCTATCTTACTATTCTCATTTCTCTTCTTTATGCATATTTTCAGGTGGACTTATGCACGTGTAGAATTTGTATAACAGCCAGCTGAGTGGTCTCCTTGTTACTAGGGATGCGTCTCCCGCCCCCTCGCGCAGGCTCACGGGGCAGCTTCCTGGTTCAGGGGAACCGGGCGCTGGGCCCGTCACCTGGCTGGGGCCCAGCGGATCCCACCCGCCAGCACCCCGCTGAGCCAAGTCCACCACTCTCACAGGCCCATTGGGAGCCCCGGCTCTCAGCCAGCCTCGCCCACGTGCTCAGCTCACTCCTAGGTACACAAGGACGCAGGCACGTGCCCGTCGGGGTGCAGACGGTGGTGAAGGGGTTGCTCCGAGGCAGTGCTCACAATCCCCCTCACAGCTCAGAGCTGAGCTTCCTTCCAAACGCAGGGGAGCACACGAGACAGGGCTGCCATCGCTGAATTAGACGCCAGCGAGCACGCTGCTCCTGCGGAAACACACGTGTCTCCAGCGATAAGGATGGACTTGCAGACAGATCGCTCCAGTGATGGGCCCAGGGCAGTCAGGTGCTGTGAGGGCAGGAGCCAGCACGTCCTCCTCTCTCCTCCCTCCTCCCTCCTCCCTCCTCCCTCCTCCCTCCATCCTTCCTCCCCTCCTCTCTCCTCCCTCCCCCTCCTCCCTCCTCTCTCCTTCCTCAACCCTCCTCCCTTTGTCCACCCCTCAATGTCCTTCCTTCCTTCCCCTGCGTGTGTTCCCTCCCCAATTAACATATGGAAGCCTCATCTCAAGGTGATGGGGTGAGAGGCAGGGCCTCGGGGAGGTGAGGAGGTCATGAGGGTGGAGCCCCAGAAGTGAGTTAGTGTTCTTACAGAGACCCCCCCCCACCCCACCTCTCACCCCTCCCACAAGGGAGAGCTGACCCCGGACAGGCTCTCAGCCCACCTGTGGGTGCCCTGGTCTGGGCCCTGCAGCTTCAGAACCACGAGAAGCGAGTGTCTGTGGGATTTGTCACTGCAGCCGATGGTCAAACAGAGGCCGCGGCGGCTCCACGGGGACACACTGCTGGAGGCCAGAGGGTGACGCCCGGGGTGCACTGGGGGAATCTGGGTGTGTCCGCAGCCTGGAGGCGGCTGCATCGGCTCAGGGGTTGGAGATGAGGAGAGACCACCCGAGAGGACTCGGGGTGTCCTGAGGCCTCCGGCCGGGGAGTCGGGAGCAGCGTCTTCCCTCTGGGCAGCTGGGAGCAGGAGAAGCCGGCCTTGGGGGGCGGCGGGAGCTGCATCACACAGGTGACAGCCGGCATGTTCACCGAGCAATGAGTCTGTGGGCTCCTGCTGTGCCCACGGGAAGGAGCGGCGGGCAGGGGCCGGGACGTGCAGCTGGAGATGGGAACTCGGGGCGTCTCTGCAGGTCTGAGGCCTTGGAGCCCTGCAGCTGGAGGGGACGTTGAGGAGAGGCTGCAGGGGGCTCAGCCGGGCGCCCACACTCGGCCCCTGAGCTGAGGATGAACCGGGAGGAGCAGGGTGCGAAAGGCAGACAAGCCCAGGGGGTGCAGGCCGAGAGGGGAGGGCACGAGAGAAGGGGCAGGGACCGGTCGGACGGGCATCCGCTGGTGCTGGGAGCATGATGTCCGGACGGAGGGGTTACGGCTGCTCCACGCGCTGGGGGCAGCACCCCGTTCTTTGGGAGGGGCAGGCTGGTGCCCCCACATCCTGAGTCTCCACCTTGAACACGGGCCCTGCACTGCTCTCTCACAAAATGAGAGCCCACGTGACCGGGTGATCCCTGCCCACCCGGAGACCAGCCAGGACCCGCCTGCAGCGTGGGCTTAGGCAGGGCTGGCACCTGGGGTGCGGGGACAGATGGGAAGGGGAGAGGAGGGAGGGCTTGGTTCTGCTCGGGAGGTCACCCTGCAGACCTGAAGTCCACAGAGCCCTGATTCCTCCTCTCCCCCTCCTCACCCGCCCCCTCGGCACCCAGCTTGGCCAGGACCTCGGAGAGGGTGGGGCCAGGGGCAGAGGGCCCCCTGCCCTCCAGTCCGCCTCCAGCTGCCTCTCCTCCCACTGAGCACCCCCAGCTCCCCCAGCTGCCCCAGGAACCTCAGCATCTCAAACAATGAAGACAGGTCTGCAGCCGCCCAAGGCAAACCTGCTTCTCACAGCCCCTGGGGGACACGTCTTCCTAGGCACCCAGGCCAGGCAGGAGCTCGGGCGGACTCCTGACCCTCCCAGCACCCCCACCCGGAGCCCAGGAGCCCTCCCTGCACGGCCAGTCCGGCCTTGGGAGCCAGGCTGCGGGAGCCGCACGGAGCTGAGTGATGCCCCAGGCACGTTCTCTGAGAAACGGCTCCCACAGGAGGTCGTGCAAAGTGACTTCGGCACAAACTCCAGGGGAAATTTGCAAAGTGCAAACCGAAATCCGCGGCTTAAGTCGGAAGCCGGCTTTCGAGTCACGCTCGGCTTTCGTGCATTTTGCAAATATAAGCACATTTCCCGGACGAGTGTGCACTTCCGAGGCTTATGAGAAAGAAGCTGTCTGCCCGCGGAAGCCTTTGTCCCCTGCGGGTGGGCAGGTGGCCACCAGGTCCTCTCTAAATGGGTGGAGGGCGGGGATACGAGGTGCACCAGCCAGGGAAAGTTCAGTTGTGCTAACAAATGGCCCAGCTGCCAGCTGTCTTAGTGTCACACACACACACACACACACACACACACACACACACATCCCAGTTGCACTATCTCAGGACCCGGGACGGGACGGAGGCTCCGCTCTCGTGGTGCTGGAACCCTGGGCCCAGGACTGTCTGTGCGGTGGGAGGGAGTCTGGGGAGTGACCCCCCCCCCCCACGTGCGCCTGTTACCTCGGCACAGCCCTGGGTGGATCCGTGCCCTGCGGGGGCTGCTATGCTGTCTTTCCTGGGTCTGGGCTGGGAGACACGCGTGGACATTGGTGCCGCCGGCCACGGGGTTAGAAAAGCCCCTTAGCCAGGAGACGCTTCCATAAAGACCCTCAGAATGAATCCAGGTTGGCAGCTGACCTGGGGGAGGAGGAAGCGCCTTGGGCCGGGGGCTCTGGTGTGACCCCCAGGGGGAAGGACGTGAGGGCGTCTGTGGGTCACTCCGCCTCCCGGCTCACGGCAGCTTAGGGCCCAGGGGTTGCCTTTCCCTACTAAAGAAGCCCTCCTCAGGGCGGGGAGCGGACTGGACGGGGCCCAGGGGCCCAGGAGGGCGCTGAGCTGTCCTCTCTGCGCATCGCTCAGCGCGAGGCTCGGTGACCGCGGAGAAACCACGGGGGACAGCGTGGGGTTTGATCTGGCTCCTCTCCGGCTCAGGAAAGGCAGACCTGCCGCGGGGGATACTTTGTTCCCTCCGTTTTGTTTTTACGTAGGGAAAAACAGTCTTCTTGTAATTCACCTGAAAGGTCACCGTGAACTTCTGAGCCGCGCAGCCTTTGATCCTGAGGGCGCAGAGGTCGCCGCAAGCCCGCCGGGGGGCAGGCGTCCTTTGGCGGAGCTGAGACGCATTTTAACCGAGCGGGCGTCCTGAGTGTCCCAGCCACAGGCGGCCACGTGCAGGCAGCAGCGTGGGGCCGTGTCCGCCCTGCAGCCCAGTGCACCCTGCCCCCCCGGTCCAGCTCCTGTGTCCCCGGCCTGACTTCGGCGATGGCCCCCCAGACCCCGAGGACTGCACAGAGGCCTGAGGCTCCCGACCCAGGGGCAGATCTGGGCCGGCACACGGGCCCCCAGGGAACAGACCGGGGGGGGGGGGGCGCATAAGCGAGTGAGGTCCCCAGGCTTCTGGGTGGGCGACAGTATGGACAGATGCATCATCAGGCCGGGGAGAGGAGGGGTCACTTCTGTCCAGGGAACGAAGGTCACAGGGTCAGAGGAATTCTCCCGCGGAGTCAGGGTTTAGTAGGAGGCGCTCACCGGCTGGGGGGTTCGGCTGGGGGGTCGGCCGGGGGGTTCGAATCAAAGGGCCGGCTCTGGGGGGCAGGCTGGGCCTGGGTGCGGGTGGGGTCTGCTCCCTCCAGGGAGCCCACAGCTCTCTCAGGGCCTTTCCTCCGGGGAGAGGAGCACAGGGAGGAACAGGCTGCCCGGCGGCTGCCACGCTGGCCCTGAGGGGAGGAGCAAACAGCTGTGGGAGACCAGCTTCCCAGCACGGCCGCCCTCTGCCCACACCTCCCTGCTCCCTGCCCTGGGCCTGGGCCTGGGCCTGAGCCACCGGGCTGCCCCCTGAGGGGAGGAGCAAACAGCTGTGGGAGACCAGCTTCCCAGCACGGCCGCCCTCTGCCCACACGCTCCCTGCTCCCTGCCCTGGGCCTGGGCCTGAGCCGCCGGGTCCACCCCTGGCTGAGCCTCAGACTCCCGCGGGACACGCGTCGAAAGACAGATCCACGGGTCTACTGACGGTTGAACTGTGTCCTTCAAATCTCCCGTGTGCCAAAGGCCCGCCTCCCCCGGACCTCAGGGTGCGGCCTGGTTTGGAATAAGGTCCTGGCAGATGTAACTAGTTAGGATGAGGCCATGCTGGAGAGAGGTGGGCCCCGATCCCATCAGACTGGGACCCCCATGAAAAGGGGGAATGTGTCTGGCAGGTGTGGCTCAGTGGCTGAGCGTCGACCCTGCACCCAGAGGTCGCCAGTTCGATTCCCGGTCAGGGCACATGCCCAGGTTGTGGGCCCGATCCCCAGTGGGGGGCGTGCAGGTGGCGGCCCATCGATGTTCTCTCATCGATGTTTCTAATTCTCTCTCCTTCTCCCTTCCCCTCTCTCTAAAAATCAATAAGGAAAAAAAAAAATGTAAACAAAAGGAAAGGGAGATGTGGACACTGAGACATGGAGGGAGGACCCTGTGAGCGTCCAAACACAGGACACAGGCCCGCCCAGGCCCCGCCCAGCCCTCAGGAGGATCAGATGTGTTTCTACATCTCCTCTCCGGTGTCCACGGGTGGTCTGTCCTTTCCCCAGGGACCTGCAGCGCACGTTATCCCGGACGTGCCCCCCCGCCCCGTGAGCTGCCTTACCCACGGTCACGCTTTGTGGGTCTCTTACATTTTAATGGTGTCACTTCCTAAGCCAAGGCTTTGCTCCCGAGAGGCTTCCTGGGTCTGGTTCTGTGTCTTGTTAAAGCCAGGCTTGAAATCCTACAGTTTCTTGCTTTTAAAATATTTACAGTGACGCTTCTTTAAAACATCTACTGGGTGCTTTTCACATTGTGAAGGAGGACGCAACCCCCCCCCCCTTTTTTTTTGTCTACATGGATAAGTAGCTGACCCGAGTCGCACACGGGATGTCCCCACGTTCCGGGCCGAGCTCAGCACGCGCCCCCTCCTGGGGGGATCCGCGTCCTGTTCCATCTCTCTCTCCTCTGTCCTTGCCCCACCACCACTGTGACCGTGGACGCGGATTTATGGCTCCGGCTGTCGGCGGCGGGAGCGTCCTGGCTGCTCGTGGCCCTCGCTCCTCATATAAATGTCCGGATTATCTTGTCAACGTCTGCGGAGATGAGCGGTATTTCCCTGAGTCTCGATCCAGGCCGATCTGACATCTTTGAATATTGAATCTTCCGCACCACCAACAGGGGCTTCCTTCGAGTGGGTTTCTGCTTCTCAACACACACACACTTTTCCCTCGCGCGAGTTTGCGCACATGTTAGATGTGAGCCTTTGCGCCTTATTACTGTGGCTATGAATATCTCCGACGTGACATGTAAGCGTTGTCGATGTATAAGAAGTAACTGTGTTTGTGTCTTACATTTACGATCTCAGATCTAGTGCTTTGGCAAAGGCATACTAATTCTTATTTTTTGGTCTATTTGTGGGATGCTTCATGGGTTCTTGTTAGAGCAAATACCTCCGGATAATGGAGATATGTCCCTTTCCATTTTCTTGTGTCTTCATTTTATTTTATCACACTCTCTTATGTTAAAATGTCTCATATAAAATGGTGACTCAAGACTTACTCCTTCTTACTCACGATTTTAAAAGAAGCCCGAAACACCAATCAGAAAGACCAATCAGAAAGAATACATGTACCCCTATGTTCATAGCAGCACTATTTACAATCTCTAAGATCTGGAAATAGCCCAAGTGTCCATCGATAGATGAATGGATAAAAAAGCTGTGGTACATGTACACAGTGGAGTACTATGCAGCTGTAAGAAAGATCTCTTACCCTTTGAGACGACATGGAGGGACCTGGAGAGTATTATGCTGAGCAAAATAAGCCAGTCAGAGAAAGAAAAATACCACACGATCTCACTTATTTGTAGAATATAATGAACATAACAAACTGATGGACAAAATAGACCCAGAGACGTAGAAAGAAGGACGGTTCAGACTGACAGACCTCAGAGCACAGGGGCCACGGCGGGGGTGGGAGGTGAACCAAAGAGCTTATGCACATACGCGTAACAAATGGACATAGACAACAATGCGGGGGGGTGGGGGGGATCGGGAGGAGGGTGTCAAAGGGGGAAAAGGTGAAACATCTGTAACAAAAATAAATTAATTGAAGTAAAATAAGTAAATAGTAATCATTTTGACTGCAAAAAGAAATTCCACATTTTGTTAAGGAGATCTTGCCCTGAAAACTTTTGCCCGACTCCTGTGCCTACTCAGAGCCCACCACCTGCCCGCTGCTCTCGCACCCGGCCTCGGGCGCGGTGAGCGGCTCCCCAGACACGGTGGCGGGCTCCCCTGAAGCTCACAGGGGGACAGTCTGCCGGCAGAGGGGAAGGCGGAGGGTTCTGTGGCAGCAGAAGTCCATGGCCCAGGGCTCAGCCTCCTGCTTTCTGGGTGCTCCCAGCACCACCCCAGCATGACCCGTGAGCTGCACCGTCACTCGTTAGGGACCCATGAGAACCCCACACGATCCAAGTCCGAGGTCTGACCAGTCCTTCGGAGTGTGTGTGTGGGGGGGCTCTCTGGACTACCGGATTCATGCCCAGCTATGAAATCGCATCTGCAATTACTAATGTTATTACTGATAATCATTTGGGTTAGCACCGCCCAATTGTGATAACTGCTCCTGGAGAATATTGCCTATGGGGCAATACATTAAAAAAAACTTTTTTTTTAAAATTAGGCCTTCTAATGCACGAATCAACAATCCCTCTCTTAAATTCCTTCAGTTCAAGAAACCTGGACAGGTTTTCATCTTCTGACCGGACCAGTACTTACGGAATCACTCACATGTGGTCGGAAAATATGTCAGGTCTTAGATTTCATTAGAAATGGTGTTGAGCTTGGTTACCTACGCATATGAACCGGTTTCGGGAACACCTGACAGGTTTTTGGGTGTGAGAACATCTTGTTGCAAGTCGGCCAGTGTGTCCCTCTGAAGCCATCAAGTTTTTTTGTATTTTTTACAGGCGATTTTTTAGCTATGAAGTTAATTTGATTAACGGATCAGGGATCTGAAAAGAGAGAGGGAGACGTACACGCACTGAGCCCCGGACAGTAGCGGACCAGACACTGCAGAGCCGGGGCCAGGCCTGTCCCCTCCAAGGTAGTGGGCATGGGGCCTGTTCACAACGACACTACGTCAGAATAACCCTTTTCATTTTGAAATTTATTAATTGATTTTTGTTACATATGTTTCTCCTTTTTTCCCCACTGACTTCCTCCTCCCCATACCCCCCGCCCCGTCCCCAGCTTTGTTGTTCATGTCCATTGTTCATGCACACATGCATATAAGTTCTGTGGTTTATCTCTCCCCCACCAACCCCTCTCCTGAGGGTTTTCAGTCTGTACCCTACTTCCATGTCTCTGGGTCTACCCTGTTCCTCAGACTGTTATGTTCATTATATTCCACAAATAAGTGAGATCATATGATACTTGTCTTTCTCTGCTTGGTTTGTTTCACTTAGGATAATACTTTCCAGGTCCCTCCATATCATCTCAAAGGATAAGAGATCTTTCTTTCTTACCGCTGCATAGTACTCCATTGTGTATATGTACCACAGCTTTGTTATCCATTCGTCTACTGATGGACACTTGGACTGTTTCCAGATCTTAGCTATTGTAAATAGTGCTGCTATGAACATGGGGGTACATATATTCTTTCTGATTGGTGTTTCAGGCTTCTTAGGTCATATTCCTGGAAGTGGGATCACTGGGTCAAATGGCAGTTCAATTTTTAATTTTTTGATGTTACACCATATTGTTTTCCATAGTGGCTGCACCAGTCTGCATTCCCACCAGCAGTGCACTAGAGTCCCCTTTTCTCCACACCCTCGCCAACACTTGTTGTTTGATGATTTGTTGATGGTGGCCATTCTGACAGGTGTGAGGTGATACCTCATTGTTGTTTTAATTTGCATCTCTCTGATGATTAGTGTGTTGAGCATTTCTTCATATGTCTCTTAGCCATTTGTATGTTCTTTTTGAAGAGGTGTCTATTTAGTTCCTCTGCCCATTTTTTAATTGGGTTCTTTGTCTTTCTTTTGTTGAGCTGTATGAGCACTCTATATATTTTGGAAATTAACCCCTTGTCTGATGTATCATTGGCAATTATGCTCTCCCATACAGTGGGTTGCCTTTCCATTTTGATCATTGTTTCTTTTGCTGTGCAGAAGCTTTGAGTTTGATGTAATCCCATGTGTTCATTTTCTCCCTTGTTTTAGTTGCCTTACGCGATGTATCCGTGAAAATTCTGCTGTGTATGATGTCTGAAATTTTGTTGCCTACAGTTTCTTCTAGGATTTTTATGGATTCATGAGTCACATTTAAGACTTTTATCCATTTTGAGTTTATTTTTGTGTATGGTGTAAGTTGATAATCTAGTTTCATTTTTTTGCATGTAGCTGTGCAATTTAACCAACACCATTTATTAAAGAGGCTGTCTTTACTCCATCGTATACTCTTGCCACCTTTGTTGAATATTAATTGAGCATAATGTTTTGGGTCCATTTCTGGGTTCTCTGTTCTATTCCATTGATCTATGTGCCTGGTCTTGTGCCAGTACCAGGCTGTTTTGATTACAGTGGCTTTGTAATATAACCTGATATCCGGTATAGCAATCGCGCCTTCTTTATCCTTCTTTTTCAAGATTGCTGTGGATATTCGGGGTCTTTTTTGGTTTCATATGAACTTTTGAAGTATTTGTTCTAGTTCTGTGAAGTATGTCATTGGTATTTTGATGGGGATTACATTGAATCTATAGCTTGCTTTGGGTAATATGGACATTTTAATGATGTTAATCCTTCCAATCCAAGAACAAGGTATGTGCTTCCACTTTTTTATATCTTCCTCTATTTATTTTTTCAATGTCCTGTAGTTTTATGCAAATAGGTCCTTTACTTCTTTGGTTAAGTTTATTCCTAGGTATCTTAATTTTTTGGCTGCAATGGTAAATGGGATTTTTTTTTTTTAGTTTCTCTTTCTGTGACTTCATCATTGGTGTATAGGAATGCCATCAATTTCTTGACGTTAATTTTGTATCTTGCTACTTTGCCAAATTCATTTATTAAGTCTAATAGATTTTTGATGGAGTCTTTAGGGTTTTCTATGTATAATATCCTATCATCTGTGAATAATGACAGTTTTACTTCCTCCGTTCCAATTTGGATACCTTTATTTTTAGTTCATGTCTGATTGCTGTGGCTAAGACTTCCAGGACTATGTTAAATAAGAGTGGCGAAAGTGGGCATCCCTGTCTTGTTCCTGTCCTTAAGGGAAATGCTTTTAGTTTTTGCCCATTGAGTATGATGTTGGCTATAGGTCTTTCATATCAGAAATGGATGCTGGATTTTGTCGAATGCTTTTTCAGCATCTATTGGTACGATCATGTGGTTTTTATTCTTCATTTTGTTTCTGTAGTGTATCACATTTATTGATTTGCGAATATTGTACCAGCCTTGCATCCCTGGGATCAATCCCACTTGGTCATGGTGAATAATTTTTTTGATGTATTGCTGGATTCGATTTGCTAGTATTTTGTTCAGGGTTTTGGCATCTATGTTCATCAGGGATATTGCCCTGTAGTTTTCTTTCTTTGTAGTGTCTTTTTCTGGTTTTGGAATTAGAATTATGCTGGCCTCATAAAATGAGTTAGGAAGTTTTCCTTCTTCTTGACTTTTTTGAAATAGTTTGAGGAGAATGGGTGTTCGTTCTTTGAATGTTCAGTAAAACTCCCTCGTGAAGCTATCCGGGCCTGGGCTTTTGTTTGGTGGGAGAGTCTTAATTACATCTTCAATTTCTTCTGTTGTTATTGGTCCGTTCAAGTTTTCTATCTCTTCCTGGTCCAGTTTTTGGAGACTGTGTGTATCTAGAAATTTGTCCATTTTGCTTAGATTGTCGAATTTGTTGCCATATAATTGTTCATAGTAGCTGGTAACGATCTTTTGTATTTCTGTGGTGTCAGTTATTACTTCTCCTCTTTCATTTCTGATTTTGTGTATTTGGGTTCTCTCTCTTGGTTTCTTGGTGGGTCTAGCTAAGAATCCATCAATCTTGTTTATCTTTTCAAAAAACCAGTTCTTTGTTTCATTGATCCTTTGAATTTTTTTGTTTGTTTGTTTGTTTTTGGTCTCTATGTCATTTATTTATGCTCTGATCTTTACTATTTCCTTCCTTCTACTTGCTCTGGGGTTTTCTTTTTGTTTGCTCTCTTTAAGTTGTGAGGTTAGATTATTTTCATTGGTTTCCAGGAAGTTTTTAATTTCTTTCTTGATCTTCATGGTAAGCCATTCATTGTTCAATAACATGCTATTTAACCTCCATGTTTTCAAATATCTTTGCATGTTCTTGTTGCAATTGATTTCTAGTTTCTAGGCCATTGTGGTCTGACAAGATGCTTGATATGATTTCTTCTTGAACTTGTGGAGACTTAGTTTGTGCCCTAACATGTGGTCTATCTTTGAGAATGTCCCACTTGAGAAGAATGTGAATTCAGCAGTTTTGGGGTGTAATTCTCTGTAGATATCTATGAAATTCATTTTATCTAGCGCTTCATTTAGAGTCTGTGTTTCCTTGTTAATTTTTTGTCTAGATGATCTATCCAGTGATGTCAGCAGGGTGTTGAAGTCCCCTGCTATGATTGTATTGCTGTTGATTTCTCCGTTAAAGTCACCAGAAGATTTTTAACATATTTTGGTGCTCCTATATTGGGTGCATATATGTTTACCAAGGCTATATCTTCCTGTTAGATAGATCCTTTCAATATTATGTAGTGGCCCTCTTTGTCTCTAGTTATGGCCTTCATTTTGAAATCTATTTTATCAGATATGAGTATTGCTACCCCAGCTTTTTTTCACTTTCTGTTTGCTTGGAAGATTTTTTTCCATCCCTTCACTTTCAACTTATATGAGTCTTTTGTTGTGAGGTGGGTCTCTTGTAATCAACATATATGAGAGTCATGTCTTCTTATCTAGTCAGCTACTTTGTTTCTTTTTATCGGAACATTCAAACCATTTACATTTAAGAGGATTATTGATATGTACTTATTTATTGCCATTTTTCTTTAGTGTGGTTATATTTTTCTTCCTATTTCTCCTGCTAATTACAGCAGTCCTTTTAACATTTCTTGCAGTGCTGGTTTGGTGTTAATATATTCCCTTAGCCTTTTTTGTCTGGGAAGCTCTTTATTTGACCTTCTCTTTTGAATGACAGCCTTGCTGGGTAGAGTAGTCTTGGATTCAGATCCTTGTTTTTCATGACTTTGATTGCTTCATGCCACTCTCTTCTGGCCTGTAGTGTTTCTGTTGAGAAGTCAGCTGAGAGCCTAATGGGGTTTCCTTTGTAGGTAACCTGTTGCTTCTCTCTTGCTGCCTTTAGGATTCTCTCTTTCTCTTTCCTTTATGGCAGTTTGATTACTATGTGTCTTGGTGTGGGCCTGTTTGGGTTCTTCTTACTTGGGGCTCTCTGTGCATTCTTCATTTTTTCTTGGTGGTTTTTTATTTCCAACTTGTTGATTTTCAATGTTTCTATGTCTTTACTCATGGTGTTGATGTCCTTATTTATGCTGCTGAGCTTCCTCCAGATCATGGCTCTGAATTCTAGTTCTGAAAACTTGCTTAACTGCATTTCATTTATCTCACCTTCAGTAGAGGTCTTGCTTTCATTTGGGCTTTGTTTGTTTGTTTCACCAGAAACAAACAAATTTAGGCTATCTCAGTGGGTTTTGGAGCCTGCCAAAATTTCCCGGTGGGTGTTGGTGTTCTGCTATTTGTGGCTCCCCTCCTGGGTTTGGATGAGCATGGGAGGACCCACATTAAACACCACTGTCAAGTCTTACTTTGCTGGGTCGAGTTACAAGCCCAGGAATGGTACAGTTATCCTCTAGCTTTTTGCCTGGAGGCTATCAGTAAAGGCTATTTGAAGAGCCTTGTGTTCTCAGTTGAATGAAAAACTCCCTCAGGTGCTCAGTGTAAGGGTATTTCCCAAGGGTGGGGCAGATGCTTGTTGTTAAGGAGCCTCAATTTGCATTTCAATGTCCCACCTGGGTGGATTGAATCTCCGAGGGAGGGGCTGCTGCCTCTCCTCAGAGCCCTGGGAAGGAGTAAGATGGCCCCCGTCCTGCGTGGCTGCAGCCAGCAAAAGCTCCGAGTGCCCTCCAAATCCCGAGTGTCCCCACACAGTTCCAGTCCAGTTCGCCCTTCCTGTGCTGGAGCCCAAGGTGAGTGGCTGTGGCTATTTTAGCGTCTGTCCCAGCTCTGCGCTGTGGAGCTGCTTGGGATTAACCCAAGGGTGCTGCTCCCAGCTAAGGCTGCTGCTGTCCGTGGGCTCCCAGCCCCCTCTCGCGCCTCCGCAATCCTACCAGGATCGAGTCAGTGTCCCTGGTTATGTGGTCCTCCAAGCTCCTTTTCTGTTGCTTTCTCCCAACAATTTGTCTTTATTTTAGTTGTAATTCCAGTTTGGTCTGGGGAGACAGTCTGTGCCATTTTGGAATTCTCGTCAGCTGAGCCACGGGGGTGTGGAAGGCTCCGACAGTGGGGACTCTCTCCCCTCCTCCTGAAGTTCGGTTACTTTATCTGCACATGCTCACATGTACATACAGTGTACAGAGCAGCCACGGAGCCAGAGATGCAATTCTTTTAGAGGCCCCCAAGGTCAGAATCCCTGTACCCTGTGACTGTCTCTGTCCCCAGCACCTTGCCCAGGTGAGTGTCTTGTATCCTTTCTCTCCCGGAGCATTTGCTGGGTGAGCATTTCTTTCTTTTCAGCTTTGTGGGCTGCTTCCTCCTTTAAATGATACTGTATCTTGTCTAAAGCCTATACTTGTATCTCTTGCGACACGTTTTGCCCAGGTTCTGGTTTGAAGCATTTTGTTTTTTTTTGTGTAACTTTGTGGGGTGACGTGTGCGGGGGTTCGCTGGGACCGGCCTGCTCTGTGCCCCCACTTGGAATTACAAGTAAAAGGCACCATGCTTGGTCCTGGGTGATTTTGCTCAGTGGTTAGAGCTTCGGCCCGTGGACCAAAGAGTCGTGGGTTTGATTCTGGTCAAGGGCATGCACCTCAGTTGTGAGTTCGATCCCTGGGGTCGTGCAGGGGACAGCCAGTCTATGTGTCTCTGTCACATCCTCACATAAGTGTCTCTTTTTCTCTCTCTTTCTTATTCTGTCTGAAAAACCAATGGAAAAATATCCTTGGGTGAGGACTAACAACAACAACAACAACAAAAATTCATGTAATAATCACTATACATGACAGAGGTCGTCCATCACTTGACCATTCCTGGGTAACACGGACGCATGCGACCTCTGACCCAACACCTTATCCCCTAGTCCAGCCTAAAAGTTATTTTTTTCAGCATTTTAAATAGACTGTGTATTATTACTTTCACATATGATGGATTATGCATTGTTATCCAATCCCACATGTTATATATTGTTACTTGTTCATGTTCACGCACAGTTCACGGGTGTGTCGGAATTATTTTTGGTCGGCACGTATTCATCAAGGTCTTGGTCCGCGTTGCTTCTCGCCGCCCACGCATTTGTTTTGGGTCATTTTTCTTCTTTCTGAAATAGATATTAAAAGGCTTTTTTGGGGAGGATCTGTTGATTTCTTTTTTCCCTGAAAACTTTGGATTCCCCCTTATACATTCGCCGGTCACAGAAGCACAGCCTAACCTTGGTTTTTTGAGCAGTCGGAAGACACTGTCGCACAGTCCCCGTGGCTCTCACTGTGGACAACTCCTGGGCGCCCTGGGCGCTCTGCCCCCGGGGTCTCGGAGGTGCTCTGCACCCTCAGTGTCCCGAAGGTCTCGGCGGAGCTTCCCCTCCCTGCGTCTCAGCTGTGGGTTCCTCTTTGTATCTATGGACTCCTGCCTCCCCGCAGTTCTAGAAAGGAAATGAAATAAAAGAGAACCGGCCATCATCGCTTCAATCGTCTCCGTTACTGCTTTGCTCCGGTCTCGCCCCTTGGAACCACTGCACACCTGTCGGACACTCGGCTGTCTCTCTGTTTCTTCATCCCGTGTCAGGCGTCCCCTCGTGGGAGCCCCCCGAAGCCTCTGCCTTCGCCTGGACCGCGTCAGGCCTCGCTGTCAGCCGCAGCTCTGATCTCCCCCGAGGGTCCCCGTGTCCCCCTGTGAGCGCCCCGCCCCTGAGCCGAGTGGGCACTTGGCGGGACGCTTGAGAAACAGAATAAAGGAAAGAGAACATGCCGCACTCTGCCGACCAGAGCTCACGTTTGCAGGAATGGGGTGCTCTGCAGAACTGAGCAGAGTGACTGCCGACGGTGGTGCCCACCCGACGCCAGGCGCCCTTCGCCGAATGCTCCCTGGAGCCGACGGATGGGCTGCTCACAGGCACGGGGACCGCCACCGGGTCACTCACGCCGGCTGTGCAGCTGCAGGGATGGCCGGTCGCTGTCCGGTGCTGGCCCCTCTCTGGGCTTTGCTCCGAGTGGAGAAGTGTCCTGTTTGCCCCAACGGGGTGCGTCATCTGAACGAGGCTGGTGTCCCTCTGCCTGTTCCTCCAGGGAGGAGGGTCTCTGGCCCCTGGTCACGTGCATGAAACGTAACCACAGCGGGGTCAGTGCAGTTTCAGTGACGTGTGTGTGTGTACATGTGTGTGTCTGTGTCAGGGTGTGTGTGTATGTCCGTGTGTGTCCGTGTGTGTGTGTGTCTGCATGTGTCTGTGTGTCCATGTATGTGAGCTACTCATGTGTATGTCTGTGTGTGTGCTCATGAGCGTGTGTCTGTGTGTCTACATGTCTGTGTGCATGTCTGTGTGTGCTGCTCATGAATGTGTGTCTGTGTGTGTGCTCGTGTGTGTGTCTGCATGTCTGTGTGTGTCTGTGTGTGCCTCTGTGTGCTGCTCATGCGTGTGCTCATGTGTGTGTCTCAGGGTGTATGTGTGTGAACATGTGTGTGTCCGTGTGCATGTGTGTGTGATACTTCTGAAGGAACTGATAGCTTTCTACTAGACTGAACATCTTCCTACAACTCCTCACTTGATGACCATTCCCTGAGGTTCCGTGATGATCTCTGCACCGTGAGGCTCTGGTCAAGGATCCGTGGGTCTGAGCCCCGTCCTCTCGAACCCCTGGCTCCGTGTGTCATGTTAAAGTCGGGCCTCTGGTTGCCGCTTTGCCTGAAGCAGCAGCCCGGAGAGTGGTTCTGGAATTTGCAATGAACCCAGGACCGGGTTCTCCAAAGACGTGTCTGTCTCCAGTACACAGAGCTGCGCTGCCGGCACCGGGCCCGCGTGCAGAGGGTGTCAGCCCGTCGAGCGTGAGCTTCGTGTGATGGGGGACAGGCATCTTGTGCCGGAGGGAGGGAGCTCGGCTGCTTGGAGGACTGGCCCTCGTTCTCGGGTGGCCGGTGGGAAGTCTTCCGGGAGGAGGAGAGTGAGCCCAGTGACCCGGCGGGGGCGGGTCTGACCTGTGGGCTGGGGCTCAACTCAGACTATGTGATGGTTGGTGGACAGCGCCGCCGAGGAGCCTGCCTGGGTTTCACCAAGGCCAGTCCCATCCCGGTCACAGTATCTCGGGAAGGCAGAACCATCCAGGACCACGGTGGCCAGACTCTCTGGTCTGACTCGGTCTCCCACTTCAGAGTCTCTTCCAGCAGCGCAAAGCAGAAAAAAGCAGTGATCAGTGTCAGCAGAAACCAGAGCCCGTACTTTGTAACCTGACAGAGTCGTAAGCTCGTGGGTCTCGAGAGCAGCGAATACTCTGGCCACGAGGTATTTTTTCATGTTCTTAAAGGAATCGCCCTCAACAGTGTTAGCACTTTGTATCAGCCACAGATACAACCTCGCACCCTTTATTGCAACACTTTTTTTTTAAATCTTTTCATACAAGAAAGATTGAGGAATACATTATTTTTGTTATTTTTACATTCAGGTAAGTTGCAGAGAGAGAGGTGTTATAGTCGCCACGTATTATTACGGCGTTGTCTACGTCTCTTGCATTCTGTCCATTTTGGCTTCCTTTTCCGGAAACTCTACCATCAAATGCTAACACGTTAGGTTGTGGTCTGTGTTTTGTAATGTCCTGGTGGATGTTCCCAATTGTCACTGAAATGACCCCGTTCAGTTCTACAAGGTCCTCCCTTTGAGGTCTGCTGCTCGTGACATTAGTGTCACCACACAGGTCTCTGTTTTTAATCACTTGTGTGTCATATTATCTTCTTTCTCTCTCATCCCATCTATGTTTTCTCTCTTAAAATGTCCCTCTTGTACACACAGTATGTACCTGCGTCATATGTTTATCATCTAGTTTGACAAACTTTATAATAGAAGTACATGATCCATTTACATTTAGTGTAGTTGCAAATGTGTCTGAGTTCAGTGTGACCATAACATTCAGTGTCATTGTACACGTGCCTGAGTTCAGTGTGACCATAACATTCAGTATTATTGTACCTGTGGCTGAGTTCAGTGTGACCATAACATTCAGTGTCATTGTACACGTGCCTGAGTTCAGTGTGACCATAACATTCAGTGTCATTGTACCCGTGTCTGAGTTCAGTGTGACCGTACCATTCAGTGTCATTGTACCCGTGTCTGAGTTCAGTGTGACCATAACATTCAGTGTCATTGTACCCATGTCTGAGTTCAGTGTGACCGTACCATTCAGTGTCATTGTACCCGTGTCAGAGTTCAGTGTGACTGTACCATTCAGTGTCATTCTATACGTGTCTGAGTTCAGTGTGACCATAACATTCAGTGTACCCGTGTCTGAGTTCAGTGTGACCGTACCATTCAGTGTCATTGTACCCGTGTCTGAGTTCAGTGTGACCATAACATTCAGTGTCATTGTACCCGTGTCTGAGTTCAGTGTGACCATAACATTCAGTGTCATTGTACCCGTGTCTGAGTTCAGTGTGACCATAACATTCAGTGTCATTGTACCCGTGTCTGAGTTCAGTGTGACCATAACATTCAGTGTCATTGTACATGTGTCTGAGCTCAGTGTGACCGTACCATTCAGTGTCATTATACCCGTGTCTGAGTTCAGTGTGACCATAACATTCAGTGTCATTGTACCCGTGTCTGAGTTCAGTGTGACCATAACATTCAGTGTCATTGTACCCATGTCTGAGTTCAGTGTGACCATAACATTCAGTGTCATTGTACATGTGTCTGAGCTCAGTGTGACCGTACCATTCAGTGTCATTGTACCCGTGTCTGAGTTCAGTGTGACCGTACCATTCAGTGTCATGTACCCGTGTCTGAGTTCAGTGTGACCGTACCATTCAGTGTCATTGTACACGTGTCTGAGTTCAGTGTGACAATAACATTCAGTGTCATTGTACACGTGTCTGAGTTCAGTGTGACCGTACCATTCAGTGTCATTGTACACGTGTCTGAGTTCAGTGTGACCATAACATTCAGTGTCATTGTACATGTGTCTGAGCTCAGTGTGACCGTACCATTCAGTGTCATTGTACCCGTGTCTGAGTTCAGTGTGACCGTACCATTCAGTGTCATTGTACCCGTGTCTGAGTTCAGTGTGACCATAACATTCAGTGTCATTGTACATGTGTCTGAGCTCAGTGTGACCGTACCATTCAGTGTCATTGTACCTGTGTCTGAGTTCAGTGTGACCGTACCATTCAGTGTCATTGTACATGTGTCTGAGTTCAGTGTGACCATAACATTCAGTGTCATTGTACCCGTGTCTGAGTTCAGTGTGACCATAACATTCAGTGTCATTGTACATGTGTCTGAGCTCAGTGTGACCGTACCATTCAGTGTCATTGTACCTGTGTCTGAGCTCAGTGTGACCGTACCATTCAGTGTACCCGTGTCTGAGTTCAGTGTGACCATACCATTCAGTGTCATTGTACCTGTGTCTGAGCTCAGTGTGACCGTACCATTCAGTGTACCCGTGTCTGGGTTCAGTGCAGCGTCTTGCTATTGATTTCATACGTCCCCCTTTGCGTTCTGTCTCCCCGTATCCTGCCTAATCTTGGTTGAGTCAAGTATTTCTCGGTATTCTTTTCTATGCCTTCACTGGCGCTTGGTTTATCCCTCTTTTCATCTTTCTGGTGCTCGCTACAGATTGCAATAATCTTCTTTGATTTATCACAGTTTATCTTGAATTTAAAGAATGCAGCCCCCCCACTCACCCCTCCTGCCCACTGTGTTCCTGTAGCATTTTACGGATGTTTGCGGCGTGAACATCAAATAGGGCAGACGGTTTGCTCTGAATGTCCATTTCTTTGAAGAAGCATGAAAAAGTCTTTTATGTTCGTGCAGTTCAATGTGGACAGTGCCCGAGATTTCCCCTCTGCCCAGCGAGGAACGTGTCCAGTGTCTGCCTGTTTGTGGTTGCGCCCTCCATGTCCTACACAATCACCTGTATAATTAGCTGGACTTGTCCCCATGATTGATCTGGAGTTCATAATTTCGTGAACAGGGAAATCCGTCCCGTAGAAGCTACTTCACGGTCACCGGAAGCCACACACTGTCTCTCAGTATCAACGGGCAGAAATTACCTGCCTATTTTTGGAGGGTCATTTAATCGTCGTGTCTGTCCCCACTCCGGCTTCTGAAGGGCGCCCGAGGCAGCGCGAGTCGTTTAGCCAGAGCTCCGGAACAGCTTGACTGAATGCAACGCCACACGACAAAAGTCACCCCTTTAAAGGGGACCAGTGAGCGCATTTGAGCGTATCATCCCCAGAGCTGTGGAACCGTCCCCGCCGCCTGCTTCAGGGCATCACCATGATCCGAAGCAGCCGGGCTCCTCAGTGCCCGCTGCCTCCACCACCCCGCCCGGGCCCACGGGCTGTCTCTCCCTGTCTGCCCCACTCCGCGCCCCTGCTCCTTCCCGGCTGTGGAACGTGGGGCGCCGTCTGCACGGGGTACGAAGAGCCCCAGATCCGTGCGCACCGGAGCGGGTAGTGCCAGTACTTCGCTCCTCTCTGTGGCCAGGTGGCGGTCCGTGGCGTGGACGTGCCACGGTCAGTGCAGGTGGCGTTGGCACGTCCCGATGTGGTCACGTGTGCTGTGGTCCAGCTCTCAAGTGGAACGAGGCAGCCGTTTCTGTCCCAGCCGTGGGGACCCCGAATCTCTCTAACTTGGGTGGGGATGCTCGGGGGGTTTCATGGGCCCCTGCTCCCCAACAGGAAGCAATGAGGGCCAATGATGGCACCAGGCAGCTCCGGGGGCGGGCGCGGGTGTGTGTTTGCGCACTGACGGTGGTTTCCTCTGTGATGGAGACACTTTTTCTCCTGAAATTATTTTAGGTGACTTCACGGTGAAAAGAAAAATTTACAGGGACATTAAGAAATATCCCATTTACTGGCGTGAATATAATTTTAAAATTCTGCTCATGGATTTATAGCTCCCTGAGGGGTGAGAACGGCAAAGGAATCCGTGAGACGCGCCGAGGTGCATTTGTTCCGCAGAACCCGGCTGGCGTGTCTTCCCCGGGAAATCAAAGCTAAGGTCATATCGACGTGTCGGGGTAAGTGTCCTTTATCAAAGCCTGTGTCACCAGACTGAGATCATTTGGTCCTGTTCAACACAGCCCAGAAAGGCAAAGGTATTGATTTGTACAGCTGTCAACATTTTCTCCCTGAGGGCGGAGGACGGAAGCTGGTTGTAAATACATCCTCGCCCTGCCACGGGAGCCACGGGACCCGTCCTCCGGGCCCGCCCTGGCAGCCCTGGGCGGGCAGCAAAGGTGCGGGGCCAGCCGTGTTTCCGCTGGGCATACAGCAGGTTCCACACCCGGCCACGGGCAGCGCTGTCGTGGGGACCACACGTCCAGCTACGCTCCCTGGACTGGGCTGTGAGTTTATCACCTGGCCACGAGCCACAGGCACCGGAATCCACAGGACAGAGACGGGGTGAGCCAGCCTTCTCATTGGCACTCAGCTCTGGTCAGCGATGTCCCAGCCCTGCTGGGGAGCCACCATGCCATCCGGGTGCTGGACGAGACAGTGCCCATCCTCGTGAGAATGTTCCATCGCAGGGCCGGGGGCAGGGAGCAGAGCATGGTGGCTCCCACCTTTCCACCCTCCAACGCCACCGACACCTCTCTATTGTCTCTCGCTTTCGGCCCACAGTGGACTGTTCTTCTTGCGCGGTTTTCTTGTTTGTTTGTTTTAGGAGGAAAGGCCTTGTTTATGATTAATGGATCAACGTGTCCCTCACACTGGCGACGTAGACACGTCAAGTCTAAGAATTCCGAGGCGTCCTCCTCTCGTCGTCGGTTCATGTGTTTTGTACGTGGTGAGAAGTGGCCGGTCCAGCCGCATTTTTCTCCTCCCTGGGCGAGAAACCTCGGTCTCCACACCGGGCCAAAGGCCTCCGGTCCCACATTGAGTTCCTCCACGTGTCGTGCACTGTTTCTGAATCCGCGCTCGTCCGATCCCCGCTCGGTGTGTCTCTTCTTAGGCCGGTTCAGATGGTAATAGTGACAGTGGCCTGGTAGCCGGGGTGTCCACGGCCCCCGGAGTGCGTTCTCGTTATTTTTCCTTATACATTCTCTCAGCTACCTTTGGACATTTACCGTGCCTGTGGTCTTTATGATTATTGTATCTGAGTATGTAAAAAGAGGGAGTTTATATTATGTATCTGTTCACTCATTTTTTTTTTTAATCCTCACCCGAGGACATTTTTTCATTTTTTGTTCAGATAGAGCGGGAGGGAGAGAGAGGAAGAGAGAGAGAGAGAGAAACATCGACGTGAAAGGGACACATCGAGTGGCTGCCACCTGCACGACCAACCACGGCCAGGGACAAACTGCAACCGAGGCACATGCCCTTAGCGGGAACCGAACCCGGGTCTCTCTGGACCTCAGGCCGAAGCTCTAACCGCCGAGCCAAACCGGCCAGGGTTGTTCACTCACTTTGTTATTCACTCAACAAACCCCGAGGAGCCCTCACCCAGGGCCAGGCCTGCTTCAGACGCTGCGAACCAGGCAGGACTGAGCCAGAGGGTCCTTGCCCCCTGCAGCTCCATCCCAGGGGAGGTGACAGGTGACGGCCGCTGGGGCAGGTGGCGCAGAGGGAAGTGACGCAGGGAGGAGGGTGTGGGGGATGGGAGTTCCTGAAGATGGACCGTCCCACACCAGGTAAAGCAGGAGCCTCCCGGCCCGGAACCACACCCGAGTCTGCGGGTCTGCTTGTTGCTAGGGCAGCCACGACAAAGCGCCGTGACGATGGCTTTGAACCACAAAGGGCACCTCTCCCCGTCTGGGGGCTGGAAGTCCAAGGTCGAGGAGGTGGCAGGACCAGTCTCCCCCTTTCCGAGCCCCGGGGCTGCTGCGATCTCAGGAAGCCCTGCTCCGCCCCTGCACCCCGCTCCTGCAGTGGCCGCCTCCCCTGTGCTCACCGGTGTCCACATGCCCCCTTCTGTGGGACGAGGCCCCTCCCCCCCAACGGCCTCACTTTACTTTGCTTGACTTAGTCCAGATCCTGTTTCTACATCGGCCACGTTCAGCAGAAGGGGGTGGGGATGCCACCACGTCCTTTCAGGGAGACAAACGCACCTTCAGCAGCAGGGAGGGCTTCAGGAGGTGCGGGATCCAGCTGCTGCTCTGAGCTGGGCCCTGACCCATGTGAAGGACCAACACCCTCCTCCCGATATAAAAAGGCCTGCGTGTCCCAAAGCACCTTCCCAGTGACGGCACCCCGGTCTGAAGGCTCCCTCCCACCCACAGACGCCAGCCTCTGCCGGCCCTACACACCCCAGTGGCAGGGTGCCCCCTCCTGGCCCGGGACCCACGCCTCCCTCACACCGCCTGTTTACGGAAATCCTCTCCCCTTCCACCTTCTTCGGATTTATCTTGTTCTTTTTCTAATATTTTGAGTAAGACGTTTCAGTCATTAATTTTAACATTTTCCCTTGTCAAGCAGCGTCCCTCGCAGGGATAAATTTTCTCTCAAGTGCCGCCTTCTCCGCGCGGCCTTGATGAGTAGCAGTTCCATTACCTCCCGGCGCGAGTGCCCACCCCACCCCCCGCGTCCGCAGTCGCTTAGAAACGCGTTTTTATTGAGCTGCAGTCAGAGAACATGATGTGGGCGAAATCGATCTCCTGCTGGTGTGGAGACTTCCTTGTGACTTGGAGCGTGGCCGAGTCTGGCGACTGTCCGTGTGTCCCGGAGAGGACGGTGTTCTGGGTGGGGAGGTGCGCCCCGCTCCGTCCAACCCTCCCACCGGACCCTCGCTCCCTCCGTCTCCTGGGGTTTGGCCAGGACAGGGCCCCACAGTGGCACTGTCAGCTTCGGGCCTTAGCCTCGGTCACCACAACTCGGCCCCTTCCGTGCGGCTCGAAAGCCGTCACAGGCACCCGCACGGAAGTGAGTGACCGACCCCATAAAACGCCTTCACAAAGCAGGGCTCTGGCACTGTGGGGCCCCGCGGATTCCCCTCGTGGGCCGATCGCTCGTTAGCGGTCCCGCCGTGAGGATCCGCCGCGATGCGCGTGCCCAGAACCCACAGCTCCGTGCACACGGGCTTCGTCCCCACGACGCGCACAGTCAGCACCTGAGATCCAGCGTCCTCACTGTACTCATCCCGGCTCCTTCTGAGCGCCTGTCCGTACTTCTGTCTCCTCTGTAGCCACGTGGAGTCCCGGTGTCTTCCGGGCGCCGCCCAGAGCCGAGGCGGGTCTGAGGTGCGCGTCTTAAGCAGGACTCTGCCTTAGCACGTGAGGTCCCTCCTGGGGCATGAGCCAAAGTCACCGAGCCGCTGGGGGGGCCACAGCTCCGCCGCCACCCCTCCTCCTGCCCTGGCCCCGGTCGGTGGGCTCTTCAGCTTCTTCCTCCTGTCGGTTTTATTGAGCTGTCTCTGTCTTCCTCTTTATCACCTCTGGCTTAAAGCGGTACATTCTGTTTCGAACATGGTTGTGCTTTTCCCTATTTCATTTTTTGTCACTTTCAGGCTTGGTATCCCTTCCGTCCTGCCGACGTGCAGGAGGCTGGCACCTTCCCTGAACCCCACTCCACCCGTGGCCGTGCTGGTGCCAAGCACCGACGTGGCCCCTGCTGTGTGGTGCTTGTTGTCACTTTGTTTCACAAGGTCTCTGAGCCCGACCCAGCTCTGCGGTAATGTCTTCACCAACCCTGGGTGCAGCAGGCGCTTAGAGTCCCTCGTAAGGACAAAGGGCTCATCCCTCTCGCTCCCTTCTGACGGACAGGCCAGCACAGTCACCTCTCACAAACGTGCGCTCAGAGCCTGAGCAGGGGCGGCTGGGAACCTCCGTCTCCCAGCGACTCAATGTTTCAGACCGCTGCTGAGCCATCTGTGCAAGGGGATTGATCAAGCCAGACCTGAAGGGGGTTTGCTTTTAAACCAGGGCCACTGTGCCCCGGCCGGTTTGGCCCAGCAGTAACAGCATCGGCCCGTGGACCAGAGAGTCCTGGGTTCGGTTCCCGCTAAGGGCACGTGCCTTGGTTGTGGTTTGTCCCCGGCCCCAGTTGGGGTTGTGTAACCGGGCCTGTGGGGGGGGGGGGGCAGCCAGTCGATGTGTCTCTCACGTTGATGTTTCTCTCTCTCTCTTCACCCCTCTCTCCCTCCCGCTCTATCTGAAGATAAATGCAAAAAATGTCCTCGGGTGAGGATAAAAAATAAAATAAAAATAAACCAGGGCCACTGTGTCCACAGAAATGGACGACAGGAACTCACCAAGTGCCATGTCACTTTCCCCGGTCTCCTTACGGGTGAGCACGTGGGTGACATGTGGGAGGACCCAGACCTGCCTCTGGGGTGGGCAGAAGCCCGCTTGGCTACCAGATCCCAGGCCTGGCGACTCAGCCCCACACGGCGGTCTGCTTCTCTCCAAATGCTGCGGAAGGGGAGCCGTGTCCCCGCGTCACTCTCTGAAGTCCTAATGAGCCTACAGCGAAGTGCAGACCCTGTTGCTCTGACACGACACGTCGTTGAAATCTCCGCTTGACTTTGAATGAGCAGGAGGCGCGTGCGCCCCCGGGAGCCCGCGGGACTGGGGGGGGGGGGCTGTTTGCTTTCAGGTTGGCAACCTTTACCTTCAGCCCCGTAATTAGATGGGAGAGAAAACTGTGATGTGACATTTTCCATCCGGACTCCGTAGGAGCCCTGTGAGGCTGGGACTTTGAAGTCTGTGGATGAAAGCGAGGTGGAAATGCAAATTCGGGAAGGTGTGTGATTTTCCGCAGGGGCTGCTGCGGTGCCCGGTCACCAGGGGCTCAGCCAGGAGCCCTGTGCAGGTGTGTTCTTCCCTCAGGGCCTCCCCGCTCCTGTTCTCTGCATCGCTCTCCCGGGGGTCCCCCTGCGGGTCTCTACACCCTCACCCACCCAGTTCCACACCCCTCCCCAGCTGTCCCTGTCTCCTGTCTTGTCACACTCAGCCCAAAACAGGGGCAGGTGTTTCGTTGACGCCCCCTAGTGGAGGGTTGTGGCATCTTGAGGAAGTGGCTGGGTTCTGAGCTCCGCTCCCGGTATCCCTGTCATCGCTGCTCACTTTGCACAGCTCCCCTGGTGGCTGACCCAACCCCAGCCCCGCCTGAGCATACCAATTGCTTTGGCCAACGGGATTTTCCCAGATGTGACCCCCAGATCTTGAAGGATGCGTCTCCCATGGGCCCTACCTGCTTCTGCCCCTCACCTCTGCCAGGAGGAGTCTGGGCTGTGACCACAAGGAGAGACACGTGGAGCAGAGCCACCCAGAGGGGCCACCCAGAGGGACCACCCAGATGGGCCACCCAGACGGGCCACCCAGAGGGGCCACCCAGAGGGACCACCCAGACGGGCCACCCAGAGGGGTCACCCAGAGGGGCCACCCAGAGGGGCCACCCAGACGGGCCACCCAGAGGGGCCACCCAGAGGGACCACCCAGAGGGGCCACCAAGAGGGGCCACCGAGAGGG
Source organism: Molossus molossus (assembly GCF_014108415.1). NCBI lineage: Eukaryota > Metazoa > Chordata > Mammalia > Chiroptera > Molossidae > Molossus > Molossus molossus. The sequence continues at coordinate 1,790,525 of NW_023425362.1, forward strand.
GCCACCCAGAGGGGCCACCGAGAGGTGCCACCGAGAGGGGTCACCCAGAGGGACCACGGAGGATCCGCTGACTCCAGCCCATGGAAATAATCAGCATGTACTGTGTGGGGCCACTGGGTGTTGGGGCTCCCTGGGACTTCCTGCACTGTCCACGTGGGAGGTGTCAGAATGGGGGGCATTTTTCTAGTTCTAAGTCCTGCTCTCTCTACTGTACCTCAGCTCAGGACCTGTAACCGGATTTCAATGTTCGATTCCCACAGAAAGGTAGGGGCTGAGGGGGAGCCCACGCCAGCAGAGGGCCGCCTGGGGGTCCTGGTACAGGTTTCCTGCCTGTACCCAGAGGTGCGGGGGGGGGGGGGCTCCGGGGGAAGGTCCAGGGCCTGGGGCACTGGCCGCACGTGTGCAGAGAGACCCGCCGCTGTGGGAAAGCCGCGGGTGGGGGGCCGGGGAGCCCGGGGCAGCGGCCACCGCAGTGGACATGCAGTCCCAGCGACGAGGGTCCAGTCCTCTGTGGACCCCCGGACACGCACTCCAGGCCCCCTGCCACGGGTGCTTGCCTGAGCTCAGCACAGCTCTGCAGAGCGGGAATCCTGCAATCATGGGCAGGTCCGTCATCGGCCCACGGACAGGTTCGTGCCCGCAGTCCACGGCGGAGGCAGCAGAACGCGAGACTCCCACAACCGCGGCCACGCGCCAGAGGCACCCACGCGCGTCCGCAGAGCAGCTCCAAGCAGTCAGCCAGATGCAGAGACACAGCGTCCCTGCAGCCCAGGGGGCCCTGTGGGAGACAGCCGGTAGGTCAGAGGTCAGGGCTGGAGCCTGATGGGCGGGGCCTGGTGGTGGGTCTGGCAGGCAGGGCGTGGCGGGGGGAGGGGAAACCTGGTGGACTGGGCGAGGAGGGCGGGGCCTGGTGGGCGGGGCCTGGTGGGAGGATCTGTTGGATGCTGATTGTAGGGCCTGGTGGGCGTGGCCTGGTGGGCGGGGCGGGGAGAGGAGAAACCTAGCAGACTGGGCGAGGAGGGCGAGGAGGGCGGGGCCTGGTGGGCAGGTCTGTTGGGGCTGATTGTAGGTCCTGGTGGGCGTGGCATGGCGGGGAGAGAGGAAACCTGGCAGACTGGGCGAGGAGGGCGGGGCCTGGTGGGCGGGGCCCGGATGGGTCAAGGGCTGCTTCTCAAATGCGGGCAGATGCTGTTTCCTGCGGGTTCTGTTTGTCAGCTGCCTTAGCGATGTCCTTCTGCCGGGTGGTTTTGCCTGTGCGCTCCGCAGCAGTTCCAAGTTACAAACAGAAGAGCTTCGTGTGAAATCAGAGCTGCAGGTCCAACCCCCCAGCACCAACACCTTCTGCCCGGGCGCGCCCAGCGAGTCTCCACTCAGGACGGCCCGCCCACGCCGCGCGGGTTCTCGAAGGGTCGCGCGCGGGGCACCCACGTGGCTCCTGCGGGGTGGTGCCTGCTAAGGGCCGCTCCTGTTGTTACCACTGTTACTTACCGGGACCCCATCTTGAAAGCATACTCCTCACCCCCAGGCGGGCTTGGGGTGTAGAAACACGTCAGTAACGGACAAAGAGCCTGCTAAAGCATCCACAGCTGACCAGGTCGTCCAGGGTGCAGTCGGAGGACCGAGACTCAGAAGGGGGCCAGCGCTGGTGACCCTGGGGAGCGGGGGCCGGGGGGGGGGTTGATCAGAGCACCTCTGTCCAATCCGCGGGGCGAGGCTGGCTCGGAGCCCGACACTGGCCCTGCAAGAGCACTTTGAACACCGGACCGTGTTTTTCTTGTAGCTGCTTAATCCAGGAGGGGGCTAAACCTGGACAGCGAGGCTGGGGTGCCCCGGCTCAGGCACAGGTGCGGCGCTGGCGCCAGGGTGGGAGAAGTCCCCCGGGAGGGCACCTCGGGTGGAGGCATCTGTTATAGCCCGGGTGTCAGCCAGGGCCAGCGAGGCCAGGCCCATAAATTCACCCTGAAGAGCAAACCGAGCTCAACTTTGAATTTAACCTCGTATTTATTGGGCTTTATGGCAGAACACGGCGCTCTCTCGCCTGTATGGCTGTTTCTGCCGTCACAGCTCAGCTGTGGGGATGAGCTGTGGGCAGTGGCCCCAGGATGCCAGAGGGGTGACGGAGAGTGGGAGCGGGCGCTGGGGCTCCCCAGGACACGCCGTTCCCGAGGGGTGTCTGCAGAGGCCCAGGTCACCCAGCAACAAACACACTTTCTGTTAACTGTCCCCACAGACCCGGGTGGGGGTGAGGGCTGACCCCTGGGCGTGTCCCAGGTGCGGGCTTCCTGTGTTGTCTCATTTGATTTTTTTTATTTAACAATAAAATTATTGGGGCAAAGATGGTGATTTCAGGGTTGTTGTTACCGTCTTTCTTTTTAGTGAGAAAAGAGTTTAAAAAAGAAAACCGAGTCCAGAGTCCAGGGCAATGGATCATGAACACGGTTTGGGCAGAAATGAACTCCCGGGGCCCCTCCTGCGGTGGGGGTGAGGTCGTAAAGGCGGCTCCCGGCCCGGTGATCTGCGACACTGTCTAAATGAAGTCCCCGGACACATGGCGAGTCTGCCCTGCCCGGCGCCGCGGGCCCTTGAGCTCTGTTTTCCGAGGAGCCGCCCTTCCCGCGGTTTATCGACAAGGCGCTTGCTGCCGCTGGACCCGCGCTGAGGACCCTGGAACTTCATTCATGACATTCCAGTGCCTTCCACTCCCTGGGACACCGGATTCCTGTGGGCCCCTGTGCACCTGTGCCCACAGACGGAATCTGGAAACCCCCTGGGTCTTCCTTCTCACCTACCTGCCTCGTCCACACCCTGCCCATTCTCCTTGCTTCCCCTCCCCCATTCCCAAGGCCACTGCTCTCCCTGTCCTCGTCACCAGGGGATTGCCAATGCTTCCCACTGGTCTCTGGCCCCGATTGGTCCCCTGCAAGGACAGGGGGTCTGACCCCGTGGTCCCCCTGAGGGTCCTGCAGCAGCCAGTGCCCGGGATGCATCGCCCCCATCAGTGCAGAGCCAGGAGGCTGCAGCCTGGCCTCTTCCTCCCCCTCGAGGTCATGCGGTCGTCCTGTGCTGTGCGCAGCTGGTGACAGTCCCCAGGTTGACCTATAATTCCAGACCCCCCCTTCCACACAAGCTTCCCTGGGCCGTGGAATCTCCTCCCCTGGTTACTATTCAACTCCTGGTCGTCTGCTGGGGACTTACCCAGACCTTCCCTGGCCCGCTGGACAGAAGTGGTTTCCTCCTTCGTCCCCGATTCGTGACTGATTGCTCTCGGGTCTGCCTCCCCAGGTGGCCCCTGGGATCCCAGAGAGCAGGACATGCTCAGCTACCTGTCTTCCTAACACCTGGCCGGCTGTGTTCACCAGCCGATGGATGGATGGAAGGATGGATGGATGGATGGATGGATGGATGGATGGATGGATGGATGGATGTTTTATCTTCTTTTCACACTTGCTGACTTTGCCTCCACCAACTGACAGTGAGATTGGTGGAACCCCCTGCCAGGGTCCCCACCCACACGCAGACCTCCCCGTGGAGGGGGTGCACTCAAGACCCTGGGTTAGTTTTCTGTTGCTCGGATCCCAACCCCTGCACCTCATGCACCTTTTCAAGCCTGGGGTTGCCTCTGCTGGGGTGCTTGGGGCCGCCTCTGGAGTCAGGACTGGCCCACAGCCTAGTGGGAAGGCAGGGTAAGTGAATAAGCAGACGGATGAGTCAATAAGTAAGTGAATGCTCCCCGGAGGGCTGGGCTCGGGGGGCGCATACAGCAGAGCGCACGGACTAGCCGGACCGCACCACTGTGCAGAGAAGCAATTTCATCCGCGTCCAGAGACATGACTGGAAATGCGAGAACACGAGCCACCGCGAAACTGTACACTCAGCGCTCGGGTGCTTCAGCAGAGGTGCTAATTACGGAGTCATCTGAAGACAAGGCCCGAGGGGCCGGCAGATGGAGCGTTTAGAGAGTCGGCACCTAGATTGTGATGGGCCCGCTTCCCTGAGCAGGATGGGCTCCGTGGATGGTCGGGAGCCTCATCCCCCGCCCACACGGTTCAGGCCCAGAGAACAGACGCCCCTGGAGGTGGAGGGTCTTCTCCTTACAGAGTAGGGGGTGTGGACGCTGAACTGACCCCAGGGCTCCGGCCGCCCGGTCCCTGCACACTCTGCACAGCATTGGTCCCCCAGCCCTGACTGGCCGACTGGATGGGCTGTCACTCAGGGGAGCTGTGGGCACCTGCTTCTCATGGGTTCTGTCTGTCTGTCCCTATCATGTACGTGTCATGTATGTATTATCTATCAGCTGTCTGCTGTCTCTCTCTATCATGTATGTGTCATCTATCATCTGTCTACCACATCTATCATGTATGTAGGTATGTGTATCTATCGTCTATCTACTCATCTATCATGTATGTATGTGTGTGTATCTATCATCTCTCTACCTCATCTATCATGTATGTGTGTGTGTGTATCTGTCATCTCTCTACCTCATCTATCATGTATGTGTGTATGTGTGTATGTGTGTGTATCTATCATCTATCTACTCATCTATCATGTATGTATGTGTGTGTATATCTATCATCTCTCTACTCATCTATCATGTATGTGTGTGTGTATCTATCATCTATCTACACATCTATCATGTATGTGTATGTGTGTGTATCTATCATCTATCTACACATCTATCATGTATGTGTATGTGTGTGTATCTATCATCTCTCTACTCATCTATCATGTATGTGTGTATGTGTGTATGTGTGTGTATCTATCATCTATCTACTCATCTATCATGTATGTATGTGTGTGTATATCTATCATCTCTCTACTCATCTATCATGTATGTGTGTGTGTATCTATCATCTATCTACACATCTATCATGTATATGTATGTGTGTGTATCTATCATCTCTCTACTCATCTATCATGTATGTGTGTGTGTGTATCTATCATCTCTCTACTCATCTATCATGTATGTATGTGTGTGTATCTATCATCTCTCTACTCATCTATCATGTATGTATGTGTGTGTGTATCTATCATCTCTCTACTCATCTATCATGTATGTGTGTATGTGTGTGTATCTATCATCTATCTACTCATCTATCATGTATGTATGTGTGTGTATATCTATCATCTCTCTACTCATCTATCATGTGTGTGTGTGTGTATCTATCATCTCTCTACCTCATCTATCATGTATGTATGTGTGTGTATCTATTATCTCTCTACTCATCTATCATGTATGTATGTGTGTGTGTATCTATCATCTCTCTACTCATCTATCATGTATGTGTGTGTGTGTGTGTATCTATCATCTCTCTACTCATCTATCATGTATGTATGTGTGTGTGTATCTATCATCTCTCTACCTCATCTATCATGTATGTGTGTGTGTATCTATCATCTGTTTACCTCATCTATCATGTATGTATGTGTGTGTGTATCTATCATCTCTCTACTCATCTATCATGTATGTGTGTGTGTATCTATCATCTCTCTACTCATCTATCATGTACGTATGTGTCTCCCTTCCACACGTAGTATTCACCCACCCAGTTACTCATTTATGCATCTGTCCGCCTTCTTGCTGGTCTCTCCATCTCAAAAGAACAATGATTTTTGAAAGAGACACTAGCTTATTAGAAGTACCCCGAGTGACCTGGAGAGGAGAGAGGACGGCTCCTGCCCTTGTCAGAGCAGCAGGGACCACGGGCAGTATTTGGAGAGGCTGTTCTCGCCCTGTATCCCCAGATGCACACAGATCGGAGGCCACGTTGACAGACGGGCAAATAAATGTGGGACAGGCAAAATGGCTGGACAAGGGCGGACGGACGCTGGTCCATGCACTGTTCAGTGGGAACTTCGTCACAGTTCTCCCTGGGGGACCCCAAGGAGAGGGTTCGGGGCAGGGCCTCAGTTGGCCCCTGCCCGGAGCCTGGGCTGCCACGCAGGAGCCGTCAGCTGACGGGCAACTCGACCTCCCCTGCCTCCGTCTCCTCCTCTGGAAAATGGGGTAATGGTCATACCGTAACCTTCATGCATGTGGGAGGTGAGAAAACACATAGTCATACGTGTGGACTGCGTCAAGTAGCCCAGTGTCCACGCCGGATGTGGGTTAATGGAAGGGGAGGGCTTTGAATTAAGGAATGTCAAATAATGATGCATTCACAAGAGTCATTCGTTCCGAAACCGTGCACGCACTGTGGTGAGACAGAATTACCAAGTGCACGGGGCTACTGGCGAAACTGAGTATTTTATGGCGGCTTTATTGAGATATAATGGAGACACCGTAAAAATCACTCACCTAAAGTGTACGACCCAGTGGTTTCGTATACTCACAGAGCAACGCAGGCACGGCCGCCGTCTCGTTTAGGACAGCCTGCTGGCTCCGTGACAAGTCCTGAGGTTGCGTCTCAGCTCCCTCCTCCTCCCGCAGCCCCGGCTCCGACCCCAGGCACGCCCACTGAGCCGGCCTGTCCACGCGCCTCGTGTCCGGGACTCCCACCCCATGGGGGTGCTGGCTGGCTTCTTCATTAGCCTGCTTTCAGCGTCCATCCGTGTTGTAGCCTTTCCCAGCCCTTTATTACTCTTCACGACCAAGTAATATTCCACCGCATGCACACACCACGTTTTGCTTACCGGTCATCAGCTGATGGACATGTGGGCTGTTTCCACTTTCTGGCCATTATGCATAATTCTGGGGTGGACATGGGCACAGGTAGGTAGGTAGGTAGGTAGATAGATGATAGATAGATAGATACATACATACATACATACATACATACATAGGAGGGGAATTGTTGGGCCATTTGGAAATTCTGTTTAACATTTTAGGGAACAGCCAAACTGTCCACCCCATGTCGCACCCCTGCCATGTGTAGGCGGGTCCCCACACCTTGTGCGCCCTCCCCACACCTGTCTGTCTGCCCTGGTCCCGGGTATCCATCCCCTGGGGGAGCAGGGGCTGTCTTGTCGGGGCTCTGATTTGCATTCCCTAACATCTAATGACATTGGTCATCTTTCATGTGTTGCATTCCCTAACATCTAATGACATTGGTCATCTTTCATGTGCTTTGTAGCTCTTGGTGTCGTCTCCTTTCGAGAAAGGTTTAAAAGCCTTTGGACCTTTTCAAAGTGGGACGGTTTATCTTCCCAGCGTATGAGTTCTGTATCGGCCCCAGAGAGACGTCTCTGATCAGGCATGCAATCTGCTAATGCCCCCTCCCATTCTGAGGACGTTTCACTGCCTTGATGGTATCACTTGAAGCATCCGAGTTTTTAACGCGCATAAAGTTCAATTGACCTATTTTTTGGTTTCATGGCTGTGTTTTGGAGGTCAGACCCAAGACACCACTGTCTAAGCAAACCTCACGGTTTGCTAAGTTTTCTTCTAATAATCCTCCAGTTTCAGCCCTTACGCTTAGATGGACGGTGTGTGTGGTGGTGTGCATGCAGGACTGTGTGTGTGTGGTATGCATGCAGGACTGTGTGTGTGTGGTGTGTACGCAGGACTGTGTGTGTGGTGTGCACGCAGGACTGTGTGTGTGGTGTGCATGCAGGATTGTGTGTGTGGTGTGCACGCAGGACTGTGTGTGTGGTGTGCATGCAGGATTGTGTGTGTGTGGTGTGCACGCAGGACTGTGTGTGTGTGGTGTGCACGCAGGACTGTGTGTGGTGGTGTGCACGCAGGACTGTGTGTGTGGTGTGCATGCAGGACTGTGTGTGGTGTGCACGCAGGACTGTGTGTGGTGTGCACGCAGGACTGTGTGTGTGTGGTGTGCACGCAGGACTGTGTGTGTGTGGTGTGCACGCAGGATTGTGTGTGTGGTGTGCACGCAGGACTGTGTGTGTGTGGTGTGCACGCAGGACTGTGTGTGTGTGTGGTGTGCACGCAGGACTGTGTGTGGTGGTGTGCACGCAGGACTGTGTGTGTGGTGTGCACGCAAGACTGTGTGTGTGTGGTGTGCACGCAGGACTGTGTGTGTGGTGTGCACGCAGGACTGTGTGTGTGTGGTGTGCACGCAAGACTGTGTGTGTGTGGTGTGCACGCAGGACTGTGTGTGGTGGTGTGCATGCAGGATCCCACCTCGTTTGTTCACCTGTGGGATCCCAGTGTCCCCAGTGCCGTCCGTTCTTTGCCCACTGTCGGGTCGGGCAGCATTGCTGGACGAGGCCCCTGGTGTGTTTAAGTGGTGTTTGCGCCGTATCCAGCATAATCGACACTCTCCCATCAGAACGAAGACTCAGCACCGTCACAGGCTCTCTGCTGGTAGCCCATTTCACGGTGCTGTGCCCGCCGAGCCCCTGGCGAGGCCCCCCCGGCTCCCACGGTTACTCCAGTCGTCGCCGTTGGATGGTTCTGAGCGTCTCCTCTGCCCTTCTCCACCTGCACTTATCCAGGTTCATCCCTGAGACGGATTCCCCAGGCAGGGTCTGGGTGCTGCTCTTTGCATCCGGGAAGGGGCATCTTTAGCTCTACCTCAGGACTTGACCTTCGTTCCTCCAGGACTGGCAGGCACGGTCCTACTGCCTTCATGTTTTCTGCATCGTTGCTGGGAGGACACATGAGCCTGAACCCGCCCACCTTCCAGACCCTCAGGACATCCGGGGGGGGGGGTCACGTCTGATCAGAGCTTGCCCTTCTTCTCCTAGTTGACCCCCCAGTTCGCCTGCATATCCAGTGTCCCAGTGCATCAAGAAAGTGACCTTCTTACGTGTCTGCCTATTCTTTTTGTTTTATTCTTCAAAAATGCCATACATATTGCATTCCTTTTTCTTGGGTGATATGACATGACCACCAGCTGTTGCAGGGAGCCCCCCAGATGCCCCTGCTTTGGCTGGAGCTGCAATTTCTAGGGGGTGTTTGTTTCCCACCGTTTTCTCCTCCTGTTGCACACTTTCTCTTCGGCATGGGTTCATCTCACTTTTCAGTTGTTTCTGAAGCTAGCCGGGATTACCCCGACATCCCTGGGGTGTGGCAGGACTTTTGAGGGGTCACAGAGGCACATGATTCCGCCCGGCCATTATCGGGAGCCATGCCCTTGTCTGTCTTTGCCAGTGTCCCCTGCCTCCCAGAACTCAGGTGGCAGACGAGGCCTGTGAGACAGCACCGGGGGCCCACTCTGTGGGGCTGTGACGCTGGGGAGCCCTGGACAGCCGCAGGGGCCAGGAGGGTCCCCAGGCCAGCCGGGCCGGGGTTCCGGGCGGGCCTGCCCACAGACGCAGCTGCGGAGGGTGGCGGCAGACCGGCCCACTTAGCAGAACGGCCCGTCTTCCCCTCAAGTCCCCGTTCCACTTGCTGCAGCTCACAGCCGACTAGCGGTCCAGCTCAGAGGTCCCGCTTCTGTTCCTCAGCATCCTGTTCCGACAGCTTCGTTTCTGATAGTTTCCAATTCTGAGTCCCTCTGGCCCTGCGGAGGCAGCAGCAGGGGTCAGGAAACACGGGTCAAGTGTGTGGGGTGGGGAGACCACCCCCCTGAGCCCCGCGGAGCCAGACCGGAGCGGCCTGAGCACGGGATGCTCAGCTCCCTCACCCTCTCATCGGCCCGCGGCTTGTCCCCACTTCCGTGGCTGCTGCCTGAGCTGACCAGGAACACGCTACTAAGTCACCACGATGCCTGGCGGGTGCTGAGCCCGGGGACCACACTGTCCCCCATCTTCCCCGGGCACCCACCCCCTCCATTCGGTCTCCTCCATCCCCCCGGGCCCATCCCGGCCCCTCCCCGTGCCTGTCCTCACCTGCGGTCTTCCAGCTGGGTGTCCCCCCTTCTTCCCAAAGTTCCCAGGAAGCCCTGAGCCTCTGGCCCGCGTCCTGGCGCGTCTCCACCACCGTGTGCACCTGTCGGACGTGTGATATGACTCCTAGTCGTTTCCGTCACCACCTGCCTGAGGGACAAGCCGGGATCGGTCAGGAAAGTCTTCCTGTGCTCCTGCCTGGGCTGTGGCTCTCGGGTTCCCTACGGTCAGACGTGGCCCTCTGACCGGGCCCCACGCGGTGGACGGCGAGTGAAAGGGACGCGGCCGTGGCCTGGCTGACCCATGACACACACCTGTGCCCTCTCCCCTTCACTTGCGCCGTCACTGCAGGGTAAAGGTCCCCCAGTGTCTGCCCGGGTCCCCGACGGGCCCCTGGGAGGGGTGGGGTTTCAGTGGAGGTGCTCCCTGGACATGAGATGATGCTCCTGTTTTCCTGAGACAGTAAGACGGGATCGATTTCACTGCGGCCTGTGTGTTGGGGTGTGTGCTGGCGGTGGGGTGGCAGGTGTCTTCTTTTCACTTTCTAGTCCGAGAGGCTGGACAGGTGTCAGGGCCTGCACGAGCAGCCTGGGCGTTCTCCGGCGTCTGCAGCGGGCGCTGGACAGTCACTTACATGGGACGTGGGGTGCTCCCGTGGGTGGGGGTGCTTCGTATGTGATGACGGCAAAACTGCACATCCGGTGACCAGAGGTCAAACCCTGGCAGGGGTTCACCACCCAGTGGCCCCCTGTGCTCACAGCAGCCCCGAGTGTCCAGCTCCGTGGGGCTGGCATGGTGGCATCAGGGGGCGGCCGTGATGGAAGGTTTTGGGAGCCTCTGCAGGTCCGGCAGAACCCCTCCCCCACGAGCCCCCTGCCCCCTCTGGCTCCTGGTGCTGCCGGGACAGCCTGGACCCCAAGGACAGCTTCCCGTGGATCTGAACACAGACCGGGGACTGTTAGGATCTAAATCTCCAGGTCACTGAGGTCAGGGGCCCGGCTGCTGGTACAGCTCAGCTGCCCTGATTACCACGCGTTCCCAGCGAGCTGCCGTGTTCCAGCTGTTCTGGAAGGGGGGGGTCTCAGTCGCACCCTGAAATATTTGCAGAGGACTTTTATTCTTTAAAAAAAATTGTTTTCTTTATTGATTTTAAGGAGAGAGGACGGGAGAGGGAGAGAGAGAGAGACATCGATGAGAGAGAACATCTATTGGCCGCCTCCTGCACGCCCCCCACCGGAGATCAGGCCTGAAACCTGGGCATGTGTCCTGACTGGGAATCGAACCATCGACCTCTTGGTGCAGGGTCAATGCTCAACCACTGAGCCACACCGGCCGGGCTGGAAATAGGTTGTAGAGCGAGACCACTGTCCAGGTGGAGAGTCGAGCGGGAGACAGGCAGCTGTGGTCCCTGAGAAGAGTCTCCCAGAGCAGAGGCGGGACACTGGCAGGAACCCCTGGGAAATGTGGAGACAGGACGGCCCCTCGTGTTCGTGGTCAGCCTGTACAGGAGCCAGGCCTTGCCAAGGGGGACCGTGTGACAGGGACAGGGATCGCTCCCTGGGCAGATGGTGGCCGGAGGGGTCAGGTAGAGAGGCCTGGTCTCTGTCGCATTGGGACTGGACTGGAGAAACATCTAGACATTGTCCTGTGATAAACTTGGAATGAATGGAGGGACCTCCTGGTCGCGAAGAGGAGCTCTTGGCAGACATTCAAGCTGCACAAGTTGTGGACCATGAAGGATCTTGTTGCCATTCACTAAAGCAGAGGGTGAGATGCTGTTTTCCAGACATTGGTGAGTTGATTTCTTACTCACTGAATGCCAGCAGCCAAGGACTTGAGAGCTGATATCCCCTCCGCCCTAAATGGCAACAACATAAGCCCCTTCCCACTCCTGATCTGAGGGGTCACCAAGGAGGAGCAGGAGGAGGGGGAGGAAGATGGGGAGGAGTTACAGGAGAAGAAGGAAGAGGAGGAGAAAGAAGAGGAGCAGGAGGAGAAGGAGGAGGAGCAGGAGGAGCAGCAGGAGGAGCAGCAGGAGGAGCAGCAGGAGGAGCAGCAGGAAGAGCAGGAGCAGGAGGAGGAGCAGGAGGAGGAGCAGGAGGAGAAGGAGGAGCAGCAGGAGGAGCAGGAGCAGCAGGAGCAGGAGGAGCAGCAGGAGCAGGAGGAGCAGGAGCAGCAGGAGGAGCAGCAGGAGGAGCAGCAGGAGGAGCAGGAGCAGCAGGAGGAGCAGCAGGAGGAGCAGCAGGAAGAGCAGCAGGAAGAGCAGCAGGAAGAGCAGGAGCAGGAGGAAGAGCAGGAGCAGGAGGAGGAGCAGGAGGAGGAGCAGGAGGAGAAGGAGGAGCAGCAGGAGGAGCAGGAGCAGCAGGAGGAGCAGCAGGAGGAGCAGCAGGAGGAGCAGGAGCAGGAGGAGCAGCAGCAGGAGGAGGAGCAGGAGGAGCAGGAGGAGGAGCAGGAGGAGAAGCAGGAGGAGAAGCAGGAGGAGCAGGAGGAGGAGCAGGAGGAGCAGCAGGAGGAGGAGCAGGAGGAGCAGCAGGAGGAGGAGCAGGAGGAGGAGCAGGAGGAGCAGCAGGAGGAGAAGCAGGAGGAGCAGGAGGAGGAGCAGGAGGAGCAGCAGGAGGAGCAGCAGGAGGAGCAGCAGGAGGAGCAGCAGGAAGAGCAGGAGCAGGAGGAAGAGCAGGAGCAGGAGGAGGAGCAGGAGGAGAAGGAGGAGGAGCAGGAGGAGCAGGAGCAGCAGGAGGAGCAGCAGGAGGAGCAGCAGGAGGAGCAGGAGCAGGAGGAGCAGCAGCAGGAGGAGGAGCAGGAGGAGCAGGAGGAGGAGCAGGAGGAGAAGCAGGAGGAGAAGCAGGAGGAGCAGGAGGAGGAGCAGGAGGAGGAGCAGGAGGAGGAGCAGGAGGAGGAGCAGGAGGAGAAGCAGGAGGAGGAGCAGGAGGAGCAGGAGGAGGAGCAGGAGGAGCAGGAGGAGCAGGAGGAGGAGCAGGAGCAGGAGGAGGAGCAGGAGGAGCAGGAGGAGCAGGAGGAGGAGCAGGAGCAGGAGGAGGAGCAGGAGCAGGAGGTGCAGGAGGAGGAAGAGAAGGAGAAGGAGCAGGAGGAGGAGCAGAAGGAGGAGCAGGAGCAGGAGGAGGAGCAGGAGGAGGGGGAGGAGCAGGAGGAGGAGGAGCAGGAGGAGGAGCAGAAGGAGGAACAGGAGGAGCAGCAGGAGGAGGAGCAGGAGCAGGAGGAGAAGTAGGAGGAAGAGCAGGAGGAAGCTGGCACAACCCCACAGGGATCTGCTCCCCCTGGTCAGTGAGCGACCCTGCTGTGAAGAGCGCCACACTGCCAAGGTTAAGATTTCCGTTTCAGCGTGTGTGTGCAGTGAAGCCAACTTGCGTAGCGATGAAGAAAGCTGCGTTGTGACTGGCCAGGCAGCCCTGTGGGTTGGTGCATTGCCCTGACACACCAAGGTTGCGGGTTCGATCCCAGGTGGGGCACCTCCAAGAATGAACCCATGAATGCATAAGTGAGTGGAACAATGGCTGATGTTTCCCTCACTCTGCTTTTTCTCTCTAAAACTAACAACTATGAAACATTTTACAAAGAAAGCTGCCTTTGGCATTTAGCCACCTTGTGCCGTGAAAATCTCACCTAATACACGCAGGCCCCTGAGCCCGGGCAGGCCTGGGCCCACTTAGGTGTTCAGTTAATATTTGCCGAAGAAATGGATGGAACAAATCCTCCCGCATTAGCCACCCTCTCGCTCCCGTTCAGCCTAAACGGCCCAATTAGAGCATCAGATGACGCCCTCTGTAAACACCCCGTCCACCCGCAGGGCACGGGCAGCAAGCCGCCGGCCGCTCCGGGTGGGGTCGCATCTGCGGGGCGGCCCGAGGGGCGCCTGGCCTGGCAGGAGTCCTGGAGATTTCATTAGGGAGCTTGTCACGTGACCCGAACATGCTGGAAACTGATTTGGAAACAAACAGATTTCACTTGACAGGTGCGTTGAACTTCTGGTGACACCAGCGAGATTGGTGTCCCGGATGAACGCGGGGGCCACAGGCGCAGAAGGGCTCTGACCAGTCATGGCCTCCAAGGGCCACACAGACCGCGCCCCGGCGCCCCCTCCTCTCCGTCCTCACCGGAAGCACGAGATGCGTGTGAGGCACCTTGCGACCCAGAAGCTGGCACCTCAAAGTGAGACTGTGGTATGCCTCCAGTTCAGGGTTCCAGGAGCGCCGGCACTGCTCTGCTTGGGACAGTGACTCGGCTTGGAAAGGACACAGGACATAGGCCCCGGCTGCCCGGTGACGGCTCTGCCATTCGGACCAGGAGGGCCTGAAGCTGGATGGGACCTGGCCCGGGGGCCGAGGCGGTGGGTCAGGGCACAGCCCCTCGAGGTGGAGAGCCGTAGTGCCCTCTCCCGCCTTGCGTCACGCAAGTGCTGGTCGTCCGCAGCCTGGTGGGGTCTGGACCTCAGCCGAGGGCCTCATTGCTGCTGCGACAGACGTCAAAACAAATCAGATATGTTCTCGTGACAGTCCTGAGGTCCCAGTCCCCACGCGAGTCTCACTGGGGTATGCTGAGGGTGTCCCGGGGGCTCGAGGACAATCCACGTCCTGTCTGTTCCAGCCCCGGGGTCACCCACATCCCCTGGTGCGTGGCCTCCCCAGGCTCTGAGATCCACTCCCACCATCACACCACCTTCCCCTTCGATTCTCCCGCTGTGCTCTGTCCTTCTAGGGACGCTCCCGGGCACCGTCCCCTGGGGACCAGCCACTCATTCGATGGTAAGGGGCTGGGCCAGACCTTCCAGCCTGGAAGGAGGGTGCTTGTCCCCTGGACTCGCACTCACGTGGACATAAGTGGGTGTCCCTTGCTCACAGTGCTGCTGTCAGAACCTCTGGTGCCGAGGGCCGGCACGCGCCCTGTCCTCTGTGGTGGCATCCACAGCACCCCTCTGCCGCCATGTCCTGGCTGCCGCGGACCAGCGGAAACCCACGCACGCAGGGTTCGGAGGTGAGCGTCCATGGTCAGTGCGTCCGGAGGACCACGGTCCCTGTGAAACCTGCGGGAAGGGCCCTTCCCCCTCTCCAGCTTCTGGTGCCGCAGACACCGTTTCTTGTGCCCGCACGCCAGGCTCCATACGGCCTTCTCCCGGGGTCTCCCCACCTCGTCCTCCTCCGCGTGTGTCTGTCCAGACTTCCCCTCCGCAGCGGTCTCAGGACCTGGTCTCAGCTCCATCGGAAGATCGGCTCACACTCCAAGAGCTTGGGATTTCAGCATCTCTTTGGAGGACACCACCCAACCCGGAACAACAGGGCCCAGGAATGTCGCTGCTTCTGCCGCTGCTCACAGCCTCTGGTCTGTGGGTAACAGAGGCTCTGTCCACTGTCACCCGAAGCTGCACCTGCAAACCTTTGCCCTGGCCCCTGACTCGGCTCTGCCGGGACAGTGATCGCAGGTCCTGAGGGAGACGTGTTTCTATCAGGGACGCAATGACCCCGTTAAACGGGGAGCTGAGAGTGGACATCAGGCTGCCCCACCAGGCAGGGAAGGGCTGGTGCACCTGGTCCGGGGGTGCTGCGGAGGTGTGCCCGTGGCGAGGCTGGTTGGGCAGCTACAGGAACGTAACCCAGTGGGCACTGGCTTGGCGACCCAGTGGTCTTGGGGTGGGGACCAGTCTTGAGAAAGCCTGGCCTGTCCTGGGAGCTGGGCCATTCGGAAGTTCTGTACCCCTGGAGCCTGAGAGCCCCAAGGGCAGATGAGGACACTGTCATGGGCCACAGATTAGAGTGTGGGGTGCTCAGGGTGCTCGGAGGGTTTTGGGAAACCCACTGAGGATTTTGGAGGAGGGAAGGCCACGGTGAGATTCCTATTCACCAACATCTCTCGAGACGTCAGCGAATGAGCAGGAGGGGAAGGGGCTGGAGGCAGGGAGGTGCTGGGGGCCCCGCGGTGGCCCAGGTGGGGTGGCAGAGGCCGGGCTCAGACTGAGGGGACAGGCGGCAGGCTGCCCCCTCCCCGCTCCTCCCGCTGCGTCTCGGTTCACTTTCTCTGTCTGTAATCTCAGCACAGGGAGAGGCCTCTCAGCGTCCCGTGGGGCCCCTTTCTCTGGGAGAGGCTCACGCGGAACAGAAATGATGACAGATAATAGACTGCGGAGCAGCTCCACGCACAGGAGTGAGGAAGTGGATGTCACACCAGAGGCACCGGGCAGTTCCGAGAGGAGACACCCGATGAGATTACAGCCGGAGATGCCTCAGACCAACGTAACACATTGATCCACCCGCACGGGGCTGTCAGGGCCCCGCCACCTCCCAGGTGCATCGGCGGCGCGGTGACTGGCAGCCAGGCTCATTGTCGCCGGAGGGGACCTGCCTGGCCGGTCAACCAGAAAGGCCAACTCGTGCCCCTCCCCTTGTGCTCCTCAGAAAAACCCTTCGAGCGGAGGGTGCCAGAGACCATTGCAGAGGCACCGGAGGGAGGTGGCAGCTGGCTTTCTGTCTGGGGACAGACCTCAGGGCCCCTGCTGCCCACGTGGACGGCTGTCCCTGGAAGGATGCAGCCTCCGCACCCAGGCTGCCTGACCCTCTTACCAAATGCCCGTTTCGTTCCCTGATTCCGGGTGACGAGAAGCGCACAGTTATAAATAGTCGCAGAGCTGGGATGTCCGCGGCTCTCCGAGGCTGTCAGAAGCCGTCTCGTCAGAGCCCTGTGGTGACAGCCGGGTCCTGCTCTCCACGCTGCCCGCCGCGCAAGCCCAGGGAGGGCGCACCTCACCAGAGGGGTCGGCTCCGGAGTCTCCTGTGTGGGTGTGAGGTCCCCTCTACGCCTGGCCCGTCGCTGTCCACACGGCAGGTGCTGAAGCCGGTGGGAGGTGCCCGGGCCTCAGAGCTCCGAGTCGGGGGGCTCAGGCGGAGGCAAGTCGGAGGAGACAGCAGTGACTGTGGCTTCCCCAGACCCCCCAGGGCAGGACCTCGCAGCCGGCACCTGTGGAGGACAGTGGAGACTCCAGCCTGCCGCCTGGCCCACCCCAGGCCTCAGCGATCTCATCTTCGAAGTTGGGATAAGAAGAACGCCACCCTCGGAGCACTCTGGGGCGCATGTGCTAACTTTGTAAAGCATTGGCCACCATGCTTGGCAGACGACAAGGCTCCGTGCATGTTAAGTAGAAAAATAAATAAATCCCATCTGTGCGTGAACCCTTGCAAGCGCTGCTCCAACCGCGGAGTCTGCTTCTGCTCCTGACCCTCTGTCTGCCGCAGGGCGACACACCACGTCCCCTGCGGGGTCCGTCCCGGCTCTGCCCACGCCGTGCCGCGTGCCGAGGGCTCCCTCAGACCGGGGTGTGTGCGGCTGCTCAGCGGCCCCTCCCGGCAGCCCGCGGCTGACGGATCCGGAAGCGGAGCCTCTCAGTGGTTCTCTGCCCCTCCTCGTGTGTTTGCGGAGTTGTGTCCTGACACGTGCACCTGTTTGTCTGGTGACATCGCCTCAGAAGAGGATGCTTTGTTCCCAGACGAGAATGCGGCGAGGCCTCGGGCGCCAGAACCAACCTGCCGGAAGCCAGGCCGGTGGCTTCGCCGGACGACCTTGTCACTAAGCCAGTGTGGGACTTCAGGCCGGTCTGCAAACTCCCCGAGCCTCGGGCTGCTCACCTGAAACTCCGAGGATCGCACACCTGTGGGAAGACCCCGCGCGTGGGGCGAGTCGCCTCACTAAGTGAGCGAGGGCGTGAGAAGGTGGAGGATGGTGACCCCCTCCTGATGCAAAGTGGAGAAATACCGTGTCCATGGAGGGCAACCGGAGATCAGCCGGTGGCAAGACCCAGCCCGGGAAGGTCTGCTGCGGAAGGGGTGAGCAGAGGTTTGGAGCAGCCCCGGTACCCCCCACACCGGGGAGGCAAAGCAGGAGGGTGAGGCTGAGAGATGGAGGCAGAGGTGGTCCCTCGTCCTGGAGGGTGATGGGGGGCAGGAGAACACATCCCAGTCAAGTGCACCCCCCATGGGGAGCCTGACCCTGGGCGGGCCCAGCGGCTCACAGCCCAACACTCAGAGGGCTCCCGGGACGGGCAAAGTGTCCCCGGGAGGTCCAGGAAGCACAGAGCAGCTTCCGCGGTGCATCTGAACTCTGCAAACCTTTACAGAGAACTTGAGATTTATTTTTAGTTAAACAATTTTTTTCTTTATTGATTTTAGAGAGAGAGGAAGGGAGAGGGAGAGAGAGATAGAAACATGGATGAGAGAGAACATCGATTGGCCGCCTCCTGCACGCCCCCCACCGGGGATCAGGCCCACAGCCTGGGCACGTGCCCTGACCGGGAATCGAACCAGTGACCTCCTGGTGCAGGGTGGAGGCTCCGCCGCGGAGCCACAGCGGCCGGGCTGAACTTGATGTCTCAGGCCCACGTCCAGACGCGAGCAGATGCCGTGGTTCCTCAAAGCCTTTGGTGGAGGCGTCTGGTAAACAAAGTTTTCCCTGCAGCCGGTCGTGGGAGAGGCCCGAGCACACGGAGTTCTCCCGAGCCCTGAGCGCCCCACACCTCCCGCAGCCCAGCGCCGTGTCCCATTGAAAGCATCACCTTCTGTCTTCGGGCGTAAAATGTTATTCTCTGGACGACCGGATGCTGACAACAAATAAGGACAATAAAGCCGACCTTCTGGGGAGGCAGAGATGTTTCCCGGGAAAGGTGCCCAGGGCACATGGGAGGCGAGTGCTGACCCTTGTCCTCAGGACAGCGTCACGCGCTGGCCTCGTCGGCAGCCACGTGACCGCCCTGGTGGGGACAGGCGGATGGGGACTCTGAGTGCGGAAGGAGAGCCAGGACTCGGAGGACGGCGGCTTCTGTCGTGCATGTCTCCGGGGCCCGTCATGTGACAGGGAGCCGGATGTTCTGCGTGGCCGCAGGGACCGGGAACAAGACAGATGGAAGAAAGGGACATGTAACATATGTAGATGCAGGAAGAGGAAAACTTGTCAGAGCTGCCCAGCCGTGGCCAGCAACCACACGGCCCCGTGTCGAGCACGCACCCGGCCGGCGGACACGGGGGCGGGGGGGCGGGTCTCCTCACGTCCAGATGGCCTTCTGCAGGAGCTCCTGGTACTATTGCAACTATTTCTATCATTGCGATTCCTCTGGGGAAACGGAGTCACGGGACCCGCTGCCCCTGTCTGAGGCCAGGCCGTAAAGGGAGAGCCAACGTCCAAGCCCTGGCTGGCTCTCAGGACGCGTCCCTGGTCACACTGCCGCCCATGGCCCTCGGGGCTCGGACTGCCGGAGGACGCAGGCTGAGGCAGGATGGACATGTGCTTGTTCTCACCCACGTCACAGAGGCCGAGGACCTCTCTCCGGGACCCTCATCCTGCGTTCTCCACACAGCGAGGGGACCTGTTTCTCCCCGTCCGTCCAACCAGCCTGTCGTCCGTCCGCCCCATCTCGGGCAGGGAGGGCTGCAGACCAGGGTGCAGAGGGCGGAGGCGGCGGTGCCGACCTGGTCGTTGTCAAAGGTGCAGAGAGGACACTGACCTGATAGGGTCCCACCCACCTCGCACCCACCTCGCCTGGGTGTCATTCGGATGGGAGCCCGGCTGGGGCATGTCACACACCCCGCGGGGGCGACAGGTGCTCTTGGGCCAGGCAGCACCAGCAGCCCTGCCGCCGGCGGGGAAGGGCGCCCGAGGGGTCGTGTGCTGTCTGCTCAGTGTCGACAGGCCGGCAGCCTCCGGGGACTGCGGGGGGGGGGGGGATTCACGTGACAGACACAGAGCGGGAACCACGGCACAGCCACCTAAAGTGACAGCACAACGCTGAGCTGTGGGCAGAGGCCGGCTCCCAGATGAGTCAGGAAACAGGCCTCGTACCCGGAGCAGGATCCGGGAACCCCATCTCCTCTGGCACACGCAGAGCCTTGGGGTTCAGAAGCCGTGGGCGGGGTTCCCCGCGGCAGGACACACGGCGCCAGGAGGAAGTGCAGAGGCTGAGCTCGGCGTTCAGAGCTCGGGTCGGAACCCAGCCTCTGGCTTGTCTCTGAGCCTGAGGACAGGCCTCTTTCTGGCGGGGTCTGTCCGTCGGCCCTGAGTCCTCCAGGACAGAGGCCGGAGCAGCCCAGCCGCACACGGTCTCCGGAGTGACCCAGCCCCAGCGGACACAATGGAAGGACATCGACTCCTGTGCCCACCCTGGGGCCCTGTTGATCCCCGCCTACATTGTTTTCACAGAAGGAGTTGGGGATTCATAAACACAGGATGATTTACGACTCCGACCACGGCTGGCATTTCCATCCGTATTGACGCTGAAGGCAGACAGCGGAGCCCGGCCGCACCTTCACCGCGGACACCGCACAGCCCCTTGGCTTGCTGTCCCCAGGGCCCGTGCCCATACTTGCGACCTGTCCCCTGGCCCGATCCCAACACACCCTCCCAGTGCCCTGGGTGTCTGAGATTTACTGCCGCTGCCACATTCCGGAAGGCTCCATCTTCTCTTCTCTCGCCGAATGCAGGGACTGTGTCTGTGTCACAGATCAAATCTGATGAACCTTAGGAGCAGCATGCTCACGCGTGTGGGGTGGTGGGAGGAGAGGAAGCAGAGACGGCGCTGCTGCCCGAGGCCCTCTGGGCAGAGGCTCTGTGAGAACCTGCTGGTGTGCAGATGGGAGTGGAGATCAGGTCCGGGTTGCTCAAGGCACAGACCCCAGCCAGTAGGGGCACAGAGCTCTGGCCCCCAGAGGGCAGCGGCTGGGCTGCGGCCGAGCTGGAGTGGGTCATGAGGGCTCAGGGTCCGAGACTGGAAAGTCAGATTAGTTAAACCGACAAGCAGGACCCCACCGTTTGCCCAGAGCGGTGCTGAGGTTTGGGGGAGGTAAGGAAAAGCAAATGGAGGTGCTCCCCACAGCCCGACGAGGCTGGTATTTGGGTGAACACTGAAGTTGTGTGAGACATTTAGAAGCAGGGGGAGCGTTTGTCACCGTGAAGACAGGGGGCCTGTTCCCGAG
Source organism: Molossus molossus (assembly GCF_014108415.1). Taxonomy (NCBI): domain Eukaryota; kingdom Metazoa; phylum Chordata; class Mammalia; order Chiroptera; family Molossidae; genus Molossus; species Molossus molossus. The sequence goes on from NW_023425362.1 coordinate 1,811,212, forward strand.
GCCCCAGCGCCCCGGAGGTGGAGGGACTGATTCCTGCCCTGACTCGGTGAGAGCAAGGGGCACGCGGGCGAGGGAAGGAGAACGCATCAGAGAAGGGGGCCGGGCAGAGCCCTAGAATTCCCGTCAGACACGCAGGAGACCAGGCGCAGCGACCCTGGAGACTCGGCTGTCTCCTGACAGTGACAGACACCCAGGCGCCCAGGCACCGAAACCCGGGGCGTGGCATCTCTGAGGGGCCCGGGCTCGGCTGCCGCACAGCGGTCTAGAGTCCGCAGCCGTGTTCGGAGCAGGACAGGGCTGGAAGCTGCGCCCTGGGGACCCAGGCGGTGCGGAGAAGGATGACAGTCTCCCAGGGGCTGTGTCTCGAGGCAGCTCCTGGCACATCCAGCACCTTTCTGTGTTTCTGGAGGGTCAACTCCAGACCAGACGCAGGGGAGCTGTGGGTAAACCTTTGCCTGTGCGCCTACGTGGACACGTGCGGAGCCACCAGGACGCCAGGGAGGGCTGTTCCCCTGCAAGGCCCGGCCACGGCTGGGAGGGGAGTGACGCATGGTGTCCTGGTGGCAGGAAGGCACCTGCGTCGGTTCCTGTGGACACCCTGGAGCAGCGAGGAGCAGCTGCAAGCGCCTTGACTGGTCACTGTGAGCGCTGTGCCCGGACCGCCTGCCAGGCAGTGCCCCGGACCCCGGCAGTCTGGTCTGCACAGCTCGGCTGAGGGGCAGCCAGGCCTCAGGCCGCATCCTCTGCCGGCCTCAAATCACCCTCTCCGAGCGCACTGCTGGCTGTAGACAAGGCAGGGGCACGTGGTTTCTCCATCTCACCCCCTCACCGGGACCTACCCATGTGGGGGCGTATGTGGTAAGACGGAGATGGAGAGAACGAGAGGGAAGGGATGGGTGGATGGACAGACGGATGGACAGACGGATGGACAGGTGGTTGGGTGGATGGATCAATGGATGATAGACAGGTGGATGGATGATGGATAGATGGACAGATGGTGGGTGCATGGATGGATGCTTGGATGGGGATCAATGGATGGATGGGTTGGTGAATGGACGGAAGGATGATGGGTGGGTGGATGGACAGATGGATCGATGGACAAACATGAACAGATGGCTGAACAAATGGACTAAGGGAGCAACCATCCTCTCCCGGAACCACCAGTGAGGACAGCGACAGGGGAAGCAACCTGAAGTGCAGGTGGCGTCGCCATTCCGTAGACTGAAGGAGTTTCCAAGGCCCATGAGCTCCCACTTCCCGTTTCATGAAGGGGCGTGAAGGTCCCTCACCTACACCACCTCCAGGGGAATGTGTTCCAGGAAGGACTTCAGAGCAGGAGCCGGAGAAGCCGGGGCCCTGCCTGCGGCAGTGACATCCCCTTGGCAGGACCTGTCCCTGCTGCCCCAGAAGACCGGGACTTGGGGGTTCTTTACCTACGTGCGTAACCCCAGCAAGCAGCACAGCTTCCTGGTCGCCGGTAGACGCCCTGCAAGGTCTGCTGTGTGAGGAGGGAGGGAGTCAGCGATGCCCGTTTACACCACGATGGGCTGCTGTGCTGAACCGACCACCACCCTCCGACAGGCCCGGCTTGTGGACCAGAAGAGAAAACACGGGAGACAGGAGACAGGAGACAGGAGACAGGCCACGGACGGCCAAGCAGCTCCATCACTCAGAAACGGATCCTGAAACGGCTCCCGCTTGTCTCCTAGGTGCTCCCACAGAAAGGACACCCGGCGCCCTTTGCTCCCAAGTCCCTTGGAAGACTGGCAGTGTCACCAGCCCTGGGGGGGCCCCGGCTTCCGGGTCAAGGAGCCTGGAAATGCAGCCACGGAAACCGAGGGCCTGGGCCGGGGCTCAAGCCTCCCGCAGCACCCTCTCTGCCTCGCTGCCCCGCGCGATCTCGTGTCTGCGGCCCCGGGGTCTAATGCTGAGGCCGAGCACACGGACCGCAGGCACAGATCCTGTGCGTTGTGGGCACACCGCAAACCACACACATCGTTTGACCCACGAGAGTTTCGCTCTGGGTGCCTGTGTGCCTGTGAATGGCAAACGTGGAGACTGCAGCACGCACCCCTGTCAGCGTGTGTGTACCTGTGTGTGCCTGCGTGCACACGCGCTCTGCCCAATCCCTACCCACCGGTCAAGGACCAGATGGTACTGGGGCTATTTCCGAACGTGGTCTGTGAACATGACGCGTTGAGACAATCGCGTCTCCTTGGGAAAGTGTGGCCGAGCTGTCCACCTTCTCGGCGATGTGCGCGGATGACGCCGTTGGTCACAGCTGACCTTGGCCCCTCTAGACCGCCGCCTCGCCCCTCACACGCCCGCTCAAGTCCGGTCCGCACTGGGCCCAGGTCTGCCAGCGTCGGCGCAAGGAGCAGGCCGCGCACTGTGGGTACAGGATGCCGCAGTGAAGCCACTGGAGATTTGGGGAGTCCCGTGTCGCCTCCAGTCAGTGCAGAGAAGACACGTGCATAGAGACCCCTGGAGACACCCGGAGGTTTACAACCTGGACCAAGAACACAGGGTGAGGGCGAGGGAGCTCGATGAGTTCGCTCTGTCCGCCGCACGTGATACTATCTGGCGAGGTTACCGGGAGGAGAGGCGGGGGCCGGGCTGTGAGGCGGCTGAAAGCCCTCGTCTTCACGTTCCCTGGCCAGAAGCTAGCCCATTGGGAGCGCTGCCGAAAGCGCTCACTTGGTTCACAGATTGTTCCCCCCAAATCCGAGAACATGCTGCTCCGAGACTCAGTCCCAGTACTTAGCTACATAAATACATTTCCGGGAAGAAGAAGTCTATAGAACCGCCGGGGAGATGAGCACAGCAGTTTCATTAGCTTGGGGATGGTGTCTGAGTGTGGAGGCTGTGAGGCCCCGCCGGGCGTGCCGTGTACCCTGCAGGGCGGCAGCCTCTGCGCAGGGCCCACGACTCGTCACACAGTGGTCTGCCCCTCGCAGATCACAGCTCGTACGTCCTGCTGGCCGGTTGTCACAAACCACACGGCTCCAACAAAACCCCATTGAGGGTGTATGTGTGCGTGCATGTGTGTGCATGCGTCTGTGTGCGTGTGTGTCTATGCATGTGTGCCTGTGTTTGTGTGTGCACGCATATGTGCATACATGTGTGTATGTGCTTGTGTGTGCATGCATGTGGGTCTGCACACGTGTGCATCTGTGTTTGTGTCTGTGTGTGCATGCCTGTGTGTACATGTGGGTGTAAATGTGCATTGGCTAAACGTGTGCATGTGTATAAATGTGTGTGTGTGTGTGTGTGTGTGTGTGTGCAGGGGTACACGTTTGCAACTCCTTTTCAGATGTGCCATTTCTTGGCTCCTCTCCCAGCTGGGAATTTTAAGTGACTGCGTGAGCAAAGCTTTGGGGTGAACAGTGGATTTGGGAGGGTGCGAGCAGATGAGGATACAGACACACTGGGTTTGTTATTTTGACAGTTCTGAAATCCCACAGTACTTAAAACCAAACCTGGGGAAAGTGTTTATTCTGTTCACTTGAGCAGAATGAAAACAAACCTGAGAAGCTGCCCCGCGCCGCGTGGATTGCACGGAGCTCGGGGCGTGGGCTCCCGGAAGCTGGCGGAACCTGGAGCTGCCGGTCACGTGCTGGCAGCGGCAGCCCCACTCGGCCGGGGGACACAGTGCCGAAACGGACGTCACACGGCGTCCTGACCAGCGAGAGTCCTGCCGCAACCTCTGGAGTAGAGGCGCTTTCCTGTGCCCTCGGGGTGTGACATGACGTTGACCTTGTAACACCCCACGGAGCTCCTCCGGGGTAACCACGTGGAGGGTTCAGCTCGCTGCCCCGCGCTGGGCCGCCCTGGACGTGGGTTTGCTCCTGTGTTGCAGCGTTCCACGAGCTGCACAGGAAAGCTAGGCCTGCTCCACGCAGTTCTACATGAGTATCGCGCGCGTGTGTGCGTGTTGGCTACGTAACGACGCAGTTCTACATGAGTATCGCGCGCGTGTGTGCGTGCTGGCTACGTAGCGCCACGGACTTGCACTGTGAGGTATGCACGGGGCGGAGGGGTGGCAGGGAGTGAGACATGAAGCCATGGGCCCGCGCGAGGGTTAATGTGGGACGCGTACGTTCCAGGGCTGGTCAGCTCTGTCCTGTAACAGGAAGCGCCCCAATAATAACCGTAAGAGACAAAGTAAATAAAATAAAATAAAACTAGTAGCTCAGATCTGGAAACCTCCTGAGAAGTTTCAGATGGGCCAGTTTAGGTAAAGAAGACCCAGTGTGTTCCCAAAGCCAGGCAGCCGATCCCTGGCTGAGCCACGATGGGCTGGTGACACGGTCTTCCCGGGCGGGTGGCGGTCACTCTGTGGACGGCGGTCACTGCTGAGAACTCAGCCGAGGTCCTGCCCCGTGTCTGGCGCTGTCAGGAGCGCCAGGCTGGCCGAGGCTCCACGCCCATCCAGAGGGTCCCCGGCACAGCCCAGACAGCCTCCTGACGGGGCGACGGCGTGGCGTCGAGGATCCGAGAATGGCATCTCATCCCGTCCCCGGGACAGAGGTGTCAGCCACAGGAGACCTGAGCAGTCGCTTCCAGGCGAGCTCCACGCCCACTGTGTCTCCTCCTCTGTGTGCCTGCAAGACGGACGCAGGTCTCGCTGGAATAGGAGGGGACCGGGCCACGTCCTCACATCTGCGTCGTCGCCATCACTCACGAAGCGTTTTGTAAGCACTCGCTCTGCTCCAGGCCCCAGTTCGGCATCGGGAACACACTCCGGAGGCGCCGGCTCGTGTGCCTATCGTGGTGTCATTCAGTCTGACGGGAGGGACACACCAGACGCAGGGCACATGGCGACAGAAGCCACGGGGAAGCAGAGCTCAGTGTGCGGGGTGGGAGGGCCAGGTGGGGGCAGATCGCTCCTTTTTAAACCCTCACCTGGGAATTTGTTTCTGTTGAATTTTGAGAGAGAGAGAGAAACATCGATGAGAGAGAACCACCCACCAGTCACCTCCCATGGGAGCCCCAACCGGGACAGGCCTGCCCCCTCGGGTGCACGGAGGACGCGCCAGTAGACTGAGCCCTGGGCCAGGGCTGGTGGCTCTTAGCCCGGCCAGCAGAGGGGTTCCCCCCGAGGACGTCCAGTGGGTGGGACCGGAGGGAACGGGAGGCAGCCGCCGCGGCGCTGGTTGAAGTCGTTGCGGGTGACGGTCAGTGAAATGCCCCACGTGCTGCTCCCTTTACCCCCGTCAAAGGCGGCAAAGACTTTCCAGGACGTTTCCAAGAACGTTCTCGGAGGACAGTGCGGCGGCCGCTGTCTCCGAAGGTGCGAGGCGAGGGCAGGGCCCCGGGCTGCAGACCCAGGGTCCGCGGTTTACCGGGCTCGTGGCGGGGGGACAGCGCGTGCACCCCAGCGTGGGCCCGGCCAGCTCGCGTGCGCCCCAGCGTGGGCCCGGCCAGCTCGCGCGCGCCCCAGCGTGGGCCCGGCCAGCTCGCGCGCCCCAGCGTGGGCCCGGCCAGCTCGCGCGCGCCCCAGCGTGGGCCCGGCCAGCGCGGCCCGGAGGCGGGCTCGCAGGACGGGCCAGTGGGAAACAAGGAGAGAGGTCAGCAGGCCGGTTATGGGCGGTGAGGTCCTAAGCCAGCCTCATACTGGCTCCGCTCCCAGGCCCCCGCGCATGAGGCAGACGTGGGCCGTGCGGCGTGGAACCAGCCCCTGGGGGCCCTGCGCGGGGCCTCTGTCGGGAGAGCTGGCAGCAGCGGTGACGGACGCGAGTGGCCGTGGCTGGAACACCCCAGAGGAGGCACTTCCGCTCAGGGCACCCCTGGGCTTCCTTCCGGGAAGCCTCCTGCTCCGTCGAGTTGAAAAGCTGGAAGGAATTTTTGAATCGCCTTTAAGTGTAAAGTTGAGCGTGTAAGACAGAACAGTTTTCCCAGCACACGTGTGGCACGTGGGCAGCTGTCCCGTCTCCAAAGGCGTCTGTACCCTTGCACCCCGGGGACCCGAGGTGTGGGGGGCATGGGAACGGCCCAGGTGAGGACCTCTGTAGAATCTGAAGGAGGGAAGCAAATGCTCTCTCACCAATGAGACCGGGAGGTCGTTGTCCCTGGACACTGGGACGAGACGGGCTCCCACGGAGAACGGGGGCTGTGTACCGAGTGCACACCCTCGTGAACGCTGGTCTCAGGGTGTCTCTCCCAGTCCGTGGTCGAAGGGAACACGCCCTCCCCTGTGGCCCCACCCCTCGAACACCACCGTCCACGACTTCCACGGAATTTCAAGGCACAGACTCAATTTATGGTTAGAAGTCGTGAAATCACATTAAACACACTGAGTGAGAGGGATTGAGAGAAAAACAGAAGGGTTATACGGCTCTATTTTTAAAGGATAGGTATATTTAACACGTTCAAAGAAATAAATTTTTGAAAGCAGACATTGAAAAATAAGAGTCAATGAAAAAGATCAGGCATATTCTACTGTTTGTTTTTAATCCTCACCCGAGGACATGTTCACTGATTTTTGAGAAAGAGAAACATCAATGTGAGCGAGAAACATTGATTGATTGCTTCCCATCAGTGCCCCAACCAGGGAGCAAACCCCAAACCCAGATTTGCACCCTAAACAGAAATTGAACCCACAACCCTTTAATATATAGAATGACACTCCAACAAACCGGGCCACATGGCCAAGGTGAGAGCTAGTGTATTTTAAAAGCAAATGAAACTTTAAAAATTGAATTCAGCCCTGGCCGGTTTGGCTCAGTGGTTGGAGCATCGGCCTGCGGTCCAGAGAGACCCGGGTTCGGTTCCCGCTAAGGGCATGTACCTCGGTTGCAGTTTGTCCCCGGCCCTGGTCGGTCGTGTGGGTGGCAGCCACTCGATGTGTCCCTTTCATGTCGATGTTTCTCTCTCTCTGTTCCTCTCTCTCCCTCCCACTCTACCTGAACAAAAAAACGGAAAAATGTCCTCGGGTAAGGATAAGAAAAAAAAATGAATTGAATTTTCAGTGAATAGGTTAAATTAAAGTTTTGAAACACTTGAAGGGAAGACAGGCCTGGAATTCAGCACCGAGAGACTCAGAGATGGGACTCAGATAAGGTTAAGAGAAATAAAAGATACAGTGAAAGGGTTTCTACATCTGAATATGACTTCTAGGGGGCAAACAAGAGAAAGAAACGAAGCAGGAAGGGAAGGAGGAAGGAAAAGAGGAAGAAGGAGAAGAAAAAGTGGAGAAACACATTATTAAACATAATGGCAAAAAAAAAAAACGTTTCAGAATTAATTAAAACCATAAATCACCACCCACTGAGGGCCTAATAAATCCTAATCCAGATAAATAAAAATAATTTACTCACAGGAGATCTCCGTGGAGAATCATGGAATTCAGGGCAAGAGAGGGGGTGTAAATGCGCCCAGTTCACCTCCAAGGACGTCACTTCAGACAGCAGCGTACGTACCAGCAGCACCATGGAACCGGAAGACATGGAATCCGCCTCCGCAGCGAACGGGAGGGCATCTGTGGACAACTAAGTCTGAGAGAGTTCATCTCCCCGCAGAAACCCCGAATGTGTGTCTTCGGGAGAAGCGGGGTGACGCTGAGGGACTGTCGAGCAGGGTGACCGGCCGTCCGGAAAGGTGAACAAATGTTGCTGACTTGGAACCATGATGAGCATGTGGCTTCTGGAGCTTAGACAACTGCAGGGCTGTTAACGAATCATCGAAGTAGATCCTAAGGACCCGTCCTAACGAATGAAGGTGCGATTCGCCAGGAGGAGGAACACTTCCAAACCTGAGTGATGGGCGCCTGCCTTCTGCCAGGCACGGGGATTTCAAAGCTGAAAAAATATCCCAACCGCTCCCTTGGGAGCTCAGAGCGCCGTGGAGGTGACGAGCCTGTGAACGGATGAGCAGCAACAGTGACACTCCTACGAGCTCGATGTTTGCACCCAGCCCGTACTCGGGTCAACCCTACTTCTCGTGACAGCCTCTAAGCTAAAAATGAAAGGCCTTGCAAAGTGAGAGACAACCGCACTTACGTGCGATCGATAAGAAACCACACAGTGTTCCCGTCAGGAGACAAAGGCCAAGGATGTTCATGAGACAAGACATCCATAGGAGGAGACATAGCTATTGGTGCAGATAACGTAACAAAGTGATGCTCATTCTAAACAATGTAGCCATCAGTCTGGTAGTTAGTGGACATGTCGCCTTTCTCGCTACCTTTCTCTGCTGTGGGACACAATGTTGCTTAGGCCCCTGCAAAGGTTATTCTGCCCAGTTTAGTATCACAGGGTGTGAGGGCGGGATGTACGTGGCAGTTCCCCTGGGGCGGCAGCTCGGGCTCCACGCTAAGTGGTTCTACTTATATTACTGTTTACAAAGCTGCGTGAGCATCCCCGGCAGCAGTGTTGGGGGACTGGTCCCTGGACTTCCGGCCTTGCCCACTTCCACAAAGCTCACCACCCTGCACGGTCTCTTTCTCAAATTCACACCCTCTGCATTGCTTCTCTCAGTAAATCACCACCCCGGAGACCACGCCCAGTGCTCTGGCTGGTATTCGTGACTCTTCAAGTCTGCCCTCTGGTCTTCCCTGCCTTGATTCCGACTCTGGGATTGGTCCCCAAGCCCAGCTCTGCATGTGTGTGCACACGCATATGTGCACATGTTTGCACGCCCATGTGATCACATGTGTACACACAGGCAAGCACTCAAGTGCATGCACACACATGTGCACATGTTTTCACCCCATGTGATCACATGTGTACACACAGACAAGCACTCAAGTGCATGCACACACATGTGCACATGTTTTCACCCCATGTGATCACACATGTACACACAGGCAAGCACTCAGGTGCATGCACACACATGTGCACATGTTTTCACCCCATGTGATCACACATGTACACACAGGCAAGCACTCAAGTGTATGCACACACATGTGCACATGTTTGCACGCCCGTGTGATCACATGTGTACACACAGGCAAGCCCTCAGGTGCACACATTCACACGCAGTCAGTCTCATATCTTCCATCACCGACCTTCTCCACTACCCAGCTCTGCATGTGGCCTCTGGCCCTAGAGAGCCTGCCGTTTATCCTCTGCCCAACTTCCCACGCCCAGTATCGCCTCCCTGCCTCCTGGACTGAATGCCGAGTCCTCCCCAGTTCCGACGTTGCAGCCCCGGCCCCCACCATGGCGGTATGGAGACAGTCTTCTGCAGGGAAATCCAAGTTAACACCCCGTGACGGCAGATGGCTGATGCCGGAGCAGGCGGGCCCGTGTCAGAGCAGACACCGAGCACGTCCCCTCTCTCTGGGCGCGCACCAAGGGCCGTCGGAGGACACAGTGAGGCGTCCGCCCCAGATGCAGGCCTGCCGGCTCCCGGCTCGGACTCCAGCCTCCAGAACCAAGGGAAAGAGAGGTCTGTTGTGTCGGCCGCTGTCTGTGGCGTGTGGCACCGCGGCCTGAGACGAACCACTGTGACTCCCATCTGAGTGCTCACGACGGCCGGTGCTCGTGGCCTCTGCACTCCGACGGCCCCGCTCGTCACTGTCCAGTCACCTATGTGTCCCCTGTGTCCCACAAGTGACGAGGGCCGGCGCTCTGTCTTGCTGACCTCGTATGGTGCGCACTCGGCAGAATTCCAAGGCGGAGCCGCCGGCGCTCAGAGAGCACCGAGTGAGCGAGCCAGGCTCGTGGCCAGGCCGCGGCGGGGCTGGGGCTGCAGGACAGCCAGCCGGCTTTCCACGGGAATGCAGAGCGCCCCGCGCTGAAAACCATCTCCCTCCTGGGGCGTCCTTGGCGCCTCTTTGTCATCCGAGATGAATATGTATCTGAATAATCACTTTCAAAATTGATAAAAACCAATGGTTCACGCAGAAGCTTTGACTCAGGCTGAGATTCTGCGTATTCCCAGAACCATTCATCAAGTGCAGCGGGGGGCCCATGGGGACACGTTCCCCAGTTCGACCCCCACTCGCTGGTTCCCGCGTGGACCCCCGGGAGCAGAGGTGGCCACCGCACTCGGTGCCCGTCAGAGGACGCGGTAGAACTTGCCGCAGGACATGCGTGGATGTGAGATCCGTGGGCGTCCTGGAGGCCGGCGCTGTCCTCAGACACGAGGGCCACGTTGCCACAGCTTTAGTCTAGAAAATTCTTCCTAATGTGTCCAACTTGGAAAAAAAGCCTCTGCTTTGGGCTCGGCCCGCATTCCCAGCAGTGACCTTCCTCTGGGGGTCAGGGGGTGTCCATCAGGGTGGGCGGGGGCACCTCGGCTGGTTTAGAGAAATGCACCCTGTGCCCCGTGCCACCTCCCCTGGCAGCTCCTCCGTGAGGTCATTAGGTGCGTGACCCCGTGTGACTGCCGTCATCCCACACGTGACAGCAGTGTTCACCTTGCTGGGAGTCGACGAACGTGAAACACGTTGAAGACGTAAAAACTCCTTGGGAGGAACGTTCCTTATTAGGAGAACAGAAAGGAGCCCGCGTCCCCAGGGAGTGTGAGCCCGAGTTCCACAAGGAGTTCCCAGGTCACGGCTGGGCGCCCTGTTCTTGCTCAGGACGCCCAGCCCCAGGCTCCGCAGGCGCAGCTGTGGCCCTAGTGACCCGGCGGCACCATCTCCCTGTGACAGTGTCCTCCCCCTGTGACAGTGTCCTCTCCCTGTGACAGTGTCCCCTCCCTGTGACAGTGTCCTCTCCCTGTGACAGTGTCCCCTCCCTGTGACAGTGTCCCCTGCCTGTGACAGTGTCCCCTCCCTGTGACAGTGTCCTCTCCCTGTGACAGTGTCCCCTCCCTGTGACAGTGTCCTCTCCCTGTGACAGTGTCCCCTCCCTGTGACAGTGTCCTCTCCCTGTGACAGTGTCCCCTCCCTGTGACAGTGTCCCCTGCCTGTGACAGTGTCCCCTCCCTGTGACAGTGTCCTCTCCCTGTGACAGTGTCCCCTCCCTGTGACAGTGTCCCCTCCCTGTGACAGTGTCCTCTCCCTGTGACAGTGTCCCCTCCCTGTGACAGTGTCCTCTCCCTGTGACAGTGTCCCCTCCCTGTGACAGTGTCCTCTCCCTGCGACAGTGTCCCCTCCCTGTGACAGTGTCCTCTCTCTGTGACAGTGTCCTCTCCCTGTGACAGTGTCCCCTCCCTGTGACTGTATCCTCCCCTTGTGACAGTGTCCTCTCCCTGTGACAGTGTCCTCCCCCTGTGACAGTGTCCTCTCCCTGTGACAGTGTCCTCTCCCTGTGACAGTTTCCTTTCCCTGTGACAATGTCCTCCCTCTGTGACAGTGTCCCCTCCCTGTGACCGTGTCCTCTCCCTGTGACAGTGTCCCCTCCCTGTGACAGTGTCCTCCCCTTGTGACAGTATCCCCTCCCTGTGACCGTGTCCTCTCCCTGTGACAGTGTCCCCTCCCTGTGACAGTGTCCTCCCCCTGTGACAGTGTCCTCTCCCTGTGACAGTGTCCCCTCCCTGTGACAGTTTCCTTTCCCTGTGACAGTGTCCTCCCTCTGTGACAGTGTCCCCTCCCTGTGACCGTGTCCTCTCCCTGTGACAGTGTCCCCTCCCTGTGACAGTGTCCTCCCCTTGTGACAGTGTCCCCTCCCTGTGACCATGTCCCCTCCCTGTGACAGTGTCCTCTCCCTGTGACAGTGTCCTCCGCCTGCCCCATCCACTTGGGGAGGCAGCTCAGGCGGGCAGCAGTGACTGAGCCTGCAGTGCTGTGGCCGTTATCACCCCTGTCCTGGGGGCACATGCTCCCGGGTGGCAGCTGAGAAGCAGGAGGGGACCCACAATGATACCTGCTTCTTGTCCCCAGAAACACAGCTCCACTTTAGGGAAGACCTTTAGGGAAACGGCTGGTCTTGGCAACCCGCCACCCCAAGAACAGAATCCACATCGCTTATGATTCGTCTCTGCTCAAGGAACCCAGGGCTGGATGGAGACAGCGGAGCCTCCAAACCAGTCTCCTGCCCATGGAGCCGGGGTCGTCCTCAGAGAGCTAGGGCGGGGACAGGAATTGCATCTCCTGCGTTCCTGCGCCTGCGCCCTCACCGACGAGCGTCTCTGTTAGGAGGCCCAGAGGGAAGTCACCCTTCCCGCCTCGAGCTGCCCCCCAAGGTCACCTTCCTTCTAAGGAGCCCTGGCCAGGCCTCTGGGCTCCAGAGCGGCCGGGAGGTGAGGGGTGTCAGCACTGCCCCTCAGGAAGGTCTCTCCTCCGGCGGGACACTTGTCCAGGTCCTCTGAGTCTGACGATGGCGCTGGGATCCCTCAGGGGTCAGCTCCTTCCCGCCCACCCGACCAGCCTCAGCGCCTCCTGTGTTTCCCGCCCGGGTGCGGCACCCTCCTCCACAGGTCCTCACTTGGCCGCTTCGCCCGCCTGTCCCCGAGATGTCTTCCTAGTTGATTTTAGAGAGAGGAAGAAAAAGGGAGAGAGAGAGAGAAACATCGATGAGAGAGAACATCAACTGGCCGCCTCCTGCAGGCCCCCCACTGGGGACCACACCCACCACCTGGGCACGTGCCCTGACCAGGAATTGAACCGGCGACCTTGTGGTACAGGGTCGGCGCTCAATCACTGAGCCACACCGGCCAGGCCCTAGATTTATTATTATTATTATTATGTTTTAGTGATTTGAGAGAGAGAAAGAAACATCGATGGGCTGCCTCCTGCACGCCCCCTACGGGGGATGGAGCCCCAACCCAGGCAAGTGCCCGGAACAGTGATCGAACTGGTGGCCTTTGGGTGCACAGGACGACGCCCAGCCGCTGAGCCACACCAGCCAGGGCCTCCCCACCCTTTAATCTGCAGCTGCTATGGAACCTCCTCCGGCCCCGTGACGCCCGGCTCCCGTCCTCCAGGAGAAGCAGCGTCCCTTCTCCGCGGGCCTCGCAGTGGTGGGGCCCCTGGCTGTCGGCCCCTACGGAAAGGGTGCCTGGGCCCCTGGACAGCCCCTCCGCCTTCAGACCCAGCTCCAGGGCCCCTCTTCGGACAGCGCCCCGAGGCCCCGGCTCAGTCCGCCTGAGCTGGTGTCACGAACGGCCACGGCCTCGGGGCAGCAACAGCAGCTTCTGTTCCTCGCGGTTCTGGGCACGACCCAAAGCCATGGTGCCGGCAGACGGGCCCCGTGAGCCCGTCTCCTCCTGTCTGCAGTCGGCTGCTTCTTGCTGCGTCTTCACGTGTCCGGAAAAGACCGTCTTTGCGTCTCTTCTTGTAAGATCTCTGACCCGCCCGGCCGGTGTTGCTCAGTGGTTGAGCATCGTCCATGGACTGAGAGGTCCCGGTTCAATTCCCGGTCAGGGCTCATGCCTGGGCTGTGGGCCCGATCCCCAGTAGGGGGCGTGCAGGAGGCGGCCCATTGATGTTCTCTCTCATTGATGTTTCTATCTCTCCCTTCCTTTCTCTCTAAAAAAAAAAATCAATAAAAAAATATTTTTACAAAAGATCTATGACCCCATTCATGGGGCTCCACCCTTAGGACCTCCTCATCCCCCCAAAGGCCCACCTCTGACACCATCACAGGGGGCTGGGCTTCGACATCCGGATCTGGGAGACACACGTGTGGTCCACAGGACCCCCTTGGGTCCCTGGTCAGCGTGTCTCCCCATCCTGGATCGCACGACCCCTATCCCAGGCCTCTTCCTAGTCCCCCAGGTTCAGGCACTCGGGGTCACACAGCCCCACCAGCCTGACAGACCCTCCCTGGGCAGAACCTGCCTCCACACATGTGCCCAGGACGGAGAAACGATCCCCAGAACAGGTGAGGGCTCTGGATCGGTGCCGGGTACCTGGGCCGGCCGGGTCCCCACCCCCCTCACCCCCAGCTGGGCCTCAGGCTGCAGCCCGAGAGCAGGGATGGAGCAGAGAGAACAGAACAGGAAACGGAGCAGACCCAGGAATCTCAGGGACGGGGCAGGGGCGGGACGAGACCAACCAAAGTACTTACACGCATGAATGAATCGCCCGTGGACAGACAAAAGGATGGGGCGGGGTGGGGAGAGGAGGGGAGGGAAGGGGGGAGAAGGGGGGGCATCTGTAATACTGTCAACAACAAAATGAAAAAGGAGTTCCTTAAATCTCCGTAATGTCGGTGTATTTAAGGAGAAACAGTCATAAGTGCCACTGGAGCGTCAGAGCGGGTCCTCTGGCCCCCGGGTCAGATCTGTGCCCCCCAGGATCCCTGCGTGGATGCTGGTCCAGCCCGCAGTGCAGAGAGCGGCAGGAAGGCCTCTCCCCAGGGCGACCGGGGTGCCCCTGAGGGCACCAGGGGTGAGGGGCCCAGTTCCCCGCCAGCTCCTCACCAGGTACGACCCACGCGGGCAGCGGTGCCCTGGGTCTGCTGGGAACAGCAGCACAAACAGGGCGAGGCAGCTGTAGCTGCCGAGGGCCTGGCGCCCACTCACCTCCTGAGCACCTGCCCGGGTGGCTGAGCGGCAGCCTGGGGCCACAGCCACCTCTCTCCACGGCCCAGGTCCTGGCTGGGGCAGTGTCTGCGGGTTAGGGTGAGCCTGAGTCCCGAGTGGAAAGGGCACCCCAATCTCAGCCCTCCCTGCCGGGGTCCCCAGAAGAGGGGCAGCTGCCGTCAGAGCTGTGATCACCCCCAACCTTCATGGCCCATCCCGGGGCCAGGGTGTGAGAGTGATATTCATGCCGCCAGACTGGTGTTCACAGCCTGCCCGGCTCCATGTGGCCGGGGCCCGGGTGGGTGCAGGGTCCTGCGGGGCTCCCTGGCCGGTGTCCCTCTCTCTGCACTCTGGTCACCCCGTGTCTGGAGAGAGCAGGCCCAGTGCCCTGGGGTCCAAGAGAAGGCCAGCGGAGCCAGAGGCGGGAGGTGCCCCAGAGGCCTGAGGCTGGACCGAGCTGGAGGCTGAGCTCACCCAGGGGCCGCACCTGGAACACAGCCCCCTCCAGGCGCAGCCTCTCCGCGGGGCACAGGCCTGCACCTCAGGGTCCCCCTGCCCGGGGCCTCGTCCGGCTGTGAACACCGTGCTCCCCTGCGCTGAGCCAGGCTTGTGTCCCCTGCCCTCCTGCGCCACCATCACAATGACGACTGGCTGTGGGTGCCCACGAGGGGCCACCTTCCTGCTGCCCCTCTGCGGGACGTCAGCCCCGGTCCTGACTGTCGGCTGCACCGACCTTCCCGGGGACAGACGTCCTGACCGTGTCTCATGGGGACGTGTCTGCTCTCACGTCCTCGTGGGGGAACACAGCTCGGCTGGCCAGAATTTTTGCCTGTTTGCTTCTGGTTGAAACGAGCCGAAACACACAAACCGCCCGGCCACGTGGTCCTGGCCGGACACGGTGCCCCCACAGGGCGGCTAAGAAAACCGTGGAGATGCTCAGGGGTCAGCCAGCTCCCTGCTGACATCGCTCCCGCCGCGGCCTCGCGGGGTTCAGAGCTCTCAGGCCCCAGGGAGGCGTACCCCTCGGTGCCGGGGACCGGGAGACGCAGCGACCTTGGTCCCCTCTTTGGCCACCGCCCATTCGAGCCAGGGTGAGGCACAGCTGGATGGCGACCGCAGGGTCTGCAGGCCTGGAGCGGAGCCAGGACTTTGTCTTCTCCGTCTCCTCCGTCTCCTCGGGGTCCGAGACCAGCCGCGGTGGCTCCCCGGTCTCCGGCAGGGCGAGCTTCTCTCCGCGGCCAGCCCGTCCCCGACTCCGCGGCTCTTGGCCTGTGGTGGTCTCCGGATGGACCTGCTGCCCCAGGGCAACGGCACAGGGCCTGCGGGGACAGCCCACCGGAAGTCCCCGCGCGGTGGCCTGCGGCTCAGATGGGCAAAGGGCCTGCGGCGCTGACATCAGCTCCGGAACAGTCCTCGTTCCAGGCCCCGCGGCGGCAGCCACCACCTGTCCCGGACACAGGGGCCGCCGTCAGGTCAGATCAGTTAGAAGGTGCTGGGCCAGAAGTCCAGGCCGCTGGCTTTACAGGTGGGCGCTGCGGCCAGGGAGGGGAGGTCGCTGGGCCCCCGTGCGCCCAGGGCAGCCAGGCGGCCTGCACGCCGACCCCGGGATGTGGCTCTTCCCTCGGGCACCAGCGCAGCCAGAGGGGCCAGAGGGGCTCTGTCCACCGCACGGAGTCTTCACGGGGCATGGACACACCAGACAGGTGACCTGACCTTCCCAAGGTCACACAGCCCCTGCGCAGACCTGGGCTGAGGCCGCCACCTCAGAGCCGCCCCTTCCACCCACGCCGCCCGCTGGGCCTCTGGGGTGGCGCCTCCTTGGGCACGGGCAGACGCAGCTCCGGGGTCCCCGGGGTCCCCGGGGTCTCTGTCACCTCCCACTCTCCTTCCTTGGGTCTGGCCACTGATCCTGGTCCGGACCTCCCCCAACCCACAATCAGGACGTGGGGCACTGGTGTGCGAGTGTGTGTGATGATGCATTTGGGGGACTGTGGGCACCTGGGGACGGCCCGCTCTGCCCGATGGTTTGTGCCCTGGCCGCTGGCTCCACAGCTTCCCTGGCCGGAGGTCAGCACGGAAGAGCCGGGGGCACCAGCCCAGTGCCTGCGGGGGCCTCCCGGGCCGGCTGGCCACGGCAGCAGGGGTGAAGCCGGAGACCTGGACACAGTGCACTCGGTCAGCTCGCAGCTTGTTCTCACCCGCCCCTGGTCCCCGAGAGCAGGTTCCAGCCAGGCGCAGGTCCCGAACCCCAGCCTGCTGTCTGCGCCGGCCCCGCGGGTGAACGAGCGGCCTGGGGGGCAGGAAGGCATATGGGGATTGATAGAAATACTGGCAGAGTCTGAAAACCAGTCACAGTGGGGCACTAGCCACTGAGGGCACGTCCTTCAGTGTTGGCCCTGACCCCTGTGTCCTGACTGAGGATGAGCCCCTCCGACCTGGGGGAGGTGGGCGCCTCGGGGGTTCGCCTCAGGAATGCTGTCCCTTCTGATCTGAGGACAAGGGGCCACCCGACATCACGGACAGATGAACAACCTGGCTATCGGAACGCAGGACTCCTGACTGCGACGCGAGGGCGACCAGCCTGCAGCCCCGCCCACAGCCCCCCGCAGCCTGGAGCCACTTCACCCACCACGTTCCTGCCTTCTCTCCGCCCCGGCGCGCGGCCGCGCTGGCTCCTGAAGAACCGCAGCGACCCTCCTCAGGGCCACCAGCCGCGCCATCCGTGGGCCCTGGAACGCGGCCCCTTCTGGGAAGAGGCGGCTCGCCCTCCCCTGCTGCCCAGGGCCCCTGGCACCCGGCCTCCCCTGTCTGTAGGGACGGACAGCACAGGTGTCCCTGCTCCCTTCTCTCCGCCGAGACCCCTCTCACCTGCCCGCCACCGGCCCGAACACGGCCCCAGGCGGCGCCAGGCTTCTACATCCGCCTCCAACCCGAGCTCGGCCAACGTGTGTCGTCACGCGGGTGGGACTCGGGAAATGGTGCTGAAACACGTGCGTGGAGTGGAGCGTACACCTGTGTGCGACAAAGCCTGCACCTGCACCCGCTCCTCCCGTCCCGCCCCCCCCACCAAGGTGCCGACTCCCCGATGCTGTTGGCCTGTCTCTCCCTCCTCCGTCCCTCCACCGAGCCCTGCAGAAGCCCAGGCGACTGGCGGCTGAGTCTTCTCTCGCTCGAGCTCTTCATACAGATGGTGTTGGTGGCCCGGCCGGTGTGGCTCAGTGGACAGAGCATCATCCCAGGGACTGAGGGGTCCCAGTTTGATTCCTGGTCAGGGCACATGCCTGGGTCGTGGGCTCATCCCCAGTGGGGGGCGTGCAGGGGGCAGCCGATCGATGTTTCTCTCTCATCTGTTTCTATCTCTCTCTCCCTTCCTCTCTCTCTCTAAAAATCAATAAAAACATATTTTTTTAAAAAAACGGTGTCGGCGTTTCTGCCGTCTCCTGCCATCTGCGTTTGCCACTGGGCTGTGGAGGCCAAGAGTCCGGCCTGTGGACAGACCTGTGCGTTGACTCAGTGCCCTGTTCACAGCATCCTGTCAGGGCCGCTCAGCCACCTCCTGCCGGCGGACCCCACGCGCCGGCCCCGTGCAGGGCGCGGCTCCGAATGTCTGAGGTTCCCGGGTGCCGTCAGGAAGCGTGTGCCCCGGTTTCCCCGTCCTGCCCAGGCCGCGTGATGGAGTTCCGCGGGACCACAGATTACAAGCATGTTGGGTTTTTCACAAGACAAAAGCCTAATCTCTTTTTACTACCCAAGTGCTTGGAACCACAGTATTGAAACAATCCTATTGTCTGACACATTTGCTGACAAATGTCCATTTTTAAAATCTGTCCATCTTTTGGGCTTGACATAGATATATATATTTTTTAAATATGTTTTTTGTTGATTTTTTTTTTAGAGAGATAGAAACATTGATGAGAGAGAGACATCTATCAGCTGCCTCCTGCACGCCCCCTACTGGGGATCGAGCCCGCAACCCGGGCACGTGCCCTGACCCGGAATCAAACCGGGACCTCTCAGTCCATGGATGATGCTCAGTCCACTGAGCCACACCGGCTGGGCAAAGTAGATACTTTTTAAATCCTCATTTCCTTGATCATGAATCTAGTGCTTTGCTCACTCACATGTGAATTGTCTTTCAACCCTCTCTCCTGTGAAATGCTCATTCATGTATTTTGCCTATTTGGGTCATTTTTTCAGCCATCGGGTAGTAGAACGGTCTTGTTGCACATGCGGAATTCCGGTTCCGAATCGGCCACACAAATCGCAAACACGCTTTGCAGGTCCAACTAGCGCTTCCTTGCCGGTCACTCTCGATGAAAAGAAGTTTCTTCTTTTAAGGTTTGCAGGGTTATTATGTTTTAAGGTGGACACAATTGTTTGAGGTCTAGGATTGCAGTGTTGCTTATGGAAAACGTCTGGCCCAGGCACCCGCTGATGTTTCCTTCGAAATGTTCCCAGTTCGATATTGAAACCACCTATACGCTGGGATCCAACGAGAGACCGGTCGTCTCACTTCCTCCTGTTGGAACTGGCTGGCCTCGTGCGACTCTCGGTCAGCACTCTGTGCCCACTCACCCGCTCAGCCTGTTGCCACGGGGCAGGTGGCCGCCAGCGCTGTGTGAGCTGGTGCCCGCGGTGTCTACGCCGTCGAAGGGTGCAGCCGGGCACCGAGTCCCGGGTCTCTCTTCCTCTGGGGAATTTCATGGTGTGGACGGTCACCGACCAGAAGTCCTACGCAAAGGGGTTTCCCTCTCACGAGGATCCCTTTCAACACGCAGATGAGAGACTCCCCGATGTCTGCACGGCATTGAGTTGCCGCTTGGGGCATCTCGCGGACGCTAGTCTGAGCCTGTCTCAGGGGACACCGCCTGCCCTGGGTTGAGGCTGGTTTCCCTGCCTCTCCGTCTCTGAACCCGGCTTCCCATCGCAATGCGCCCCTCTCCACGCTTGCTCATGACTTCCCGGATGTTTCCTGAACTCGACGCTGTGCCCGGTGCTGCCCCGGCACAGCCTTGGCACCTCCCTTCTCTGTGGGGATCGGTGTTAGCGAGGGAGGCCGGCAGTCGGCGACACCGACGCTACAGACACGCGGGGCGATGCCTCCCCCCAGCCAGTGAGGCAGAGCGCCGCGCGGTAGGGAGGGGTCTCGAAGGACGGCAGGTGGCATGGTTACCTGGGGAGCCCGAGAGCTGAGAGGGACACGTGCCCGGACAGGCAGGGCAGGTACCAGGCCTGGAGCAGGGACGAGCGTGTGGAGGCTCAGCCAGGGGCCGCGAGGCTGAAACAGCATGGGGAGCCGGGGGTGAGGGTGATGGTGAGGGTGGGGGTGATGGGTGATGACGAGGGTGGGGGTGATGATGAGGGTGGGGGTGATGATGAGGGTGGGGGTGATGGGGATGATGACAAGGGTGAAGGTGATGGGGTGATGATGAGGGTGGGGGTGATGGGGATGATGACAAGGGTGAAGGTGATGGGGTGATGATGAGGGTGGGGGTGATGATGAGGGTGGGGGTGATGGGGATGATGACAAGGGTGAAGGTGATGGGGTGATGACGAGGGTGAGGGTGATGGGGTGATGAGGGGTGATGATGAGGGTGGGGTGATGAGTGGTGATGATGAGGGTGGGGGTGATGAGGGGTGATGATGAGGGTGGGGGTGATGGGGTGATGATGAGGGTGGGGGTGATGAGGGGTGATGATGAGGGTGGGGGTGATGAGGGGTGATGATGAGGGTGGGGGTGATGAGGGGTGATGATGAGGGTGGGGGTGATGGGGTGATGACGAGGGTGAGGGTGATGGGGTGATGAGGGGTGATGATGAGGGTGGGGGTGATGAGGGGTGATGATGAGGGTGGGGGTGATGAGGGGTGATGATGAGGGTGGGGGTGATGGGGTGATGATGAGGGTGGGGGTGATGAGGGGTGATGATGAGGGTGGGGGTGATGGGGTGATGATGAGGGGTGATGACGAGGGTGGGAGTGATGGGGTGATGATGAGGGTGGGAGTGATAGGGGTGATGATGAGGGTGGGGGTGATGAGGGGTGATGATGAGGGTGGGGTGATGGGGTGATGATGAGGGGTGATGATGAGGGTGGGGGTGACAAGGGGTGATGATGAGGGGTGATGATGAGGGTGGGGGTGATGAGGGGTGATGATGAGGGTGGGGGTGATGGGGTGATGATGAGGGGTGATGATGAGGGTGGGGGTGACGAGGGTGGGGGTGACTAGAGGGGCTTTAGTGAAACACCAGGCACTAGAGTGTTTATATTGAGCGGGGCCGACATGCAGACGTTCTATTTTAAGGATTCAAAATTCACTTAAAAAATTGAAACTCAATCGTATATTTAAATACCCAAATGATAAAACCTATTTAAAAACATCAACTGAAATATACAATTTTTTAAAAATATAGAAGTTAGAGCATATGGCTGTTCTCTAAATCATAGGATAAAAATCAATAAAATCCAAAGATTGGAAATAAACACTGCATATGGTAAAATTAATCGTGACCGTAAACTGTATTTATTTCTTTAAAACGCGACAATAAAACAGGGCTTGTCACTGGGTTTGTGGTGGAATCTTGAGCTCATTATTTTTTTCGAGGCAAATATTCCCATCGGTTGAAGACAGAATCACAGAGGAGAGAGTGACAGGTGATCTCTGGATGTTGGTTTGGGGGGGTTTCTTTTACCTTCTTCCTCGCGTGATAATGTCACGATCACTGGGACCAGGCAGTGTTCTCCCGGACGGGTCTGCCTTCATCGACGGCTTGGTGTTCCCTTCCCTGTACCTCCCGTGGCTGTCCGGGCAGAGGAGCCCACGGCCGCCCACAGGCATCTCAATTCCTCGTGTTTGTGTTTATATTCCCTCTTCCAAAAGCCTTTGAACTTTGCTAAGAGCCTCCCCCCAAACACTAGCAGCTTGCCACGCCCCTGCGGACACTCGGGGGCCCCCTGCAGGCGGACTGCGCTGACCCCCGTTTGCTACAGGAGACGGCCGAACCCCAGCCTACCCCAAATCAATGTCCCTTCACCGTCAAAACAAAACCAGGCTGCCTCCTGGGACCCCGATGCCGGGACGGATGCCCGGGGCGGGATCCTGCGGTGTCCAGGGCTTTGTGAATCACGAATGAGGTTGATACCGTTAAGGGGACCCCCCAGGGGATTCTAACAGAACTGAGAAGGGCACACAGGCCCCCGGTGTGTCTTCACAGGGTGAGAGCACGCGTGTAGGCAGAACCACGGTCAGGGACAGGCTGCTCCCGCCCCGCCCTGACCCTCCGAGCTCCGGGGAAGCCACTGTGCTGACCTGCGTCCTTTGTCCCTGCTGCTTGTGCGCCACAGAGGAGCATCCACCTCCTGGTCTCCGTGGACGATCGATCCCCGGCTGCGTCTCTGCCCGAGCGCCCTCGGGTCACAGGTCTAGTTCGTTATTGGCGGGCACCCGGGAAACTTCTAGACTATAACGAATAGTCCATTATCAACCTTTCCATGTCCCTGGAAGGACCCGTGTGTCTGTTCTGTGGGTGACGAGCCTGGGAATGGGGTTTCTGTCGTCAGATGTAGCTCTCTGAGCTCAGAGCTCCTCCCAAAGGACCCCCAGGGGGGCATGCCCAGTACACTCACAGCCCCGCACGTTGGGGGCATTTGGGCGGATGCACAGGGCACTGGATTCGGGCTCTCGCCTGCGTTTCCCTGATGGCCGGGGAAGCCGGGGGTCCTGGAGGCTGGATCGACCACCCGGGTGTTTATTTTTAGGGAGCGTCTCTTCCCAAGTTGCTTCGAGCTGCCTTCCCCTACTTGGTTAATTCACCCACATTTCACTGTGTTCTAGACACGGGCCCATCTGTTCCGTGTCGTCCGTCTCCGCGGGACCTGCTCCCACTGTTTCTCTGTGGACCTGGTCCCTCCAGGGACAGCAGCTCCCGCCTCTGACAGCGTCGACCCAGCCTGTCCTCTCCTCACACCTGTTTCCCTCACATTCCAGACCGTCTCCCGCTCCGAGCACGGTCACCCATGTCTGACAGCCGACGGCACAGTGTGCGCGGTGAGGCCGGGACTCGCTCCCGTGCGCGGAGCCATGACCAGGCGTGTGTGTGTGGAGCCGTGACCGGGCGTGTGCGCGGAGCCGTGACCGGGCGTGTGTGTGTGTGGAGCCGTGACCGGGCGTGTGCGCACGGAGCCGTGACCGGGCGTGTGTGTGTGTGGAGCCGTGACCGGGCGTGTGCGCGGAGCCGTGACCGGGCGTGTGTGTGTGTGGAGCCGTGACCGGGCGTGTGCGCGGAGCCGTGACAGGCGTGTGTGGGTGTGAGCCGTGACGACGGCGTGGTGCGCACGGAGCCGTGACCGGCGTGTGTGTGTGTGGAGCCGTGACCGGGCGTGTGCGCACGGAGCCGTGACCGGGCGTGTGTGTGTGTGGAGCCGTGACCGGGCGTGTGCGCACGGAGCCGTGACCGGGCGTGTGTGTGTGTGGAGCCGTGACCGGGCGTGTGTGTGTGTGGAGCCGTGACCGGGTGTGTGTGCGTGGAGCCGTGACCAGGCATGTGTGTGTGGAGCCGTGACCGGGTGTGTGTGCGCGGAGCCGTGACTGGGCGTGTGTGCGCGGAGTTGTGACCGGGTGTGTGTGCGTGGAGCCGTGACCAGGCATGTGTGTGTGGAGCCGTGACTGGGAGTGTGCGCGGAGCCGTGACCGGGCGTGTGTGCGCGGAGCCGTGACCGGGCGTGTGTGCGCGGAGCCGTGACCGGGCGTGTGTGCGTGGAGCCGTGACCGGGCGTGTGTGTGCGCGGAGCCGTGACCAGGCGTGTGTGCGGAGCCGTGACCGGGCGTGTGTGTGCGCGGAGCCGTGACCAGGCATGTGTGTGTGGAGCCGTGACTGGGAGTGTGCGCGGAGCCGTGACCGGGCGTGTGTGCGCGGAGCCGTGACCGGGCGTGTGTGCGTGGAGCCGTGACCAGGCGTGTGTGCGGAAAGCCGTTCCTTCCTATGACCTCGCGATGGCCTTTGTCATCGACCAGGGTGCACATGCAAGGCCCTCCTCCGGGCTCCGTCGGGTCCCAGGTGTGTGTGTCTACCTGCCCCGACCCCCGGCTGTTGCAGGTAACCCAGGTTAGGGTGGGCGGCCGTGGGGGAACTGCATGAGACCCCGCGGGGTCCCTTTCCTCCCCATCGCGCAGTCCTCTTGGTATTTCCACATACACCTCAGACTCAACGTGTCAATGTCTACATTCAAAAAGTTTCCTCCTGCCCTGGTCAGTGCGGCTCCGTTGGTCGGTGCATCGTCTTCCCGATCACCAAGAGGTTGTGGGTTCGATTCCCATCAGGGCACATACTCAGGTTGCGGGTTCAATCCCCTGTTGATTGTGCAGGAGGCAGATGATCAGTGTTCACTCGCATAGCAATGATATTTCTCTCTGTCTCTCTTCCCCTCCCTCTAAAATCAATAACAGCATGTCCGTAGGTGAGGACTAAAGTAATAATAATAATAGTAATAAAAATTAAACATTTCTCTTGGAGCTTTTTTTTTTTATCCTCGCCGAAGGACATTTTTTTTTTTTTCATTTATCTTCAGATAGAGCGGGAGGGAGAGAGGGAGGAAGAGAGAGAAACATCAATGTGAGAGGGACACATCGAGTGGCTGCCACCCACACGACCCCATCCAGGGCCGGGGACAAACTGCAACCAAGGCACGTGTCCTTAGCGGGAACCGAACCCGGGACTCTCTGGTCCACAGGCTGATGCTCTAACCGCTGAGCCACACCGGCCGGGGCTCTCCTGGAGTTTTTGTTGAGAGCACACGAAGTCTATGGATGGATTCGGAAGAATGGTCATGTCTCCAGTGAGCGTGGGGTGCGCTGTGCCGAGGAGCGCAGACCCAGGGGTCAGGGGTCAGCCACCCAGGCCAGTCTTTACTCACCCAGAAGGGGGCTCACCCTCGGGGCCTGGTCTCCTCCTCCCCTCACGGGCCACGGCCACGCACGTCTGTCCTCGGACTCCCTCCACGGCAGCTACCTATTGCCTGAGTCATCATGGAATTTTTGCTGTTGGGTTTTACATTTCTTTGGGGACCGGTTAGGAAAATGTGTCACAACCATAAAATTTTACAATGTGCCAACTGTACAAATATTGATTCTCTGTAATAAAAGGCCAGGTCCCCCCGAACACTGAGTAAACAGGGAATTGTTTCATCTCCCCGGGCCCCGTGCTCTGAACCCCTCCGGGCCTCCATGTGGCTTCCTGGCCAGGCTGCCCTCGGTCATGAGACAGGGGGACGGTTCACACAGACGCGCCCCCCCACCCCAGGGTCTGCCGTGCCACGATGCCATGAGGCAAGTTTGGTAAATTGCAGAACCAGATGAGGTTATTAACCCAAGGTGCTTGGAACCTGGAAATGCCCAGAAATATCTATACTTTATGGCAGTTTAAAAAATGTCAGAGCAGCCCTGGCTGGTTTGACTCGGCGGTTAGAGGGTCAGCAGGTGGGCTAAAGGGTCACGGGTTCTATTCCTGGCCAAGATCATGTACCTGGGTTGTAGGTTTGTCCCTGGCCCTGGTCGGGGTGCATGTGGGGGGCAACCAGTCGATGTCTCTCTCACATCAATGTTTCTCTCTCTCTCCCTTCCTCTCTTCCCCTCTCTCTACAAATCAATGGAAAATATCCTCAGGGGAGGATTAACAACAACAAGAAACTGTGGGAGAGGCTGAGCTGAAACAAAGGATCTGAGACATGTCAATGTGCCTGGAAGAACCAGACAGGCGACTGTCTTTCAATGGACTGGGCGGTGCCCCCGGGTCACTGTCACAGGCCCTGCCGCCGAGCCGGAGCTCCGGGGTCTGCGGACAGACGCCGACAGACTCTCCCTCTCAGTCCTCACTCTCCCCGCGAGCCACCGCGGCTGCTCCCCGCACGTGCCCCTGAGACCGTCCCCTTGCCTCGTTTCTCAGCATCTCAGTCACCACCCCTTGGATTGCGTCTTCAGTGTTTCACTGTGTATTGTACCCCCAATAAAATGTGAATTGATGCTAACAGGGGCGTGTTCTCTTCAGTGCTGTAGGAGCTCAACAAACACTTGTGGGATAAATGTGAGCATGAGTGTGAGTGTGAGTGTGAGCATGAGAGTGAACTTGAGCATGAGTGTGAGCGTGAGCCTGAGCTTGAGTGTGAGTGTGTGTGAGCACGAGTATGAGTGTGAGCTTGAACACGAGCGTGAGTGTGTGTGTGAACTTGAGCTTGAGTGTGAGTATGAGCATGAGTGTGAGTGTGTGTGAGCTTGAACATGAGTGTGACTGTGAGTGTGAGATGGCATAAGAGTGAGTGTGAACATGAGCTTGAACATGAGTGTGAGTATGAGCGTGAGCATGAGTGTGAATGTGAGCTTGAACATGAGTGTGAGTGTGTGTGTGAACTTGAGCTTGAGTGTGAGTGTGAGCATGAGTGTGTGTGAGCTTGAACATGAGTGTGACTGTGAGCATGAGTGTAAGACGGCAATGCCTGGACGCAGCTGCCTGAAGGTGGGGACCAGGTCTGTGCTGTTCCCGCGTCTGAATCAGAGCCCTGCACACAGGTGACACTCAATTTTGCAGAATGAATGAATGAATACATTTTCTCTCTCGTCTGACATTTTGCTGTTAATCCCACCGGAGGATATTTTTCCATTGATTATTAGAGAGAATGAGAGGTGGGGGGGAGAGACATTGATGTGAGAGAGAAATATCGACCGGATGCCTCCTGCTTAAGTCCTGACCGGGAATCGAACCCACAGTCTAGGTGTGCGCCCTGACCAGGAATCGACCATGCACAGGACGAGGACGACGCTCTGACCAACTGAGCCTGTGGCCAGGTGGGTTTCGGTCAGCATGAACGTGGCCCGCCTTCTGTGGCTCTCGGTGTCATGCAGGTGGCTCTGTCCCCAGGTGGCTGGGACCAGGACTGGGCCTTGATTCCAGGCTGCGTGTTCCCCAGCTCCCAGCACACAGCAGGGCGTCCAGAGGCCTGGCTGTTTGGGGTGCTGCCTGGTGACTGTTTCATACCTCTGTCCCCACGTGGGGCTTGCGTCCCCGAATGCCTGCTGCCTACTCCCTCTTGAGAAGCTTCCAGACTTGTCTGAGTAGTGACAGGTGTGTTTACTCGTCCTGCCAAAATGACGCAGCCTCCTGGCAGCTCACGGAAGGGGCGGGGTAGCACCCCGAAGGGGGAGCCTGCCATCTGTGCCGAGGGCCCGGGACGCGGGGAGGAGCTGGGAGACGGAAATCGGGAAGGAGTCACGGGGCCGCCCCCACCTGCTCACTCGGAGGCCGAGGACCGCAAAGGCGTCTCCGGCTGTAGACTGGGCTTCCCTGGCTGCGCGGCGTCTGCTAACGAGGCTGACCTTCAGTTTCATGCTCCCCTGGGAGGAATCCGGTCAGGAGAGAGACTTCACCGTGAGCTCAGAGCTATTTCCTCGCTGGTGTGATTCTCGCCGGCGATGACCCCGTCTCTCCGGCCGTGAATCAGCTCATCCCTCCCTCCAGCAGCGCGTCCGTCCGGAGACCCCTGCAGTTCCCAGGCGTGCGGGTCCAGGGGCTGAGGACAGGCGGGCTCTGTGGGGAAGGCCCCGACGCGGACCTGCCAGGCGGTGGCAGCCACTGGGGAGGTGAGAGGAGGCCCCGGGGTGTCGGGGGGCCCCCCTGCCAGTCCAGGTCGTGGGCCACATTCATGGCAGCCGTGGCCTCCAGTTCTGAACCTCAGTCCAAGGCAAGAAAGAGCACAGGAGGGCAGCTCGGCCAGAGCCTTGAACGCGTCCAGGGAGCAGCCTCGACCCCCGCCCCCGAGCTCCCGAGCGGGAGGGGCCGGTCCTGGGCCAGGCCAGTGGGCGCCAGGCTGTGAAGGACGTTCTGTGCTGTGGTCCACGATTCGGGGACATGACTAGGACAGGCGGCCCAGCAGGTGGCCCAGCCCAATCCCGAGGCCCGAGGGCTGTGGGGAGTGAGGGTCAGCTCGGGGACAAAGGGACCCATCGCAGGGTCTGGGGAACACAGGACCCCCACAGAAGTGGCAGGGCAGGCGGGCCAGTGGGCCGGGGGTGTCACAGGGGTCTGGTGGCGGGGGAGCTGGGCTGCCTGAGGGGTCTCGGCGATGGATTTGATGTGAGGGTGGTCTGCAGGGAGGCGTGAGGGTGTCTGTGATCACCGGACCGGTCACTCCAAGGGGAGCCGGCGTCTGTGGGACCGCTGCCGGGGGGCATCAGTGCCAGCCCGAGGCCAAGGCCGTGGGGAAGCCGCCCCTGCTCATTCCCCACCACCTGTCACCTGGGCACACGGCTGACGTAGCAGGGAGCCGGCTCGGGGTTTTAAAAACAGCGTTTATTCCTCAGTACAAAATAGCACGTATCCATGGTGACTAAGTCGGGAACTACAGAAATAGCCCAGAAATAGTGTCACAGGAAAACACTGACCTTCACTCTTCCTCCCGCGGAGAGCGGCCCCGCTACGTGGACGGGCGGGACCCTCCCGCTGCCACCCTGCCGGCCGGCTGGGGTCCGAGAGCCGTGTGTGCCGGGTAACACAGGAGGGATCAGAACGTTCTAGGGGCTCCTGTGGGAATGGAGGGGGCTGAGCCGACGGGAGGCGGAGGGTGGGAGGGAACCCGGGAGGCTGGGACTGGGTGCCCACCTGTCCCAGCGCTCGCCGGGTGAGGGGGTTTATTGCACCCGGGTTGGGAGGCCCCGAGCCACACTCCTGGGGTCAAGGAGAAGCCGAGCTCAGGTGGAGCCTGGGGCTGGAAGGCGGGCGCCGGGGAGGCCTCGCTCCCGGAGCTCAGGGCTGGGCGGCGGGTGGCGAAGGGCCGAGCTCCCCACGGTTAGGACGGGAAACAAACACCCCCCACAGCTGCCTGGCTCACCGTATTCATGCGTTACCCACGGACAATTCCGTTTACTCTGTTTACTCGAAAACGATTGCGAAATAAACAAATAAAAAGCCACACAGAGAAAAACGACGTTACTGAGCACAGTGTGGACCATGCTCCTCTCCCGGCAGAGATGCAGGTCGTGAAGAACAGGAGACGCCCCCTCGGCCTCGTCGGAACAGAACCCAGACGCTGGAAGAAACGCGAGAAAATGTGGGACAATCGCCCAGCCAGGGTGGCTCGGGGGGGAGCATCCTCCCATGGACTGAGAGGCCCGGGTTCGATTCCCAGTCAGGGCACGTGCCGGGTTGTGGGCTCCATCCCCAGTGGGGGGCGTGCAGGAGGCGGCGATGGATGTTTCTCTTTCACATCGATGTTTCTATCTCTCTCTCCCTTTCTCTGTCTCCAAACCATCAACAGAAACATATTTTTTTAAAAAAGGAAGAGAGTCCGGAAAACTCCGCAGCAGCCAACCAGCGATCGCACACGACGAGGGTAATGGGACGGCACAGCGGCGCCGCCTCCCCCAGCTCCAGCCTCCGGAGCAGCCGCACTGGACCTCAGCGTCCTGACCGGAGAGACATGGCTGAGGCAGGTGCACCTGGGGATGACCAGATTCTCTAGGTCTGGCGCCTCCACCTCCAGCAGCTGTGACACGTGCGGCTGACCAGGACATTCCCAGGAACAGTGTCACTGTGCCGGCAGAGCCGGGACCTCGGTGAGGGTGGAGCTGACAGGTGAGCTTGGCTGAGCCGTGGGGCGCCCAGGCGTCTGCTCAGACACGCTGCTGGGTGTCTCTGGAGGGTGATGCTGGGTGTCTCTGGAGGGCGTCTCGGGTGAGACTGGCATTGAAGTCCGTGGACCGATGGAGCGGATGACTCCTCCTGGCGTGAGCGGCATCGCCCACGCCATCCGCGGCCTGAGTAGAACAAATCGCCGGCCGTCCCCCAGGTAAGAAGCGGGGACTTTGAACTTGGACGTGAGTTTTCTTCCCACCTTTAGACAGAACGACAGCTCCGTCTCTCCTGGTTCTCAGGACTTTGACTGCAGACTGGAAGCCACCTGTCCTGTGTCTCCACCTTGCTGGCTCGGCCAGAAGGTCTTGGGAGTCCCCAACGTGCGTGATCGAGTGAGCCATTCTTTATAATGACCCCCACACACATACACACACACACACATGCGTGGGCCAGAAGACTCGACATTGTTCAGATGATAACATTTCCCTACATCGATCTACAGATTTAATATAATTCCTATCAAAGTCCCAAGTGTCTTTTTTGGGGGGCAGAAATGTACAAGTGCATCTTAAAATTCACGTGGATGCCTAAGGGGGTCAGAAGAGTCCAAAGAATCTTGAAAAGGAAGACCCAAGTGGAAAGGCTGTACTTCTCAAACTTACTGCAATGCTGTGGCCGCCAGGGACCCGGTGGCGGCTCGCGCATGCGTAGCGTTTGGGGTTGCGCGTGACGTCTGTAGGAACCACTGACTTTGTGAGTGACTGTGTGTCCTGCGTATTCCGCTTATTAGTTTTTACAGTTGTTTATTAGTTTTAACAGTGTCTGTGAGCGCGAGAGGGCTCCTTAGGTCCCTCAATGCGTACGGCCGTGTTATCAGCCTAGAGAGAGCGTTTTCCTTTCTCCATTCCCATTGGGATGCTTTTTATTGCTGCTTCTTGCCTAATTGCCCTGACTAGACTCTCCCGTAAAAACGTCGGGTAAAAATAACGAGAGCACACGTCACTGTCTCCTTCTTGAGCTCAGGCTGTATTTTACCGTTAAGTATGATGTGCGCTCTGAGATTTCTGTATGTTTCTCTTATTAAGATGAAGAAATGTCTTCCTATCCCAGGCTTCCTGAATGTTCTTCATCATGAAAGTGTCAGAGGCTTTTTCTTCATGTACTGAGATGTCACGTTGTCTTGTCCTGGGTTCTGCTGACACAGTGTGTCACGCGGATGGATTTCCGGATGTTTAACTAGCACGGAGGTCCCCTTTGGCCGTGGGATATAACCCTTTTATATGTTACTGGACCGGGTTGGCTAGTATTTCATTGAGGATGTTTGCACCTACATTCATGCGCAAGGAATATTGATCTGTAGTTTTCTTGTGATATCTGTGTCTATTTTTCATGTGTGATAACTGGTTGATAAGCCTAGTATCCGAACTCTTTACAGAGAGTTTATATTGATTGTAACCACACTTGTATCAGTCACACATTCTTGTTTCTTTGTGTGTCTCATATTTCTTTTGAAACTCTGCATTTTAAAGGGTACAATGTAACAACTCTGGAAATCAGATTGCCCCTGCCTCCAATGTGTGTTACCCCTGCTGTTTGTTCAGGGACTCCTGTGAAGATGGGGTTCTGGGTTCCATGTGGCATGGACGGCCCTCCTCAGTGAGTTCAGTTACCAGCTAACAAAGTTGGGGTTCTGGGTTCCGTGTGGCATGGACGGCCCTCCTCAGTGAGTTCAGTTACCAGCTAACAAAGTTGGGGTTCTGGGTTCCGTGTGGCATGGACGACTGTCCTCAGTGAGTTCAGTTGCAAGCTAATGA
This sequence comes from Molossus molossus, assembly GCF_014108415.1. Lineage (NCBI taxonomy): Eukaryota > Metazoa > Chordata > Mammalia > Chiroptera > Molossidae > Molossus > Molossus molossus. Next base: position 1,841,999 of record NW_023425362.1, read on the forward strand.
CTGGACGCAGATGCCTGTGAATTCCTTCACCCACGTGTCCCTGGCCCTGGCTGGGGCTCCGGGTGTCTTCAGGGCACATTTACACGAACTGTGCCTCAGCCTGACCTTCCTGCTGCACACGGAACCCAGAACCCCAACAAGGTCAGCCAAGGTGGGAGACGGGCCCTACTCAGGTCCTGCCTGGCATGTGCACAGCAGACAGCCTTCTACATGCCCAGGAACATTTCAGAGTTTTTCAAAACGCTGTTTGGACATTTTATTCCTCCAATTTTTGTTGTTGTTGTTGTTGTTAATCCTTCGATTTTTTATTTTCCATAGATTTTTAGACAAAATGGAAAGGAGGAAGGGAGAAAGAGAGAGAGAGAAACATCGATGTGAGAGGCACATCGATTGATTCCCTCACACATGACCACAATCGACACCAGGGATTGAACCTGCAACCCAGCTACATGCTCTTGACTGGAATGGGACCCATGACCCTTTGGTCCTCGGGCCGATGTTCCAACAGCTGAGCCAAACCATCCAGGGCTCCGATTTTTTAAAAAATCTTTTTAGCCGGCTCTTTACTCGGCTTCGGGCAGCTGCAGTGTTTAACAGTCACCGCTGATTATTTTAGGAAAACACTCTGGGTGTGTGGCGTGTCTGCACAGAGTGAGTTCTGAGCCGGATCCGATGAAGACCAGCCCTTTGAGTGGCGTGTCCCTTTAACTGTCAGACGGGTCGAGTGGTGACAGTTCTCGGGCTTTGGGCCTCTGGGGGGACATCTCATGACTGCTAGTGTCCCCCCTGCTTTTCCCCATGTGTGATGGCTAATTTCATAGGTCAACTTGGCGGGCACAAGAGGTGCCCAATCGTTTGGACAAACGTGATTCTGGGTGTGTCTGTGAGGGTGTTTCTGGGTGAGAGTAACATCTGAATTGGTGGGTGGGTAAAGCCCCGATGTGGGTGGGCCTCGTCGGGGGAAGTGGAGATGCACAGAGAGCAAACGTGTCGAGGATCGGAACGCCTCTGCCTTGCAGGGTGACCCGTCTTCCTGCGTCTGGACTCGAACGGAAACACGGGTTCCCTTGGGTCTCAGCTTGCAGACTGGCGCGTGCCCAGTTGGCGCTCCGGAGTCTTCAGCGTGCAGACGGCAGATCCTGGGACCCCTCGGCCTCCGTAATCGTGTGAGTCCATTCCTTTATAATAAACACATTTCGGCGTGTTAGAGAGAGAAGCAAATCCCAGGAGCGCGTGCCTCCGTCGGCGCTGTTTCCCTGCAAGACTGACGGGCACGGCAGGATGGCGGTGCCGCCGACGCGGGCGAGGGAGCCGGGCGCGCACCAGTCCGCAGGCCACGAGGTCGCAGTGCACCTGAGACGCGGCTGCTTTTCTGAAACACGGGCTCCTCGCATCGTCGTCTTTGTTGAACTTGCCGTTATGAAAATGTTGCTTTGAACCAATTTCCCAGCGTTCTCCCGGCTGAACCGAAGAGTGGATTTTCGGAGGTTCTGACCCCATCATTCCAGAAGTGCCTCTTTGTGAATCTAATTTCTTACCCTCCGCTTTTCAATTATTTCTCTGGTTCTCCTGAAAGAAAATAAACATTGCCTTGGGTGGATTGCTGCGGAAGCCAAAGTCAGGGTCTCTCAGAGCAGGGAGACCTGGGAGGGGCCCGATGCGAACGGGACTGAGACGGTCCCGGTGCAGGACAGCACAGAAGGACCCGCGATGACGGCCCGGAGTCTGCGGCGGGGGCGGTGGGGTGCAGCCGTGTCCGTGCCGCTGGGAGCCGTCCTCTGCCGCTGGGAAGGAAGCTGGCAGACAGGCGTGCCCTGCATGGGCCTGGAGCGACACGGGCCATCCGAGGGGCGGTGGCCTGACGCAGTAGGACCTAGCAGACCTGTGTTGGGTGAGGGTCAGCTCTGGACCTGTGCTGCGAGGTGCGAGGTGACTCATGGGGGTGCCGCCCGCACTCCCCACTGAGGGTCCGGCAAGGCCGAGTCCTGGAATTGGAAACACTTCTGTGATCCTGGCAAGGGACAGACCCCAGCCAAGCCAGCTGCAGTGACAGAGGTCGAGCAGGGCCTCAGGGCACAGATGTGAGCTCGGATCCTCGGGGTCTCCGGGAGTGGGGTTTGACAGCAGAGTGTGTGGCGTCCTGTGACCCTCCGGGAGTAGGTCAGACTCCAAGTGGACACGCGGGGTTGGCCGTCTCGGCCTCCGTGTGTCCTCCAGGTGCTCAGTAACCAAGGCTGAAGGCCACGTTCCTGCCCCGTCACCTTCCACCTCTGTGTCCCAGACTCCACAGGGGCAGGAAGGCACCCGAGGGTGCTGCCCGGTGCGGCCAGCAGGGCAGCCGCCGGGGCAGGTGCAGCAGCCAGCCTGGAGAGCGAGGGGAGCCCGGGGCCCCGGGTTGGCTCAGGAGCCGCAGGGGGGGCCCAGCAGAGGAAGAGAGGCCCCTGCAAGAGTGGAGCACAGTTGAGGTCCCAGGGAGGGCCCAGGAGGCAGGGCCAGAGGCCAGAGGCTGTGTTTCCTCTGCTGTGTGGAGCAGGGAGGGGCCCGTGTCAACAACGTGTCAAAGGGTCTTAGTGGCCCTGCGTGGACAGAGGCAGGAGCAGGGAAGCACATTACCTTCTAAAAATTGAGGGTCCAGGTGTTACAGTGCCCCCCCCCCCCTCCCGCCCCGTTCATTCGTCAGCACAGGCGGCCGACTGGGCTCAGGGCTGGAGCCGTGGCCATCGGCAGGGACCAGCTGCTTGGGGTCCTCTGTGAGCCCACCTGTGCCGCCTGGACACTCGGGAGACCCCTGCCACCTGGGCTGAGGGACCCGAGCCTCAGGACCTCACAGAGATTTAGACCCTGGCTCTGAACAGTCCACATCCTTGGCCACGGAGACTCGGCCCTCGCTCTACAGCTCCCGGACAGACCCCTCTCTCTACAGCTCCCGGACAGACCCCCCTCTCTCTACAGCTCCCAACAGGCCCCTCTCTCTACAGCTCCCGGACAGGCCCCTCTCTCTACAGCTCCCGGACAGACCCCTCTCTCTACAGCTCCCGGACAGGCCCCTCTCTCTACAGCTCCCGGACAGACCCCTCTCTCTACAGCTCCCGGACAGGCCCCCCTCTCTCTACAGCTCCCGGACAGACCCACTCTCTCTACAGCTCCCGGACAGACCCCTCTCTCTACAGCTCCCGGACAGGCCCCCCTCTCTCTACAGCTCCCGGACAGACCCCTCTCTCTACAGCTCCCGGACAGGCCCCCCTCTCTCTACAGCTCCCGGACAGACCCCTCTCTCTACAGCTCCCGGACAGACCCACTCTCTCTACAGCTCCATGACAGGCCCCTCTCTCTACAGCTCCCGGACAGACCCCTCTCTCTACAGCTCCCGGACAGACCCACTCTCTCTACAGCTCCATGACAGGCCCCTCGCTCTACAGCTCCCGGACAGGCCCCTCTCTCTACAGCTCCCGGACAGACCCCCCTCTCTACAGCTCCCGGACAGACCCCTCTCTCTACAGCTCCCGGACAGGCCCCCCTCTCTCTACAGCTCCCGGACAGACCCCTCTCTCTACAGCTCCCGGACAGGCCCCCCTCTCTCTACAGCTCCCGGACAGACCCCTCTCTCTACAGCTCCCGGACAGGCCCCTCTCGTCTACAGCTCCCCGACAGGCCCCTCTCTCTACAGCTCCCGACAGACCCCTCTCTACAGCTCCCCGGACAGACCCCTCTCTCTACAGCTCCCGACAGACCCCCTCTCTCTACAGCTCCCGGACAGGCCCCCCTCTCTCTACAGCTCCCGGACAGACCCCCTCTCTCTACAGCTCCCGGACAGGCCCCTCTCTCTACAGCTCCCGGACAGACCCCTCTCTCTACAGCTCCCGGACAGGCCCCCCTCTCTCTACAGCTCCCGGACAGACCCCTCTCTCTACAGCTCCCGGACAGACCCCTCTCTCTACAGCTCCCGGACAGACCCCTCTCTCGACAGCTCCCGGACAGACCCCCCCTCTCTACAGCTCCCGGACAGACCCCCTCTCTCTACAGCTCCCGGACAGGCCCCCCTCTCTCTACAGCTCCCGGACAGACCCCTCTCTCTACAGCTCCCGGACAGGCCCCTCTCTCTACAGCTCCCGGCCAGGCCCCTCTTCTACGCTCCCGACAGACCCCTCTCACAGCTCCCGGACAGACCCCTCTCTCTACAGCTCCCGGACAGACCCCTCTCTCTACAGCTCCCGGACAGGCCCCTCTCTCTACAGCTCCCGGACAGGCCCCCCTCTCTCTACAGCTCCCGGACAGACCCCTCTCTACAGCTCCCGGACAGACCGCTCTCTCTACAGCTCCCGGAGAGGCCCCCCTCTCTCTACAGCTCCCGGACAGGCCCCTCTCTCTACAGCTCCAAGACAAGCCCCCTCTCTACAGCTCCAAGACAGACCCCTCTCTCTACAGCTCCCGGACAGGCCCCCCTCTCTACAGCTCCCGGACAGGCCCCTCTCTCTACAGCTCCCGGACAGACCCCTCGCTCTACACCTCCCGGACAGGCCCCTCTCTCTACAGCTCCCGGACAGGCCCCCCTCTCTACAGCTCCCGGACAGGCCCCTCTCTCTACAGCTCCCGGACAGGCCCCTCTCTCTACAGCTCCCGGACAGGCCCCTCTCTCTACAGCTCCCGGACAGACCCCTCTCTACAGCTCCCGGACAGACCCCTCTCTCTACAGCTCCCGGACAGACCCCCTCTCTCTACAGCTCCCGGACAGGCCCCTCTCTCTACAGCTCCCGGACAGGCCCCCCTCTCTCTACAGCTCCCGGACAGACCCCTCTCTCTACAGCTCCCGGACAGGCCCCCTCTCTCTACAGCTCCCGGACAGGCCCCCCTCTCTCTACAGCTCCCGGACAGACCCCTCTCTACAGCTCCCGGACAGACCGCTCTCTCTACAGCTCCCGGAGAGGCCCCCCTCTCTCTACAGCTCCCGGACAGGCCCCTCTCTCTACAGCTCCAAGACAAGCCCCCCTCTCTACAGCTCCAAGACAGACCCCTCTCTCTACAGCTCCCGGACAGGCCCCCCTCTCTACAGCTCCCGGACAGGCCCCTCTCTCTACAGCTCCCGGACAGACCCCTCGCTCTACACCTCCCGGACAGGCCCCTCTCTACAGCTCCCGGACAGGCCCCCCTCTCTACAGCTCCCGGACAGGCCCCTCTCTCTACAGCTCCCGGACAGGCCCCCCTCTCTACAGCTCCCGGACAGGCCCCTCTCTCTACAGCTCCCGGACAGGCCCCTCTCTCTACAGCTCCCGGACCGACCCCTCGCTCTACACCTCCCGGACAGGCCCCTCTCTACAGCTCCCGGACAGGCCCCTCTCTCTACAGCTCCCGGACAGACCCCTCGCTCTAAACCTCCCGACAGGCCCCTCTCTACACAGCTCCCGGACAGACCCCTCGCTCTACCACTCCCGGACAGGGCCCCTCTCTACAGCTCCCGGACAGGCCCTCTCTCTACAGCTCCCGGACAGACCCCTCTCTCTACAGCTCCCGGACAAGCCCCCCTCTCTCTACAGCTCCCGGACAGATCCCTCTCTCTACAGCTCCCGGACAGACCCCCCTCTCTACAGCTCCCGGACAGGCCCCCCTCTCTCTACAGCTCCCGGACAGACCCCTCTCTCTACAGCTCCCGGACAGACCCCCTCTCACTACAGCTCCCGGACAGACCCCTCGCTCTACAGCTCCCGGACAGACCCCCTCTCTCTACAGCTCCCGGACAGACCCCCTCTCTCTACAGCTCCCGGACAGACCCCCTCTCTCTACAGCTCCCGGACAGACCCCCTCTCACTACAGCTCCCGGACAGACCCCCTCTCTCTACAGCTCCCGGACAGACCCCTCTCTCTACAGCTCCCGGACAGACCCCCTCTCACTACAGCTCCCGGACAGACCCCTCGCTCTACAGCTCCCGGACAGACCCCCTCTCTCTACAGCTCCCGGACAGGCCCCTCTCTCTACAGCTCCCGGACAGCCCCCCTCTCTCTACAGCTCCCGGACAGGACCCCTCTCTACAGCTCCCGGACAGGACCGCTCTCTCTACAGCTCCCGGAGAGGCCCCCCTCTCTTACAGCTCCCGGACAGGCCCCTCTCTCTACAGCTCCAAGACAAGCCCCCCTCTCTACAGCTCCAAGACAGACCCTCTCTCTACAGCTCCCGGACAGGCCCCCCTCTCTGCAGCTCCCGGAAGGGGCCCTCCTCTACCGCTCAGGACGACCCCTCGCTTTACACCTGCCGGACAGGCCCCTCTCTACAGCTTCCGGACAGCGCCCCTCTCTCTACAGCTCCCGGACAGGCCCCTCTCTCTACAGCTCGCGTGGACAGCCCCCTCTCTCTACAGGCTCTCCGGACAGGCCCCTCTCTCTAAAACTCCCGGACAGGCCCCTCCTCCTACAAAAAAAAAAGCTCCCGGACAGGCCCTCTCTCTCAGCTCCCGGACAGGACCTCGCGCTACACCTACCGCCAGGGCCCTCTCTACAGCTCCCGGAAAAGACCCTCAGATATACACTCCCGGACAGGCCCCTGTTACAGCTCCCGGACAGGCCCCTCTCTCTCAGCTCCGGACAGGGCCCTCTCTACAGCTCCCGGAACAGTCCTCCTCTCGCTACAGCTCCCGGACGAGAACCACTCTCTCTACAGCTCCCGGACAAGCCCCCCTCTCTTACAGCTCCCGGACAGATCCCTCTCTCTCACAGCTCCCGGACAGACCCCCTCTCTACAGCTCCCGGACAGGCCACCCTCTCTCTACAGCTCACGGACAGGTCCCCTCTCTTCGCAGCTCCCGGACCGACCCCGCGCTCTACACTCCCCTGACAGGCCCTGGGGGCTGGGGCGATGTTGCAGCTCCCGGACAGGCCCCTCTCTACAGCTCCGGGACAAGACCCTAGTCTCTAAACTCCGGACAGGACGCCTCTTACAGCTCACGGGGACAGGGACCCCTCGCTCTAATCACGGAAAGGACCCTCTTACAGCTCTCGGACAGGCCTCTCTCTACAGCTCCTGGACAGACCCCTCTCTCTACAGACTCCCGGACAAACGCCCCTCTCTCTTACAGCTCCCGGGACCGACCCTAGCTCTACACCTCCGGACAGGCCCCTCTCTGCAAGCTCCCGGACAGGCCCCTCTCTACAGCTCCCGGACAGGACCCCCGCTCTACACCTCCCGGACAGGGCCCTCTCTCAAGCCCGGGACAGACCCCGCTCTACACCTCCGGACAGGCCCCTCTCTCACAGCCCGGACAGGCCCCTCTCCTAACAGCTCCGGACCGGACCCCTCTCTCTACAGATCCCGGACAAGCCCACCTCTCTCTAGCTCCCGGACAGACCCCTCTCTCTACAGCTCCCGGACAGGCCCCTCTCTCTACAGCTCCCCGGACAGGCCCCCTCTCTTAACAGCTCCCGGACAGGCCCCTCTCTACAGCTCCCGGACAGGCCCCTCTCTCTACAGCTCCCGGACAGACCCCTCTCTCCAGCTCCCGGACAGACCGCTTCTTACAGCTCCCGGAGAGGCCCCCCTCCTTCTTACAGGCTCCCGGACAGGACCCTCTCTCTACAGCTCCAAGACAAGCCCCTATCTACAGCTCCAAGACAGACCCCTCTCTCTACAGCTCCCGGACAGGCCCCCCTCTCTACAGCTCCCGGACAGGCCCCTCTCTCTACAGCTCCCGGACAGACCCCTCGCTCTACACCTCCCGGACAGGCCCCTCTCTACAGCTCCCGGACAGGCCCCTCTCTCTACAGCTCCCGACAGGCCCCTCTCTCTACAGCTCCCGGACCGACCGCTCTCTCTACAGGCTCCCGGAGACCCCCTCTCTACAGCTCCCGGACAGGCCCCTCTCTCTACAGCTCCCGGAGAGGCCCCCCTCTCTCTACAGCTCCCGGACAGGCCCCTCTCTTACAGCTCCAAGACAGCCCCCCTCTCTACAGCTCCAAGACAGACCCCTCTCTCTACAGCTCCCGGACAGGCCCCCCTCCTATCAGCTCCCGGACAGGCCCCTCTCTCTACAGCTCCGGACAGGCCCCCTCTCTACAGCCTCCCGGACAGGCCCCCTCTCTACAGCTCACGGACAGGCCCCCCTCTCTACAGCTCCCCGGACAGGCCCCCTCTCTCTACAGCTCCCGGACAGGACCCCTCTCTACAGCTCCCGGACAGGCCCCTCTCTCTACAGCTCCCGGCAGAGCCCCTCTCTCTACACTCCCGGACCGACCCCTCGCTCTACACCTCCCGGACAGGCCCCTCTCTACAGCTCCCGGACAGGCCCCTCTCTCTACAGCTCCCGGACAGACCCCTCGCTCTACACCTCCCGGACAGGCCCCTCTCTACAGCTCCCGGACAGACCCCTCGCTCTACACCTCCCGGACAGGCCCCTCTCTACAGCTCCCGGACAGGCCCCTCTCTCTACAGCTCCCGGACAGACCCCTCTCTCTACAGCTCCCGGACAAGCCCCCCTCTCTCTACAGCTCCCGGACAGATCCCTCTCTCTACAGCTCCCGGACAGACCCCCCTCTCTACAGCTCCCGGCAGACCCCCTCTCTCTAAGCTCCCGGACAGACCCCTCTCTCTAACAGCTCCCGGACAGACCCCCTCCACTACAGCTCCGGACAGACCCCTCGCTCTACAGCTCCGGACAGACCCCCTCTCTCTACAGCTCCGGGACAGACCCCTCTCTCTACAGCTCCCGGACAGACCCCTCTCTCTACAGCTCCCGGACAGACCCCCTCTCTACAGCTCCCGGACAGACCCCTCTCTCTACAGCTCCCGGACAGACCCCTCTCTCTACAGCTCCCGGACAGACCCCCTCTCTCTACAGCTCCCGGACCGGCCCCCCTCTCTACAGCTCCCGGACAACCCCTCTCTCTACAGCTCCCGGACAGGCCCCCCTCTCTACAGCTCCGGACAGACCCCTCTCTCTACAGCTCACGGACAGACCCCTCTCTCTACAGCTCCGGACAGACCCCCTCTCTCTACAGCTCCCGGACAGACCCCTCTCTCTACAGCTCCCGGACAGACCCTCTCTCTACAAGCTCCCGGACAGACCCTCTCTCTACAGCTCCCGGGACAGACCCTCTCTCTACAGCTCCCGGGACAGGACCCCCTCTCTCTACAGCTCCCGGACAGACCCCTCTCTCTACAGCTCCCGGACAGACCCCTCTTTCTACAGCTCCCGGACAGACCCCTCTCTCTACAGCTCCCGGACAGGCCCCTCTCTCTACAGCTCCCGGACAGACCCCCCTCTCTACAGCTCCCGGACAGACCCCTCTCTCTACAGCTCCCGGACAGACCCCCTCTCACTACAGCTCCCGGACAGGCCCCTCTCTCTACAGCTCCCGGACAGGCCCCCCTCTCTCTACAGCTCCTGGACAGACCCCTCTCTCTACAGCTCCCGGACAGACCCCCTCTCTCTACAGCTCCCGGACAGGCCCCCTCTCTCTACAGCTCCCGGACAGACCCCTCTCTCTACAGCTCCCGGACAGGCCCCTCTCTCTACAGCTCCCGGACAGGCCCCCTCTCTCTACAGCTCCCGGACAGGCCCCCTCTCTCTACAGCTCCCGGACAGGCCCCCTCTCTCTACAGCTCCCGGACAGGCCCCTCTCTCTACAGCTCCCGACAGGCCCCTCTCTCTACAGCTCCCGGACAGGCCCCTCTCTCTACAGCTCCCGGCAGACCCCTCTCTCTACAGCTCCCTGTACAGACCCCCTCTCTGACAGCTCCCGGACAGGCCCCTCTCTCTACAGCTCCCGGACAGGCCCCTTCTCTCTACAGCTCCGGACAGGCCCCTCTCTTACAGCTCCCGGACAGGCCCCTCTCTCTACAGCTCCCGTGACAGGCCCCCTCTCTCTACAGCTCCCGGACAGGCCCACCTCATCTTACAGCTCCCGGACAGACCCAATCCTCTACAGCTCCCCGGACAGGACCGCTCTCTTTACAGCTCCCGGACAGGCCCCTCTCTCTACAGCTCCAAGACAAGGCCCCTCTCTCTACAGCTCCAAGACAAGCCCCTCTTCTCTACAGCTCCAAGACAGACCCTCTTTCTACAGCTCCGGACAGCCCCCTCTCTCTACAGCTCCCGGACAGCCCCCCTCCCTACAGCTCCCGGACAGGCCCCTCTCTCTACAGCTCCCGGACAGACCCCTCGCTCTACACCCTCCGGACAGGCCCTCTCTAAGCTCCCGGACAGCCCCTTCTACAGCTCCCGGACAGGCCCCTCTCTCTACAGCTCCCGGACAGACCCCTCTCTCTACAGCTCCGGACAGGCCCCCCTCTCTCTACAGCTCCCGGAAAAGACCCCTCTCTCTACAGCTCCACGGACAGACCCCCCTCTCTTACAGATCCCGGACAGGCCCCCTCTCTCTACAGCTCCCGGACAGACCCCTCTCTCTACAGCTCCCGGACAGACCCCTCTCTCTACAGCTCCCGGAAGACCCCCTCTCTCTCACAGCTCCGCGACAGCCCCCCTCTCTCTACAGCTCCCGGACAGACCCCTCTCTTCTCCTACAGCTCCCTGACAGACCCCTCTCTACAGCTCCCCCGGACAGACCCCTCTTCTACAGCTCCCGACAGCCCCCCTCTCTCTACAGCTCCCTAACGGCCCCGTCTCTCTACACGCTCAAGACAGCCCCCCTCTCTACAGCTCCAAGACAGACCCCCTCTCTCTACAGCTCCCTGACAGGCCCCTCTCTCTACAGCTCCCGGACAGGCCCCTCTCTCTACAGCTCCGGGACAGGCCCCCCCTCTCTACAGCTCCCTGACAGGCCCCTCTCTCTCTACAGCTCCGGACAGGCCCCCTCTCTCTACAGCTCCCGGCACAGGCCCCTCTCTCTACAGCTCCCGGACAGGGCCCTCTCTCTACAGCTCCCGACAGGCCCCTCTCTTACAGCTCCCGGACAGGCCCTCTCTCTACAGCTCCAGGACAGGCCCCACTCTCCTCTACAGCTCCCAACAGGCCCCTCTCTCACAGCTCCCGGACAGGCCCCCCTCTCTCTACATCTCCCGGACAGGCCCCTCTCTCTACAGCTCCCGACAGGCCCCTCTCTCTACAGCTCCCGGACAGACCCCTCTCTCTACAGCTCCCGGACAGGCCCCCTCTCTCTACAGCTCCCGGACAGATCCCTCTCTCTACAGCTCCCGGACAGACCCCCTCTCTCTACAGCTCCCGGACAGGCCCCCCTCTCTCTACAGCTCCCGGACAGCCCCTCTCTCTACAGCTCCCGGACAGGCCCCCCCTCTCTACAGCTCCCGGACAGGCCCCTCTCTCTACAGCTCCCGGACAGGCCCCTCTCTCTACAGCTCCCGGACAGGCCCTCTCTCTACAGCTCCCGGACAGGCCCCTCTCTCTACAGCTCCCGGGAAAGGCCCCCCTCTCTACAGCTCCCGGGCAGGCCCCCTCTCTACAGCTCCCCGGACAGGCCCCTCTCTCTACACCTCCCGGACAGGCCCCTCTCTCTACAGCTCCCGGACAGGGCCCCCTCTCTCTACAGCTCCCGGACAGGCCCCCTCTCTCTCTCAGCTCCCGGACAGGCCCCTCATCTACAGCTCCCGGACAGCCCCCCTCTCTACAGCTCCCGGACAGGCCCCCCTCTCTACAGCTCCCGGGACAGGCCCCCTCTCTACAGCTCCGGACAGGCCCCCCTCTCTACAGCTCCCGGACAGGCCCCTCTCTCTACACCTCCCGGACAGGCCCCTCTCTCTACAGCTCCCGGACAGGCCCCCTCTCTACAGCTCCCGGACAGGCCCCCCTCTCTCTACAGCTCCCGGACAGGCCCCCCTCTCTACAGCTCCCGGACAGGCCCCCCTCTCTCTACAGCTCCCGGACAGACCCTCTCTCTACAGCTCCCGGACAGGCCCCCCTCTCTACAGCTCCCGGACAGGCCCCTCTCTCTACAGCTCCCGGACAGGCCCCCCTCTCTCTACAGCTCCCGGACAGGCCCCCTCTCTCACAGCTCCCGGACAGGCCCCTCTCTCTACAGCTCCCGGACAGGCCCCCCTCTCTACAGCTCCCGGGCAGGCCCCCCTCTCTACAGCTCCCGGACAGGCCCCTCTCTCTACACCTCCCGGACAGGCCCCTCTCTACAGCTCCCGGACAGGCCCCCCTCTCTACAGCTCCCGGACAGGCCCCCTCTCTCTACAGCTCCCGGACAGGCCCCCCTCTCTACAGCTCCCGGACAGGCCCCCCTCTCTACTGCTCCCGGACAGGCCCCCTCTCTACAGCTCCCGGACAGGCCCCCTCTCTACAGTCCCGGGCAGGCCCTCTCTCTACAGCTCCCGGACAGGCCCTCTCTCCACAGCTCCCGGACAGGCCCCTCTCTCTACAGCTCCCGGACAGGCCCCCCTCTCTACAGCTCCCGGACAGGCCCCCCTCTCTCTACAGCTCCCGGACAGGCCCCTCTCTCTACAGCTCCCGGACAGGCCCCCCTCTCTACAGCTCCCGGACAGGCCCCCCTCTCTACAGCTCCCGGACAGGCCCCCCTCTCTCTACAGCTCCCGGACAGGCCCCCCTCTCTACAGCTCCCGGACAGGCCCCCCTCTCTACAGCTCCCGGACAGGCCCCCTCTCTCTATACAGCTCCCGGACAGGCCCCTCTCTCTACAGCTCCCGGACAGGCCCTCTCTCCACGGCTCCCGGACAGGCCCCTCTCTCTACAGCTCCCGGACAGGCCCTCTCTCCACAGCTCCCGGACAGGCCCCTCTAGTTGGGCAGGACGTGCTCTCTCTCTGGGACCTCACTCATTCATCCCTCGGGACTGTGCACCGCGGGGCCTCGCTGTGGCCGGTGCGGTGAATTGGCATCGACTTCGACCCTGGGGTCTCTCTCAGCTCTGGTGACGTCAAGGAGCAGTGTCCTACGTGGATCGGGTTGTAGTCTGAAGCAGGGTGGGTATGAGAACTGTGAGCTAACGTGGGACACGCTGGGCATGGGCATGTGGCTGGCAGTACAATCGTCCCATGATGGGTTTGCTGAGCCCAGCACAGGGAGGGCGAGTCCAGCCAGTGGCCCAGGTGCAGGAGGGGCGCCTCGTGGGGAACCTTCCACAGGGCGGGGCGGGCTCTGCCCACGCTCCGGCCACAGGGACATCTGCAGCGTCACTTCCCACCCCACACTCTCTTCGTGTGCATGTGGCTTCTCTGCGCCCGATCCCCTGGCCCAGGTGTGAACTCAGATGGCGCTGTGGGGGGTGTGCCCTGTCCTGAGATGGCGCAGCCCACCTGGAGCTCCATGGGCCCTTCACCCTGCGGGGGCCCGTCTCCAGCACAGCTCGGCTCCCGCAGCCCCGCTGCTTGTCTAGCTCTGGCAAGGCCAGGCTGCCTCTGCACGTCCCCTCCTCCAGGCAGCCCTCCGCGCCTGCCTGGCCCCTCTCCCAGGTCTTCACTCTCCAGCTCCTGCCCACGGCCACCCTCCGCCCTGCTGCAGGCTCCCGTCCTGCGGTTTCAGGCCACTTCTTCATAATAAGGAGTTGCTTTGTGTGTTTCCTTCATTATCTGTCTCTTTCTCCCAATTAAGTGTCATTTTCTCGAACTGCCTGCCCCGAGCTCCGAGCCCAGCACAGACAGACGATAAATCAATACGCCCTGAATACATTAATGAACTTGGTCTGTGGATGTTTGTTCTGACGACTCCGGGTCCACGTCCCTGCAGGAGGTCAGCGGCGTCTGCGTGGGACCGGTGAGCACACGCAGGCCGCGCGGCCCCTGCCCGCCGCTCACCCCAGCCGCCGCCGCCGTGCGGACTCAGCCCCAGGTGAGGCCCGGGCACCCAGCGCTGCGTGCCCCCGGGTGTTATTTATGGGCACTGACATTGGGATTTCCTGTCTTCGCCCTGCATCGTGAAATAGTGTCGTATGTCATTTCCCCAACCACTGAAGATGAAGAGAATGTCCAGCTCCTAGAACAGCAGGCCCCCTCGGGCCCCGCCAGCAGCCTGTGGACCCAGGGGAGGCAGAGCAGTGGGCGGTGGGCAGCCTACCCGGACATGGGGGCCCCGCACCAGGGTGCCCAGGCCCAGCAGGGGCTTCCTGAGGAGCAGAGCCAGGCAGCCCAGGGAAGTCCCTGCACAGGCTGCCGGGTGGCTCCTCGGAGCGGCAGGTGGCACCTGAGCTGGGCTGGGAGGGTCCCATGCCCACGAGGGACCGTGGCCGCGGTAGGGGTGACCCGGGCAGGGCTGAAGCGGGAAACACACTGTTGTTACTGGGGGCATCATGGGAAGAGTCGCTCGTTAGGACCAGATGGGCTGCAGGTCACCGCGAAGTCCCCGCCACCCGACCTGTCAGAGGAGGTGCCCAGAGCACAGAGGAGCCGACCGCTGTCAGGCGGGGCGACCTCCAGGGGCCTGCCCTGCCTCCCACCGTCCGAGGCTGCTGTCAGCGCCCGGACGGAGGTGTAACAAGCCCGCTTGTCAGACTTGCGGAGCTCAGGACACCAATGGGCTGGAAGGGATGCTCGGGTACGAGGAGCCTCTCGGCAGCAGGGATAATGGCCCGGAGTGAGCGAGACACGATGCAGTGAGGTGAGGCGGCTTGCTGGCTGGTTTACAAACGGCACTGAGAGGGTTCGAGAAGACGTGGGGGCTGGCCGGGGGCATCATGGGGTGTGGCCCCGGGCCTGAGCTGCCAGCCCTGCCTGCTCCTTACCCCGCTGTCCCCACTGGGACTGTCCCGAGCACAGGGCCCAGCCCAGGAGAGAGCAGGGCGTCCACTGTGCAGTCTGGGCCCTGCCCTGGGGTCACACCTCCTCCTGAGGACATTGGCTGGAGGAGGCGTCCAGGCAGAGGGACCTGGGGCCTGTGGGAACAGGCGGGCAGGGAGACCCGTCCTGGGCCCCGGTACCCTGGGGGAGAGAAGACCTCCCTCCTCAGCAGGACAGCCCGGCAGAGGGACCAGGGGCCTGTGGGAACAGGCGGGCAGGGAGACCCGTCCTGGGCCCCGGTACCCTGGGGGAGAGAAGACCTCCCTCCTCAGCAGGACAGCCCGGCAGAGGCGACGGGGGCTGGACTCAGGACAGCGTCTGGCAAGAGCCTGTGGGCGCGTCCCGGGCAGGCTGTGCCGCCGCACAGGGGCCGTCAGAGGGGACGGGCCACCTGTCAGGGACCCCAGAGGGGCTCATCCAAGCCCTCACTTCACCGACACGGGGACCAAGGCCGGAGGTGCCAGGAGATGCCCAAGGACCCCCATGAGCTCCTGGGCCTCAGCTCCTCTGAGAGCGCTGGAATTTAGCTTAAATTTGGGCTAAATTAGATTTAAGACACATCAAGGGGTTTTGACCTGAAGGATGGATGGAGCTCACCCTCCTGAGTCGGGCCCACGAGAAGCAGAAACGCCGAGGTGGGGATGAGCATCTCAGCCTCATCCCTGAATCCAGCTCAGGGCAAGGGCTGGACTGAGGACCGTCCCGGCCACCACGCTTCCTCCCGTGAGAGGGGCCTCTTAGAAACGGGGCCTCCTTCCCGGGCTCAGACGGGATCCCAGCCTGGCAGAGGGTCAGGGCCAGAGTCCCCTGGCCCCTGGGAACCAGTGGGCACAGGCTCTGCCCCCCGCCCTGATCCCACTGTGCCCTCCTGCCGGCTGGTCCTGCTTCTCACCCATCACTGCCTGGGGGGGTGGGCAGGCCGTCAAACTCCGCATGCGCCCCCGTGTCCGGCCCACCCACAGGCACAGGTCCCAGTTCTCCGGGCCCGAGTCTGACTCCGTGCGCCCTCGGCGGAGGGGAGTCATGTTTCATCATTTAATGCGGGTGCGCTCAATCTGAGGTGGAGGTAGGGTCCCTTTCCCGCGTGCTTAGAGGCGGGGGCGGACCTCAACCTCTGAGGTCCTGTGAGCCCCAGGCTTTGCGCATGGCCCGGGAGGGCAGGGTCATTCCCAGGGGGCACTGTGACCCAGGAGGGGTGCAGGTGGGCAGGGCCATTGGGGGACACTGTGACCCAGGCAGGGTACAGGTGGGCAGGGCCATTCAGGGGGCACTGTGACCCAGGCAGGGTACAGGTGGGCAGTGTCATTTGGGGGCACTGTGACCCAGGCAGGGTACAGGTGGGCAGTGTCATTGGGGGGCACTGTGACCCAGGCAGGGTGCAGGTGGGCAGGGCCATTGGGGGACACTGTGACCCAGGAGGGGTGCAGGTGGGCAGTGTCATTTGGGGGCACTGTGACTCAGGAGGGGTGCAGGTGGGCAGGGTCATTCGGGGGGGCACTGTGACTCAGGAGGGGTACAAGTGGGCAGTGTCATTCGGGGGGGCACTGTGACTCAGGAGGGGTGCAGGTGGGCTGAGTGGGCAGCCCCTGGGCTGACACTGGCTGCAGAGACAGGCCACCAGGCAGCCGTAGCTTAGAAGGGACAGGCCGGGTGGGAGGCAGGACAGGAGCCGGGTCTGCAGCCCGATGGGCGGTGGCTCCTCTAGGTGGCTCACAGCCAGGCCGGCGGTGTCCGAGCCCTCGGGCCTGATGTCTCCGCATGGATCACGCTGCAGTGCACACCGTCCAGGGCTGCAGGCAGGCGGCTCTCATCCTCCCCCTGAGAGGGGCCCGCGGAGCTCCCTCCCCTCCTTCCTGCGTGAGGACCGGGAACAGCGCAGGCTGGCTGCGGACCACAGCTTTGGGGGTCTCGGGGGGGGGGGGCAGCACGAGGAGGTAGCTCTGTTCTGAGACACCCCCACCCTGGGAAGACTCTTAGGCCTGAGCTTGTCTTCTGTGACGTCTCCTCCCGGAGCACCGAACCACTCGCCGCGAGACGGCTCCTGGTCCCGGGAGCATTCTCTGTGCCCAGGTCAGGACAGGCTGCTCCTGGCCAAGGACATGCAGGCGCAGACCCCAGGGGCTCACCCTGGGCGGGCAGAGGAGGAGCCGAGCCGGTTGGCGGGATGCCCAGTGCACCCCTCCCTGCACTGGCCCCGGGCGCCCCCTCCCAGCTGCTGACTGTCAGAGGTAGGAGCCTCGTAAACATCTTTGAAGAAGCTGCCCTCACTCCGGAGGCCGAGAAGAGGGTGCTCGCCGACCCTCACATCCGTCCCTGGCAGTCTGGGCCCCGGCTGGTGCCCGGTGGGTAGGAAGGGTTTGCCTCCAGGAAAGACAACAAAACGCATCCATTTGACGGCAGCCGACGGGCTGTGCTGCTGGTGGAACCGCTGAACGCGCATCTCTCGGCTGTTTTCTCGTGGGGAGCCGTCTCCCAAGTCCCGCAAGAACGCCGTGTGCACTCACGTGAAAGCCCACAGCTCCACTCTCTCCCCGCGTGGCCGTTACAAATACGGGGGCTGTTGTCCGGCCCTCACACCCACTCCCTGCTCTGGGCACCTGTCCTCCCAAGGGCCACAGGCTCGGGACGGTGCTCATGGGCACGGCAGAGACCCGGCTGCTTCCGGAGACGCAGAAAGTTCCGTGCTGAGCTCTGCTTTCGATCTACCCGCTCTGCACAGCTTCCGGAGCCTGGAGCGGTGTGTCCGAGGGACCCTGAGTCACCTGTGCCCCGGGTGAACCCATGGGGTTCCCACGGAAAGAGTGGGCACTGATTGCATGGAGGACCCTCCTGCTGACACGGCGCGGTTCATTGGCCTGACCGCTCTTTTACTCATTCATTCATTCATTCATTCATTCATTCATTCATTCCCTCCCTCCTCGAACTCTGCTGGAGGCCAGTCCGCATGGAGTCCCTCACACTGAGGTCCCCTCAAGCCCAGGAGAAGACGCTGCGGGGTGTAAATGGGCCACGCACCCCAGATTGGAGCCCAGCTCTGCCATTCGCTGGAGAGCCACCTCAGGCCCCTGATTAAGTTCACTTGACCGTGTCCAGATGCCTCTACAGTCACCAAGTGTCTCTTTATATGTGAGTTGTTGCTTGAACCCAGGTCAGCGGACCCGTGCATTGTGTTACGGTGTCTCTGGAGCCGTATTTAATCGATGACAGCTTCTCCCGCCTTGGTGGGGAGCGTCCGGGGTGCTTTGACCCAGTTGCAGAAACACAGGGTCCCCGGACCTGCAGAGTGTTTTAATTTGGCTGATCGTTTTTTGTTTTTTTTTTTGTTATTTAAAGTGTTTCTGTAATTTGTGAATTTTCAGTAAATGGTAGCTGGATCCGGTGACTTGGTTAGATTTGGTTCAACCCTGTGGCGCATGATAGCAGGAACCCTGTTAACTCCGGTTACGCCACTCACCCCGTTATGGTCCCGAGTGTCCTGAACCCTCCATCACAACTGTCCCCACAGCTCCTGGCCCATGGCTATGGCTTCTGTTGGTGACAGTGTCCTCGATCCGCAAGCACCGTGGTGACTTTGCAATCCCATCATCTCCCTGAATTTATAAGCTGGTCAAGAATTGATCAGGAACTTTCTCACCACCTCTTCGGTTACCCTGGAATACAACTTCTACACAAAAAGCAAGGTTGGTTTGGGATTTTTTTCCCTCCTCCGTTTTCTTCAGTGTTGAGAGGAATGAGCAGTCCCCGTAGCAACCAGCAAGGATGACTTGTGTTGTCTTTGCGTGTCCTTATCAATTATAAAGCCTTTTAATCAATACTAGCATATTCGTTGTGATGCTCAAATGAGCTCCTTCACCCCACGTCCTTCCGACACAGCCAGTGACCGTAGGTGGCTCCCCGAATCTCGGGTATAGAATCGTTCCCCAGGCTCATCATGCCACCTTCTTGCCTGCAAACTGGACTCGGCCCCTTGTCAGGAAAACCCTGATTCTTTCCGTTATAAACTGTGTTTAGAGAACATAGTCCGGGTCCAAAGGTGCTCACCGCCCAGGACTGTCAACACTTCTGGGCATTTTTCCTGTGCTGAGTTAGAAAATACAGATACAATATATTTTTTAAAAGAAAAGCATCATTTACTCATGCTATTTCTAGTTCAGGTCTAAGACTGCTGTTTTGTTGTTGTTTTTCTTCTTTTGTGCTTCACTTACATCTGTTTTCCATTAGGCTGAAAATGTTGACTCCAGTAACAATGATATAATAACTGCGTGTTTGTAGCATACAAATACGTTAAGATAGTTTCAAAGTAACAGTGTGGCAGCTCTTTTGTTCTTAAGATATATTCCTGTGGGGAAGTACAGGCAACATGTGAAATTTAAAGTCAATCAGAATAATAATTTCTTGTGTGTGTGTGTATACCACCAACTGGAAATACAGTTTATTTCAGATGGTTTCACATTTTTATTTAAATTAAATGAAATTAATTAATTTTCTTTAAATTAAATTAAATCTTAGATTAATTTAAATTAAATTAATTTTCTTTAAATTAAATCTTCTTTAATTTTCTTTAAATTAAATCTCCACAAATTATTTAATGATTCACAGAATTTTAAGCACATCTATGAAAATGCTGTTTGCAGAGATGTCTCATTTCTCTCCCTCCTGCACCCTCCCTCCCTGCAGGTAAGCATTTTAATTCATGCTTGTTTATTATCTTATTGGTTTTCTTCTATTCTTTCCATTTCTGTAGAACAAAGTTTTATAACAGTGTTTTTTTGTGTGTGTGTGTTCTCTAAAATTTTTATTGATTTTAGAGAGAGAGGAAGGGGGAGAGAGAGAGAGAAACATTGACGAGAAGCATTGATTGGCTGCCTCCTGCATGTGCCCTGACCGGGACTCGATCCAATGACTGGGAAGATGCTCAACCAACTAAGCCACGCTGACCGGGCTCTCTGCGTTTTTATTTAATTTAGTGATACATCTTGGCAATGACTCCGATTACCACAGGAAACTCTGTGTCATTCCTCGCCCCCCGCACTGCCCTCCGTGGTGTGCGGAGACCAGAGTCCGTTCCGCCGTGACGGCCCCTGGGCTGACTCCAGCCCTGTGCTGTTATCAACGGCAGCTCCCTGGATGGTTAGTGTTTGTACACGCGCGGCCTGGCCTCATTACTCTTCGAACTATGGTTCTGATTGCTGGGCAGTGCTCCCCGGGGGTGAATCAGGAACAAGGCCAGTCGGCGGCTGCTGTTTGAGTCCAGGCCTCATGGCGATGGGGCTGGTCGGTGGCCATGGGCGGCGAGGAGGCCCCGATCCCTGTGATGTGCAAGCAGAGGGTCCGGCTTCACGGTGCCCGATGGCTGCGTAGGAGAGAACACGCCCACCCTTGTTCCCTGCGGCCTGCCCCTCCACAGGCGTCCACGCCTGGTCTTCTCGGTCCCTTGTCCTGGTTTCCGGCTCCAGGTCAGGGGACAGCGCTCAGCCCCAGGCAAAGGCCGAGTCTGGTTCAGGGGGAGGGGCCCTGTGCCCACGTTGAACACCTGTTATAATATTCAACGGAACACTGAGCAGCTGGGTCTGCAGGCCTGGTGCTGGGCTCACTTCTGGTACAGCAGACCCCAGGACAGCGGGGTCACACTCCTCACGTCTCCCGAGAGACACTGTTTGCCCCCGAACAAAGGCAGGGCCAGCCAAGGACCGCTCTGTGGCTGCCACGGTGCCCCGGCTGGGCTCCGCTCCCAGGCCCGCTTGCAACCAGCTGAGGCCACGGGACTGGTTCTTCCCGAGGTCCCAGCAGAGCTCACCTCTCTGTCCTATGAAACTGCTGGTCAGCAGAGGAGCCGAGGCGCCAGGGTGATGCGGCCCAGGTGCCAGGAGCCCCTGAGTGACCGCACAGAGGCCCCCCGGGGATGGAAACTCTCACCGAGTGAGACCACTGACGTCCGGGGCGGTGTTTCTATGCCAGCCCGTTGCCCTCACTAAGGAAGGATGTTCGTACCAGCTCCGCAGTCCAGCGTGAAGCTGCAGCCAGAGGCAACCCCCATTGTTCCCTGTGCCTCCTCCCATCAGACGTCCCCCAGGTTGCCCACCGCAGACCCTCCGTGCCCCCCAACGCCTCACCATCTCCTTCCTATCGTCCCAGTTCTTGGGTTCCTAAGAAGCTGGTGGAGACCCTGGTGAAGGGCGCGGAAAGAGCTGGCCAGGGCGTGCGGAGATCTGCCCAGGCCCCAGCAGTGCCCGCGGGCGCCCTCGCACCAGCTCCGGCCATCCTGGCTCTACCCAGGGGTCCATAATACGTGAGGAGGATGGGGTGGGGGCACCACCTCCTGGCACAGCGCAGCTGCTTCAGAAAAAGTCAGTGCAGGCGAGGACGACACAGGGGAAGAAAGTCATGTTATCAATCATTTCAAATAAGTGACATAAATAAACATGAATCCAAGGCAGACAGGCCCCTGCCTGATCAGAGCAGGTTCCGAACGGAGGCCTGGGGAGAAAATGGTGTAAACCCTGGAGGATCAGCCACGGTCCCAGGGAGGAAGCTCCCCACTCAGGACTTAGAAGCAACTGGAAAAGGGGGCCTAACGGGCTCCTGATGGGCCAGAGATGGAAGCCGGGGTGCAGGGCCCCGCGGGGAGGAGGGCTTTGGTCTTTGGGAAATTAGGAGGAGGGACGGTGGGATTTCCAGGCTCCCAGCCCAGGAGACCTGGGTGCGGCGGACCTGCCCTCTCTCGCCTCCCCCTGCCGAGACCGTGGCCGCGGTCGGTCCCTCGCCTCCCACCCGCTCCGAGCGGCCTCTTGCCAGCTGGGCCCACGGAGGCGTCTGTGGGCTGGAGCCCGGGGGGCCGGCCTGGGGCGCACCTGGCTTAAGTCACACTCCTGCTCCTACAACCGGCCCAGGAGGTGGGAACAGGACCCTGGGAAGGAGGGACCATGGTTTCCCAACAAGCGGACTGAGCCCGCAGGAAGGAAACCCTCCCCCAGGCCTTGTGGGTGAAGCCCAGCTCCGTCCTGGGTCTCCGTCAATCACAAGGACACACACAGGCAACACACTTCGGGCGCGTGGGCGGACCACCGGGTGTGTGCTGCGTCCATACTTAGCCGCCCTGAGCTGGGGGTGCCGTTTGCACCCCCCTCTACAGAAGGGGAAACTGAGGCAGGAGTACTGACAGGCCTGGCCCCAGGCCTGGCTGTTGGGCCTGAGTCTGCTCCGGCTGGTGTTCCACGGTGGGCATCCCGCTGACTGGGGAAAGTCTGGGTCATCTCGGGGACTCTTGAGGGGGAGAACACTTGAGGGGGACACTCTGCTTAGGACGCCAGACTCGTGACCGAGCAGACGAGCAGAGCCCTCAGCCGGTCCGCCCTGTGGTTTAACCGCCTTTGCAGCCGGTCGGGGGCTCGGCACCGCACTGCTGCAGGCTCCGTGCGGCTGCTCCCAGAACCCCGTGCTCAGACTCCCTTCCGGAGGGTGGGGTGCCCAGGGCCCTGCAGAGGGCAGTTCCCCCGTGTGACCCTGCAGGGGTCCTTGGACACAGCGGTGCCGTGGGGGACTCAGCAGGTCAGGATGTCAGGGGCCTCAGCTGCGCTGGCCCTTCAGGCTGTCCCAGGGCCAGAATCAGGACCCAGGACAGCTCCTGGGGTTGGCCAGGAGGACGCAGACCCCTGTGGGGAAAACTTAGCTCCAGAAAGCTGGTCGCTTGGCAAACATCAGGGTCCCTGAAGCAGAGATGCTGGGAGGGTGGGTGTTGGGCCCCCTGCTTCGTGGGCTTGTGTTAATGCGCAGC
Organism: Molossus molossus; assembly: GCF_014108415.1. Classification (NCBI taxonomy): domain Eukaryota; kingdom Metazoa; phylum Chordata; class Mammalia; order Chiroptera; family Molossidae; genus Molossus; species Molossus molossus. Next base: position 1,864,461 of record NW_023425362.1, read on the forward strand.
CTGGCTGAGTTTTCAGCAGGCACACGCCGCTAGAATAGTCTCCTTCCTCTGCCTGCACCCACAAACTTCCTGAGCCCTCAGGCTCCTCCCTACACTGTCCCCCCACCCCCGCATGCACTCCGCTCCCCCGGAACGTGCTCTTTGCTGGCCTCAGACTAAGGCCCCCGTTCCTCACAGCTCCAGCAGCTCCAGAGCCCAGCAGGACTCACCTGCTCCGGGAGGCCTCCCAGGTCTCCTTGGGGCCACGGTGTGGCCAGGTCCCCATGTCCCGTGCTGAGAGGCAGCTGGACATTCGCGGTCACGGTTTGCTCTTCTGTCAGCCCTGTGGGGCGGGGAGCAAAGGGGCTACTTCCAGGCATGTTTGCGAGCTAAGTGATCAAGTCCCCCGGCTCGAGTCCCGCTCACCTGCGATCCCCGTGGCCTCCAATGTCAGTGGGAGGGCAGAGGGCCAGGGGTGCCCCGAAACACACGCCCTCAGCCACCCTCCAGGGCCCCGAGGCTGCAGTGGCCAGGACTCTGCCGACCCCAGGTCAGTGACCC